>NC_083446.1:20117840-20763338 GCF_020745735.1 Hemiscyllium ocellatum
TTTGCAGCAGTGGAGGCTGAGTGGGATGTGATTCAGAAGAACAGGATGATGAGGAAACCGGACAGGGTGGATAGACAGCAGCTGTTCATTTTAGTCAGCGGACCAAGAACAAGGGAGCACACTTTTAAAGTGAAGGTTTTGAGGTTTTGTGATGATTGAAAAATAGTTATCTTTCACCCAGAGAGTGTTGGGGTCACGAATTTAATTCTTCAGAGGAGAGCCATCACGGGTATCCTCACAGCCATTTAAAAGTGCTTGGACGAGCAATTGGCAGCGTCATAATATTCCATGCTATGGACTTCGTTGTAGGAAAGTGGAGCTACTGTAGATCATGCTGTATTTCTGACAGTATAAAGTATGCATCCTGTGAGTGTATGGCTGTGCAAGATCAGTCATTGAGTACCCTAAGGCAGGAATTGATGGGTTTCTGAAGAGTATATTCACAAGAGTTATAAGAGTGAACTGTAATAGTTTGCCGAATTATGCCAATGTGAGAAGTATGAGAAAACAATTGCAGCTTCCTTACGATCTGAAACCAAAGAATGGAGAATGGAGAGCCGGGAAATGGCAGAACTATGAAGCTACTACGTCAGTTCTGTCTTCACAGGACTTTCTTTCAATACTAGGAAAACGAAGTCTGTTGTGCAAAATGATATAGTACATGGAACATAGAACATAGTAAGTACATGGTTTTGGAGAAAATATTGGGAGTGAAAGTAATGGTCATAGACAACACTAAAATGGATTTATGAAATGGGAATTATGTTTGAGAAGCAGACTGGGAGACAAATGAAACAGGAGCAATAGATGTAAAACATTTGAATTTTCAGAAAAAAAATTGGTAAAGCTCCAAGCCCAGTTTATAAAACTAAACCTTAGTGGATTGGTGCGAAGAAATGGCCATGTTTCTAGAATGGGATAGCTGGCAGGAAACAGTGAATAGAAATAAACAGACTCGTCCAGCAACAGCCTGATGTTGTATGAAATTTTGGATTCTTAGAGTATGACTATCTTCCAGACACCCCATCACCTTTCCCGAATGTCTCTTGTCTCAGCAGCAGGACAGACACAGCAGACATGGCGGCACAGAGGGATACAGTTGAAAGAGAATTGCTCTGGAAGTCCTCAGTAGTGATTCCATGTCCCATGAAGTCTCATGGTGTTAGTTTACGCATGGGAAAGGAAACCTGCTGCTGATTACCATGTACCAGCCTCTCTCAACTGATGAGTCAGTACTCCTCCATGCTGACTAACACTTGGAGGAAGCACTGAGGGTAGCGAGGGCGCAAAATATACTCTGGCTGGAGTATTTTAATGACGACCAACAAGAGTAGCTCAGCTGCAGCATGACTGATTGAGGTGGCCGGGTCCTAAAGAATATAATTGCTGGTCTGGGTATACAGCTAGTGGTGAAGGAACCAACAAGATGAAACTATTAACTTGACCGCATCCTTACTAATCTGCCAGTTGCAGAAGTATCTGTCGATGACGGTATTGGTAAGAGTGAAGAGCTCATAGTCATTGTGGAGACAAAGTCCCACCTTCACATTGAGAGTAATCTCCATCATTTTTGGTGGTACTATCACCAGCCTAAATGGGACAGACTTAAAGAAGCTCTAGCAGTTCAAGTCTGGGTTTCCATAAGGTTCTGTGGGTCAGCAATAGCAGCAGAATTGTACTCCAGCACAACGTCACAGCCTGGCATATCCTCCTCACAACAATTACCATCAAGCCAGAGGATCAACCTTGGTTCAATGGAGTGTGCAGGAGGGCAGGAGCAGAAGAAGGCATACCTGACAATGAGGTGTCAGCCTGGTGAAGCCACCAACCACGACAGATTGTGTGCCAAACAGCATTAGCAGTAAGTGATAGACAGAGCTAAGAGATTCCCACAAGCAACGGTTCAGATCTCTGCAATCCTTTCACTTCTAGTTGAGAATAGATATGGATAACTAAACAAGTCATTTGAGGAGGAGGAGATTCCACAAATATCCCTGTCCTTAATGATGGAAGAGTCCGGCATTTCAGTGTACAAGATACGGCTAATGCACTCACAACAGTTTTCAGTCGTAAGTACTGAGTGGATGATCCATATCAGCCTACTCTAGTGGTCCTCAACAATCCAGTTCCTCGTCATCAGCCAATTCGATTCAGTCCACGGGATATCCAGATTCAGTTGGAGACACTGGATACACGAAAGGGTACATACCCTGACCACACTCTGGCAATAATACTGACAACTTGTGCTGCAGAACTCGTCACTGCCCTAACTTAGCTGTTCCAATATCGTTACAAAAACAATATTTCCCCGATTACGTGGAAAATTACCCAAGTATCGCCTATACGTAAAGAGCAGAACAAATCCAATCCGGCCAATTACCAACCCATCAGTAAAGTGATGGAAGGTGTCAGTGCATTCGAACAGCACCTGCTTAGCAATAACCTGATCAATGACGCTCAGTTTGGTCTCCACCAGGGTCACCCAGCTCCTGACCTCATTACCTTGGTTAAAACATGGACAAAAGAGCTGAATTCCAGAGGTGGGGTGAGAACGGCAGCCCTTTAAAACAAGGCTGCCTTTGATCAAGTGTGGCATCAAGTCACCTTAGCATAACTGGAATCAATGGGTATCAGGGCAAATTCCCCGCTGATTAGAATCATAACTGACATTTAGGAGGATGGTCTTGGTTGATAAAGGTCAGTCAACTCAGCTCCTGGACAAGTCTGTAGGAGTCTCTCAGGCAGTGGCCTAGGCCCAAACATCTTCACAGCTGCTTCATTCATGACCTTCCCTCCATTTTGAAGTCAGAATTGGGGTTGGTCGCCAACGATTGCACAATGTTCAGTAACATTTGTGGCTCCTACTAAAGCTTCCATGTCCAAATGGGACAACGTCTGGACAGTATTCAGGTTAACAAGTGGCAAGTAATATTTAGGCCACACAAATGACAGACCATGACCATCACCACTAAAATACAATCTCACCACTGCCCCTTGGCATTCAATGGTGTTACTATCACTGAATCCACAGTGCACTGCAACGGTTCAACAAGGCAGCTCATCACCACCTTCTCAAAGGCAACCAGGGACAAGCTATAAGTGCTGTCCAAGCCAGTCACACTCAGATTCAGGATTTTCTTTTTAATTTAACAGAGGAAGGTTGCTTAGGTATCATAGGCAGTGGTGCTCAGGCCCCAGCTGTTCACAACACCCATTAAACATTTGGTTGTAGGAATCAAATATGATATATTCCAACCTGCTGACAGAACTAAACGATGTTGGATTGTGAGTGGGTGAGGAGGTTGTAAGAAAGCTTCAAGGTGACTAAGATAGGTTGAGTGAATAGGCAAATACGTGGTAGATGGACAGAAATGTGGGTAGAGGTGACAGTGTGTCCTTTGCTAGGAAAAATAAACTGGAAGCCTATCGTTTGGAAAAGGGATTGTTTGAAATGTGTTGATCTACAAAGGGACGTATGCTCCTTTTTGATGTTTCCTTCTGCGCTGCCCTCCCAGGTCCCTGCAGCGCAGTGAGTTCTGAACCCTGAAGTCAACACTGGGAATGGCATTGGCATGCTGACCAGTGTATACAGACCCCACAATTGGGGAGCTGTTACATTGCAAAGGATTTGGATCTCCCTCTACACCAGTCACTTAAAGCAATACTGCAGGAAGGAAAGCAATTAGGAAGATAAATGGTGTGTAGACCTTCATTTCAGAGGGGTTTGAGTCCAGGAGTAAGGTATCTTACTGCAGCTGTTGAGGACCTTAGTGAGACCTAATCTCGAACGTTGTGCAATATTGTGTGCTGTTTTGGTCTCTGTATCTAACAAAGGACAAACCTGACATCGAGGAAGCCAGCGAAGGATGACCAGACCGATCCTTGTGATGACAGTCTTGCTGTGGGAACAGAATTTGGGCGACTGGGCCTGTATTCCATGGGTTTTAGGAAAATGTGTGGCGATCTCAGTGAGATATATAAAACTCTTACAGGGTGAGACAGATTGGAAGCAGGGATGATAATCCCCCAGGCTGTGGTGTCTTAAAGAGTGGGCCACTGTTTTTCGTACAGACAGGTATTTCTGCATTGGGATGACAACAAATGGCTGCACTCAGAGACTGGTGAACCTGGGGAATGCTCTGGAACCTGGAAGCCAAAACAATGAATATTAATATGGATTTAGAAACAGTAAAGTGATGGTGGGAGAGCAGGAATACGGCGTGGAAATAAAAGGCCAGCCATTATTATACCGAATTTACTAGCAACCTCGATGGACCAAAGGGACAGCAGTACTCCCTATTTATAGCTTTCCAAGGTAAATCACATTAATTGATATATTCATAGTGTGGGATAAGTGCATTGAGATGTTTGAACATGAACTGGAATGGGGGAGGATCAATGTGTTGTACAACCTCCTCCTTTACTGGTGTTTCTGTGTAGTCTGTGGGAAAGTTGTCACAATCTCTCAGATGTTAGGAAGGAGGTCTCTGAAGTATCGACAAGATTGTGTTTCCGATACGAAGGCCGGGTGTTCGGTCTGGTTTTATTCCTTAAGACCTCGGAACAGTTTGATACAATAGAGTGCCTTGCTTGGCCGACTCAGAGACTATTGAAGAGTTTATCACATGTCTGTGTGTCTGGAGTCAAGTTAAGGCCAGACCAGCAAAGCACAGGAGACTCGCTTCCTGAGAGTACATTGGAGAAGGAAATTGGTTTTAACAATCGACAATTGCTTCATGGTCACTGTTACTCACACCAGATGTTAGATCTGAATACTTCATTAATTGTTTTAACTTCCAGCAGTTGACAGAGCATTCGCCAGGTCTGGGTTACTAATCCAGTGACATTTCCACAACAGCACCATCTCCACATTGGGACCTATTTAAAACCACACTGATTAGGGTATTACTGTGCTGTTTGACAGCTCTGTCAAAAAGAATTCCCACCAATGTGACTGTCGTTGTGGGATTGAGGGGGGGGGGGCGGTTAATTGATCAGATTGTAACTATTCTCCTCTTAGGGGACTAGACATAGCTGAGTAATTTTTCACAATACCAGTGAGATGTCAGAGTTGGAGCTGGAATGAAACTGCTTGCCTGGGGTCACGGCTTGTTGTGCAGCACACGCCTTCAGCCCTATTGCAGGAATGGGATCAGGGCCCATTGCCTTTTTCATATCTTCTGTGTTCAGCTGTTTCTTCATGTCATGTGCAGCGAATCAAATTTGTTGAAGACTGGCATCTGTGAGTCTGTGGGCATCATGGCGAGAGTGAGGTGGATTATCGACTTAACACTTCTGTCTCATGTACAGATGCTACTTCCTTGTTTTTTACTCTGATGTGTCGGCCTGTTCGATTATTTAGAATGGGGATGTTTGTGGATCCCTTTCCTCTAGTCATTTGCTTAATCGTCCATTACCATTTATGACTGAATGTGGCAGGACTGCAGGGCTTCCATCAGATCTGTTGGTCAAGTGCAGTAACCTTAATGGGTTAGCATCAGGTTTAGGTTCACATGGTTCTGACCCTGACATGTTCACCGACAGTCCTCACTGAAACATACATCGTGTTGATGATAATGACAGAATAAGGAGCTTATCTCTCGGCAAAATTTTGCAGGTGGTGGCTGAATGATGTTCTGCTTCTCCTGTTTCTGTGGTTTGCAGCACTATATAAATGCGCAGTTTTGAGCTGCAATATCCGAAATGCAATTCTGCTGTCTGTCCCCAAGTTCACATCGAGACCCTTTCACCCATCAGCCCTGTCCTCAGTGACATACTCTGGTTTCTGATGTGGTAACACTTTGATTTTCATATTCTCATACTGCTGAGGACATGCTTCCAATCTGACACATTCCATAAAAAACATTTAACTGATTTTAATTCAATTGTTCAATTCATCTGAATCTTTTTCCTTGAGTATTACCTTCTTCTGTGTTTAAATTGAATGTGCTTCCATCTGTTTCTCTCCCTGACCATGATTAAGAACTCTGCAGTGTAAGTGATGCCAGCCTTTTGTAGTTTCAGAGCCAATGAATTCTCTGGATTCCCAATCATCTTCACCACATTGTGTGCTTCCTGTTTTGGTTTGATAGCTAATCACTCATGGCTGCCTTGTCCTTCCATGAGTATGTTTCATCTTTTTAGTGAGAATTTCTGATATCCTCTGAATTATCTACAGAAGCTCCTGCCGTTGCTGCTCCATGGTGTTCCCTGTTCGGCTCCCCTTCCAATTAACTCTGGCCAGCTCCTCCCGAATGTCTTTGTAGTTACATTGCTCAATTATAATCACATTACATCAAGAAGACAGCAATAGATATAAACCGAAAGAATGAGTTTTAAGAGATGGGCCATAAAGAATAATTGGCGGATTTCTTAACTAGATACAAAGAGGGAACAGGAGAAAGGATATAGATGAGGAATTGTGAAAAATAAAAAAAAACTAGATTATTCAAAGTAGTAGATGCACATCCCTCAATGTTTTCTCAATTCCTGTGCACTGTGGTACTTTGTACAGGGCATGTACAACAGAGTAATGTATTCAAATGCTGGGTCTGATTACGGAATTTTAAGCTCCAATAATATGACAGACACTAGCTTTGGAAACAACCCAGCAGGCCAATGTATTGAAGTCCCGGTAGAAAGGAGATTAACTGAAATAAATTGGGAGACCAGAAACGAGAGTTTATAACACACATCCTGATAAGAATGAGAGATAAGAGAATTCCAGAAAAAGAGGGAACATTGAGAGAAGGGGAACATATGACTTTAGATTAGCATCAAACGATGTTTTATGAATTTTATACATCATGTGCATCATTTTTTGATAACTGTCTCCGTTAATAATTTAGAATGTGTTGTGCACGTATGAAAGATATCTGCAAACACATATTAATTAAGCAATGCATACAAACTCATTTTCCGGAATTGAAATGGTCCTGTTGTCGTGTTTCACTTTGGAACAAAGGCGGTTAAGTGGCAATTTCCTGCGATTGTTTGTAATGATGGGAGAGGGAGCGGTGGGGAACGAGCACTTTGACGTGCAGGAAGAAGTGTTGCCACTGATCTGAGTCAGTGAACAGAGGACTGGGATTAAAGGAATCAAATGAAAAGCAGCAATTCCGCTCAGGACGTTCAATAACAACTGCAGAAACCCGATGTGACGAGCAGGGTATCTGGAAAGAAAAACAGGGATAACGTTTTAAATGTGGAACATTTCTGATGAAGAGCTCGAGTTTCCCAAGTCTCATCAAATGACCGGCCTGGTTTTCAAAGCAGGTTTCCTGAACTTTGACCGAAAATTGCTCCAATAGGAAGGCATTCAGAACGTAGTCAGCAGGATGCGCACCTACGTGGGGAAACCCCAATGGATTTCTAATCCATCGTCTTAACCACTCGGCCATGACTACAGACGAGCCCTGTCACCTCACTGAAAGCTGTCGCTGACGTGATGGGCTCAAGGCTTCCATCTCCTTTCATACCTTTGCTGTCATTTGGAAGCTGCTAGACACCAATGTAAAAGAACAAAAGCACAAAGTTCGGAAAAGATATTTACAGCCAAACTTAGTCAAAATTATTTTTTGGAAGGAAAATCGCACTTGGGAATTTGCTAGATCTCTTTGAGAACATGAGCAACAGAGCTTATCAAGGGCGCTATTGATCTGAGTGTTCTTGGACGAGAAACAATCAAACGTTGTGACATATTCTGGCGAACGAAATGGTCTTTCCTCATGGTTACAATGAAAGAGATGGTTCCCAATAAATGACAGGGATTAAGTCGTATGTAGATATATTTCAATGTGATAAGATTCTCTTTCCGTCCCCAATTACCCCAGAGATGGATGGGGTGAGTTACTTTTCTTCACTCTTCAGCGCCTCAGCATGGAGGAACAGACATGAAACCGCTAGAGATGGCGTTGTTGAGTTAGGAACCAGCGACACTGAAGAAACTAAGTACAAGTGAGGACTGCAGATGCTGGAAAACAGATTTTAGATCAGAGTGATGCTGGAAAAGCACAGTCGGTAAGGCAGCATCCGAGGAGCAGGAAAGTCGACGTTTCTGTTGCCAGGCTTGATGTGTTCCGCAAACTATTTTCGTTTTTGACTCAGATTTCCAGCAACTGCAGCTGTTTGTTTTATGTTAACCTTCATAATGTTTTGGACAAAACCAATGACCTGTTTGCATCGGAAAATCCGCAGAAGTACTGGTACACCAATATGTTTGCTGAACAAGACAACCGTTCCGTGAGCGGGAATAGGATCCGGGCCACGGTGCTTAGAGTAACGAAACCTCACAAGTAAATAACAAGACAAGGCGATAGGTACTATCGTATCTGAACATTTTCGTTGCAGATTATTTTCAACTTGTCTTCGAAGATTTACAAAGTGGGAAAAGGCCATTCTGCCCATTGTGCATTGCGGCTAATCAGAGAGCCATCTATTCAAGTCGCAGTTTCCAACTTTGGCTCAAAGTCTTGTGTATTCTAATGTTTGCAGGACAAGTGTCAATGAGGTTATCCTGTGTTCTTAAATGGCACAATAATGGGGCAGAAGTTTGACATTTTCACAACGAATTGTAACTCTTTTGAGGAGCTCATGCTCATTTCCACCCACAGAGGGAGACACCCGAGACTGACAGAAGTGCCCGTTGTGGTGAGGTGAAATTTGAAATGGACAATAGAACAAACACAAGTTCTAACTGCAGAAGCGCCATCCCCACAAGGACTTCATTGGGGAGCGTCAACACGGACCACGGTTAAAGTGAGGCGTTCCCCCACGAGCCAGGTAGGACTCGAACCTACAATCTTCCGATTGTAGAAGTCAGACGCGTTATCCATTACGCCACTGGCCCAAATGTAACGTCACACGCTGGCAGCACACGGAATCAGAATTAAAAAGGTGAGCAAGCAGCGAAGATAATCGCCAACACAGCTTCACTTGGAAGCTTCCAATTTCTGAAGCAGTGCCTTTCACTGGCAAAGGAGAAACATTTGTCCTCAGCTGCCTGCTTCAGGGTCGGCTCCTCCTCTGCTGGAAGTTTCCATCGTTTTATTCACAGTCACGACGCGATTTCATGATTGACTGCAGTGAAAAAGTGTCATGGTGTCGTCCAAGCAAGACCCTGCAGAAACTCAGCGAGAGATCTCGGGTCATTTCGAGCTCAGGGTGTGGAATAAGACGAGATGCGTGACAGCTGTTATTGACGCCGCCACTTCACCGCCAATTAGCGGCTCAAAACGAGCCGTTGTGAGCATCAGCTTGATTTGTACCTTCCTGCAGTGCATTTGCTAAACAACATCAGATAGATCCCATCCGGCGCAGGGATTTTTTCACACTCTATTTTCACACTCTGCAGTATTTCTAATAACTCTTCCTTGTGAACCTCAATCTCTTCTCAGTCTAGACGCAATTGTCTCTATATCTTCCTCGCCAACATTTTCATTTTCTGTAGCAAATACTGTCGAAAACTGTTTACGTAGTGCTCCCCCATCTCCTCTGACTCCACACACAACTTCCCACTATTATCCTTGACTGTCCCAAAGCTAACTCTCGTCATTCTTTTATTCCTGACATACCTATGGAAAGCCTTAGATTAACCTATGGAAAGCCTTAGCTTAACGCTGATCATATCCGCCAACAACTCCTCATGTCTCCTCCTGGCTCTTCTCAGCTCTCTTTTTAGGTCTTTTCTGACATCGTTGTAACCCTCGAGCGCTCCAACTGAGTTTTCACGTTTTGTCCTAACAGAAGACTTCTTGTTCTTCTTGACCAGGGATTCCTCTTCCTTAGAAAACCACGGCTCACGCGTTCTATATCTTCCTCACTGTCTGACAGGTACATACTTATCTAGGACACACAGGAGCTTTTCCTTGAATAAGCTCCACATTTTTAATGTGCTCAGCCCCTGCAGTTTCCTACACCATTCTACGCTTCCTAACTCCTACCTCATTGCATCGTAATAAGCTCCTCATTGCAAAGTGCTCACCTACTTCCAAATCTAAAACCTGGCCAGGCTCGTTACCCACTATTAAATCTAAAGTGGCTTCGTCCCTTGAAGGCCTGTCTACATACTGTGTCAGGAAGCCCTCCTGCACACACTGGACAAAAAGTGACCCATCTATAGTAGTCGTACTGCAGTGATCCCAGTCAATATTTGGATATTGTCTTGAGTGTTCCAGAGTTTTTCATTGTCCCAGAATCCAGATGAAGTTTGTATTCCTCACGTACGGGAGCGAGAATTCTTTCAATGTCTCAGATGAGTTCCTGTCCCGAGAACGTCAGAGTCAATGTCCCGTCCTCTACTCGCTCCGAGATTTCACACTTCTTCATTCTCCTCTGATTCCATTTCCCAAAGAGTTTCTCAAGATTTCCAAAGCTGGATCCTAGATTATATGGTTTGCTTCTTAAACATACTAAAAAAGGGCTTATGCTCGAAACGTCGAATTCTCTATTCCTGAGATGCTGCCTAACCTGCTGTGCTTTAACCAGCAACACATTTGCAGTTCTTAAACATACTTCCAACTGCCAATTGACAATATTTTCACAGTATCTCTTCACAATCCTCTGGCTTGCACCATGTCCAGGCATGAGAAGTCCCGTTTGGTGGAGAGTTTCCCGAGGCTGGTGAGTTTCACTTTGGAACAAAGGCGGTTAAGTGGCAATTTCCTGCGATTGTTTGTAATGATGGGAGAGGGAGCGGTGGGGAACGAGCACTTTGACGTGCAGGAAGAAGTGTTGCCACTGATCAGAGTCAGTGAACAGAGGACTGGGATTAAAGGAATCAAATGAAAAGCAGCAATTCCGCTCAGGACGTTCAATAACAACTGCAGAAACCCGATGCGACGAGCAGGGTATCTGGAAAGAGAAACAAGGATAACGTTTTAAATGTGGAACATTTCTGATGAAGAGCTCGAGTTTCCCAAGTCTCATCAAATGACCGGCCTGGTTTTCAAAGCAGGTTTCCTGAACTTTGACCGAAAATTGCTCCAATAGGAAGGCATTCAGAACGCAGTCAGCAGGATTCGAACCTACGTGGGGAAACCCCAAAGGATTTCTAATCCATCGCCTTAACCACGCGGCCACGACTACAGACGAGCCCTGCCACCTCACTGAAAGCTGTCGCTGACGTGATGGGCTCAAGGCTTCCATCTCCTTTCATACCTTTGCTGTCATTTGGAAGCTGCTAGACACCAATGTAAAAGAACAAAAGCACAAAGTTCGGAAAAGATATTTACAGCCAAACTTAGTCAAAATTATTTTTTGAAAGGAAAATCGCACTTGGCAATTTGCTAGATCTCTTTGAGAACATGAGCAACAGAGCTTATCAAGGGCGCTATTGATCTGAGTGTTCTTGGACGAGAAACAATCAAACGTTGTGACATATTCTGGCGAACGAAATGGTCTTTCCTCATGGTTACAATGAAAGAGATGGTTCCCAATAAAAGACAGGGATTAAGTCGTATGTAGATATATTTCAATGTGATAAGATTCTCTTTCCGTCCCCAATTACCCCAGAGATGGATGGGGTGAGTTACTTTTCTTCACTCGTCAGCTCCTCAGCATGGAGGAACAGACATGAAACCGCTAGAGATGGAGTTGTTGAGTTGGGAACCAGCGACACTGAAGAAACTAAGTAAAAGTGAGGACTGCAGATGCTGGAAAACAGATTTTAGATCAGAGTGATGCTGGAAAAGCACAGTCGGTAAGGCAGCATCCGAGGAGCAGGAAAGTCGACGTTTCTGTTGCCAGGCTTGATGTGTTCCGCAAACTATTTTCGTTTTTGGCTCAGATTTCCAGCAACTGCAGCTGTTTGTTTTATGTTAACCTTCATAATGTTTTGGACAAAACCAATGACCTGTTTGCATCGGAAAATCCGCAGAAGTACTGGTACACCAATATGTTTGCTGAACAAGACAACCGTTCCGTGAGCGGGAGTAGGATCCGGGCCACGGTGCTTAGAGTAACGAAACCTCACAAGTAAATAACAAGACAAGGCGATAGGTACTATCGTATTTGGTCGAAATAAAAGCCCCTTTCTGAACATTTTCGTTGCAGATTATTTTCAACTTGTCTTCGAAGATTTACAAAGTGGGAAAAGGCCATTCTGCCCATTGTGCATTGCGGCTAATCAGAGAGCCATCTATTCAAGTCGCAGTTTCCAACTTTGGCTCAAAGTCTTGTGTATTCTAATGTTTCCAGGGCAAGTGTCAATGAGGTTATCCTGTGTTCTTAAATGGCACAATAATGGGGCAGAAGTATGACATTTTCACAACGAATTGTAACTCTTTCGAGGAGCTCATGCTCATTTCCACCCACAGAGGGAGACACCCGAGACTGACAGAAGTGTCCGTTGTGGTGAGGTGAAATTTGAAATGGACAATAGAACAAACACAAGTTCTAACTGCAGAAGCGCCAACCCCACAAGGACTTCATTGGGGAGCGTCAACATGGACCACGGTTAAAGTGAGACGTTCCCCCACGAGACAGGTAGGATTCGAACCTACAATCTTCTGATCCGAAGTCAGAAGCGTTATCCATTACGCCACTGGCCCAAATGTAACGACAAGCGCTGGCAGCGTGTCGATATGTAATGTGATTGATTATCACGGAATCAGAATTAAAAAGGTGAGCAAGCAGCGAAGATAATCGCCAACACAGCTTCACTTGGAAGCTTCCAATTTCTGAAGCAGTGCCTTTCACTGGCAAAGGAAAAACATTTGTCCTCAGCTGCCTGCTTCAGGGTCGGCTCCTCCTCTGCTGGAAGTTTCCATCGTTTTATTCACAGTCACGACGCGATTTCATGATTGACTGCAGTGAAAAAGTGTCATGGTGTCGTCCAAGCAAGACCCTGCAGAAACTCAGCGAGAGATCTCGGGTCATTTCGAGCTCAGGGTGTGGAATAAGACGAGATGCGTGACAGCTGTTATTGACGCCGCCACTTCACCGCCAATTAGCGGCTCAAAACGAGCCGTTGTGAGCATCAGCTTGATTTGTACCTTCCTGCAGTGCATTTGCTAAACAACATCAGATAGATCCCATCCGGCGCAGGGATTTTTTCACACTCTATTTTCACACTCTGCAGTATTTCTAATAACTCTTCCTTGTGAACCTCAATCTCTTCTCAGTCTAGACGCAATTGTCTCTATATCTTCCTCGCCAACATTTTCATTTTCTGTAGCAAATACTGTCGAAAACTGTTTACGTAGTGCTTCCCCTATCTCCTCTGACTCCACACACAACTTCCCACTATTATCCTTGACTGTCCCAAAGCTAACTCTCGTCATTCTTTTATTCCTGACATACCTATGGAAAGCCTTAGGTTAACCTATGGAAAGCCTTAGCTTAACGCTGATCATATCCGCCAACAACTCCTCATGTCTCCTCCTGGCTCTTCTCAGCTCTCTTTTTAGGTCTTTTCTGACATCGTTGTAACCCTCGAGCGCTCCAACTGAGTTTTCACGTTTTGTCCTAACAGAAGACTTCTTGTTCTTCTTGACCAGGGATTCCTCTTCCTTAGAAAACCACGGCTCACGCGTTCTATATCTTCCTCACTGTCTGACAGGTACATACTTATCTAGGACACACAGGAGCTTTTCCTTGAATAAGCTCCACATTTTTAATGTGCTCAGCCCCTGCAGTTTCCTACACCATTCTACGCTTCCTAACTCCTACCTCATTGCATCGTAATAAGCTCCTCATTGCAAAGTGCTCACCTACTTCCAAATCTAAAACCTGGCCAGGCTCGTTACCCACTATTAAATCTAAAGTGGCTTCGTCCCTTGAAGGCCTGTCTACATACTGTGTCAGGAAGCCCTCCTGCACACACTGGACAAAAAGTGACCCATCTATAGTAGTCGTACTGCAGTGATCCCAGTCAATATTTGGATATTGTCTTGAGTGTTCCAGAGTTTTTCATTGTCCCAGAATCCAGATGAAGTTTGTATTCCTCACGTACGGGAGCGAGAATTCTTTCAATGTCTCAGATGAGTTCCTGTCCCGAGAACGTCAGAGTCAATGTCCCGTCCTCTACTCGCTCCGAGATTTCACACTTCTTCATTCTCCTCTGATTCCATTTCCCAAAGAGTTTCTCAAGATTTCCAAAGCTGGATCCTAGATTATATGGTTTGCTTCCTAAACATATTTCCAACTGCCAATTGACGATATTTTCACAGTATCTCTTCACAACTCTCTGGCTTGCACCATGTCCAGGCATGAGAAGTCCCGTTTTGTGGAGAGATTCCCGAGTCTGGTGAGTGTTACCAGGATACATGAACACCAACTGTCCACCAAAAGACACGACCCACTATCACTGTATAGACAAAGAAGGACACCACCTTGACTGGAACAACACACGCACCTGCTAAGACACGCAGGGACATTCTTAGAAGAATTGCATCCTAACCAGAAGTCCATCCATAAACACGTCAATTTAGATCCTATCTAACTTCTTTTGTAATAGAAAAAACGGAAATGACATCACCCACCTTAAGAAACCAAGACAAGTAAATAGAGAGGTGGACATACCACCAGCAATTCAGCAGAGACTCTCACTGATTATGTCATCTAGTCATGGTGACGAAACATCTGATAACACACCTTCAATTTCCGCCAGTTAACTTGCATACATATGAATCGCTATTTTTTATTAATTAGTGGGATTTAGGAGTTCTCTCTCACCCACGTTTTAACAGATTTTGATGTGACGTGAGCTTTTCTGGGTGTGTGATTTTAATTAACAGAGGGGTTCGATATTGATGTCATAAAAGTTTACGGCCTTGTCGTATGAGATTTGGACAGATTTGGGGTACAAAAGGTCCCAACAGATCTAATTTCAACACGTCGCAATTAATGACCGAGATCTTCAAATAAAACCGGTGGTAAAATGCATTTAAGTCTGTTTACTTGTGGTTGGTTAAATTAAAAGTGAGAGAAATGGCTTTTACCTTTACGAAAGACTTTCCCAAATTTGCCAAGGAATTTTAAAAAGACAGATGAAGGAATAGTTTTAGAATTATCAAATAGGCAGGTTGTGTTTAACCATGGACAAAAGGAAAGCTTAAATTGTAACTGAAATGGTCGAGCACTTTGGTGTGTCAGAGAAACAGGCAACTGCAGTAGAATTAGAAAAAAAAGCTTCAATTGAAAATATGGCAACTAAGTTAGAAGATGAAAAAAGTAACGGAAACAGAGAGAGAACGAAGAGAAATGGAAAGAGAGGGAAAAGAGAGAGAGAATTTGAAATTCAGAAGTTGAGAACTAGACAGGAAAGTTAAATTATCAGGAGACAGATGAAGGGAGAACGTCGGGGTGTATAGAGCTATGTTAATACATTGCCATATTTCGGTGAGAAAAATGTCAAAACTTTTTTTTATTTCATTTGAAAAAAATGGCTCGGCAGATGGCATATACAGTGAACTTGTGGGTAATGCTAGTTCAGACTAAGTGGATGGGCACAGCGAGTGAGATATGTGCAGCGCTCTCAGATGAAGGATCAAGAGATTATGCAGATTTGAAACGGGTTATTTTGAGTGGTAATGCGTTGGTCCTAGAAGAATATAGACAGAGGTTCCGGAATATAGAGACGAAATCAGATCAGACTTATATTGCATTTGAAAGAGTTAACCACAGTCACTTTGATAGATGGGTGCTGGCCTTAAAAATGGATAAGACCTGTGAGGCTCGAAGGGAGATTGTTCTGCTGGAGAAGTTTAAAGACCCACTTTCAGAGACGGTAAGAATTCATGTCAATGAACAGAAATTTCAAGAAGTGTGAAGCGTGGCAGAAATGGCACATATATCTGAGGGGCCACATTTGCTAGTAGCTCATCCACGTACCAGCCCTCGGTACAAAGAAATGGCCCCTCAGGTTCCCTTTTATTCCTTCCCCTCTAACCTTAAACTGATCCCATCTCGTCGTCGATTCTCTAAACCTCGGAAAACACTGACGGCATTCACCCTATCCATATCCCTCATATTCGGATATAGCTCTATAATGTCCCCCCTGAGTCTCCTACACTCTATAGAAAAGGACCTAGCTTGTCCTATCTCTCCTTCTAACTCAGACAGTTGTGTCCTGGCAACGTCCTTGTAAATTTCTTCTGCACTCATTCTAATTTAACAACATCCTCCCTCTCACAAAGGTGTCAAAACTGAACACAATATTCCAAGTGCAGCCTTACCAAAGTCCTGTGTTACTGCAACATAAATTCCCAACTTCTATACTCAATGCTCTGCCTAATGAAGGCCAGTGTCCGAAATGACTTTTTAACTGCCCTGTCTACCTGTAACTCCACTTTCAGGGAACCGTGCACGTGAACACCAAGGTCTCTCTGCCCACTACACCCTGTAGGACGCTCCAATTCACCATGAAACTCCTACCTTGATTTGAGTTTTCGAAATGCAAGGCCTCACACATCTATATTAAATTCGATTTGCCATTTCTCGGCCCACCTTCCCACCTGATTAAAGTCCTGCTGCAATTTCTGGTAAACTTCATCACTGATCACGCTACCACTTGTTTTAATGTCGTCTTCAAACTTACGAATCATGCCTTGTACATTCTCAACCAAATCATAGATAACAAACAGCCATGGACTCAGCCTCCAGTCTGACAAGCATCCTTCCACTGAAGCCTCTGCTTCCCACCATCAAGCCAACTGTGTATCCAATTGATCAGCTTCCCCAGCATTCCACGCGGTGCAAACTTACAGAGCATTCTGCCATGTGGAAACTTATCAAAGGCCTCACTGAAATCCATAAAGACTACGTTTACCGCTCGCCCTCATCAACCTTTTTGGTCACTTCATCAAAGAACTCTAAAAAATTTGGGAAGCATGATCTCCTACTCACAAGTCTATGCTGGCTGCTCTGAATCAAACCCTGCGTAAGTACTGTGTGCATTCAATGGTATGATGTCCTTCATTGTAAGATGATTCGAGTACATAAGTAAAGCCGTCTTCCGGCTGTTGTAGAGCCTTGCTGAGAGACCATTAGGGGCACTCTGTACAGATTTGATCACCTTTGTAAGGAATGATCTCCTTACCACAGACAAGATTGATAATAACATGAGGATAGAGTGAATAAGCAGAGGGTTTAATCTGCAGAGCTGTGAAAGAAGAAGAAATGGTGACGCTGAAACACGAGGAGTGGCAGCGATTTCTTATTGCCAAAAGAGACATTGATAGGGTGAGAAATTCCATACTTTACCCAGGATTGATTGGTTTTATTTATTGTCACGTGTACCTCAGTACAGGGAAACACTTTATTTATGAGCAGTGGAGGCAGTTCATAGTAAACATGGCCACACAAATCATAAAGTGGAAATAGGCTTGGGTAGAGTAAGGCATACAGGTTACATTGAACAGGACGTGCACTAGACAAGATCAACATGAGCAAGATCAGCATTATTTGAACTTAGAGAGTCCATTCATCAGTCTAACATGACTTTCCTAATAGTTTATATACCTAAATTAACTCTCCTCACGTTATTGGGCAGTCGGCGTGTGACCCGTACTGAACGTCAGATTGCTCACAATCCCCAACAGCAGCCATTATACTTTCCATCTGCAACATGTAACCATTTCCACCAGCTTCCGCCCTGCATAGAGAACACCAGACTGTCTTCTCGGAGATGGAAGGTGCCTTCTTGAGACTTCACACAAGACATATGGCTTCCCTGCACATCACTAGAAAACCATGTTAAAGTCCTACGTGTATGGAGCCAAGAGGAACAACGTGGATCAGTCTGTCTGTGCAGCCTCTGCTCCACTTGTCCATCATGTTGGAGCATCAATTAGAACACACTTAACACTGCCGATGCTGGAGATCAGAGTAGAGCGTCGATTGCTGGAAAAGCACAGCATGTCAGGTAGCATCCGAGGAGCAGGAGAATCGACGTATTGGGCATAAGAAATTCATCAGGTATCAGCATAAATTACCTCATTATACCCCCATGTAAGTGCATTGATGTGGGAATGGCCTCCTACTGTTCCTGAGTAAGTGGCTCAAGGGACTGAGTGGCTTCTTCCTCGTTCGATTGGACTGGACCGAGGGCCTGACTGGGTTACCCTGGTTCCTGTTTGACAGCTCGATGTGCTGACTGGTGTGGACATGCTGCAGCTTTCAGAGGTTATTTTGTCCTGGTTTCTTTTAAGAGATAGATTGAACGATTGTTACCAAGCTGGCTAGTTCAGACCACTTGATTGAACAGCTGGCGAGGCCTTAGGTTACTTTTAATGCAGCCTGAATGGGTGTGGCCAGCTCTCACAGATTAGGATCTCTGGGTATTGGTTTCTCAGTAACATAAAAAATTATAGGGGTCTCCACAGAGTTGGGAGCGTCAATGAATGTCTCCTGGTTGCTACTCTCTCTGAATTTTCTCTTGATGCTGTTTTCATTTCCTGGACTGGAGAAATATTTGTGACATTCTGTGTCTGAATTTTCCTTTTTGCCAAGGACTGCGTTCGTGGGAGTTTCCTATGTCGGAATAGTTCATTAGTAATAGTTCATTATTCTATTATTCTGTTAAGTTGTCCAATAAAATTACGTTATTCTAAATTCATCTTTCTTTGGTTTACTTTCATCTTTCGTGCTGAAATAGATGCTATTTTGCTTACCACAGAGTAGTTTGAACAGTAACATTACATCTGGAACAGCAACTTTACATTTACTTTAAAGTAAGAAAACATTAGAGTCGAGGCTATTTTCGAGGGGCTCTGGTGTGTTCCATCACACTATACGCCTTCTCTTCCTGAGTAATAGGCTGGAGCCACTGAATGGGCTGTCCTTCTTCTCCAATAGTGTCAATAGGCTGAATGGCTTCCTCATATTCCTGTGAAACCAGCGTTAGGTGCTGAATGAACTCTTATTTTACTGTGGCCATGCGCAGTGTCAGGCAGTGCTGTTACATGAATGTTAAGAACCTTTAACAGCACAAGTCTCAAAGGAGTCTGGGTCTTCCTGCACATGGACACAAGCTGGTGGGGAGAGTGGGGGCGGGGAGACATTGATGAAGCAGCTGAAGATGTTTGTGAAGAGGAAGCTAGCCTGAGGATCTCTCACAGAGGTGACCCAGGACTGAGATAATGAACATCTTCCTTTGTGCCATGTTTGATTCCAAACACTGGAGAGTTTACTCTGATTCCCATTAAGTCCAGCTCCTTGATGTCAACAGAAGTAAACCACTGCCTTGATATCCGGGCCAGTCATTTTTACCTGATCCCTTGTGTCAACCTCTTTTGTTCATATCAATAGTTGAGGCAATGAAGAATTGGGTATGAAAGAGGATTTGAAACCAAGAGCAGGTCAGTCATGCTCTTAGTGAAGGGATAGTCAGGCTAGGGTGTTAACGACCTGCCCTTGTTTCTGAAATTTTCACATTCTGTTATTGGAAAGTTAGTGGGCGTTATTTTCATGAATGTTCTGTGATTGCATATTGCAGTCAGGGAGACCAGACGATTTAGACAGTACATTTGGATCGGCTCAGGCTTGGAGGGCGAAGGGCCTGTTCCTCGGCTGTAAATGTGCTTTGCTCTTTGTTCTTTTAAGGAACACCTTGCTGAAGTCCATATAGACAATATCTACCAAACTGCCTTCATCAATCCTCTTTAACACCTCTTTAAAAAAACTCAATCAAATTAATGAGACATGATTTCCCATGCAGAAAGATTCGTTGCCTACCCCGATCAGCCCGTACCTTCCCAAATGTATGTAAATCCTGTCCCTCAGAATCCCCTCCAATAACTTACCCACCACTGACATCAGGCTCACTGGTCTATAGTTCCCCGGCTTTTTGGGTCTCTGTTTCCTTTTCTAGCCCCACTCCTCCACTGCTCACAACAAATGTTAACTCTAACCAGGTTGGTGATATGGCCGATGATATCGGTCTCAGACTGGGTCAGGGTCAGCTTTAGGAATAAGTCAGGCTAGTTTCTTTAATCTGGTAAAACAACACGTTTATAATCCAGAGCAATGTTAATCAAACTATGATGGAAGATGGATGGCAAACTGGTTGGGTATTGAAAATATATAATCAATAGTTCCCTTTCTAAACACACACACAGACACACACACACTCACACACACAGACACACACACACACAGACACACACACACACACACACAGACACACACACACACACACACACACACACACACACACACACACACACACACACACACACACACACACACACACAAACAAAATCTCTGCAATTTTAACTTGAAAGAACTTTGTCCAGATATTATTGTAACTCATGACAAAAGGAAAAATTGAGATTGTCCAAAACGTTATTCTGCTTCTGAAGATGTTGTACTCACACAGCTGCTCGCAATGGGATTTCATCCTGGGAGAGTTGGATTTGGCTGAATTCCCTTTGCTCTAGGCAATTAAATAGATTCCAATTAAGTCGGGTCAGGGCTTATCCAAAGGGTAGCACGGTGGTTAGCAGTGCTGCCTCACAACCTCAGGGACTTGGATTCGATTCCAGCCTTGGGTGACTGTCTTTGTGGAGTATGCACCTTCTCCCCTTGTCTGTGTGAGCTTCTAATGAGTGATCCAGTTTCCTATCACAGCTCAAACTGTGTAGGTTCGGTGGATTGGTCATGGTGAATTGTCTGTCATGTTCAGAGATTTCTTGATTAGGTGCAATTCTCAGGGGTAAATGGTTTGGGCCGAAGGGCCTGTTTCAACACAGCAGGGATTCCCTAAAAATAGGAATGGTAACGATGACTTTCGAGTATCTTTCTGAGCTCGCACACATTGCTGTGATGAGAAATAATGAAGGAGAGAGAGTGTAATAGACCGTTCCTTCTCGGGCAGATTACATATTCTCCCTCTCTGAGCTGAATCACAAAGTAATATCACTCTCTCCCAAACTGGAACATGTGAGGTCTCCTTGTACATTGTCCAAACTATGTCTCCATCACATTCCCTGCTCCATGTTGGTGCGTCATTGCTGCTGTCATACACAGAGCCATACCCTTAGCAAAAATTGGTCTCGGTCGATTTGAAATATGTTTCAATGGCCGTGCGTCATTAAAAAATAAAATGTTTAATTTATTCATAATGCCTGTGTTAAAATGAATGTATTTTTAAAAGAAATACCGAAATTACTTGAAATGCTTTGCAGGTCTGTCAGCATCCAGATTCCTTTTACGTGCTGTAGTTGTTCCAGCCTCCACCACTTTCTCTGGCAGCTCAGTCCATACCCACACCACCCTCAGTGTGAAAAGGTGCTCTTTAGGCCTCATCAAAACCTTGTCCCTCTCAGTTCCAACCAATGCCCTCTAGTTTTGGACACCCCTAACCTGGGGAAAACCCTGAAAACTCACCCTTCCATAACCGTTCTGCTTTTATCAACCTTTACTGCTGCGAAATGTGACTTCAATCAACACTCACCTTCCTCTAGCTTATCTCCCCACACTTCAGGCTCACTGCCTTTATTCCTGATGAAGAGTTTTTGCCCGAAACGTCGATTTCGCTGCACTTTGGATGCTGCCTGAACTGCTTTGTTCTTCCAGCACCACTGATCCAGACTGTACTTTCAGTCATCCTGAACCGAAATTCTGAAATGCAATACTGACACCTCTTGCTTCTCCATCAACTCACAATTCGAAATCCATTTTAATCAGTTTGTTCAGATCTATCATGAGACACTTCGGTGGGATTTACACCTAGACCTTTGCGTCTGAAGATAGGGACACGAGCATCAATCAGCAATACCCATAGAGCTGTAACACTATTCTCCTGTGTGTTTGCTCATCAGCCTGTTCTGACATGCTGTGAAATACCTCTGCAACAGGCAGGACTTCAATCCAGGCCTTCTAGTACAGAGCTAGGAACAGTACTATATACATTCAGGAATTGGACTCAAATACAGAGTTCAGGCTCGGAGACAGGGACACGACCCACTGCAATACCATACCCAGATATTAGGTCATATTTTAAGTGTCAGCTTTCAACACGGTATGGATTTATTATAATCCGGTTACCGTTACTGAACGACACAAAAGTGCACGCGTTGCACCATCGAAATTAACTATGAACATATTTAATTGCTATTACCTGTAGTCTGCAATATTAGCGAAAGAAATCCTGCAGACATTCTCTGCACAATGAAGGGTCTCAAAAATATATTTATTACTGCACAGCAGAGACGGAGAAAGACCATAATTTCTGGCCCTAAAACACCGATTAGTATTACCCAACTCTCATGTGTCACTGTCCTCTTGCTAAAACAATGAAACGATTACTGTCCAGTCTCTCCTCCCCACAGACTGTGTCTGCAATCTGTCCCTATTCCCCCTAACCACCCAAGGCAAACCAAGCTCAGGGTCTTTGTGAAAATCAAGGCTGGAGTGCGCAGGCCTCCTGGAGAAGGGGAGGGAATTTTAAAATTAACTGGGGAAGGTGGTAATGTCACTCACCGGGCTGAGGATTGGCAGATGGAGTTTAGTTCGGACTAATGCGAAGTATTGGATTTGATAAATCAAACAAGAGCAGGACCTATACAATTAAAAGTAGGGCATTTGGCAGTGTTGTACAACAGTGTTGTAGGCCGTCAGGTATAATTCTTTAAAAACTGAGCCTCATATAGATAATGTGGTTAAGAAGGTGTTTAACACACTTGTCTGCATTGATTAGACATTTGGATATCGGAATTGGGACGTCATGTTGAGATTGTACAGGACATTGATGAGACCTCTTCTGGAATACTATGTCCAGTCTGGTCACCCTGCCCGCTCATTCCATAGGCACACCAAACTCTGGGTGAAAACGCTGCCACTTAGGTCATTTCTAAATTTTTCCCATCTCACCTTAAAACTATGCCTTCTAGTTCTGGTCTCCCCTACCCTCATAAAATTCCTTGACTCTTCACTTTAATATACTTGACCTTGATTTAATTAAGCTGAAGAGGGTTGAGAAGAACAGAGTATCCTGAGTGTTGTTGGGAATCGAGGGAGTGAACTATAAGGAGAGGCTGGATAGTCTGGGACATTTTTCACTGGAAATGATGAGATTAAGGGGTAACTTTACAGAGGTTGCGAAAATAATGAGGGGTACAGATAAGCTGAAGGGCTGATGCCCTTTCCCTCGAGTTGGGGATTCAAAACTGAGGGATATTTTAAGGTGAGAGGAAAAATATTTACAAAAGTCATGACAGGTAACTATTTTAGACTGAAGTTGGCATGTGTGTGCAATGAACTCCCAGAGGAAGTGGTAAAAACAGGGACAGTTACAACGCTTATAGGACATTTAGATCATTACATGGATAAGACATCAGTTTGGATGGTGCTGTGAGTAGCTGCCCTCTCCCTTCCCCTCTCTGAATGAATCCCTGTTGATTTTCACCCTCTGCCAATGGCTGTGCAGAGGCGTGAGAAGGCCAGCGGAGGGTGGTATTGCATCACTTTAAGCACCACAGAGACTGCCAGACTGCCCAACACAGAGACACACAGATAAACACACGGCAATTGTTAGGGCACTGCGTGAAACTCATCTGGTAACTTAAATGAAACAGTAAGAAATACTCAATTCGCCTGGTAAACTGTTAATATATGAGGGACAGAGAATTCCCAAAATCCACTGTTTAAATAAAAAGATTAATTTATTTTTCACTCTGAAAGTGAACATTTTACATCAACTATTCACAACTCTGGGACCCCCTTTCTCTTAACTGCTTATTACCCGACTATACTGTTTCTGGGTCTGCCATCCTCTCATACCAGAGGTGCTTGTAAGCTGTCTGTTCAGAACAGCATTCACCCTCTCTTAAAGGTACAGTACACACTTTCAACTTCATCACATTATACCATGATGACTATAGATAAGTGGAGCCTATCCGGATTTCTCCTGCTCTGTGGTTTGTCAATATTTCATCCACTCTGTCTCGTATGTGTCAGGCTTTTTGTTGCTCCATTGACAGTATGTCATTATTCGTCTCCGTCCATGGGAATATATCAGTAATTCACTTGCTCGCTTTCTTGTATGTGGGGCAGGATTTCTGTTGTTTCTTGGGGACTGTGGCGCTATGACAATATCAATGTCTGTAGATGGCACTGAACCTGGAAGACCTCTGAAGTGTGTGGAGGACAGTGTGGAATTCTAACAGGATAATCACACATTAGTGTAGTGTTCAGGTTTTTGGCAGATGGGGATCAGTGACAGCAGTGTGAGGTGATGCACTTTGGCAAGAAAGACAATGAAAGACAGTTTAATAACAGGCTGTGCCATTATAACGGGGCTGCAGGAACAGAGAGCGCTGCGTGTTTATGAGCACAGATTGTTGAAGATGTCAGGACAAGTGAGGAGAGCAATAACTATAACAGATTAGTTTTAGTATCTGAGCTGTTTACAGGAGGAGGTGGAGGAGGGAGTCTCAGTGCTCCCTTCCTGGGATGTGATGGTGACGATGTGTTGTGAGCCCACCCTCCTGCCCACCGAGAACTTGGAGATTCCATTTGTACCAGCTCAACACAGAAGAGTGATGGCATCAGGGCCAAGACTTCGAAGTTGTGCCGGGGGAAACGGAGCTGCCAGTGGGTTTCAAGTTAGGATTGGCCTTCACTGAACATTGCTCCTTACTCGGCCAGTGGGACATGGATATTTCAGAATCTCCAGACGAGGCATCCCAGTCCTCTCCGGCTCCTATCAGAGTCCTCCCCACATGGCGGGGGGAAGGGGCTGAGGGAACAGATATCGTGCACTCCACCACCCGGCTTGGCCCTTTTTGTCCTATTCCTGGAATGGGAGAAAGGGAGGGAGTGAGTGAGGGTGGGTGCCCCTGCTGTTTGTGCCGGTGTAGGTGTGGAGTGGGGGAATAGTGAAGTGTGAGGAGGGAGTCAGTCCACAGTGTTGTATCCATGCAGTGATATTAATGGAGGGGAGGGAGGGGGCGCGGAGGGAGAGAGAGAGAGAGAGAGAGAGAGAGAGAGAGAGAGAGAGAGAGAAGGAAAGATATGCATGCAGCAGTGAGAGTGCTGGATCATGAGATTTGTTCGGGGACTGCTGCTATAACAGATATACAGTGAGTGTGAGGGAGCAAAGGAAATACAGTGACTCTTACCCTGACAGAACGGGGAAGGTAATTGATGCTTGTCCTGTATTGCTGAATATTTCTTCGAAACGCAGATAGTGCATTGAGCTGGGTGGTGAGCTCAGACCATGCTCGGTGGTGTGACCCCCTCTGGGAAGAGAGTGCCCCCCACCTCTGTACTAGCCCATCCACCAAGCCCTCCGTGCCCCTGACGACAAACCGGGCTGTAATTACCCCTTATCTACCATGCTTTGGATAAACTGTGCAGGGCAGCTCCAACCTGAGAAAGCTCAACCGTGTGCCTATTGGCCTTTTAAAGATGACACCAGTGCCAGGGATCACGGAATATCCAGGGGCATCCGGGCGATGATGAGTACCTCCAACCATGATGGGTCGGAGAATCGGGCTGGCACTGAATCAGAGGAACATCATGGGGTGGGGTGGGTAGGTAATGATGTGAGCTCGATACGACAGAAACAGGGAACTAGCTCAGCCTCGTGAGGACGATCCCTCTGTCACAATCAATGAAAATGGCACTCAGATAAATTATTGTTAGAATTTGCCCAATGAGTCATAAATTCTGTTGAAACCAATTCAAGATACAAAGATGCAGAACCAATGCTCGTCTGACGTCACGCCAATTTCCCTTTTTCCCATCTGTTCTAGGACGACAGACTCATGTTATAGGATCATTTAGAAGTGTGTACATTTCAGCATTCTTGAACCTGGGAACACATCCTTCCATGACACTATCTCTCAGTCTCTCCCATTTGTCTATTTCCCAAACCCCTCCCATGTAGTGATATTTAAACTGATTCCCCCGGCATTTCTCTCTGGCAGTGATGTTCACACCCACAGTACCCCCTTGTCATGGCACAATGGAGATATGGAGCTGGAAATGGGCGGAAGCTGCACATCCTGTCACTTCCAGCATGGGCTGCAAGTTTCCCCACGCTGGGCAGGAATCTAACACAGTGTTACTGAGCAATGCACTGGGGGATGGGGGGGAGGTGTAGGTACACTGTCCTACATGCTGTGAGGGTAACTGCTCCCTGGTTTACAGATCAATGCGCTGGGATGGGGTACACAGTCCTACATGCTGGGAGGGTAAGTGCTCCTGGATAAGAGATCAATGCACTGGGGTGGTATACACAGCCCTACATGCTGGGAGGGCAACTGCTCCTGTTTTGCAGATCAATGGGTCTGGTACACAGTCCTATATGCTGGGAGGTTAACTGCTTCTGGTTTACAGATTATTTCACGGGTGATCACTGCACAGTTCGCTGTGCTGGTTAAACTGTCTGATTGAAGTTTATAGATCAATGCACTGCTGTGGTCTGCACAGCACCCGGTACTGGACATATATCGAGTCTGGGTTTATAGATCAATGCACTGCTGTGGTCTACACAGCTCCCCGTGCTGGATAGATGTATTGTCTGGATTTATAGATCAATGCTCTGATCTGATCTGTGCAGTGTTTCACTCTGGACAGATTTCAGGATTGTATTGACCAGTGCAATGGATGAATCTGGTCAGATTGCTGGGTTGGACTGAGCAAGACACTGGCCTGGTCTGCACCGTGTTCCACGGTAAACAGTATCTCCCCTGGGTTTATGGTGTCTGGGCTGAGATTGAGAATGTGATATATCTGACCATTTCAGCTGATCTGGCAATGATTTTAGATCTCATTCCTGTGATTGGACCCTCAGTCTCTCACCCCATTAATGTTACAGTGTGCCCATGCACAGTATATTATGTTGGTGGGGTGGGTTAGGGGGGAAAGGTGATGGACAGGTCGAGGAGTTCGTCGGAACGTTCTGTCCCCAACATTCTATAACCGCCATTCCCCGGAACATTCTGTCCCCAACATTGTTTCACTGCCATTTCCCCGGAATGTTCTGTCCCCGACATTCTATAACTGCCATTCTCCGGAACGTTCTGTCCCCAACATTCTATAACTGACATTTCCCGGAACGTTCCATCCCCAACATTCTATAACTGACATTCTCTGGAACGCTCCGTCCCCAACATTCTATAACTGACATTCCCCTGAACGTTCTGTCCCCAACATTCTATAACTGACATTCCCCGGAACGTTCTGTCCATGACATTATTTGTGAATGGCCGGATGCCAGTGCATTGAACAAATGATAAGATCCCGAGGGAAGAGATCCCGTTCCAGGGAGAAGGAGACACTGTTCCGAAGGCCCCTCAGGCAGTTAAAGGGGTGAATACGTTTTCCCTGCGTTTACATTTCTTCACAATATAAGATCGACGATAATTTCGACCAAAATAACGGAATTCCCAAATTTCGTTTGTCTTCAGGTAACTGGGAGAGAATCCTTCAAGACAGCAACGATTTCACCGTCTGTTTTAGGAACTGGGAAGGAGTGATCTGTGTCTGCCTCGAGCGATCGAGTGTATGGGGATGTTCTAGACACCATCTGTCCTTATGGATGTGTTACTGTGTGTTTGGGGAGGGAGGGTTTCTTGTGGTTTATGTTACATTTTTGTCAGTAATTCAGAGCTTCCCATTTGTTACTCCAGATCCAATTATTGTAATAAATCCCTGAATACAGGTACACATTTGAAAATCTCAATTGGTCCCCAATCAAACGGGTCCCTTTGCCTCCTGGCTGATGGATAATGGGTTTGTTTTCCTTCCTCACAGTTAACGTAGTGACCATTTACGTCCTGCTTTATAAAGATTGTGGATTGTCTCCATGTGTCAGACGTTACCTGGGGGCCATGGCAGCTGCGGATCTCCTGGTCATTATCCTCGACCTGATACTGAGACACATTCCCATTGTTTATCGACAACAGTTTTATTTCCTGATGCACTCCGTCCGCGTGTGTAATATCCACGCTGTCCTGCTTTATGCAGCCACTGACTGCCCTGTCTGGTTCACCGTCACTTTCACCTTTTATCGGTTTGTGGCCATTTGTTGCCAGAAGCTGAAAAGTAAATATTGCAGTGAGAAAACAGCGGCTGTGGTTCTGGGAGCAGTGACTGTGCTGAGCTGTTTAAAGAACATTTTCTGTTTTTTTTTCTCACGGCTCGGTATTGGCTGGTGAACAGCCCCTGGTTTTGTGATATAACAGTCGCTGTCCAATTCTCCAGTGTCTGGATCACAATCGAGTTCCTCCACCACATTCTAACACCGTGTGTCCCATTTCTCCTGATTCTGCTGCTCAATGTTCTCACCGTCAGACACATTTTAGTGACCAGCAGAGCCCGCAGCAGACTCCGCGCTCACACCAATGGGTACGCTCAGTCTGACACTGAAATGAGAAAGCGAAAAAAATCCATCATTTTACTGTTTGTGATCTCGGCCAATTTCATCCTGTTATGGTCAACGTTCATGCTGTATTCTATATGGGCCCGGATGTATGATTTTGGGTATCGGTCTGTGATTCTACATGGCTTTGTGCAGGAATTGGGCTTCATGCTGCAGCTCTTCAGTTGCTGCACAAACACCACGATTTATGCCGTGACCCAGACGAAGTTCAGGCAGCAACTGAAGAATGTGCTGAAATATCCATTCACTCAAATCCATCAATCAATCAAATTCCTTCATTAATCACACTATTCAGGATTTTCTCATTTCAGTTCAGTGTTTCAGCGATGGAGCAGCCTGTCGCTATGGTAACAGACTGAGGGTAGCGTTGGTTTGTCCATCCTACTCCCACAAGGGGGTTACAGGGAAACAATTCAATGTTTCTCACAACTCAGGGGTCTGTGAGAAAAGGCACCATCCCACTGACTGTATCCATCACTTCCATTTGTAAGCAATAAAAATGTTCATGAAAGCGTGCCGAGCAGCAGAATGACCGATGTTGTTGTGTGTCTTTGTGTTGGAGATGCTGAGCTGGAGAGAGACAGACTCAGCCCCAAGTCCTAGTCCTCAGCGAAGGGTTGGGCACCGGACCCTGAGCTCAGGAGCTTAGATTACTTACAGTGTGGAAACAGGCCCTTCGGCCCAACAAGTCCACACCGACCCGCCGAAGCGCAATCCACCCATACCCCTACATTTACCCCTTACCTAACACTATGGGCAATTTAGCATGGCCAATACACCTGACCCGCACATCTTTGGACTGTGGGAGGAAACCGGAGCACCCGGAGGAAACCCACGCAGACACGGGGAGAACGTGCAAACTCCACACAGTCAGTCGCCTGAGTCGAGAATTGAACCCAGGTCCCTGGCGCTGTGAGGCAGCAGTGCTAACCACTGTGCCACCGTGCCGCCCACATGAGCTGTGTTTAACTGACTCTGAACTCCCCCACACACTCCACCCTGGACTCCCCATTTCCTCTCCCCCACTCTTTCTCATCACTTCTCTCTCTCTCTCTCTTTCTGCACACTGTCTCTTTCTACATCTCTACCCTTCAATCTCCCCATCCCCTCTCAGACAACCCCAACCACACTTTCTCCACCTGCCTCCACTCTACCCGCTCCCTCTCACCCTCACTCTTTCACACTCCTGCCGTCTCTGTCTCTCTTCCGCAATTCCGTCTCTACCGGATTTTCCCCACCTCCTCCCTCCCACGTCTCTCTATTCTCTCAACACCATACCGCCCACACGCAGCCTCACCACCAACCCCAGTCTTTGGGTCAGAGAGAGACGGAAGGACCAGGGAGACAGAATGTGTCAGAGAGAGAGAAAGGGAGGGACAGGATGGAGAGAGATTCAGTCAGTGAAAAATGGAGGGAGGTGAGGGGAGAGAGACAGAGGTAGGGGGATCGAGCGTGAGAGAGCGGGGAGAGAGAGAGAGTAAAGGAGCATGGAGAGACAGAGAGAGAGAGGCAGAGAGAGAGAGGGGTAAGGGAGAGATAAGGTGAGGGAGGGAGAGAGAGAAATAGGGGACGACATAATAACAGAGGGGAGAGAGAGAGGGGCGACAGAGATTGGCGACAGAGAGAGGGGCGGCAGTGATAGAGGGAGACAGAAAGAGGGGGACAGAGAGCGGGGGATGTAGAGTGGGTGACAGAGAGCGGGGAGACAGAGGGGAGGAATAGAGAAGGGGGACAGAGGGACGACAGAGAGTGGATGACAGAGAGAGTAGGACAGAGAGCTAGGGACACAGAGCAGGGGATAGGAAGAGGGGGACAGAGAAAGGGCTACAGAGAGAGGGAGAGAGACATGGGAACAGAGGGAGGGGGATAGAGAGAGGGGGCAGAGAGATTGGGGACAGTGAGAACGGGAGAGCGAGGGGTCAGAGAGAGGGCTCACAGTGAGAGGGCAACTGAGAGAGGGGATACAGAGAGCGGGAGACAGAGAGATGTGGACAGAGAGAGGGGGACAGAGTGAGAGAGGGGGACAGAGAGAGGGGATCAGAAAGAGGGGAACACAGAGTGGGGGACAGAGAGAGGGTGACAGAAAGAGGGTGACAGAGAGGAGGAAGAGAGAGGGGGAACAGAGGGATGACAGAGAGAGCGACAGATAGAGTAGGACAGAGAGCGTGGGAGAGAGAGCGGGGGATAGAGAGAGGGGGACAGAGAAAGGGGAAGAGAGGGAGGCTGACAGAGAGAGGGGGTCAGAGGGATGGGGGAATAGTGAGAACGAGAGAGCGAGGGGTCAGAGAGAGTGGGGGATGGAGAGAGTGGAGAAAGGGGGAACAGAGAGGGGGACAGAGGGGAAGAGGACAGATAGAGGAGGGACAGAGAGGGGGGCATAGAGAGGGGGCAAAGAGTGAGCGCGGGGGCAGAGAGGGATAACAGGGAGAGGTGGGTCAGAGGGAGAACGGGGGACAGAGTAGGAAGGGATGGGGGAACAGAGAGGGGGCACAGATACAGAGAAGCAGAGAGAGAGGGTGACAGAGAGAGGGAGGACGGGGGGGACAGAGAGAGGGAGATAGAGAGGGGGTGACAGAGAGGGGGGACAGAGAGAGGAGGGGACAGAGAGCGGGGGCAGAGAGGGTGTACAGAATATGGGGGTCAGAGAGAGGGTGGAGAGACAGCGGGGGACAGAGAGAGGGGGGCAGTGAGAGAGGGGGACAGTAAGAGGTGGCCAGAGAGGGGGTGTCAGATGGGGTAGACAGAGAGATGGGTGGACTGAGAGCGGGTAGGCACAGAGAGGGGGGACTGAGAATGAGGGAGCACAGAGAGAGGGAGGTCAGAGAGAGGGAGACAGAGAGAGAGGGGCATAGTGGGGGTCAGAGAGGGGGACAGAGAGAGGGGGTGAAAGAGAGAGGGGACAGAGAGACAGAGAAGGGGAGAGAGAGGGAGGACAGAGCGGCGGGGACACAGAGAGAGGGGACAGAGAGTGGAGTGACAGAGAGAGGGAGGACAGAGAGAGAATGGACACAGAGAGAGCGGACAGAGAGAGGGGGCAGAGACTGGGGAGATAGAAGTGGTCAGAGAGGGGGCGACAGAGAGTGGGGGTACAGTGAGGGGGGTCAGAGACGGCGTAACAGATAGAGGAGGACAGATAGAGAGGGTGTCAGAAGGGGGGACAGAGAGTAGGGAACAGAGAGAGAGGAGTTAGAGAGATAGGGGGCAGAGAGTGCCACAGGACAGTGAGAGGGGTTCTGAGAGGTGGACAGAGAGAGGGAGATAGAGCGGGGGTGACAGAAAGCGGGGGACGGAGAGAGGAGGGGACAGAGAGTGGTGGACAGAGAGGGGGTACAGAGTATGGGGTCAGAGAGAGGGAGAGAGAGCGGGAGGACAGAGAGAGGGGGCGACAGTGAGAGGGGGACAGAGATGGGGTGTCAGATGGGATAGACAGAGAGATAGGTGGGTTGAGAGTAGATAGGCATCGAGTGGGGGGACGAAGAGGGAGGGGTTACAGAGGGGGGGACAGAGAGAGGGGGAAAAGAGAGGGGGCATAGAGGGGATCAGAGAGGGGGAAAAGGGAGAGAGAGAGGGAGATAGAGCGGGGGTGACAGAAAGCGGGGACAGAGAGAGGAGGGGACAGAGACGGGGACAGAGAGGGGGCTGAGAGAGAGGGAGAGAGAGAGGGAGGACAGAGAGCGAGGGAACAGAGAGAGCTGGGAAAGAAAGGGGGCAGAGAGAGAGGGGGTCAGAGAGACGGGGACAGAGGGGGAGGGACAGAGAGAGAGGGGGCAGAGAGAGCGACAGCGAGATGGGGGACAGAGAGAGGGGGACAGAGCACGGGAGGACAGAGAGTGGGGGAACAGGGAGAAGGGGACAGAGTGAGAGGGGGACAAGGAGAGAGGGACAGAGAGTGAGGGAGACAGGGAAAGGGGGACAGAGAGAGGTGGACAGAGAATGAGGGACAGAGAGAGAGGGGGACGGAGAAGAGAGAGGGGGCAAAGAGACGGATACAGAGATTGGGGACAGAGAGACAGGGGAACAGAAAGTGGGGGACAGAGAGTGAGGACAGAGAGAGGGGGACAAAGAGAGGGGGACAGAGAGTGGGGGACAGAGAATGCAGGAATGAGAGTGAGGGAATAGAGCGCGGGGGGACAGAGCGCGGGGGGACAGAGATTGGGGGACAGAAAGACAAGGATAAAGAGAGGGGAAGATAGGGGGACAAAGAGGAGCGGAGAGAGAGAGGGGTGAGATAGAAGGGATCAGAGAGTGGGAGGAAAGAAAGCAGGCCAGAGAGGGGGGCAAAAAGAGTGGCACACAGAGAGGGAGCCAAGAGAGAGGGGGGACAGTGAGAGGGGGGAGAAAGTGGGGGGAAGAGAGAGGGGGGCAGAACGAGTGGGGGGCAGAGAGAAAGGCGACAGAGTGAGAGGAATAGAGAGAGAGGAGGACAGAAAGAGAAGGGGGCAGAGAGAGAGGGGACCAGAGGGAGGGGGACAGAGAGAGGTGGAGAGAGAGGGGTAAAGAGAGAGGGGGACAGAGAAAGCGGGCGAGCGAGAGAGGGCGACAGTGAGAGGGAGACGGAGGGAGTAGCGAGAGAGGAGAACAGAGAGGGAGACAGAAAGTGTGGGCACAGAGAGAGGGGACGGGGGCCCTGAGACCGGGGGACTGAGAGAGGGGAGCAGACAGAGGTGGGAGATAGAAGGAGTCAGAAATTGGGGGGAAAGAGAGTGCGGGTCAGAGGGCGGACAGAGAGGGGAGCAGAGAGAGAGCGGGATAGAGAAAGAGAGGATATTAAGAGAGGGGGCAGAGAGGGGGATAGAGAGAGGCTGACAGAGAGAAGGGATAGAGAGAGGGAGACAAAGAGAGAGGGGGAACAGAAAGAGCGGGATAGAGAGAGGGGGGACATTAAGTGAGGGGACAGAGAGGGGAACAGAGAGAGGCTGGCAGAGACAGGGATACAGAGAGAGAGGGGATACAGAGAGAGGGGACAAAGAGAGAGGGGGAGCAGAGAGAGAGGGACAGAGAGGGGGGACAGTGAGAGACAGGCAGAAAGAGGGATCAGTAAGAGGGGGACAGAGAAAGGGGACTGAGAGAGGTGTATAGAGTCTGGGGGACAGAGAGAGGTGCGACAGAGAGAGGAGGACCGAGAGTGAAGTGCGAAAGAGCGAGGGGGAACAGAGAGAAAGGGGAACAGAGAGAGAGGGGGGACAGAAAGAGGGAAGAGAGAAAGAGGGAGAGGTGGACAGAGAGATGAGGTCAGAGAGGAGGCAGAGTGGGGGGCAAAGATGTTGGACAGAGAGAGGGAGATAGGGAGGGGCAGAGAGGGGGACAGGGAGAGAGAGGGGTCAGAGAGAGGGGTAGACAGAGAGAGGGGACAAAGAGAAAGAGAGGGTATAGTGAAAGGGGAGAGAGTGGGGCACACAGAGATGGGTACAGAGAGTGGGGGACATAGAAAGAAGGGAGAGAGGGGGTCAGAGAGAGAGGGTGCGCAGAGGCGGGCACATAGAGAAGGGTACAGGGAGAGGGCGGAAAGAGAGGGGACAGAGAGAGGGGGGAGAGAGAGGGGGAGAGAGAGTGGGGGCCAGTGAGTGCAGGAAAGAGAGTGGGGGGCAGAGAGTGGGGGTTTTGAATGCGGAGGGACAGAAAGAAGGGAACAGAGAACGGGTTATAAGGAAAGTGGGACAGAGGCAGGTGGATAGAAGAAGCGGGGACAGAGAGAGGGGGCACAGAGAGAGAGAGAAACAGATAGAGGGGGGACAGAGATCGGGGGGGAAGAGAGAGGGGGACAAAGAGAGGAGGACTGAGCTAGGGGAAAACAAGAGGGGGACAGAGAGAGCGGGAATAGAGAGAGGGGAGAGAGGAGGGCAGAGAGAGGGGGAGAGAGAGAGGGCGACAGAGAAATCGGGACGGGGGCAGAGATCCGGGGACGGAGAGAGGGGACAGAGATATCGTGGACAGAGAGGGGGGACAGAGGGGGTGGACAGAGAGAGCGGGGCAGAGACAGGTGGGACAGAATGAGGGGGGCAGAGAGAGGGAGGACAAAGAGTGAGGGGTACAGAGAGAGGGGGACAGAGAAACGGGGGGAACGAAAGGGGACAGAGAGATGCAGGACAGAGAGAGGGGTGGACAGAGAGAGGGACAGACTGAGAGGGGGATAGACAGACAGGGGGACAGAGAGAGAGGGGCAGGGGGAGGGGACAGAGAGAGAGGGGGACAGAAAGGGGGACAGACTGTGAGGGGGATAGACAGAGAGGGGGACAGAGAGAGAGGGGAAAGAGGGAGGGGGACAGGGAGTAGGGGACAGAGAGATGGGGTGCAGAAAGAGCGGGGCAGGGAGGTGGGGACAGAGAGAGGGCAAGACAGATAGTGGCGACAGAAAGTGGGGGGACTGGGAAAGGTTTGGACAGAGATTAGGGGGCAGAGAGGGGGGCAGAGAGAGGGGGACAGAGAGACGGCGATACAGACGGATGGTGACAGAGAGAGGGGAGAGAGGGGGTGAATAGAGAGAGGGGGGTTGTGAGAGAGAGAGGGGTACAGAGAAAGAGGGCACAGAGAGAGGGGGAACAGTGAGATAGGGGACAGTGAGAGGAGGGGCAGTGAGGGGGGAGAGAGAGAGGGGGAGATAGAATGGATCGGAGAGTGGGGGTCAGAGAGGGGGCAGAGAGGGTGGGCAGAGAGAGGGGCACAGAGAGAGGGGTTACAGAGAGAGGGGGACAGTGAGGGGGAGAGAGAGTGGGGGACAGAGAGAGGGGGATAGAAAGAGTTGAGGACAGAGAGAGGGCCGACAGAAAGAGAAGGGGACAATGAGAGAGGGGTGCAGAGAGAGAGGGGGGACAGAGAAAGCGACAGAGAGAGAGGGGAACGGAGACAGGGGACGGGGGAGAAACAGGAGAACAGAGTGGGGTTACAGAAAGAGGCGGCACCGTGAGTTGGGGCAGAGGGGCGGCTGTGAACGTGGGACTGTGAGAGAGGGACAGAGAGAGGTAGGAGATAGAAGGGGTCAGAGAGTGCAGGGACGGGGGTCAGAGGGGGGACAGAGAGGGTGCAGTGAGAGAGACAGGGGATAGAGAGAGAGGGGTGACACAGAGAGGGGTGACAGAGAGAGGGAACAAAGAGAGAGGGGAAAAGAGAGAGGGGGTGCAGAGAGGGGCGGACAGAGAGAGGGGCACAGAGAGAGGGTGATGGAGATAGCGAGGGGGACAGAGAGAGTATGGACAGAGAGAGGCGGACAGAGAGAGGCGGACAGAGAGAGGGAGCACAGAGAGAGGGGAACAGTGAGGTAGGGGACAGTGACAGCAGCGACAGTGAGAGCGGGACAGAGAGAGCAGGAGAGAGATTGGGGGCAGAGAGGTGGACGACAGGGTGTGGGGCAAAGTGGGATGTGAGAGAGGGGAACAGAGAGAGGGTGGGACAGATAGAGGGTGGGACAGAGAGAGAGAGGTGTACAGCGATAGGGAGGACAGAGAGAGCGGGAGAGAGGGAGACAGAGAGGGTGGGACAGAGAGAGGGGCACCGAGAGCGGGGACACAGAGAGAGAGAGGGACAGTGAGGGAGGAAGTGAGAGGGGAACAATGAGAAGGTCGGGAGAGAATGGGGGAAAGAGAAAGAGGGGGACAGAAAGAGTGGGGGACAGAAAGAGTGGGGAAAGAGAGAGGGGCGACAGCGAGACTGGGACAGAGAGAGAAGGGCGAAAGAATAACGGGAATATAGAGAGAGGGGGAACAGAGAGAGAAGGGGCAGAGAGAGAGGGAGACAGAGAGAGGTGAAGAGAGAGGACGACAATGAGAGAGGACAGAGCGGGGAGAGAAAGAGGAGAACAGAGAGGGGGACAGAAAGTCCGGGCACAGAGAGAGGGGACGAGGGACTGAGAGCGGAGGACTGAGAGAGGGGGACAGACAGAGGTGGGAGATAGAAGGAGTCAGAGAGTGGGGTGACAGACAGTGGGGGTCAGAGGGCGGACAGAGAGGGGGCAGAGAGAGGGAGGGGACAAAGAGAGAAGGGAAACAGACGGGGGGTACACAGAGGGGTGGACAGAGAGAGAGGGGCACAGAGAGAGTGGGATAGAGAGAGAGGGACATTAAGAGGGGGCAGAGAGGGGTACAGAGAGAGGCGGACAGAGAGAGGGACACACAGAGAGAGGGGATAGAGAGAAATGGGGACAAAGAGAGAGGGGGCAGAGAAGGGGAACAGAGAGAGGGGGACAGAAAAAGAGGGGTAGATAGAGGGAGACAGAGAGAGGAGGACTGAGAGAGGGGTATAGAGTGTGGGGGACAGAGAGAGGGACGACAGAGAGAGGAGGACGGAGAGAGAAGGGTGAGAGCGAGGTGGAACAGAGAGAGGGGAACAGAGAGAGAGGCGGGACAGAGAGAGGGAGAGAGAAAGAGAGGTGGACAGAGAGTTGAGGACAGAGAGGTGGCAGAGTCGGGGGCAGAGAGGTTGGACAGAGAGAGGGAGACAGGTCGGGACAGAGAGGGGAACAGGGAGTGAGAGAGGTCAGAGAGAGGGGTGGACAGAGAGAGGGGGACACAGAGAAGGAGAGGGGATAGAGAAAGGGGATAGAGTGGGGCACACAGTGATGGGGACAGAGAGTGGGGGACAGAGAAAGAGGGGATAGAGGAGGGTCAGAGAGAGAGGGGGGCGCAGAGGTTGGCACATAGAGAAGGGGACAGGGAGAGGGCGGAAAGAGCGGGGACAGAGAGAGGGGAGTAGCGAGAGGTACAGGGAAAGGGGGACCGAGTGAGAGAGGGTGACAGAGAATGTGGGACAGGGAGAGAGAGGGGGAGAGTGAGGGGGAGAGAGATTGGGGGCCACTGAGTGCAGAAAGAGGCAGCATAGTGAGTTGGGGCAGAGGGGCGGCTGAGAACGGGGGACTGTGAGAGAGACAGCGAGAGGTGGGAAATAGAAGGGGTCCGAGAGTGGGGGGGGCAGAGAGTGGGGGGCAGAGGGAGCACAGGGAGTGGGGGCAGAGAGAGGTGGGACAGAGAGAGGGGGAAAGAGAGACGGTGGACATAGAGTAGGGGACAGAGAGAGGGAGGAGAGCGAGTGTGCAGAGAGGGGGGACAGAGAGGTAGGACATTGGGAGAGATGGGGAAGTGAGAGAGGGACAAAGTGAGGTGGAAAAGAAGGGGGGCAGAGCGATGGAGACAGAGAGAGGGGACAGTGGGGGCAGAGGAAGGGGTACAGCAAGAGGGTGGAGAGAGAGGGATATAGAGAGAGGGAGGACAGACAGAGTGGGGTCAGAGAGGGGGACGGAGAGGGGGCAGAGTGAGATAGGGACAGAGAGAGTTAGGAACAGAGAGGGTGGAGAGAGGTAGAAGGAAAACAGAGAGAGGGAGGAGAGAGATGGGGACAGCGGGGCAGACAGAGAGGGGTGACAGAGAGAGGGGGACAAAGAGAGGGGGAGAGAGATAGCGGAGGGACAGAAGCGGGGTAGAAACAGGGGGAAAAAGAAGGGCGACAGAGAGTGAGCGAGAAGAGCGAGAAAGTGGGGACAGAAAAACTGATGGAGAGAGAGAGGGGTGGACAGAGAGTAGGGGACAGGGAGAGGGTGGTGCAGAGAGACCGGGACCGAGAGATGTGGACAGAGAGAGGGCAAGACAGAGAGTGGGGACAGAAAATGGGTGGACAGAGAGGGGTGTGGACAGAGAGTAGGGGACAGAGAGAGTGGGGACAAAGAGAGGGGGGCAGAGAGATGATGAGACAGAGAGGGAGGACAGAGAGTGGTGGGGACAGCGGGGGGACAGCGAGGGGGCGGGATAGAAAGGAGGAGAACAGAGAGGAGGCAGAGACGGGGAGACAGAGAGAGACGGGGACAGAGAAAGGGGAGAGAGAGTGGGGGCAGAGTGATGGAGGACAGGTGACGGGGCAAAATGAGGTGTGAGAGAGGGGGACAGAGAGAGGGTGGGACAGAGAAGAGGTGTACAGAAATAGGGAGGACAGAGAGAGCTGGAGAGAGAGCGGGAGAGAGAGGGAGACAGAGAGGATGGGAAAGAGAGAGGGGCACAGACAGAGGAGGCACAGAGAGAGGGATAGTGAGGGAGGCAGTGAGAGGGGTACAGTGAGAGGTGGAGAGAGAGTGGGGGGAAGAGAGAGAGGGTACAGAAAGAGTGGGGGACAGAGAGAGGGGCGACAGAGAGAGGGGGATAGAGAGAGAGGACAGAGGGCAAGATACAGGAGAACAGAGAGGGGTGACAGAAAGAGGGGGTACAGTGAGTTGGGGCAGAGGAGCGGCTGAAAACGGGGGACTTTGTGATAGGGACAGAGAGAGGTGGGAGATTAAAGTGGTCAGAGAGTGGGGTGACAGAGAGGGGGTGCAGCGAGGGGACAGAGTGGGAGTAGTGAGAGAGAATGTGAAGACAGTGAGAGAGGGGGTGATCAGAGTGAGGCGGTGCAGAGAGGGATGGTCAGAGAGAAGGGGCATAGAGAGAGGGTGATAGAGAGAGGGAACAGAGAGAGAGTGGATAGAGAGATGGGTACAGAGAGAGAAAGAGGGATCAGAGAGTGGGTACTGAGAGCGGCGGACAGAGAGAGGGGATCAGAGAGAGGGGGCACAGAGAGAGAGGGAACAGTGAGATAGGGGACAGTGAGAGAACGGACAGTGAGAGCGGGACAAAGAGAGGGGGAGAGAGAGTGAGGAACAGGGAGAGGGCGACAGATTGAGAGGTACAGAGAGAGTGCAGGACAGAGAAACAGGTGAGAAAGAGAGTGGGACAGAGAGATGCAGGACCGAGAGAGAGGGAACAGAGAGAGGGGAACAGACAGAGATGGGGAGAGGCAGAGTTGGGGGCAGAGGGAGCGGGACAGAGAGAGAGGGGGACAGAGATGGGGGAACAGAGAGAGCGAGTAGCAGGACGGAAAGGGGATTCAGAGAGGGGGACACAGAGAGAGGGGGACAGCGAGGGGTGAACATGAGAGTGGGGACTGAAAAGGTGGGCTACAGAGAGAGGGGTGGACCGAGAGAAGGGCCGGACAGATAGTGGGGTGACCGAGAAAGAGGGAACCGACAGTGGGGGACAGAGAGAGAGGGAAGGCAGAGAGAGAGAGAGAGGAGGACAGAGGTGGGTACGGAGATGGGGGACTGAGAAAGGGGGGAGAGAGACAGGGGTGGAAAGAGAGTGGCGGGACAGGGGAGTACAGAGAGTCCGGGACAGAGAGAGGGGGCACAGAGAGGGGGAAAGTGAGAGGGGGACAGATAGAGGAGGCGAGAGAGGGGTGACAGAGATAGAGGGGGGCAGAAAGCTGGGGGAAAGAGAGATGGGGGAAAGAGCGGGCAAATGAGAGAGTGGGGACAGAAAAATTGGGGTGGCAGAGAGAGGGGTGGCAGAGAGTGGGGACAGATGGGAGGGACAATAAGGTGCGGAATGAGAGAGGGGGGACAGAAAGATAAGGGAAAGAGAGAGGGGGTACAGAGGGGGAGGGGGCAGAAAGAGGTGGGACAGAGAGTTTGGGAAAGAGAGACGGTGGACATAGAGTAGGGGACAGAGAGAGGGAGGGCAGCGAGTGTGCAGAGAGGGGGGACAGAGAGATAGGACATTGGGAGAGATGGGGAAGCGAGAGAGGGACAAAGTGAGGTGTAAAAGAAGGGGGCAGAGGGATGGAAACAGAGAGATGGGACAGTGAGGTGGGTCAGACAGAGGGGGATGAGTGAGAGAGGGGACAGAGAGCGGGGACAGAGAGTGGAGGCAGAGGAAGGGGGACAGCAAGAGGGTGGAGAGAGAGGGATATAGAGAGAGGGAGGACAGAGAGAGTAGGGGTCAGAGACGGGGACGGAGAGGGGGGCAGAGAGAGATATGTACAGAGAGAGATAGGAACCGAGAGAGGGTGGACAGAGGTAGAAGGAAAACAGAGAGAGGGAGGAGAGAGATGGGGACAGCGGGGCTGACAGAGACAGGGTGGAAAAGAGAGGGGGAGAGAGATAGCGGGGAGACAGAAGGGGTGTAGAGACAGGGGGACAGAGAAGGGGGACAGAGAGTGAGGGAGAAGAGAGAGAAAGTGAGGACAGAAAAACTGACGGAGAGAGAGAGGGGTGGACAGAGAGAGGGCAAGACAGAAAGTGGGGACAGAAAATGGGTGGACAGAGAGTAGAGGACAGAGAGAGGGGGGCAAAGAGAGGGGGTGCAGAGAGATGATGAGACAGAGAGGGAGGACAGAGAGTGGTGGGGACAGCGGGTGGACAGCGAGGGGTCGGGATAGAGAGGAGGAGAACAGAGAGGAGGCAGAGATGGGGGGACAGAGAGAGAGGGGACAGAGAAAGGGGAGAGAGAGTGGGGGCAGAGTGATGGAGGACAGGTGGCGGGGCAAAATGGGGTGTGAGAGAGGGGACAAAGAGAGGGTGGGACAGAGAGAGAGGTGTACAGAGATTGGGAGGACAGAAAGAGCGGGAGAGAGAGGGAGACATAGAGATTGGGAAAGGGGCACAGAGAGAGGAGGCACAGAGAGAGGGATAGTGAGGGAGGCAGTGAGAGGGGTACAGTGAGAGGTGGAGAGAGAGAGGGGAAAGAGAGAGAGTGTACAGAAAGAGTGGGGGACAGAGGGAGGCGCGTCTGAGAGAGGGGGATAGAGAGAGAGGACAGAGGGGCAAGATACAGTAGAACAGAGAGGGGTTACAGAAAGAGGGGGTACAGTGAGTTGGGGCAGAGGGGCGGCTGAGAACGGGGGACTGTGAGAGAGGGACAGAGAGAGGTGGGAGATTAAAGGTGTCAGAGAGTGGGGTGACAGAGAGTGTGGGGGCAGAGAGGGGAAAGAGTTGGGGTAGTGAGAGAGAGAGAGTGATGACAGTGAGAGAGGGGACAAGGAGAGGGGGAGATCAGAGAGAGGCAGTGCAGAGAGGGGCGGTCAGAGAGAAGGGGCATAGAGAGAGGGTGATCGAGAGGAAGAGAGAACAGAGAGAGAGTGGAAAGAGAGAGGGGGACAGATAGAGAGAGAGAGGGTCAGAGAGTGGGTAGTGAGAGCGGCGGACAGAGAGAGGGGATCAGAGAGAGGGGGCACAGAGAGAGGGGGAATAGTGAGATAGAGGACAGTGAGAGCGGGACAGAGAGAGAGCCGGAGAGAGAGTTGGGGACAGGGAGAGGGCGACAGAGTGAGAGGTACAGAGAGAGAGTAGGACAGAGAAACATGGGAGAAAGAGAAGGGGATAGTGAGTGTGTAGTGAGAGCGGCGGACAGAGAGAGGGGATCAGAGAGAGGGGGCACAGAGAAAGGGGGAACAGTCAGATAGGGGACAGTGAGAGCGGGACAGAGAGAGCCGGAGAGAGAGAGTGGGGGACAGGGAGAGGGCGACAGAGTGAGGGGTACAGAGAGAGAGTAGGACAGAGAAACAGGGGAGAAAGAGAGGGGGAAAGAGAGATGCAGGACAGAGAGAGGGGAACAGACAGAGATGGGGACAGGCAGAGTTGGGGGCAGAGGGAGCGGGACAGAGAGAGAGGGGGACAGAGATGGAGGAACAGAGAGAGAGTAGCAGGACCGAGAGGGGATTCAGAGAGGGGGACACAGAGAGAGGAGACAGCGAGGGGTGAACGTGAGAGTGGGGACTGAAAAAGTGGGCTACAGAGAGAGGGGTGGACGGAGAGAAGACCGGACAGATAGCGGGGTGACCGAGAAAGAGGGAACAGACAGTGGGGGACAGAGAGAGAGGGGGGACAGAGAAAAGGGAGGAGAGAGAGAGAGGGGGACAGAGGTGGGGACGGAGATGGGGGACCGAGAAAGGGGAGAGAGAGACAGGGGTGGAAAGAGAGTGGCGGGACAGGGGCGTACAGAGAGTCCGGGACAGAGAGACGGTGCACAGAGAGGGGGAAAGAGGGAGGGGGACAGATAGAGGAGGCGAGACTGGGGTGACAGAGATAGAGGGGGGCAGAATGCTGGGGAACAGAGAGATAGGGGAGAGAGGGGGCAAAAGAGAGAGTGGGGACAGGAAAAGGGGTGGCAGAGAGAGGGGGACAGAGAGATAGGGGACAGAGAGAAGGGGCACAGAGGGAGGGGGCGAAGAGAGAGTGGGAGACCTACAGAGGGGGACAAAGAGCGAGCAGCGACAGAGAAAGGAGAACAGAGAGAGAGGGGAACCGGGGTGGAGGAGCGAGTGAGGGGGACTGAGAGAGATGGGGACAGAAAGGGAGTGACAGAGAGGGGGGTACAGAGAGAGAGGGGGCCAGCGAGAGGCGGGAGAGAAGGATAGGGGACAGAGGGAGGGGGCAGAAAAAGGTGGGACAGAGAGGGGGGAAATAGAGACGGTGGACATAGATTAGGGGACAGAGAGAGGGAGGAGAGCGAGTGTGCAGAGGGGGGACAGAGAGGTAGGACATTGGGAGAGATGGGGAAGCGAGAGAGGGACAAAGTGAGTTGGAAAAGAAGGGGGCAGAGGGATGGGGATAGAGAGAGGGGACAGTGAGTGGGGTCAGACAGAGGGGGATGAATGAGAGAGGGGACAGACAGCGGGGACAGAGAGAGGGGGCAGAGGGAGGGGGACAGCAAGTGGGTGGAGAGAGAAGGATACAGAGAGAGGGAGGACAGAGAGAGTGGGGGTCAGAGAGGGGGACGGAGAGGGCGGCAGAGAGAGATATGTACTGAGAGAGGGTGGACAGAAGTAGAAGGAAAACAGTGAGAGGGAGGAGAGAGATGGGGACAGCGGGGCAGACAGAGAGGGGTGACAGAGAGAGGAGGGACAAAGAGAGAGGGAGAAAGATAGCGGGGGGACAGAAGAGGGGTACAGAAAGGGGGAAAAGAAGGGGGACAGAGAGTGAGGGAGAAGAGAGAGAAAGTGGCGACAGAAAAACTGACGGAGAGAGAGAGGGGTGGACAGAGAGTAGGGGACAGGGAGAGGTGGGTGCAGAGTGTGGGGACAGAAAATGGGTGGACAGAGAGGTGTGTAGACAGAGAGTATGGGAAAAGAGAGGGGGGACAAAGAGGGGTGGGGGCAGAGAGGTGATGAGACAGAGAGGGAGAACAGAGAGTGGTGAGGACAGCGGGGGGACAGCGAGGGGGCAGGATAGAGAGGAGGAGATCAGAGAGGAGGCGGGGGGGGGAACAGAGAGCGAGGGGGACCGAGAGAGGTGGGACGTAGAGTGAGAAGGGGACAAGAGAGAGGATCACAGAGAGAGATGCCAGAGAGAGAGAGCGTGACAGTGAGGGGTCAGTGAGAGGGGGACAGTGAGGGGGGAGAGAGAGTGGGAGGAAAGAGAGTGGGGGAGAGAGAGAGAGAGGGGGACAGAGAGAAGGGACTGAGAGAAGGGAGACAGAGAAAGGGGCACAGAGACAGAGAGGGACGGAGAGAGGGGCGACAGAGAGATGGGCGAGAGAGAGAGGGGGACAGAGAGAGAGGTGAACAGAGATAGGGAGGACAGAATGAGCGGGAGAGAGAGTCGGGAGAGACAGGGAGACAGAGAGGATGGGACCGAGAGAGGGGCACAGAGAGAGGGGGCACAGAGAGAGGGACAGTGAGGGAGGCAGTGAGAGGGGTACAGTGAGATGTGGAGAGAGAGTGGGGGAGACAGAGAGAGGGAGACAGAAAGTGTGGGGGACAGAGAGAGGGTCGACAGAGTGAGGGGGACAGAGGGAGAATGGCGACAGAGTGAGGGGAACAGAGAGAGAGAGGACGACAGAGAGAGAAGGGGACAGAGAGAGAGGGGGTTAGAGAGAGCAGCAGAGCGAAAGGGGGGCAGAGAGAGAGAGAGGACAGACGGGGAGAGACAGGAGAACAGAGAGGAGGTACAGAAAGATGGGACACAGTGAGTTGGGGCAGAGGGGCGGCTGAGAACGGGGTCTATGAGAGAGGGACAGAGAGAGGTGGGAGATAGAAGGGGACAGAGAGTAGGGGGACAGAGAGTGGGGGGCAGAAGGGGGACAGAGAAGAGGCAGTGAGAGAGAGAGTGGTGAAAGAGAGAGAGCGATCAGAGAGAGGGGATGCAGAGAGGGGCATAGAGAGAGGATGACAGAGAGAGAGAGGGGGGGACAGAAGAGAGTGGATAGAGAGACGGGGCCAGAGAGAGAGGGGTCAGAGAATGGGTATAGAGACAGGCGGACAGATAGAGGGGGAGAGAGAGAGGGAGCACAGAGAGAGGGGGAACAGTGAGATAAGGAACAGTGAGAGGAGGGACACTGAGAGTGGACAGAGAGCGCGGGAGAGAGATTGGGGGACAGAGAGAGGGCGACAGAGTGAGAGGTACAGAGAGACGGGGGGACAGAGAAATAGGGGAGAAAGAAAGGGGACAGAGAGATGCAGGACAGACAGAGGGGTGGATAGATAGGGGGATAGACTGAGAGGGGGATAGACAGAGAGGGGGAGAGAGAGAGCGCGGGTAGAGGGAGGGGGCAGAGAGAGAGGGGGACAGAGAGGGGGAAAGACTGAGAGGGGGATAGACAGAGAGTTGGACGGAGAGAGAGGGGAAAGAGGGAGGGGGACAGAGAGTAGGGGACAGAGAGATGGGGTGCAGTAAGAGGGGGACAGAGAGGTGGAGACAGAGAGAGGGCAAGACAGAGAGTAGCGACAAAAAGTGAGTGGACTGAGAGAGGTGTGGACAGAGATTAGGGGCCAGAGAGGGGGGCAGAGAGAAGGGGAAAGAGAGACGGCGATACAGACGGATGGGGACAGTGAGAGTGGATAGAGAGAGGGGGGTAGTGAGAGAGAGGTGGACAGAAAGAGGGGGCACAGAGAGAGGGGAACAGTGAGATAGGGGACAGTGAGAGGAGGGGCTGTGAGAGGGGGACAGAGAGAGCGGGAGAGAGATTGGAAGACAGAGAGAGGGTGACAGAGTGAGAGGTACAGAGAGGGGGGGGACAGAGAAACGGTGGAGAAAGAGACGGTACAGAGAGATCCGAGGGCCAGACAGAGGGGGACAGAGAGAGAGAGGGGGCAGAGGGAGGGGACAGGGAGAGAGAGTGGTACAGAGAAGCGGGGACACAGAGAGAGTGGCGGGATCGAGAGGGGGTTCTGAGCGGGGAGCACAGATAGAGGGTGACAGCGAGGGATGCAAGTGAGAGTGGGGATGGAAAAAGGGGGGTACAGACAGAGGGGTGGACCGATCGAAGGGCCAGACAGATAGAGGGGGGACAGAGAGAGAGAACAGACAGTGGGGGACAGAGAGCGAGGGGGACATAGAGAGGGGTGGCAGAGAGAGAGGGGGACAGAGGTGCGGACGGAGATGGGGGGCAGAGAAAGTGGGGACAGAGATATGGGTGGAGAGAGAGTTGCGGGACAGGGGCGTACAGAGAGGGGGAAAAGAGAGAGGGGGCAGAGAGACGGGGCCAGAGAGGGGGGGAAGAGAGATGGGGGAGAGAGGGAGAGACAAAAAGGGTCAGAAAGAGAGAGAGGGTAACAGAGAGATAGGGGACAGAGAGAGGGGCCACAGAGAGAGGGGAGGCACAGAGAGAGGACAGCGACAGAGAAAGGGGAATAGAAAGAGAGTGGAACAGGAGATGAGAGAGCGAGAGAGGGGGACAGAGAGAGATGGGGGACAGAAAGGGAGTGACAGAGATGGGGGACAGAGAGGGAGGACAGTGGGAGAGATGGGGAAGAGAGAGGGGGACAAAGAGAGGGGGAAAGGGGGTTACAGAGGGATGGGGACAGAGAGAGGGGGCAGAGACGTGGGATCAGACAGAAGGGGATGAGAGAGAGAGGGGACAGAGAGTGTGGACAGAGAGAGGGTGCAGAGGGAGGGGGACAGCAAGAGGGTGGAGAGAGAGAGGGATACAGAGAGAGGGAGGACTGACAGAGTGGAGAATAGAGAGGGGGGACAGAGAGACGGGGGACAGAGAACGCGGGAGAGAGATAGAGGGGGACAGAGGAGGGATACAGAGAGGTGGACAGAGAAAGGGGACGGAGAGTGAGGGGGAAGAGAGAGAGTGGGGACAGAAAAACAGAGGGAGAGCGAGGGGGTGGACAGAGATTCGGGTATTGGGAGATGGGGGTGCAGAGAGAGGGAGACAGAGATGTGAGGAAAGAGAGAGGGCAAGACAGAGAGTGGGGACAGAAAATGGGGGACAGAGAGATGTGTGGACAGAGAGTAGAGGACAGAGAGGGGGGACAGAGAGATGGCGAGACAGCGAGGGGGGACAGAAAGTGGGGGGAACAGCGGGGGACAGCAAGAGAGCGGGGCAGACGGGAGGCAGAGAGAAGGGACAGAGAAAGGGGGACAGAGAGAGGTGGGACGCTGAGAGAGAGAGGGGCAACAGAGAAAGGGTGAAAGAGAGGGTGCAGAGAGAGGGGGGCAGAGAGAGGAAAGGGATAGAAAGAGATGGGACAGAGAGAGCCGGGACACAGAGAGGTTCAGAGATGGGGGACAGAGAGAGAGAGGGAGAGAAACGGGGAACAGAGAGACAGTGGGACAGAGATAGGGAGGACAGAGAGGGGGGAGAGAGGGGTGACAGAGAGATGGGGACAGAGTGAGGGGACAGAGAGGGGGGACAGACAGAGGAGGGAGAGAGTGACAGGGGGACAGAGAGCGAGGTGGCAGAGGGAGGGGGCAGCAAGAGGGTGGACAGCGAGAGGGGTACAGCGAGATGTGGACAGAGAGAGAGGGGTCAGAGAGAGGTGTGACAGAGATGGGCGACGAGAGAGGTGAACAGAGAGAGAGGAGATAGAGAGAGAGGGGACAGAGTGAGGAGGCACAGAAAGAGAGAGGGGAGACAGAGAGAGTGGGAGACCGAGAGATGGGGAAAGAGAGCAAACGGCGAAGAGAGAGGGGAACAGAGAGAGAGGGCAACAGGGGGTGGGGTGTGAGAGAGAGGGGGACAGAGAGATGGGGACAGAGAGGGGGTGACAGAGAGGGGGGACAGAGAGAGGGGGGGCAGAGAGAGTGGGGACAGAGAAAGGGGAGACAGAGAGAGGGACAGAAAGGCGGCTCCGAGAAGGGGACAGCGATGGTGACGAAGAGAGAGGGGCAGAGAGTGGGGAACAGAGATGGGCGGCAGACAGAGGGGATTAGATAAAGGAGGAGAGAGAATGGGGAATAGAGAGAGAGGCGGTACAGAGTGGGGATAGGGAGGAGAGATCAAGAGGGTGGGAAAAAGAGGGGGGCAGAAAGATGAGGGCAGAGAAAGGGGTGGACAGAGAGAAGGAGACAGAGAGGGGGGACAGAGGCAGAGGGCGCACAGAGAGAAGGGAGGACTGAGAGAAGGGGGCAGAGAGTGGGGACAGAGAGAGCGCGAGGCAGAGAGGAGGACAGAGAGAGGGGGAACAGAGATGGGTGACAGAGAGATTGCGGGACAGAGTGAGGGCGGAGAGAGAGGGAGGACAGGGGATGAAGTGATAGGTCGGACACACAGAGGGGCCAGAGAGAGAGGGGACAGAGAGAGGGAGAAAGAGAGAGTGGAACAGAGAGTGGGGGACAGAGAGGGTGGACAGAGAGAGGGGGAGAGAGAGAGGGGTCAGAGAGAGGGAGTGGTCACAGTGGGGGACAGAGAGAGGGGGCGACAGAGAGACGAGGAAAGAAAGAGGGGAACAGAGATTAGGGGGACAGAGAGGGGGAACAGAGAGTAGGGGTACAGAGAGAGCGAGACAGAGAGAGGGCAAGACATGGACGTGGGGAAGGCAATGGGGAACAGAGGGGAGGAGAGTAAGACGTCGGGCCAGAGTGAGGGCGGACAGAGAGGGGGATAGAAGTGGGAAAAGAGAGGGGGACATAGACGGGAGGGGGCAGAGAGAGGAGGGACATAGCGAGGGGGGATCAGAAAGGTGGGGACAGAGAGGGGGGAAACAGAGGGTGGACAGAGAGAGGGGAACAGACAGTGGGCAGAGACAGTGAGGGGGACAGAGATGGGGACAGAAGAGGAGGACAGAGAGAGAAGGGGGGCAGAGAGAGTGGGTCAGACAGAGGTGGGACAAAGGGAGGACCGAGGGGCGAGACAGAGCGCGAGACGGTGGAACAAAGAGAGAGGGGGCAGAGAGGGGGGAAACAGGGAGGGGGCACAGTGGGTGGCACTGAGAGAGGGGGACAGAGACAGGGGGTCAGAGAGAAGGGACGGAGAAATGAGGACAGAGAGAAAGATGGGTGCAGAGGTGGGGAGAGAGGACGGTGGACAGAGATAGGGGGTCAGAGACGGGGGAGAGAGAGAGTGGACAGAGTGAGTTTGGACAAAGAAAGGGGGGACAGAGCGGGGTACAGAGAACGGGTACATAGAAAGGGGGAACAGAGAGAGGAGGACAGAGAGTTGGGGACAGAGAGCGCGGTACAAAGAGGGAGGGGATAGAGAGAGTGAGACGCGGAGAGGGGAGAGAGAGAGGGTGGTCACAGAAAGGGGACAGAGAGAAGGGTCAGAGAGAGGGGGCAGAGAAGGGGGACAGAGAGAGGGGGACTGGGCGAGGGGGGACAGAGAGTGCTGACAGCGGGAGGGTGTGACAGAGAGCACGGGACAGAGAGAGGGGAGACAGAGGTGGCTGACAGCAAGATGGCGGGACAGAGTGTGGACGGACAGAGGGGGGACGGTGTGTGAAGTGATAGGTGGTACAGACAGAGGGGCCTGAGAGAGGGGTGGACAGAGAGAGAGGCAGGACACAGCGGGGGACAGATAGTGGAGCACCGGGAGAAGGGGGCAGTGGGGCAACAGAGAGAGTGAGGACAGAGAGAGGGGGGAATAGAGAGAGGGGTGACAGGGAGAAGGGGACAGAGAGAGGGGGTAGAGAGAAGGGGGCAGAAAGAAAGAAGGATAGGGAGAGATGGGAAAAGAGAGAGAGGGGGACAGGGTGAGAGTGGGGACAAAGAGAGGGGGGAGAAAGAGAGGGGGTCAGAGAATGGGGCAGAGAGAAGGGGACAGAGAGAGGGACAGAGAGAGAGAGGTCGATAGATAGTGGGGATACAGAGAGAGGATGACAGAGAGATGGGGCACAGAGAGAGAGAGAGGGGGAGACAGAGAGAGGGGACAGAGAGGGGGGACAGAGAGCGGGGGAAGAGTGATGGGGACAGAGATAGAGAGAAGGGGGCCGAGAGATGGGGATATAGAGAGTGAGGAAATAGAGAGGGGGAGAGATAGGTGGGGGTCAGAGAGAGGAGGTCAGAGAGAGGGGGACAGAGAGTGGGGGCTAGACAGAGGGGGCACAGAGAGAGTGGGTCCAGAATGAGGTGGGGACAGAGTGAAGGATGGACAGAGTGAGTGGGGACCGAAAGAGGGGGACTGAGAGAAGGGACCGGTTTGGGGATCAAAGAGGGAGGGGATAGAGAGAGGGGAAAAGAGAGAGGGGTACAGAAAGAAGGGAGACAAAGAGAGGGGGGCTGAGTTAGAGGGGACAGAGAGGGGGGAAGACAGGGAGACAGAGAGAAAGGGGGAAGAGAGAGGGGAACAGAAATTAGGTGGCAGAAGGGGTGACAGAGAAAGGGGACAGAGAAAGGGAGACAGAGAGAGAGCTATACAGAGATGGGGTAAAAACAAAGGGGACAGACGGGGAGGACAGCGAGAGGTTGCAATAGAGAGGGGGGATAGAGAGGGTGCGGAGAGAGTGTGGGACTGACAGAGGGGCCCTAGAGAGTGGGAAACAGAGACGGGGGCAGAGAGGGGGGGGACAGAGAGAGTGGGACAGAGATGGCGGGTCAGAGAGAGGAAGAGAGAGAGGTGGTACAGGGAGGGGGGAACAGAGACAGGGTGGACAGACAGAGGGAACAGAAAAGGGTGATAAAGGGGGGAACGGACAGAGAGGGGGCAGAGAGAGGGGTACAGAGGGGGGACAGAGAGACGGGGCAGACAGAGGTGGGACAGATGGTGGGGGACAGAGAGAGGCGATGCAGTGAGGGAGACGGGGACAGAGGGAGAGGGGCACAGAGAAAGGGGGACAGAGAGAGGGGAACAGAGTGGGGGTTCAGAAACGGAGGGGGATAGAGAGAGCAGGGGGCAGAGAGACGGGAACAGCGAAAAAGGGAAATATAGAGAGGGGGAGACAGAGTTAGGGGAGACAGAAAGAGAGGGGACAGAGAGAGGGGTGGATAGCGAGAGGGGCACAGAGAGGTCACACAGAGAGAGAGGGGTACAGAGAAAGGGGGTCAGAGAGAGGGGGACAGAAAGAGGCGGAACAGAGAGAAGGGTGGATAGAAACAGGAGCACAGAGGGGTCACAGAGAGAGAGGGGGACAGAGAGAGGGGACAGAAAGGGAGGGGTCAGAGCGAGTCGGAGAGTGAGAAGGGGGCAGAGAGAGGGGACAGAGAAAGGGGCACAGGGAGAGGGTGAGTTGGGGAGAATAGCAAGGGGTACTGAGAGAGGTGACAGCGAAAGGGCGGGACAGACAGAGACGGGTGACAGATGGGGTGGAAGAGATGGGTGGGAAAGACAGAGACAAGAATGGACAGAGAGAGAGAGAGAAAAACAGAGGGGGACAGAGAGGGGGGGCGGAGAGACGTGGACAGAGAGCAGTATTGGTGCAGACAGAGGGAACAGAGAGTGGGTAGACATAGGGAGTGGGGACAGAAAGAGTGAGGGCAGAGAGAGGAGTGGGCAGAGAGAGGGGGAAAGAGAGAGGGCGGACAGATAGAGAGGGGGACAGATAAATGTGGTTCAGAGAGAGGGGTGGACTGAGAGGGGCAGAGAGAGGGGACAGAGAGGGGGGCGGGGCAGAGAAATTTGAGGACAGAGAGGGGGCAGTGAGGCAGGGGTGGACAGAGGGGCGGGGGTCAGTGAGGGGGACAGAGAGAAGATGGACAGAGAGAGGCGTACAGAGAGCGTGGGGGGACAGAGAAGGGGCAGAGAGGGGAGGCAGAGAGAGATGGGGACAGAGAGAAGGGGAGAGAGAGGAGGTACAGAGATGAGGGACAGAGAGGGAACGTCAGGGATGTGGGTGCGAGAGAGGGGGACAGAGGGGGTGTCAGAGAAAGGTGGACAGAGAGAGGGCGACAGAGAGTGGGGGCGACAGGTAGAGGGGTACAGAGAGGGTTGACATCGAGAGGGTGAGACAGAGAGAGGGGGACATAGAGGGGGCAGAGATGTGTGACAGCGAGATGGCGGACAGAGTGAGGGCCAGACCGGGGGGACGGAGTTGGTGACAGAGAGAAAGTGGGATAGAGAGAGAGGACAAAGAGAGGGGGACAGATAGATGGGGACAGACAGAGGGGGACAGAGAGAGGGGCCCAGTGAGAGAAGGGGGGCAGGGAGAGGGGGACAGAGAAATGGAGAAAAGAGAGAAGGGGAGAGAGAGTTGAGGGGCAGAGACAGTGGGACAGTGAGAACGGACAGAGAGAGGGGGCACAGGGAGAGGGCGACATGGGGGGATAGCGAGGGGGACTGAGAGTGGTGACTGCGAAAGGGTAGGACAGAGAGCGAGGGGTGACAGATTAGGCGGAAGAGATAGGTGTGACAGACAGAGACAAGGGTGGACAGAGAGGGAGACAGACAGACAGAGGGGGGACAGAGACGGGGGCAGCGATGGGTAATAGAGAGAGGGGGTAGAGAGAGGGGTACAGAGAGGGGACAGAGAGAGGGGACAGACAGAGCGTGACAGAGAGAGGGGGACAGAGAAGGGGTTCAGAGGTGGGGGACAGAGCTATGGGGACAGAGAGGGAGAGAAAGAGAGGTGGGACGGTGAAACAGTGAGAGGTGCACATGATGAGGACGACAGAGAGGGGGGACAGAGAGAGATGGGGACAGCGAGAAGGAGACAGAGAGAGAGGGGCAGAGACAGAGAGGGAACAGAGAGAGGGGGTCAGAGAGAGGGGACGGGGAGTGTGTGGGGATAGAGAGGGGTACAGAGAGAAGGGGACAGAGCGAGGGGGGCCCAGAGAGAGAGGGGATAGTGAGAGGGGGACAGGGAAATGGGGACAGAGAGAGAGGAGCGACAGAGAGAGGGGGACAGAGAGAGGGAGGCCAGAGGGGGCATAGAGTGGGGACAGAGAGAGAGGGGACAGTGAGAGAGGGGACAGTGTGAGAGGGGATAGAGAGAGAAGGGAACAGAGAGGGGCGATAGAGGCGGGGCGACAGAGAGAGGTGTACAGAGAGAGAGAAGTGCGACAGCGAGAGGTGAGCAGTGGGAGAGGGGAACAGAGGGAGAATGGGGAAAGAGATGGGGGACAGAGAGATGGGGGACAGAGCGGTGGAGAGAGGGGGGACAGCGAGGAGTGACAGAGAGAGGGCGACAGAGAGAGGGCGACAGAGAGAAGTGGCGGACTGAGAGACAGAGAGGACAGTGAGAGGCCGAAAGAGAGGGGTGCAGAGAACGGGTTGAGAGAGAGGGGGAGACATCAAGAGAGCGGGAAAAAAAATAGCAGACAGAGGGGGGAAGATGTAGGTGGGACAGACAGTTGGGCCACAGAGAGTGGGGGACAGAGAATGGGGGCACAGAGATTTGGGGGACAGAGGGGGGAGACAGTGAGAGGGCGAGATAGAGAGAGGGGGAACAGAGATTGCCGTCGGGGGTAAGAGATAGGTGCGAAAAACAGAGGGGCTAGAGAGAGTGGTGGACAGAGAGAGGGGGGTCAGACGGAGGTGCGGTCAGAGAGGTGGTGACAGAGGGGGGGAACCAAGGGGGGTGGACAGAGATGGGGACCGAGAGGGGGTGCATAGAGGGGTTATGGAGAACGGGGGGCACAGGGAGGGGCGATAGATAGAGGGGCAACAGAGAGAGGGGTACACAGAGAGAGGGGGACAGAGAGACGGAGTGAGAGAGAGAGAGGGCACAGAGAGAGGAGGTAGCTAGAGGGGTCAGGGAGATGGGGACAGAGAGAGGAGGAACAGAGAGATGGGGACAGAGAGAGGGAGGCCAGAGGAGGAGAGAGAGGTCGGGGACAGAGGGAGCGGGACAGAGAGATGGCGTCAAAGAGAGTCGGAAAGAGAGAGGGTGCAGAGGAGGGCGCATAGAGGGGGGACAGAGACACGGCGACAGAGAGTGGGGACAGAGAAAGAGGGGGACAGTGAGAGAGGGGACAGAGAGAGAGGGGCGACAGAGAGACGGGTACAGAGAGAGAGAAGAGCGACAGCGAGAGGTGAACAGTGGGAGAGGGGGACCGAGGGATAATGGGGAGAGAGAGAGAGGGACAGAGAGATGGGGACAGAGAGGGTGAGGGGGGGGGGACAGCGTGCAGTGACAGAGAGAGGGCGACAGAGAGAGGGGGTACAGAGAGAGAGAGAAGAGGACAGATAAAGGGGGTCAGCGAGAGGAGATAGAGAGAGGGACAGAGAGCGAGGGGGACAGAGAGAGAGGGCGACAGGGAGATGGGGACAGAGAGAAGGGGCGGACTGAGAGAGGGGGACACAGAGAGTGGCAGAGAGAAGGCGAGAGAGAAGGGGGACAGAAAGCGGGGGTACAGAGAGAACGGGAACAGCGTGAGGACGGGACAGAGACGGAGGTACAGGGGGGCAAGAAATATTTGGGACAGACAGAGCGGACAGAGAGAGTGGGGGCAGAGAGTGGGAGAGGGGGGTACAGCGTGGAGTGACAGAGAGAGGGCGACAGAGAGGGGGGGACAGAGAGAGAGAGAAGAGGACAGATAAAGGGGGTCAGAGAGAGGAGATAGAGAGAGGGACAGAGATCGAGGGGGACAGAGAGATGTGGACAGAGAGAAGGAGTGGATTGAGAGAGGGGGACACAGAGAGTGGCAGATAGAAGGCGAGAGAGAGAGTGGTACAGAAAGCAGGGGTACAGAGAGAACGGGAACAGCGAGAGGATGGGACAGAGATGGAGGTACGGGGGTAAGAAATAGTTGGGACAAACAGAGCGGACAGAGAGTGTGGGGGCAGAGAGAGGGTTACAGAGAGGGGTGCCAGAGAGAGGAGGCCAGACAGAGTGGACAGAGAGAAGGGGTCATATAGAGCGGAGACAGGGAGAGGGGGAGAGAGCGCGACAGGCCAGAGGGTGTGATAGAGAGGGGGACCAGAGAGAGGGGGGCACAGAGAGCGGGTGGACAGTGAGGGGGCCGACAGAGAGAATGGGGACGGAAACAGGGGTGGACAGAAAGAGGGGGTCAGAGAGAGGGCGTGACAGAGAAAGGGGAACAGAGAGAGAGGATAGAGAAAGAGGACACAGAGTGGAGGAATAGAGGGAGGGGAAAGAGAGAGAGAGGTGACAGAGAGAGATGAGGACAAATAAAGGGTACAAAGAGGGGTGGCCAAAGAGGGGTACAGAGAGAGGGGGGTCAGAACGAGGGGATCAGTGAGATGTGGGGGACAGAGAGGGGGGCAGAGAGGGTGGTGGACAGAAAGGGGGGGGCAGAGAGAACGGGTGACAGAGAAAGGGGAACAGAGAGAGGGGAAAGAGAGAGAGGAAGAGAGAGTGGTGATAGAGAGAGGGGAACAGAGAGAGGAGACTGAGAGCGAGCGGAACAGAGAGAAGTGGCCGACTGAGAGAGGGGACAGAGAGAGGGTGCAGAGAGGGGGACAGAGAGGGGGCAGAGAACGGGGACATAGAGGGTAGACAGAGAGAGTGGGGGCAGAGAGAGGGTTCTACCTATAGCTCCCTACAGCCTCTCTCTATAGCTCAAATCCTCGAACCCTGGCAACATGCTTGTAAATATTTCCTGAACCCTTTCAAGTTTTACAACATATTTTCGATAGGAAGGAGACCATAATTGCATGCAATATTCCAACAGTGGCCTCACCAGTGTATCATACAGTCACAACATGATCTCCCAACTCCAATACACAATACTCTAACCAATAAAATAAAACATAACAAATGCCGCCTTAACTGTCCTATCTACCTGCGACTCCACTTTCAAGGAGCTATGAACCTGCACTCCAATGTTTCTTTTTTCAGCCACACTCCCCAGGACCTTACCATTGTGTGCATACCTCCTGCTAAAATTTGCTTTCCCAAAGTGCAGCATTTCGCATTTATATGAATTAAACTCCATCCGCCACTTCTCAGCCCGTTGGCCCATCTGGCCCCGATCCTGTTGTAATCCGAGGTAACCTTCGCTGTCTACTACACCTCCAATTTTGGTGTCATCTGCAAACTTCATAACGATACCTCTCATGCTCGCATCCAAATCATTTAAGTAAATGACAAAAATAGAGGACCCATCACTGATCCTTGTGGAATTTCACTGGTCACAGGCCTCCAGTCTGTAAAACAACCCTCCACCTCCAACCTCTGTCTTCAAACTTTGAGCCAGTTCTGTATTCAATTGGATCGTTGTCCGTGTATTCCGTGAGATCTAAACTTACTAATCAGTCTGGCATGGAGAATCTTGTCGAACGCGTTACTGAAGTCCATGTAGATCAAATCGACTGCTCTTCCCTCATCAATCCTCTTCGTTACTTCTTCAAATAACCCAATCAAAATTGTGAGATATGATTTCCCACGCACAAAGCCATATTGACTATCCCTAATCAGTCTTTGTCTTTCCAAATACATGAACATCCTGTCCTTCAGGAATCCCTCCACCAACCTGCCCACCACCAACGTCAGGCTCAGTGGCCTATAGTTCCTTGGCTTGTCCGTACCACAATTCTTAATTAGTGGCGCCACGTTTGCCCTACTCCAGTCTTCTGGCACCTGTCCTGTGACTATCAACGGTACAAATAACTCAGCAAGAAGCCCAGCAATCACTTCTCTAGCTTACCACATAGTTCTTGGCTACACCTGTTCAGGTCCTGGGAATTTATCCACCTTTACCCGTTTCAAGACATCCAGCACTTCCTCCTCTGTAATATGAACATTTTTCAACGTGTAACCATCTATTTCCTGATATTCTATATCTTCCATATTCGTTTCCACAGTATATACTGATGTAAAATACTCGTTTAGTATCTCCCCCATTTTCTGCAGCTCCACACAAAGGCCACCTTGCTGATCTTTGAGGGACACTATTCCCTCCCTTGTTACGATTTTGTCATTAATGCATTTGTAAAAACCCTTTGTATTCTCCTTAATTCTACTTGCTAAAGCTATCTCATGTCCCATTTTTGCCCTCCTGATTTCCCTCTTACCACTGTCTTTATACTCTTCTAAGGATTCGCTCGATCTATCCTGTCTATACCTGACATATACTTCGTTCTTTTTATTAACCAAACCCTTTAGTCATCCAGCATTCCCTATACCCACCAGCCTTTCCTTTCATCCGAACAGGAATATACTTTCTCTGGATTCTTGTTATTTCATTTCTGAAGGCTTCCCATTTTCAAGCCGTCCGTTTACCTGTGAATATCTGCCCCCAATCAGGTTTTGAATGTCCTTGCCTAATACCGTCAAAATTGGCCTTTTTCTAATTTAGACCTTCAACTCTGAGATCTGGTCTATCTTTTTCCATAACTATTTTAAATCTAACAGAATTATGGTAACTGGCTCCAATTCACCTGCCCTGCCTTAATTCCCTCGGGTGGGTCAAGTTTTGCACCTTCTCTAGTATGTTCATCCACAAGCTGAATCAGAAAAATTTCTTGTACACACATAACAAGTTGCTCTCCATCGAGACCCGTAACGCTGTGGCAGGCCCAGTCTTTGTTTGGAAAGGTAAAATCTCCTACCATAATCACCCTACTTTCTTACAGACAGCTGAAGTCACCTTACAAGTCTGTTTCTCAATTTCTGTCTGACTATTAAGGGGTCTATAATACAACCCCAATAAAGTGATCATCCCGTTCTTATTTCTCAGTTCTACACAAGTAACTTCCCTGTATGTATTTCCAGGAATATCCTCCCTCAGTGCAACTGTAATGATATCCCTCATCAAAAATGCCACTCCCCATCTTCTCCTGCCTCCCTTTCTATCTTTCCCATAGCATTTGTATCCTGGAACATTTAGCTGCCAGTCCTGCCCAATCCTAAGCCATCTTTCTGTAATTGCTATGCTATCCCAGTCCCATGTTCCTAACCATGCCCTGAGTTAATCTGCCATCCCTGTCAGTCCTCTTGCATTGAAATAATGCAGTTTACTTTATTAGTCCTACCTTGTACCCGTCTGCCCGGAAAGTTCGACTCGTTTCTGTTCTCAGTTGTACCAATCTCAGATTGATCTACTTCCTCACTATCTCCCTGGCCCCCTCCCCCCGCCCCTTACCAGATTAAACCCTCCCGAGCAGCTCGAAAAATCTCCCTGCCAGTATATTCGTACCCTTGCAATTGAGGTGCAATGCGTCTTCTGGTATAGGTTCCTTCTACCCCAAAAGAGATTCCAATGATCCAAAAATGTGACTCCTTCATTCATACAGTCTCTCCACAGCCATGCATTCATCTGCTGTATCCTCCGATTCCTGCTCTCACTAGCTCGTAGCGCCGGGAGAAATCCAGATATTACGACTCTCGAGAACCTTCATTTTTAAGTTTCTGCCTAACATCCTGAAATCTCTGTCCAGAATCTCAAACGTTTCCCTTCCTATGTCGTTGGTTCCAATGTGGACAATGAACTCTTGCTAGCCCCGCTCCCCCGCGATAATATTCTGCACCCTTTCTGAGGCATCCTTGATCGTGGCACCAGGGAAGCATCACACCATTCTGCTTTTTCTCTGCTGGCCACAGAAACATCTGTCTGTACTTCAGACTAGGGGGACCCCTAACACGATTGACCTCGTAGAATCCGACGTACCTCTCATTGCATGAGAGCCATTCTCAATAACAGAAACATGCCTGTTCGTGCTACATTCCCCTGTGAATCCATCAATCCCTACATTTTGCAAAACAGCATATTTGTTTGAAATGGGGACAGCCCCAGAAGACTCCTGCACTAGCTGCTTATCTCTCTTACGTTTCTTGGAATTAATCCATCTATGTGACGGCATCTGAGACTTTCCCCCCTTCCTATAACTGCCATCGATCACATACTGTTGCTGTTATAAATTATGCATTGTCTCCAACTGCCTCTCCAACCGATCCATCTGATCTGATAGGAATCGCAACGAGAAGCATTTATTGCAGATATAATCCGCAGTAACCCTGAAATCCTCTTTAAACTCCCACATCTGACAAGAAGCGCATATGATGCTACTAAGGCCATTTGTGCTCCTTCACAATCTACAGTCCCAGAAAAACAAAACTGTCTTATTCCTCTACAAAACTCTGCCCCGGTTAAATTAATATTTATGGCTTATATTTTAAGGTAAATCAAGAGATATATTCCAAAAAATATAGAATAAAGGAAGAAGTCTCTCTACGCACTTCTGCAGATTTTCAGTCGGACACAGTTAAAACAATTCACTTATCTGCATGGGTACATTGCCCAAACAGTTCCTGCAAACCAGTTGTAAATTTCACTGTTTGTTAATTTTCCTAGATTCACTCCGATATCCAGCGATACATGAATTCAAATTGCAAAGGCAGTAACTGCGCAGGAACACTGTTATGTCACCATGTGCTTCCTTTGTCTGTTCCTTTCCCTCTTAAAACTGCTGTTGCTTTGACTTTTTTCCCAAAAGTTCCAAAACAATGCAACAGCATACAAAGCAGAAATTGCTGCTCCTGGAATTCGAGGAAATCATCTTCAACACCTAAACTACCTCAAAAAAGGAGCAGCTGTTACAGCCAGACATTTTTCCGCCCAGATATCTGAAAATCCAAATACAATTCCAATTGTTGTCCGTGTTCTATGCTGCAAGACATAACTTCAAATAACTCCGAAGTTTGTCAGGCATGATTACTCTGTCAGAAATGCATTGCGATTTTCTGCAATTTTGCTGTTCATTTCTAAGTACCCAATATCACTTCTTAGATAATGGATTCTAACTGTTTCCCTACATAATTCAAATTAATTCGTCTGCAGTTCACCACATTATCTCTTCTTCCCTGTGTACATAGATGGATCATGTTTACTCCATTCCAGTTATCTACAAGGGCTTATGGTCTTTCCAGGATCGAGAGTTAAATAAAACGCAGTCGCCGACATTTCAATTAATATGCTGTTTTATTTCTAACATTTTGATATGAAGTATATCTGGCCCATCAGACTGAACAATGATAAATCTAGTTCCATTTTCAAGTACTACCTTGTTGCTGATATGAATTGACTTTACGTCTTTAGTTCCACAAGTCTCACATGATTACTTGCTTTACACGGAGATTTCCTGGCGCTTTCTTCTTGAAGACAGATTCAAAGTAGCTGGTTAGTTTCTCTGCCATTTCCTCTTTCCCCACAATAAATTCTCCTATACCTTACAAATTTCCACATTGGCCTAACTTTCGTTTTCTTTGGTACATGCATCGTAGATTTGAACAGCCTTTGTGTTTCCTGCTTGTTTGTATTCATGTTCTTTTTGATTTCCTTAACACTTTCTTTGACCTTATTTTCAGAAAAGTAAATCTCTCAGAATGTTCAGATTTGCACAATATCTGGAATTCCTCTGAAGCTGTTTCCTTAGATTTAATGCTGATTTAACTTCTTAAGTAAACCATCAATGCGTTTCCTTCCCTTTCTTTGTTGTTTGTAACTTAGTGATATGTACGTATTTTTCAGACTTTGCAGTATTTCTATCACTGAGAAACATTGTTTGCCTCACACTAAATGTCATATTGTATTTTTCCAATTGACTTGGCCCTCTAGCCTTCGGGTTTCCATAATATTTGCGTGCAATGTTCAAACATTCTATACTGCTTGCAGGCACCGGGTAAAATGCAACATATTAACGTTAGGATTGCCCAAGAGCTTCCTCAGAGCACGGTAAATAATTAGTCCTTCTGACCACGCAACACCACGCCCGAAATAACCTGCTCTCGACTTTGGTTCACAGCATACTCTTCAGCCTACCCCATATACTCTTATGAAATGTATTTTTTACAGCATTAGCAATCATTTAGTTTACGCAGTTGATATGCAATTTTAGATCATCCAGTATTACTGCAGCATCCACGATATTTGCATATCTAATTTCTAGCAAATCGGATGCACAACAGTTTTGGTTTAGATATGTAAGCCAACAATGTTTGTTCGTCCTTGTTGTTTGCAAGATCCATACAGACAGATTCTGAGGAAGCTGAGGGATATGTCCTGTGGTGTTATTAGTGATAGACATGGACAAGACATTGGGAAGACTCAACGCGATGGTGAGATGATCGGAAGAAATGCCCATTAATACTGGACAAGAATCAATAACCTTCTCCTCTCTGCCAGGACAAATGTCTCCCTATTCTCTCTACTCCCTCACACTCTCTGTATGTCTGTTACAGCACCTGCTCTTGCTCCATCAGTCACACTGTTGCATGCAACACTCTCTTTCCTTCACTATCTCTGTCACTGAAACCAAATCGAGATTGAATTTATTGTTTTGCCAACATTGAACCAGTGAGACAATTTGATGCTGGGAACATAAAAATGCGAATATTTTGAAAATTGCAGAGAGAACAGATGCCATCGAGACGGAAGAAGCCTGTGGATCAACCATCTTGTTCGGCAAGAAATTAGGAAATACACGCTATCATAGATATTTTCTCATATGAAACATATTCACAGTAGCAGAAATACGATGACCCAGTGAATTCAGCAGCCAGAAGAGTAACATCACAGAGGACGGTAGTGACTGTGTGGTTTTGAAATTAAGTTGATATAATCTTCATAAGTGTCTAATTGAAACAGCATATTGTTATACAGTTGGGGGCAATTGTGTGGTGGGTGGGGGTTGATTATAGTTGTAAATAGTTGTGGCTTAATGTTCACTTTTACAGTTGAAAATAAATTAGGTTATTTTCTTTAAATAGTGGAATTTGGGAATTCTCTGTCATTCATATTCTAACAGAGTTTGGAGTGAATTGAGCTTTCCTGGGTGTTTGGTTTAATTAATAGAGGCGTTCACCACCATGTCGTAACATTTGTAAAGACCAACAGAGAGCAAAAAAAAACAGAAGAAAGGAGTGAGTAGATTAAACATAAAGAACGACTGTAAGAGCTTCTTTCGATATGGAAAGGGCAAATGAGAGGCAAAAATGGGCATCTGATCGCAAGAAATTGACACAGGAGACACAGTAATGTGTAACAAGGAAATGGCTGAGGAGCTGAAAAATTACTTTGTGTCAGTCTTCAAGGTTGAAAACACGAGTAATAGCCCAAAAAATGAGAAGACTTAGTGGACAGACCTGAGTTAGGTGGCCATCACCTAGGAGAAGGTGCTGGAAAACCTGAATGGCCTGAAGGTAAGTAAATCAACTGGCCTAGATGGACTCCACTCCAGATTTCTAAGGCAGATAGCTGATGAGACAGCGGAGGCGTTGGTGGTGATCTTTCAGGAATCTCTCAAATCAAGGAGATTCCCAGTGGACTGGAAAATCGCTAACGTGATACCCCTGTTTAAAAAGGGAGTGAAGCAAAAAACAGGACATCACAGACTGTTTAATCTAAACTTGGTTCTGGGTAAGATCCTGGAATGCATTGTGAATGATGAGATTTATGAACAGTTGGATGTGAATGGTAAAGTAGGCCAAAGTTAGCAAGATTTCATCGAGGGGTGGTCATGCCTGGAAAATCTGCCAGAAAACCTTGAGGACGTAACGAGCATCTTAGAGCAAGGAAAGACAATGGATGTCATCCACCTGGACATCCAGAACGTCTTTGACAATGAATACTGAGTAAGGCAAGGGCCCATGGTATTGGAGGAAAGGGGCTAGCATGGATAAAAATTTGGCTGTCTGGCGGAAATCAGAGAGTGTCGATAAAAGTGTCCTTCTCAGGATGACAGCCAGTGACAAGTGATGTTCCATAACGCTCAGTGTCGGGACCACAACTTTTCACTTTATACATTAACGATCCAGATGAAGGAACGGAAGGCATTCTGGTTAGGTTTGAAGGTGATACAAAGATAGGTATAGGGACAGGTAACGTCGAAGAGGCATGGAGGCTCAAGAAGGCTGTGGATAGGTTATAATAATAGGCAACGAAGTGTCAGATGGAGTACAAACTGGGAAATTGTGGGAAGATGCACTTTGGTAGGAAGAATACAAACATGGACTACAGAGAAAATTCTGAACTGCAAAGGAACATGTGAGTTCTACTCCCGGATTCTCTCAATATAAACTTGCAGGTTGAGTCAGTCGGTAGGAAGGCAAATGCAGTGATGGCATTTATTTGAAAGGATTTGAATTTAGAAGAGGGATGTACTTCTGAGGCTCGATAGAGCTCTGGTCAGACCACATGTGGAGTATTATACGTTGTTTTGAGCCCCATGTCTCAGGAAGGATGGGCTGACTTTGGAATGCGTTCACAGCACGTAAACGAGAATGGTCCCAGGAATGAAAAGCTGAACATATGAGAACATTTGAAGACTCTGTTCTTGATGGAGTTCAGAGGATTATGGGTGGATCTAATTGAAACATACAACATACTGAATAGCCGGACAGTGTGGATTTTGAGAAGACTTTCATTGGTAGGAGAAACTTGTACCCAAGGATACAACCTTAGAGTAAATGGAAGTCATTTTAGAACGGCGGTAAGGGGAAATGTCTTCAGCCAGAGAGTGGAGAATCTATGGAATTCATTTCACAGAAGGCAGTGGAGGTCAGATCATTGAGTAAATTTAAGTTAGAAATAGTTTGCTTCTGGAGTATCAAAGGGATCAAGGATTATAGGGAGAATGCAGGAGAATGGGGTTGAGAAACTTGTCAGCATAATTGAATGGGGGATCAGACTCGATGGGCTCAATGGCCTCATTCCTGTTCCTATGTTCGATGATGTTATGGTCGTAAGCTGCAGTCTGATGCTCCCGTACTCTTACTTTGTCCCTCCTGAGAGCAAAGTGTGAGATTTTAAAAAAATATCCCTGAGTCATCTTTAACAAACGTGGAGGATTCCTATTGAGGATTCGTGGGAATCGCTCCACTTCTTGAAGGAAAGGAAATTCTGCCAAATCCAACTGTTCCAGAAAGAAATGTCATACCAGCAGCTTGTTTGAGTAGAATAACGTCGGCGACAGAATATCAGTTGGGACACATTATCTCTTTTCCATTTGATATGAGTAAAAATACTATGAAACTCTGGAAACCATTCCTTCTTCTTTATCGTCTTCAGACATGTGCGTTAGTGTATGTGTCTGTATGTGTGTGACTCTGTGTCTCACATTTTTCGAGAAAATGACCGAGGTTACACTTCCAACCTGTTGTAACCAATGGAGAAGTGGGGCTGTAAAATGAAACAGTGACCCTCCAACATTGGTCTGAGCAGGAATGGGAAATTCTCACGGGGATGTTCAAATGAGAATTCTCTTCCCCAGAAGTTTATTCCCAGGATGCAGCTCAGCACCACTACTTCCAGCGTAATTAAACATGGCCCATAAATGTTGGCTTATCAACAACACCCACATTCCATGAATAAATAAAAAATGATGAACTGCAGCAGGAATAATTGGATGGGAACAAGACTGTTCGACAAGTTCCGAGTGCCTTCCAGAATTGTGTTGCCTGTGTAGTTTGACTTTGTGCAGTTCCCTAGTATTGTGCCTGGGTGCTTTCATTTATTCAAAGCTGTGTTTGTTCAACATTTAACAGACATGGAGGAAAATTGTGGACAGACAGAAAGTGCTGCGGAGACCACACCCAGATCAGCCATGATCTTACTGTCTAGTCGAGCAATGACGAAGTGTCTAATGACCCACTCCTGCTCCTCAGTCCTATTTTCCTATGTACCATTCAGTCCTTAAAACTACCTGAACAGGAGCAGATAAAGACCACCTTTTTGCTCCAAATACCTGGTCCGCAGTATTACCGGATATCATTCAATCCCTCAATACCGTGTGATTTGGTGTGGGTTGGAAAACGTAATGGGAAATCCAGGCTGGATACAAAAGAGGCCTCTCACCTCTTTACAGAATGTCTCCTCGCTGCAACTGGTGTTTCATTTGTTGGTCATGTTGTAGACCCAGATTCACTGTGAATATCGGCCCCATATCTCACCAGATACTTTTCTCTCACTGTCCTCAACATTCAATGACAGCACTTCTAGGTAAATTGCAACCATTTACTTTCCAATGACAGAATATTAGAACATAAGAAACATAATAAATAATTCGGATGCTCACGTTATTGTATGGGATCATGTCTGACCTACTCTTGGCATTAACTCATCTTTAATGCCCAACTCTTCCCTCCACTCGGCTCACTGACAGGTCAAAAATCCATCTACCTCCTCTTTAAATACTTGCAGTGATCTAGCTCCCCTAACTTTCTAGACCTGAGAATTGCTAACATTCACTACCCTCAATGAGAAGCAAAACACTCTCCACACAGACGCCATCACGTATTAACATGAACAAAAGAGGTAAACTGACCTGATCAGGTAGGAGGGATAGACCCCAATATCAAGGCAGGGTTTGACAGAAGGCTTTATCCTCAGAGGCACTTAAATATCCAGAATCATGCATCCCGAGTAAAATAACAAATACAAGCCATGGAACTTATCATCTTCTCAGTGTGTGTGTAGAACATAACGAGTAATTGTCTATCACCATCAAGTTTCAATTCAATGACCTCTTATTCTCTGACAGTGCTGCAGATTAACCCTCACTCCATCCACTTTTGCCATCAGCCCAGGGATTACTCTGGTGAAATTCCTTGACACTGTCTCTATTGCAATAAGATCATTCGTTGTACAGGATAAAACAATCTGCCCGTAATACCCCTAATACTGCCTCAACAACACTCTCAGTGATGATCACAATAATTTCTTTCCCACATTTAGGGTCTCCGTATCTTTATTACTACAAAAAAACCCATTCCATCTCTATGTACTGCCATCGATGTGGAATTTAAAAGTTCCTTACATCTGTATGTCAGCATCTGTAAATCGAGCACCAGAAATGCCTGTGGAGATGAACATCACTCTTGGGGATAGATTCTGTAGGAAAGATTTCACTTGAGATAGATAATGGTCATCGACCTGAATGGAAATGGAGTGTAAGAATAAGGAAAACAGGCAGAGGAAGGGAGCTAACTTTACTTTTATTCTTCCCTCAAGGGATGTGTGCAGCCCTGACAAGGCCAGTATGTTATACGAATCTTGAACTGAGTGCCTGGTTCAGTTGTTCCACAGGACATTAAAGAGTAAAACACATTGATGGAGGTTTGCACAGACAGGACTGGGGAAGAATAACTCATTGACTTCTCTGAAGGACATGAAACAAGCTGAGGGGCATTTTTATGATCACAAATGATGATGGTTTCACTTCAATTACATCATTTTCCTTCTTGAGTTATCAACAGATTATTATTCTGTGCCTCTAGATTATAGAACATAGAACACAGAAAAATACAGCGCAGTACAGGCCCTTCGGCCCTCGATGTTGCACCGACCGAAGCCTACCTAACCTACACTAGCCCAATAACCTGCATATGCTTATCCAATGCCAGCTTAAATTACCATAAAGAGGGAGAGCCCGCCACTGCTACTGCCAGGGCATTCCATGAACTCACAACCCGCTGAGTAAAGAATTTACCCCTAACATCTGTCCTATACCTACCACCCCTTAATTTAAAGTTGTGGCCCCTAGTAACAGCTGACTCTATTAGCGGAAAAAGGTTCTTACTGTGAACCCTATCTATACTCCTAATCATCTTGTACACCTCTATCAAATCTCCCCTAAACCTTCTTTTCTCCAATGAGAAAAGCCCCAAGTGCCTCAGCCTTTCCTAATACGATCTTCCTACCATGCCAGGCAACATCCTGGTAAAACTCCTCTGCACTCGTTCCAATGCCTCCACATCCTTCCTATAGTATGGCGACCAAAACTGCACACAATACTCCAGATGAAGCCGCACCAGAGTCTTATACAACTGCAACATGACCTCAGGACTCTGGAACTCAATCCCTCTTCCAATAAAGCCCAGTACACCATATGCCTTCTTCACAGCAATATTTACCTGGGTGGCAACTTTCAGAGATCTGTGTACATGGACACCAAGATCCCTCTGCTCTTCCACGCTACCAAGTAGCCTACCATTAGCCCAGTAATCCATCTTCTTGTTACTCCTGCAAAAGTGAATGACTTCACACTTAGCTGTATTGAACTCCATTTGCCACCTTTCTGCCCAGCTCGGCAACTTATCTATATCCCGCTGTAACCGGCCACATCCTTCTTTGCTGTCCACAACTCCACCGACTTTCGTGTCATCCGCAAACTTGCTCACCCCAGCCTTCAAGCTCCTCCTCTAGGTCATTTATAAAAATGATAAACAGCAATGGTCCCAAAACAGATCCTTGTGGAACACCGCTATTTACTGCACTCCAAGATGAATCTATACCATCAACTACTACACTCTGTCTCCTTCCAGCCAGCCAATTCCTATTCCAAACCTCTAATGCACACTCAATGCCATAACTCCGTAGTTTTTGCATTAGCCTGCCATGGGGTACCTTATCGAACGCCTTGCTAAAATCCATATACACCACATCTACTGCTTTACCCTCGTCCACCTCATTGGTCACTTTCTCAAAGAACTCAATAAGGTTTGTAAGGCACGACCTGCCCTTCCCAAAACCATGCTGACTCTCCTTGATCACATTATTCCTCTCCAGATATTCATCAATCCTATCCCTTACAATTCTCTCTAAGACTTTGCCCACAACAGAAGTGAGACTCACTGGCCTATAGTTACTCGGGCTATCCCTACTCCCCTTCTTGAACAAGGGGACCAGATTCGCTATCCTCCAGTCTTCTGGCACTATTCACGTAGACAACGACGACATAAAAATCAAGGCCAATGGCTCCGCTATCTCCTCCCTAGCTTTCCAGAGGATCCTAGGATAAATGCCATCATGCTCAGGGGACTTAACTATTTTCACCCTTTCCAGTATTCCCCAGACCTCTTCCCTACATACCTCAAGGCCATCCATTCTAGTCGCTTGTGACTCAATATTCACATCAGCAACAGTATCCTGATCCTGAGTGAATACTGACGAAAAGTATTGATTTTGTGTCTCTCCAATCTCCTCCACCTCCACGCACAACATCCCATTACTATCCTTGACTGTACCGATAACTACCCTAGTCATCCTTTTATTCCTGACATACCTATAGAAAGCCTTTGGGTTTTCCCTAATCCTACCACCTAAGGACTTTTCATGTCCCCTTCTCGCTGCTCTTAGCTCTCTCTTCAGATCCTTCCCGGCTACCTTATAACTCTCAATCGCCCCAACTGAACCTTCGCGCCTCATCTTTACATAGGCTGCCCTCTTCCCTTTCACAAGGGATTCCAATTTCTTATTAAATCACGGCTCCCGCACAAGACCCTTTACTCCCTGCCTTACTGGTACATACTTATCAAGGACACCCATTAGCTGTTCCTTGAACAATCTCCACATATCATTTGTGTTCTCCCCTTGAAGCCTATTTTTCCAATCCACGCATCCTCAGTCATGCTTCACCGCATCATAATTTCCCTGTCCCCAGCTATAATTCTTACTTTGCAGTGCACACTTATCCCTCTACATCACGAGAGTAAAAGTCACCGAGTTGTGGTCACTGTCCCCAAAGTGCTCACCTACCCCCAAGTCTAACACCTGGCCTGGTTCATTACCTAGAACCAAATCCAGTATAGCCTCACCTCTTGTTGGCCTGTCTACATATTGTGTCAGGAAATCCTCCTGCACACATTGGACAAACACCGACCCATCTAACGAACTCGAGCTCTCGCTTTCCCAGTTAATATATGGGAAGTTAAAGTTCCCCATAACAACCACCCTGCTACTTTCACTCTCCTCCTGAATCATCCTCGCAATACTCAAATCTACCTCTCTCGGACTATTAGGAGGCCTGTAGAAAACTCCTAACAGGGTGACCTCACCCTTCCTATTTCTAACCTCAGCCCAAACTACCTCAGTTGGCAAGTCTTCCTCCATCATCCTTTCCACCGCTGTAATACTATCCTTGACAAGCAATGCCACAGTTCCCCCTCTTTTACCCCCATCTCTGACCCTACTAAAACATTTAAACCTGCAACAGCCATTCCTGTCCCTGTTCTACCCACGTCACTGTAATGGCCACAACATCGAAGTCCCAGGTACCAACCCACGCTGCAATTTCACCTACCTTATTTCTTATACTTCTGGCATAGAAGTATACACACTTCAAGCCACCTTCCTGTTTACAGGCACCCTCCTTCGAGATCGATGCCATGCTCCTAACCTCCCTACACTCAAGGTCTTGTACCCTAAAGCTACAGTCCAGGTTCCCATGCCCTTGCAGAGTTAGTTTAAACCCTCCCAAAGAGCACTAGCAAACCTCCCCCCAAGGATACTTGTGCCTCTCAGGTTCAGGCGCAGACCATCCTGTTTATAGAGGTCCCCCCTTCCCCAGAAAGAACCCCAGTTGTCCAAAAACCGGAATCCCTCCCTCCCGCACCATCCCTGTAGCCACACATTTAACCGTTTTCTCTCCCTATTCTCGACTCTCTATCACGTGGCACTTTTAACAAACCAGAGACAACAACTCTGTTCGTTCTAGCTCTGAGCTACCAACCTAGCTCCCTGAAAGCCTGCCTAACATCCTCACCCGTCTTCCTACCTATGTCGTTGGTGCCAACGTGGACCACGATCTGGGGCTGCTCCCCCTCCCTCTTAAGGACCCGGAAAACACAATCAGAGACATCACGTCCCCTTGCACCTGGGAGGCATCATACCAATCGTGAGTCTTTGTCGCCCCCGCAAAACCGCCTATCTGTGTCCCTCACTATTGAGTCCTCAATAACTATCGCTCTGCCTTTCTCCACCCTTCCCTTCTGAGCACGGGGACAGGCTCCGTGCCAAAGGCCTGAACCTCGTTGCTTACCCCTGGTAAGTCATCACCCCGCAAGTATCCAAAACGGTATACTTGTTCTTGAGTGGAATTACCTCAGGGGATCCCTGAACTGGCTGCTTCCTCCCACTCCCCCTCACTGTCACCCATCTCTCTATAACTTTCGGAGTAACTACTTCCCTAAAGTTCTGATCTATGATCACCTCTGCCTCCCGAATGATCCGCATTTTATCCAACTCCAGCTCCAGTTCCCTAACACGGTCTTGGAGGAGCTGGAGATGGGTGCACTTCTTGCAAGTTTAATCAGCAGGGACACTAATGGCTTCCATCACCTCATACATGTTGCAAGAGGAACATTGCACTGCCTTCGCTGCCATCCCTCTAAAAGTTAAGCTTTAAAAACTAGATCTAAAGAAACAAACAAGCAAAATGCAGCACTTACCTGCTTAGCACAACGGGTCTTATTATTAGGTTAGAGGAGGAGGGCGGGCGGGAGGCTCTACCCCTGTAGTGCCTCGGCTTCCTCGCCTGCGCGCTTTTATAAGAAAAAAAACCTTCCCAGGTAAGCTAGCGCGACATCAGCTTCTGGGTCCGCTCGCCGCTTAAAAAAACACATTAAATTTTAGCCGTTAAAAAACACAATAACTGGACTATACCGCGACTTAAAAAAAAACACCACCAGACAGCCATTACCTGCACCGCTGAGTGAGTGAGGCCGAAGGCTTGGAGCTGCGCGCTTTTATAAGAAAAATTATGCGTCAGTTTTCAGCAGCATGCAGTGTCTGCCTGTCAGACAGGTTCTGTGCAGTGAGCAAGTTCAACACACTCAAGAGCAATTATTCTGCAACTGACACGTGGTTACAAGGAACTTGATAAGTTGCATCCAGATTTAACAAAGGCACAAGCGATGGTTTATTCAGAAGATGCACTGAGGCTGAGGAGGAGACGGGGATATCATGATGGTGATATTGGTCAGGATTAGTTATTGGGCGGGACATAGAAATGTAGATTTGTGCAGGGCTAGAAGGATTATGGAGTTTGGGAACAGTCTGTCTCCTCCTCGCATATTGGGGAGTAATTTGTCATGAGTAATTTGCTCGTTATAATTCGTGAGGAATGGAATATTTCATTGGAATTGAAAATGTTGACGTCCACCTTTCTAAATTTTAAATAATATGAGCAGCAATTCAGTCTAACCTGGATTTATGGACAGATAGAATGACTTACCAGGAAAACCAACTGTAATGAGGATGGGATAGCAACCATTTTGAATAACCATCAGTACACCATAGAACCACAATGCTAATGAGATCCAAGGATGAGAAAGCAAGTAAAGACCCTCGGATAAACTCCTGCCCATTGCTGTAACATTCCAGTTTAATGTTTTCAGATTCTGTTCCATTGTTGGAACATTCCAGTCTAATGTTCTCAGATTCAGATCTCTTCTTCCCCTCTTTCTAGATCTGCTGATTCCTGTTAGTGCTGTCGGTGATGGTCCCGCCGAGAGTATGGGATAACACATTGAACCGATTCCCTCATTAATAGAAGAGGAAAGCCCTCCAGTGATACATTTAGGATCCACGTAGACTGACATCAATCTTCGTCTCTGTACAAATATCTTCAGTTAACCCATTTCAATTCAAAACTTTTTTATTATTTTTTTTAAAAAAACGTATGATTAAAATTTACACATTCTGGGTGGGATTTGTGGGGGTGACAGAGGGAACAAATGTTAGGGCTGGTAGCTCAATCGTGTGTAAGCATTCAATCTGCCTTGGAAATGGGAGCAATGCCAGAGGTTTATGAGAATATAAGCATGCTTCTCTGTTTATAAATTGAAACGTATGTTCTTTAACTATTGATCGGGCATTACAATATCAGTAAAACGTTAAAGGAACGTTTATCGTCCATGATCTGAGAAGAAAACGTCCCTCAGACTCCGTGCGGTTAAAACAGACAACGACATGGTTATGTTAACAGGGAATTGTACCTGAGAGGTAATGGAGACTGCAGCTGTTTGATAATTCAGTGTTGGTAAAGCATGGCGGTGGAAAAGGCACAGCAAGCCATGCAACATCCGAGGAGCAAGAAAGTCGACTTTTCAGACAGAACTCTTCTTCAGGCGAGGGGAAAGGGAGTTAAGAGAAAATGGGTGATGAGATGAGGCTTGGGGAAAGGTAAGTACTATGTGAGCGAAGGTCGGAAGTGATAGCAATGATCGGAGTGTGGGACGGAGCGCTGGGAAGATGGGCATTAGCTCTCCTCAGGAGGGCAGATGTGAGTCTGAAGGTTGGATCTGGGATCTGGGATCTGGGTTGGCCAGGGGAGATTTGTAAATCAGTGAATCCAATGTTCATGCCGTGTGTTTGTGGGCTCCCGAGGTAGAAGATGATGTGTTAGTGGTGACATCCGGGTACATCTCTTTTGAACCCTCTTCAGCTTAAAATTCTCCTTCCTAAAACAGAACTGCACACAGAACTACAGAAGGGGCTTTATCAATGTCCTGCACAATCTCAGTATGCCTGTCCAACTTCTAAACACAAAGTTCTGAGCAATGATGTAACATAGAACATTGAATATAGAACATAGAAAAATACAGCGCAGTACAGACCCTTCGGCCCTCGATGTTGCGCCGATCCAAGCCCACCTAACCTACACGAGCCCACTTTCCTCCATATGTCTATCCAATGCCCGTTTAAATGCCCATAAAGAGGGAGAGTCCACCACTGCTACTGGCAGGGCATTCCATGAACTCACAACTCGCTGAGTAAAGAATCTACCCTTAACATCAGTCCTATACATACCACCCCTTAATTTAAAGCTATGCCCCCTCGCAATAGCTGACTCCATATGTGGAAAAAGGTTCTCATGTTCAACCCTATCTAAACCCCTATTCAGCTTGTACAACTCTATCAAGTCACCCCTAAACCTTCTTTTCTCCAATGAAAACAGCCCCAAGTGCCTCAGCCTTTCCTCATACGACCTTCCTACCATACCAGGCAACATCCTCGTAAACCTCCTTTGCGCCCGTTCCAGTGCCTCCACATCCTTCCTATAGTATGGCGACCAAAACTGCAAACAATACTCCAGATGCGGCCGCACCAGAGTCTTATACGACTGCAACGTGTCCTCAGGACTCCGGAACTCAATTCCTCTCCCAATAAAAGCCAGTACGCCATATGCCTTCTTCACAGCACTATTTACCTGGTTGGCAACTTTCAGAGATCTGTGTACATGGACACCAAGATCCCTCTGCTCAACCACATTATCAAGTATCCGACCATTAGCCCAGTACTCTATCTTCTTGTTACTCTTACCAAAGTGAATCACTTCACACTTAGCTACATTGAACTCCATTTGCCACCTTCCTGCCCAGCTCTGCAGCTTATCTATATCCCGCTGTAACCTGCTACGTCCTTCCTCACTGTCGACAACTCCACCGAATTTCGTATCATAAGCAAACTTGCTCACCCAACCTTCTAGTCCCTTCTCGAAAACAGATCCTTGGGGATCACCGCTAGTAACTGCACTCCAAGATGAACCTTTACCACCAACTACTATCCTCTGTCTTCTTCCAGCCAGCCAATTCCAAATCCAAACTCCAACTCACCCTCAATGCCGTACCTCCGTATTTTTTGCAGAAGCCTACCATGGGGAACCTTATCAAACGCCTTACTAAAATCCTGAAACACCCTGCGCCACAAACTTCAAAGAATTATACCTGCGCCCCTGGGTCCCCCTTTTCGACATAACTACCAAAGCCAAGCATTAATTGTGTAAGCCCTCCCCTGGTTTGTTTTACCAAAATGCAATACCTCACATGTATCCATGTTAAACTCCATCTGCCACACCTCAGCTCAGTGAATGATATTACTGCACCGTCATACTTCCCCTTCGGATTAAAACGACAATCTCCTCTCCTGCAGGCCTACAGACACCAGCCTTGAGTTTCCCAAAGACCAAGAGCTTGTTTTGCCTTGTGCAGGCAGAGGCTGGAGTCGGTATGCAAAAGCTGGAAAGGAAATAGTTGTCTTATATCAATTAATGGTTTTAGGAAAAGGGAAGCCACATGCTAGAGATTTGAAATAGTGACCGGTGTTTTGGGCCCAGAATTGTGCTCCTTCCACGTCTCTGCTGTTCAGTAATGATATCTATTCGAGATCCTTCATAGTGCAGAGTGTGTTGCAGGATTTCTTTCCCTAATATCGCAGACTACTGGTAATAACAATTTAAACCGGAAATCATAGCCAAGCAATGAAAGATGTTCATAGTTTATCTCAATGGTACAGCGAACGCACTCAACATCCTATAGTTGAGGCTAATAATGTGTACTTTTTTCAATGAGAATTGTTCCCTTTATAATTTGGTAATGTTAACCAGAATTTAATAAATCCAAACACTTCAAATATGACACGAAATCTGGGCATAGTTTAGGCCTTTTTTAACGGATGGTGCCCACGTTTCTGAGCTGGAGCCCTGGATTCGATTCCAGTCCATGAATGTTTGACAGTGCCCCTATCCTTGGAGAAGGTGGAGTGTATTCATGTCCTATGGAAGTGTATCACAGCATGTTGCAACAGGCTGATGAACAACATACAGGAGCATCATGTTGCAGCTGAAGGGGCTAATGCTGAATGATGGTCGTGTCTCTATCACTGCGCCGAAAATTCTCGTTTCAAATCCCACAGAGCTGTTTCGTAATATGTCTGAAAAAGTTGATTAAGCTTTTTTCGAATCGCGCCTTGATGGAGAAGGAAGAGGTACAACTACTGAATTTGAGAATTTAGACCCAGGATGACTGAAAACACAGCCAATCGTCTTGGTTGGAGTCACATTTACACTTTCTAGATGTTTATAAAATGATGAAGCTCATGAATAGGGTGAGTGATCAAGATTTCCTAACCCAATTTAGGAGAGTCCAAGGCTTCCAGTTCAAAAAACAACCATCGGCCACCACCCGGCCTCCTGCCATTAAACAGATATACACAGAAACACACGCAATCACGCACTCATACAGAGACACCGATGCAACCATGTCTTTAACACAAAGGTAAGATGAAAACCACGATCAAGAGTTACAGTGAGAAGGCGGGGAAATTGTGTTGAGATACACGCCTGACAGGATCAAACTGCAAAGCGGAACTGATGGGCCAAATGGCCTAATTCCAATTTCCTATGCTCTGCGGCCTGAAGGTGTCAGGATTATTTTCTAATGGGGCAGTAGAAGCTGAGTTTGATAAATACTTGACTGAACAGTCAATGGGACTGTGGGATAGCTTTGAGGGGCTGAATGGTATATGTTTGTTCCTATTTGCTGTGTCCTTGTTTTTGAAAAGAGGAGGTGACTTGCTGTGAGGTTAACACACTTTAAAATGAAACGGGTCTCCCTTTTCCATTTGAGATAACAGTGCTCCTTTCTCTTTTGGATTGTGCGATCTGTGGCGTTCTCATCCCCCGGGGACAGGGTCATTGAGGATATTCAAGGCCGACCTTGACTGACCTTTGATGGACAGGGGAGTCAATGCTTATTGGGAACAGACAGAAAAGGGATGTTCAGCTACAATCAGACCAGCCATGATGTTTCTAAATTGAGAGCAAGTTGGAGGGCACGAATGGCCAACTGATGCTCCTACCTCACCCGTTGTTCTATCAATTCACTCCCGAGGCTATTACAGAGGGAGAGAAAGATCCCATTCAGTCAGTCAGCATCGTGACAATATAGCAGGGGCAGGCCAGAATGCACCTCCATGGGTTTGGACAGGAATAGAATGAAGTATTCAAATCATTTTAGTAACTTACACAGCACAGGAAGACGCCATATAACCATCCCAGGCTGTTATGCAGGAGCAGGGGTGTCTTGGGCTGCACCAGGAAATAGAGAGAAGAGATCATTACGCATTTTGTGTTTGGCGAGCTCTAACTACTGAAATTCTTCAGGGATCTGTGCGAGGTCATCAACAAAATACAATCTGTACCAATTAATTGGATGAAGGGGATGGAGCTCAGTCTGCTCATACATCAGGATAATCAATCAATAAGATGTCAAATGGAGACAGAGCGTTTCCAATGAGATAGAGACAGGCGGAGGGAAGAGCGTCTGCAATGCATACATACAGGGTTGGGCAGCGCGCATGCAATGGGATAAAGATAGGGGTGGGCAGCGTGCCTGCAATAGGATACAGACGAGGTAAGGCATCGCGTCCACAGTGGAATACAAACAGGGGGAGGGCAGACCGTTTACAATATGATACAGACAGGGGGAGGTGAGAGCATCTGCAATGGGATACAGACAGAGGGAGAGCAGATTATCAGCAATGGGACACAGACGGGGGAGGGCAGAGCGTCTGTAGTGGGATACAGACAGGGGGAGGGCTGAACGTCTGCAATGGGTTACAGACAGGGGAGTGGCAGAGCGTTTGCAATGGGATACAGACAGTGGGAGGGCAGAGCGTTTGCAATGGGTTACAGACAGGGGTAGGGCATAGTGTCTGCAATGGGATAGAGACACGGGGAGGGCAAAGCATCTGGAATGGGACACAGAAAGGGGGAGGGCAGAGTGTCTGCAATGGGATATAGACAGGGAAGGGAAGAGCGTCTGCAATGGGATAGAGACAGGGGGAGGTAGATCATCTGCAATGAGATACAGAGAGGGGGAGGGAAGCAGTGTGAAATGGGATTCTGACAGTGGGAGGGCAGAGCGTCAGCAATGGTACCCAGATGGGGAAGGGCAGAGCTGTACAGAGTATGCTCGTGTATTGCTCAGTAAAGTGGACTATATTACCAGCATGTGGAACTGTGCAGACTACCCACTGTATTGCTCAGCAAACTGGACTATCTTCGAGGAAAAAGTGAGGTCTGCAGATGCAGGAGATCAGAGCTGAAAATGTGTTGCTGAAAAAGCGCAGCAGGTCAGGCAGCATCCAAGGAACAGGAGATTCGATGTTTCGGGCATTAGCCCTTCTTCAGGATTCCTGAAGATTCAAACTAGACTATCCAGCATGGGGAGATGTGGAGACTATGCCAGTGTATTGCTCAGTAAGTTGGACTATCTGCCCAGGTGGGTAGCTGTGCAGACAATGCGAGTGTATCACTCAGTAAAGTGGAATATCTGCACAGCATGGGGAGCTGTGCAGACTATGCTAGTGTATTGCTCATTAGTTTGGACCCATGGGGAGCTGTGTTTACTGTGCTTGGGTATTGCTCAGTAAGATGGACTATCTGCCGAGCATGGGGAGGTATGCAGACTATACTAGTGCATTTCTCAGAAAGCTGGACCTACTGCCCAGCATAGGTGTATTGCAAATCATTGCCATTATATTTGTTCTACACTTGCACTACGTGACTGACTAAGATGAGACGATTTGTCACCCATACTGCGAGTGACAGTAAATGGGGCTCCCACGAATTAATGTCTTTGTATCTCCATGCATCAGCTCAAGGTAAGGGGTTTTATGTATGCATGTGTGTGGTGTCTGAGGCAGTTTTAGATGTGAAAGTCATTGTCTAAGAGAGTGGACACATGTGCGAAATCAGTTTAAATATGAACAACTCTCAGGGCTTGGTATAAGGGACAGAGAGAGATAGTTCATGGGAAGCTAGTAATGACGTACTTGAGATTATTAAAGTAAAGGCATTACCAGACCCAATAGCATTATAGATCAGTGCGCACTGGAATGGTGGATGGATGCGGAGTTTTGTGTGATATAAGATACGAGCTGTGGGGTATTGAATCAGATTTGTTTCTGCAGGTTTGAAGCTGTGAATGTCAGCAACAGATGAATGCCATCTTTAAAGACTGCATTTCACAGCTCATGGTTCAATAACAGATGGGATGAGCCAGTGAAATATATGCTGGAGTTCTCAGTAGTTACAATTAGGATTGGTCAGGGTGTGGTGTCAGGAGGTTGCTCATGGCCAAAGGGAGCTTCAATGTTGTCATTTGTCTATTTCAGCTTCAGATCTTGACCGGGGATGAGATGGAGTCAGAGGAAGGAAACGTAGTTTGTCACCAAAACAGATGATAGTGAACTCAATGCTTTCAATATTTAAATAGCAAGTGCGGTGATACAACGAATCATAGTTCACAGCTGAAGCTGAGCAGGTTAGCATAGCAACCCATGAGTAACACTGTCAGAAGCAAGGAGGGAGAGAGTGAATTAACAATTTAGTAGTGGTTTGTCAAGTGAATATCTGGATTTAGAGTCTTAGCAGGAACAATAACAGTGGCAAGGAGATAGAGTGAATGAAAGAACAGTGCTACTGTTAAACACGATATATAGAATTAATGACTGATCAGTGAAACTTACCAGGTATACCAACAGAAGCCAGGATTGGATAATAAAAATATTGAAGAATGTAAAGTGCATATTTGATCCGCTCGATAATGACCATCGATCATAATATGTAGAAAGAAGCCAAACATCCCAGTTTAAACTCCTGTCCATTCTTGGGACATTCCAATCTCATATTCTTAGATTGTGATCCATTACAGTAACAAACAGGTCCAGTTAACCCCTTCCTGACATTACTTTTCCTATCCCAATAAAAGGGAACGTTTACTCGGTCGGGGTGGAAAAGATAGGCTTTGCTTCAGGATGGACCATAAATCTTTCAATCTTCTTATTCTTTCTTCTGTGTATGTGTTAGTAGTGTAGAACACGGCAGGACTGTATACATTGCATACTGTTTATAAAGGGAGACAGTGATAAAGTAACAGACCAGCTGTGTAAGGTGATTGGTGGGGTAATTTCCAGAGACAATAAACTGGTGTATATATTTATTACCCATTGACTATGTGTAATGTTGCTCCTGGTTTAATGTGTGCTGTTGTCAAATTCTTTCATAACCTTGTGACATCATTCAGAGCATCGAAACTGTTGCGCAGCGACAGGAGGAAGTAATTCTGTCCCCACGTGCCTGTTACAGAGGGACAGGTGGAGGCCATTCAGCCTCTCGAGTCTATTAGAGAGGGACAGGAGAAGGCTATTCAGAATATTGAGCCTGTTATAGAGGGACGGGAGGAGGCAATTTTGCTTCTTGTACCTGTTATGCAGTAACTATTAGTTCTAAAATACTTATGGCGAAGAATAATCCTAATATGAATGTTAAAGTTCTAAGTTGAGTCAGGCCAACATTGAACGTTTCATGTTGGCACTTCGAAAGACTGCTTTGGAAAAGCTACCAGCAGGAAAGCGGGCGGCCTTCGCAAATGAGTTACAAAGTCTATCGACAGTATATTCCTGTCCATGGGCAGGGTCAGGCTGGTAGGAGGAGGGAATGCTGAATGGCGAGCAGAATTGAGGCTCTGTTCAAGAAAAAGGCAGAAGCATATGATAGATATAGACAGTAGGGATCGAGTGAATCCACCTTGGAGTACCAGGGATGTAAACTAATACTCAAGAGGGAAATCAGGACGTCAAAATGGGGACATAAGATATCTTTCGAAAATAGGGTAAGGGGCAATCCAAAGAGATTGTACAAACATATTAAGGTAAAAGAGTAACTAGGGAGAGAACAGGACCCCATAAAGGTCAGCAAAGTGACCTACATGTGGAACTGCAGGAGATCGATGAGATACTAAAGAAATATTTTGCATCAGTATTTATTGTGGAGTAGAATATGGAAGGCAGAGAACCTGGGGAAATGAATAGTGACATCTTGAAAATTGTCCATATTACAGAAGATGAGGAGCTGTATACGTTAAAATATACCCTCTGACCTTTTAAGTGACGCTTGGTTCGGCACATGCATTTTAGAACAATGAAGTGCATGAAGATTTGTCTGACCTTAGAGTAAGATAAACTGCCGGCACAACATCAACAGCTCAAGGGCCCGTGCTGTGCTGCACTGTTCTATGATCAATGAACTAATCAGGTGTACCCCAGAATCTGTTGTGAAGCTTGGGAAGAAACTGTTCCGTCTCTGGCTGAGATAGTTGCATCATGGACAGTCACAGGTAAGGTTGTGCCATTGTTTAAGAACAGTTGGTAAGGAAAAGCCACGAAACTGTGGATAAGTGGGACTGATGTCATTGGTGGGTAACTTGTCTGAGGGGATATGAGGTACAGGATTTACTTCTGTTTGGAAATGTAAATTTCGATTAGCGATAGTCAACATTACTTTGCATGTGGGTAATCGTGTCTTACTAATTTGATTTCGCGTTTTGAAGAAGTGATTAATTAGATTAATGAAGGCACGGAAATAGACCTGTGGAATGGAATATGGACTTTAGTGAGGCATTCAAAAAGATTCCAATGGTAAACTGGTTAGCATGGTGACATCACATGGAATACAGGGAGAGTTGGAGGTAATTGGCTCGAAGGTAATAGACGACGGTAATGCTTGTGGACAATCATATATTTTTTGGACAGGAGGCCTGTGACTAGCAGTGTACCACAAGGATCGAATGGATTTTGTCATATTATATTATGGTTTGGATGTGAAAATAATTGGAATGATCAGTGAGTTTTCAGATAACACCAAAATTGGTGAGGTAGTGGACAATGAAAATGGTTAACCAGATTAAAACGAGACCCTGAACAGATTGTGCTAAAGGGCTGAGGAGTGGCTGATGGAGTTCATGTTGGACAAACAGAAGGTGCAACGTTTTATTGAGGCAAATTGTGTCAGCACTTATAGGTAGGATCCTGAGAAGTGTTTTCAAACACAGACAGCTAGATAGATATGATAGAAGCCCTGCAGTGTAAAACCAGGCCATTTGGCCCATCGAGCCCACATTGACCATCCAGATAACATCCCGACCAACAAACCCAAACGTTACTCCGGTAACTCTACATTTACCAAAGACAACCCAACGTACCTGCACATTCTTGGATAGTGCAGAACAATTTAGTGAGTTCACTGAACCTAACCTGGACATTTTTGGACGGTGAGAGGAAAACCGAGCAACCAGGGGAAACTCACACAAACACAGGGAGAAGGTGCCAACAAAGCACAGAGAGTCAACAAAGGGTGGAATTGAACCCAGGTTCTTGGTGCTGTAAGTCAGATTTGCGAGTGCCACTCAATGACCAGCTGCGAGAGAGACTGCACCCTCCCACTTTCTCTGGATCTGTTACATCTGTTCAAATGATGTCGAATTCCCGTGCGGTGTTTCTGACAAGCCCTCCTTTGCCATCACACCAGGATTCACATTCTGGTGGACAGGGCCTTAAGCTGTGACTGACACATTGCCTGTTCTTCTGCCCTCACCCCTTCCAGATCAAGTTGTCCATTGATACTACAGCATGCAAGATAATTGCTGATCTAAAATAAAGCAAAGAGCTGCATATACTGGAGATCGGAATCAAAAATTGTTCTGATGAAGAGTCCCCAGAATAAAAATGTTTATTCTTCCTACAGAGGATTAGGAAAAAGTGAATTCTGAAATGACTTCCTGAAGAAGGGCTTCTGACTGAAACATACACTTTCCTGCTCCTCGGATATGCCCTGACCTGCCGTGCTCTTCAAGGGCCAAGCTTTCAACTTTCTTCCTTCAGATGGTGTCAGACGCGTTCAGTTTTGCCTGCAAACCCTTGTCTATCTAATTTCCTGTTTATAACGGAATCAAATTTTCCCTGCAGTATTTACTTCCATGCACATCTCCCACCAGTGTTTGCTTCTCCGTCTTTTTTATAAGGTCTCGTCAAACTGTTTCTGTGTAATCTGATTGCCAGGGTGAGATGAATGGTAGATTCAACGAGATCTTTCCTGAGGCCTTTCTTGATGTCACAAAATCTCGCTGCATTTTGTCTGAAAAAAGTGTATGTATAGGAAAGGCAGAGAAGGATATGGGCCAAGTGCAGGGAAATGTGGTGAATGTGGACGGTCATTTTGATTGGTATGGACCAGTTTTGGCTGAATGGCCTGTCTCTGTGCATGACTCTAAATGAAAGTGTTTTGGGGTTTAGACAGAGAAGGTGAGATTGAGAAACAATGTCCTGGAAGGGTGTATTCACAGGTTTCAGAATGCTGAAATATAGACATGTCGATAGTGACCGGTAAAATAAGCCAGTATTACCAGGAATGATGGAGGACAGGATGTAGGTGTGAGGTCAGACGATGGAGAGTTTTGGTTGAGGATTTGTTCTGCAGCTCTGTAACTGTGAATGGGATCAGCAGTCTTCAACTCTTTGGGCTGTAACTAACAGTAATTCATCTTTGTGTGATTTTCAATGAGAGTGACAGAGGGATTGTCTGCACGAGGCCGAGCTAGTTTCCAGTTGCTATCATATATAACTCACCTCATTAACTACCCACCCTACCCCATGGTATCCCTCTCATTCAATGTCAGCCCGATTCTCCCACCCATCTTGGTTGGAGGTACTGATCATCGCCCGTATGCCCCTAGATATTCTATGATCCCTGGCACTGGCGCCATCTTTAAAAGGACAATAGGCTCCCTATTGAGCTTTCCTCAGTTTGGAGTTGCCCTGTACAGTTTACCCAGAGCATGGCAGATAATGGCCAATTACACCATGAGTTTTCAATAGGGTCACGGATGTCCTGGTGGATGAGTTAGTACATCTCTTTCCAGAGTGGCCCACACCACCAGACCCACCGAGCACAGTCTGAGATCACCACCCAGCTCAGTGTAGCATCTGCGGTCTGAAGAATGTTCAGTAACACACGACAAGCATCAATAACCTTCCCCACTCTGTCAGGATAAGGGTCACTCTATTCTCTCTGCTCCCTCGCACTAACTGTATACATGTTACTGCACCAACCCCCGAACAAGGCTCATGCTCCACCACTCTTACTCCTGCATGCAGCACCTCCTCGCTCTCTGTCTCGCTCTCTCTCTCTCTATCTCTCTCTCTCTCTCTCTCTCTCTCTGTCGCGTGCCTTTGTAATACCCCAGCAGATTGTAGGATGCTGTTGAGAATTCTGATTATGGCATGTTCCAGATAATATTCCAAATAATTCCCAGTTTCAGGAAAATGGCAGTGCCTCTTTGTGTAAAACATTAGGGGAAGGAACAGAGTGTTTTTTGTTCATCACTTGCAATTAAAATCCATAATAATGCCATTCAGTCCTTCATATGTGCTGTACCATTTAATAAGATCGGGGCGATCTGACTGTCTCCTGAGCTTTACGTTGCAGGAACGTTCAATCATTCAGCAACCCCCCCCCCCCCCCCCGCGGTTTCCTGTCACTGACCAGTCGGCACTCAGGCACGTTTTACCACGGGTTTCTTCATGCATGTGCTGGGGAGGCATTTCCCATGGGGATGGACCCTCCAAAAAAAATACTCGATCAGCTTTTTACTTTCATGTGATGGTTAGCATGCTGCACACAGACCAATCAAAATATACTCTTATTTTATGGTTATCGATATCTAATCACAATTAGTAATTCTGGTTATTTCGCTTGTGTCAACCAAAGATAGCATCTCATCACCCTGTCTCATTATAAAATGCAATTTCCAGCTGCTTTTGTTTCTCATGCGTTATCTTGACCGTCATCTGAATTGTACCTTTTTCCTTCTTCTCAAATTTTATATTTTACTTTGGGTTTGGCTATTTCTATTTACACAGTCTCCAGTTGGCTGGATGGCTGGCTTGTGATGCAGAGGGAGTCCAAAAGCGCAGGTTCAATTCCCCCACACTGACAGAGGCTACCATGAAGGGGACGCCCTCTCAACCTTACCCTGTCAACCGAGATGTGATGACCCTGAGGATAAACTACAATTTGCGGTCTCAACTTTGGTACTCCATTCTATCCAGGATAAGGTTTTTTTTTCAAAAATATTTTGATTGAGAGAAAATCTTTTTAATACTACAATTAACCAATAAGTACGCAACTCAAAAAACAATGAAAATTGAGCAAAATTACACGCATGTGCATGTACATACAAAACAAGAAGGTGAATAAACGGACAGAAGAAATATGAAAATAAAAACAACTCAGTGCGACAAAACTATAGCTCTCAACCTTCATGAGCATTAACTCGCACACGTTCATTTGCCCCTCATTCATTATTCAAGTCCGTCTTAGCTGTATAAAAGTCCTTATTAACGTCGCACATCAGCCTGAATCTAGATAATTCAAAAAGGGCTGCCATGTCTTAGAAAAATCCGACATTTAAATAGTTCAAAGGGCTATGCTCCATGATGAACTTGCAAAAACTCAACTGACCCAGGGGGTTTTCAGACACCCAACACAACCTTTTTGTTTTCTGAACTCACAGAGTAAGGGTATTGATATATTTTTTCCTATGCACAACTGAGTAAGGTTCACTGGCCAGGCCCAGGAAAAGGGAAACCTGATCCATTTCCAATTCGGTCCCCAAGATCCTCTCCATAACACACCGCTCCTATAGCGTTGGTAGAAGGTCAACAAGCAATGAGTAAGAGTGCCCATAGACATTCTGTACGTAAGACACACTCCCATTTTGAATTCTGAGAGAGGATTTGGGTCAGATAGACTCTATGAAGAATCTTCAACTACATGGCAAGAGTCTTCTTACTGATTGAAATCCTTCTTGCATTTTCATAAATGTCCTCCACTGTGTCCGAAGAGATCTGAACGCCCAACTCTTTGCAGACCTCAGCAAGGCACAAAGCCTTGGCTGAGGGGCCACTCTCCAACAAATGATAAAGGGTACTGACCGAGAGTGTGTTCTTAGCAATAAGCACCCTCTTCTCTGTTTCGGATCTGTACGGGTCTGTTAAAAGCTTGGTTCTTCTTTAAACAACATCTCTGATCTGATAAAAATAAAACAGGAGAGATCCCTACTCGGTAGTCTGTACTTATGACTTATTTGATCAAAGGCCATCCTTGTTTCTACCTCAGAAAAAAAAATCATCAAAGCAAGACACACTCCCGAGTTGCCCACAGTTTAAACATGGAATCCAGAATCCCCGGTCGGAAATGCGGTACACCAAGGTTTGGGGTAAAAAAATGGCTATATTGTCCTCGATCGGACACATTGCCCTTCATGTTTTAAAAATTTTGACACGTATTAGGAAATGGCGATACACCGTAACTGTCATCATTTTGCCGATGAATAGCAGACGAATAATGGAGCACTTTGCCTGAGAAGCTTCAATATCTAACCATATTGAGGCTGAGGCCTCACTAACATCGAGTAAAGAAGAGCTTAATTGACAGCTTTTAATATCCGGGAGATATACTCCCCACAAACTGTAAGGTTTTTTTGTAATTTGGTTAACTTGATAAGGGGTCGCTTATGGTGACAAATCAAAGAGCTACATCATCAATTAAATCTCCTAAATGTCTGTATAGGCAACATCAAAGAAAGCATTCACACGGGGTGCAGCAAACAAGGGAGGGAATTCATTTTAATAAGAGCTATCCGACCTCGCTAGGATATTGGAAGTACCTCCCATCTTCGAACGTCTTGTCTAATTTTGCCAAACATATGGATGAATTCCACGTTAAATATAAGTTCAAAGATAGGATTAATGAATATACCTAAAGATGGAATATCCCCATAAACCCGGGGACCATTGAAAAGGAAACCAGGATTCTCCCATGGAATCAGGTATGTCCCTAAGATCGCCCATAGGCATGGCCTCCGACTTTGTAAAATCAATCATATGGCCGGAAAAAGTACCATTCGAACTGATGCATTGTATGAGGTGAGATACGAAAACTGTGTGACATAACAAAAGTAGAAGACCATCATCTGCAGACAATGTAATCTTACGTGACTTCTATCCAACTTCTGGGGCGGATATGTTGGGGTCCCTGCAGACGGCCTTCACCGGTGTCTCAATCACCATCGTTGCAAAGGGTCTGATAGCAGGAGGAGGGCAGTGGGAAGGGGGATCATTGTCAGGGTTTATTGTACAAAAGGAACAGGGAGAGGTGAATGTGCTGGAGGTGGTGAGAATGTTCCAGAGAGTGGTCAGGGCCTGAAGGGTGTAACAAAGCCAGGACGAATTGCTGCAGCTGGATGTGTTTGCAGAGGTAGGGAGGAACATTTGTATTTTTATTTATTCATTCAAGGGATTTGGGTGTCACTGATTGGACCAGCATTCTTTGTCCCCACTGATAATCGCCCAGAGGGTAACTCAGAGTCAGCCATATTGCTGTTGGTCTGGAGTCACATGTCAGCTAGAGTAGGTCAGAGTGTCAGATATCCTTCCCTAAAGGAGCTAAGTGAACCAGATGAGTTCATCCGACTGATCAACAATGCTTTAATGCTGACCCCATCAATGTCTTGTACAGCCAATCCTGACATCGCAACTCCTAATCCAAATGCTCTGCACAATAAAGGTAACCATCCCAAGTGTCTGCTTCACCAGCCCGTCTACCAGTGTCACCACTCTCAAGGAATTGTGTACCTGCATCCCTGGGTCTCTGACTGACAACACTACACAGGGCCCGAATATTACCTGGACAAGTCCCACCCCTCACCTTTCTTCACACCAATGAGAAAAGCCTTATCTCCCTCAACCTTTCTTCATTAGACATGCTCTCCAGTCCAGGCAGCATTCTGCTAAATCCCCTCTTCACACTCTCTCAAGTTTCCACATCCTTCCTGTAATGAGGGAACCTGAACTGAACACAATATTCCAAGTGGGGTCTAACCAGGGCTCTGTAGAGCTGCAGCATACCCTCACGGCTTAAAAAATCAATCCCCCAGCTGATGAAAGTCAACACAACAGATTCCTTCTTCTCAACCTTATCAGCTTGGATGGCAACTTTGAGGGATCGATGGGCATGGAGCCCAAGATCCCTCTAACCCTCCACATTGCCAAGTCTCCCGTCTTTAACCCTGTAATATAAAATCAAGTTCGACTTTCTGAAATGAATCACTTCACACTTTTCCAGGTCCAACTCCATATGCCACTTCTCAGCCCAGTTCTGCATCCTGTCAATATCCTATTGCAACCTACAACAGCCCTCCATATTATCCACCACTCCACCAACCTTCGTGAAAATGGCAAAATTACTTCCGCACTCTTCCACTCACACATCCAAGTCATTTATAAAAATCACAAGCAGCAGAATTCCCGAAACCAAACCCTGCAGAACACCACTGGTCACAGAGCTCCAGGCTGCATGCTTTCCATCTTTCATCACCTTCTGTCTTCTGTGAGCCACGAATTCTGTATCCAGGCAGGCAGGTTTCCCTGTATCCCATGCCTCCGTAATTTCTGAATGAGCTATAAACGTGCTGTGTCACAAGATTTGTAAGGTATGACCTGCTCCTTACGAAGCCATGCTGACTATCCCTAATTAAACTATGAATCACAAATCCTATCTCTCAGAGGCCTCCCCAATAATCTGCACACCACAGACATAAGACTGACAGGTCTGTAATTACAAAGATTGTCCTTATTCCCTTTCCTGATCAAGAAATAACATTTTCCTGCCTCCAATCATCTGGTATGACTCCAGTGGACAGTGAGGGTGAAAGATCATCGCCAAAGGCGCAAAAAATTCTTCCCTTGCTTCCTGAAGTAACTTTGAACATATCCCTTCGGGTGCAGCAGATTTATCTATTCTTATGTTTTACAGAATTCTCAGCACATCCTCCTTCTTACCATCAACCTGTAAACATGTATCAGTCCTTTTTATGCTGTCCTCACAAATGTCAATGTCCCTCTCAGTAGTAAATACTGAGGCATAGTATACATTAAGTACTTCCCCTACCTCCTGTGACTACAGACACAAGCTCCCTCCACCATCCCTGATCGGTCCTACCCTCACTCTGCCCATGCTCTTGGTCCAAATGTAAGTGGAGAATGCCTTACAGTTTTCCTGGATTATTCGAAACAATGCTTTTTCATGCCCCCTTCGAGGTATCCTAAGTCCATTCTTCAGTTCCGTCCTGGTACCTTCAGAGAATCTCTACAATGTGGAAACAGGCCATTTGGCCCAACATATCCAAACCAACCCTTCAAAGAGTATCCAAACCAGATCCATTGCCCCACCATATTACTCGACACTTTCCCTGACTAAAATGCCAACCTACACATCCTCGAACACTCTGAGTAATTTATCATGGCTGAGTCACCTAACCTGCACATCTTTGGGCTGTTAGTGGAAAGCGGAGCACCTGGAGGAAACAACCGCAGACAATGGGAGAAGATGCAAATTCCACATGCAGTCGCCAGGTGCTGTAATTAAAATCAGATCTCTGGTGCTATGAGGCAGCAGTGTTAACCACAGAGACACCGTGCTGCCCCATGTAACCCTCCAGAGCTGTAGTTGATTCTTGCTTCCTCAACCTTAACTCAGCTTCCTTTTTCCTCTTGACTAGACGTTCTACATCCCTTAAAACCTTGTCAAATGCTTTGTTGAAGTCCATGTGGACAACATTGACTGCTCTGCCTTCATTTCTCTCTTGGCAACCTCACCATTCCTGATGAAGGGCTCCGGCCTGAAATGTCGATTTTCTTGCTCCTCGGATGCTAGCCGACCTTCTGTTCTTTTCCAGCAACACACTGTCAAGTCTGATCTCCAACATCTGCAGACCTCACTGTCTCCACTTCCTTGAAGAGCCAATCTGGTTTGTGAAACACTGCTATTCACTCACAAAGCCATGCTGACTATCTCTAACCAGCCCTTGCCTTTCCGAAAGACTTAGTTCCTTTCTCTCAGAAGCTCCTCCAACAACGTACCCATCACTAGGCTGTAATTTCCTGTTTTTTTCTCTGCAGCTCTTAAGTGATGGAACACCATTAGCCGCCCTCCAGTCTTCCGACACCTCGCTGTGTCTGTTGATAATACAAATATCTCTGTTAGGGACACTGCAATCTCTTCCATAGCTTCCCACAATGTTCTAGGATCCACCTAATGAGCTATTGAGGATTGATCCACCTTTATTTGTTTTAAGACTCCAGCACATTCTCTTTTCCTTTGAGCATTCTTTCCAAGACATCACTATTTATTTGCCCAAGCTCCTGAGCTTCCATGTCTTTCTCCACTGTAAATTCTGACACACTATTTTGTATACTATCTCACCCATCTCCTCTGCTTCCACACATAAGTGACTTCATTCATCTTTAATGGGCCCTATTCTCTACCAGGTTACTCATTAGCCCGTTTTGAAACTTGTGCAAATGCTTCTGAAAATTGAAATAATCCATACACTCCGTACCACCACACATCTCCGACACCCTTATCTTCTCTGCCATTTATATTCACACCACGAAATAAAATCCAACAGGTCAATAACAAATTATCTTGTATAAAATGTGTTTCTAAGTGTCCAGTCATATCCTTTCCAACACATTCCAGCTCCCGGCTTACTGTCAGGATTACACTATGTGGTTTCTGACTGACAGTAGCAAGGGTTGTGGGAGTTCTTACTTATCAATCTGAAAAAAGGTAGCTTACAGTGTCATCAGGTGATAGAGAAGGCAATTCAAATACTGGCATTTATTACAAACGGAATGGCATCTAAAAAGAGGGAGATCTAGAGTAAGGTACAATCAGACCACATCTAGAATATTATGAGCACTCTGAGTGCCCGAAGGAACGACATTGTAACACTAGAGGCAGGCCAGAGGAGGGTCACTCGGCTGATCCTGTGAATGGAGGGATTTTCTAATGGGAAGAGGTCGAGTTGACTGAGGTTGAACCATTGACGTTCAGAAAACATGAAAGAGAAGTTGAATGATACATTCAAGATTCTGGCAGGCTTTGACAGGTTAGATGCTGGCAAGTTAGAAAACAGAAGAGTACAGCACAGGAAGAGGCCCTTCGGTCCACCATGGCTGCGCACTCCATGATGCTATTTTGACCTAGTCCCATCTACCTGCACATGGCCCATATCCCTCTATTCTCTGCATGTTCATGTTTCTGTCCAGATACCACTTCAATGTTTTGTTCATATTTCTGCTTCTCCGACCTACCTCAGTAACTTCCACTCTCGACGTTAGAAAACCGTCCCTCACACATCTTGTTTAAACTTCCTCTTTCTCACCCTAAATTTATGTGCTCTACTATTTGAAACTTATACATTGCAAAAGAGATTCCGACTATCCACATGTTCTGCCCCGTCCTAATTTTATTTTGCTGTACCTGGTCGCCCGTCAGCTGCTGATACTCTCTCAAAACAATCCAACTTTGTTTAATTTCCTCTTATACCTAACACTCCCTTCAAAGGCCTAACACAGGCAACGTGCTGATAAACCCCCTTTGCACCCTCTCCAAAGCCTCCACATCCTTCCTATTGTGTGGAGATGAGAAATGTATTCAGTACTCCAAATGTGGCCAAACAAACGTTTTATACAATTACAATATCAGATGCAAACCACTTTATCCAACGTTGTGGCCGATGAAGGCCAGTGTTTCATTTGTTTTCTTTCCCATTTGAAGCACTTCTGTTGCCATTTTCAGGGAGTTAATGACTTGCACCAAGGTCCTTCTGAATATCAATGTCCCTCAGGATGGTAACTTTCTTCTAGAATTTGACATGACCTCCAACTTGTGCAGCTTAAACTATTTGTCAATTCTCTGCACATCTTTCTAACTGATCTGTAATCTGCTGCAACCTTGGATCTCCTTGCTCATTAAGCGCAACTCCATCAAATTTCATGTCATCTGCAATAATTATCTCTGTCACTACCTTTCGTTGGTCTGAGAATCTGTAACCAGATGGCATAACATCCCAGCAAGGGCTCACCCATTTAAGATGGAGATGTGGAGGAATGTCTTCATTCAGAGGGAAGTGACTCTGTGGGAATTCCTAACTGCAGGAAGCTGTGAAGGTTGGATCATTAAGAATATTTACAACAGACTTGGTCAGAGTTTGATTAATCAGGGAAAGAAAGGTTTTGTGGAAAAAGCAGGTAAATAGAATGGAGGATCATCAGATCAACCATGTTCTGACTGAAGGACAGAGCATACTCAATGGGCCAAATGGCCTAATTCCGATTCTCCATCTCATGGTCGGAACTCAATCTCAATATGTCTTGCATGACATTGTGGGGCTCGGCTCACAAAACACATTTATAATGGGATTACTAGATATTTATTATCACACAGCATTTCATCTACAAAAGACAAATTTGTTGAAGGATCCTGGTTGTGCTGTTGCAGAAAAAACATCTCGAATACAATCCAGGATTCCATCCATTACAGCCCTGATACGCATGAGTTATCCAGTCGGGATGGAGACTACTGTCACACACATTTACTGCACTGCCCTTGCTACAAGTACATTCAGTATCCTGAATGTAACCATATTGAGGATAAAGTGAGGTCTGCAGATACTGGAGATCAGAGCTGAAAATGTGTTGCTGGAAAAGCGCAGCAGGTCAGGCAGCATCCAAGGAACAGGAAATTCGACGTTTCGGGCATAAGCCCTTCTTCAGGAATGAGGAAAGTGTGTCCAGCAGGCTAAGATAAAGGGTATGGAGGAAGGACTTGGGGGAGGGGCGATGGAGATATGATAGGTGAAAGGAGGTCAAGGTGAGGGTGATAGGCCGGAGTGGGGTGGGGGCGGAGAGGTCAGGAAGAAGATTCCAGGTTAGAAAGGCGGTGTTGAGTTCGAGGGATTCGACTGCGACAAGGTGGGGGGAGGGGAAATGAGGAAACTGGAGAAATCTGAGTTCATCCATTGTGGTTGGAGGGTTCCCAGTCGGAAGATGAGGCGCTCTTCCTCCAACCATCTTGTTGTTATTGTCTGGCGATGGAGGAGTCCAAGGACCTGCATGTCCTTGGTGGAGTGGGTGGGGGAGTTAAAGTGTTGAGCCACGGGGTGGTTGGGTTGGTATGTCCGGGTGTCCCAGAGGTGTTCGCTGAAACGTTCCACAAGTTGGCGGCCTGTCTCACCAATATAGAGGAGGCCACATCGGGTGCAGCGGATGCAATAGATGATGTGTGTGGAGGTGCAGGTGAATTTGTGGCGGATATGGAAGGATCCCTTGGGGCCTTGGAGAGAAGTAAGGGAGGAGGTGCGGGCGCAAGTTTTGCATTTCTTGCGGTTGCAGGGGAAGGTGCAGGGAGTGGAGGTTGGGCTTTTGGGGGGTGTGGGCCTGACGATGGAGTCACGGAGGGAGTGCTCTTTTCGGAACGCTGATAGGGGAGGGGAGGGAAATCCCTCCGGGTGCTCCGGTTTCCTCCCACAACCCAAAGATGTGCAGGCCAGGTGAATTGGCCATGTTAAATTGCCCACAGTGTTAGGTACGGAGAGGGGTATGGGTGGGTTTCGCTTCGGCGGGTCGGTGTGGACTTGTTGGGCCGAAGGGCCTGTTTCCACACTGTAAGTAATCTAATCTAATCTAATCCCTGGTGGTGGGGTCCGTTTGGAGGTGGCGGAAATGACTGCGGATGATACGCTGTATATGGAGGTTGGTGGAGTGGTAGGTGAGAACCAGTGGGGTTCTGCCCTTCTGGCGGTTGGAGGGGCGGGGCTTACGGGCGGAGGAGCGGGAAGTGGAGGAGATGCGGTGGAGGGCATCGTCGATCACTTGTATCCATATTGACATTACCATCACTGAACGGTTCCTATAAAGGAATTCCTGCTAAGGGCTGCTGCTTCTTGCTCATTCTCAGCTCCACTCAAATAAGACTCGAAATTTTGATCTTCACTTCCACATGTATGTCTCATTACTACGTTTACCTCATCCTTTCTTCACAACTTGTTGGCTTTTTGACTCGCCTGCCTCGATTTCAGAAAAGCCTTCGGTATTAGGGCGGCACGGTGGCACAGTGGTTAGCACTGCTGCCTCACAGCACCAGAGACCTGGGTTCAATTCCCGACTCAGGCGACTGACTGTGTGGAGTTTGCACGTTCTCCCCGTGTCTGCGTGGGTTTCCTCCGGGTGCTCCGGTTTCCTCCCACAGTCCAAAGATGTGCGGGCCAGGTGAATTGGCCATGCTAAATTGCCCGTAGTGTTAGGTAAGGGGTAAATGTAAGGGTATGGGTGGGTTGCGCTTCGGCGGGTCGGTGTGGACTTGTTGGGCCGAAGGGCCTGTTTCCACACTGTAAGTCTAATAACAAAAAAATAACAAATTCACTTCCCTGCGATGGTCATTCCAGAGCAACATCTCCGGAATGACAGTTCGATCATATCTGTTCACTGTCATTCCACCTGCTTTATGGCGAATGCAGGGAGTCATTCCTCAGTAGTGGGGGGGTTGAACAGAGGGTACAGAGATCGCGAGGCTTACAGGGGCTCAAGGATTTTCGAGTTAAACAGCGTTTAGCAGAATCAGCAGAACAATCATTCATTCAGCTGAAATTTGAACTAAACTCCGATTCTGGTGTAACTCAAACCAAGAAACTTTGAATCACAACCTTAATGCAGTAGAAGCCCAACACGTCTTTCATTGTGCCACAGAGCTGTGCTCGCCTTGACTTTACTACACCCAACGTGACCGTGTTCAAGTCTTTCATCAAACATCTCTTTATCCTCGCCCCACTTTCCAGGACCTGGTCCTTAACCATGCATAGCTCCTCAATTGTTCGGCTAAATGCTCCTGAAGTGCGTTGATGACTCTTAGTTTTACTACACGTTCAAATAGTGAGTTCTAGACAATCAATATTTTCAGAATGCAAACATTCTTCCTAAATCTTCCCTGAACATCCTCTCTCTTGCGCTTTATCTATATGACTGGTTATGAACCCTTTCCATAAGAACTTTATTCCTGTCACACGAATTTATCCCCTTTCTGTGCACGATAATCAATTCCTCTCTTAGCTTTCTCTGCTCTAAGGTAAAGAGAACCAGTCAGCTCATCGATCTTTGCATTGGCGAGAGTGTAGTGCGTTAAAAGCACAGCAGGTCAGGGCAGCATCCGAGGAACAAGACAATCGATGTTTCGGGCATAAATCCTGCATCAGGAATGAGACTTTTGAGTCGCAGTTGAGAATGGGGAATGGGATTGGTGGTCAGCTAGCTGGGGAAGTGATTGGTGGACGAAGGTGGTCGTTCAGAGGGGGGATTGGTGGCCGGGTCCAGAGAGCAGTGCCTAGTTGGAGCCTTTGGACTGGGATAATGCGGGGGGAGGTGAAATGAGGAAATTGTTGAAATACACATTTATCCCGTGTGGTTGCAGGATTCTTGGGTGGAATATGAGACATTCTTCCTCCAGGCATCGGCTGGTAATGGAATGTCGGTGGCTTGTGCCCGAAGCATCGATTCTCTTCTCCACATGTGCTATCTAACGTGCTGTGCTTTTCCAGCACTACATTTTCGAATCTGAGCACCTGCACCTGCAGCCCTCACTTTCCCTTATCTTCGCAGGGGGAATGGTCGAGCTCAGGCACCACCTTAGTAAATCTCCTCTGACCACGCTCCCGTGCAAACACACGTTTCCTGATGGCTGGCGATCAGAACAGAATAAAATTATCCAAAGAAATATCTGAACAAAATCAGCAGGTGTAGTGCATCTGGGGAGAGATTTTCGAGCCAAACGAACTGCCTTTGGAACGAATGGTATATGTAGGTGGGGAAGGAAGGTGAAAGAAGATGGAAAGTGTCTAAAATTATTGAACTCGACATTGCGTACTGAAGACTGCACGGTGCCTCAGCAGGAAATGACGTGCTGCTCTTTCAACTCTCGCTGTGCTGTGCGGGAGGTCTGCAGCAGACCAAACCGAAATGGAGGCATGGGAACACAGTGGGATGTTGCAGTGACAGGAACCGGGAAGCTCAGGGTCAATTTGTGATTGCAGACAGAAAGTAGGTGTACTCACGTTTGTCTCCCGCTCTGTTTTTCTTTCTCCAGTCTAGAATTTATCACATTGTGAGCTGGAAATGCAGTTTGACAAATTGAGTGACGGTCAGTTAAATCACTGGAACCTGACACAGTGAGGAGAGACATCGTAAATGAGAAACGTTAAACCTACGGGAATTTCGTGGAATGGTGCCATATGGGGAGGTGCTGGGGGTCAAAGAGGATTGGACGAGGGTGTACAGAGAGAAATTGTCCTGCATATTGCCAGTATTCAGTGGTATTGGCGAGCGGGGAAACAGCAATAGAATGTATATCTTCCTGAGCTACGGGCTATAAGTAAGCACCTCACTCCAGAGAAAAAGTATCGAATGATTTTCATTCTAACACCAACACGAGGTAAAGCTTGCAGAAGTCACGGATTTGCACTGTTTCTGTCACTCTGTCTTCCCGGGAGCTGTAGTACTCTCCCACGCTGATTCAGACAGCACAGTTCTTACTGTGATATGTCCCTGCGAGAATGGAAGGACAGGTATTAGTAACCCATACTTCAAACGGAGTATCTGTTTTGATTATTAACATTCACTTAACTATCCTAGCACCTTTTTTAAATCTCTTGACCCATAGACTTGTATGTCTTGGCATCACAAATTTCCATCTAACTACTTCGGAAATTTACGTGGATTTCTGCCTCTTCGATCCTTGCATACACTGAGTTCCTGATTTCAATCATCCACTGTTTGAAAACGTTTTTCCATGCATTCGCTCTAATCTTTCCGCCTCTGACCTTAAATCCATGGCCTCACGTTATCGAAATTGAAGCATGTATTTCAGTCTATGCTATCCATATCCCTCAGTACATTTTACATCTTAATCATGCACCCCTTAATCTCCTCTGCTCTAAGAAAAACAACTCCAGTTTGTCTAATCTCTCTTCTTCAGCCCAGACAATGTCCTGGCAAATCACCCCGGCATCGTTTCCAGTACTGTCACATCCCTGATATAATGTGAATTGCATAACTACACACAATAGTCGCGCTAGAGCCGAATGAAAATGTGGAATAAATGATGTGGACGTCGAAAAACCTGACGTTTATTGATTAAAGTTTATTTTCCTCAATGCTGCCCTGTACTCTTATCCTGAACCTGATGTTTCAATAATCGCTGGTCCATGTCAGTAAAAGCTGCGATTGTGGTATCAAAATGGAAAACTGGTTTGAAGATCACGATGGTGAGAGTTGGGCATGGTCACCCAGCAACAGTGAGTGCAGCAACGCAGACGGAACGAGGTCAATGTAAACGTAAGTGTAAGAGAAATGGGAGGGGGACTTAAAGGAAGTAAGTGATTGCGCGAGGGAAAGAATTTTCCGCGACTGGGTGAGTCTCAATCCTGATATATGACTCGCAGAGAAGTGTGAGAGATATAGGGGATTGATGGGGAAAAAATCATAATCTCAGAGAATGCTTTTATGTAAAATCAACTAATTCCTTTCTGTGCTTTTTCAGCATGAGCCACAAGGAGTAAAATGCAGTGACTCGGATTCGAACGAGCTCACTGCGACCACAAAGCAGAATATTTTAACATTCAAACCATCACTGAGTTATGCAGAGATACGCATTTAAAGACAGCAATAATTACAGTGACCGAGGAGATGTTAGGAAGAGTAGCAGATGCACAACGGGAATATTAGGCGAGCAATAGCAGACTTGTGGGAATTCAGGATTAGCTGAATTTTTAAATTGAATGTCGCCAGACTCTGTGGTGGTTCCATCGAGTACTGCATGTTGAAGACTGCGTTTGATTGATTTCTAGAAAGAAAAATGTTCAGGGAATAGTGCGGGATATTGGTGCAATGTATGTTTCAATAGCAACGAGTTTTAAAACAGTTGCTCCACCAACTTCCCCACACAAGGAAGTTCCCATTGCTGCAGTCAGTCACATAACCCGAGATCCGAGAACCGGAATCAGACAAACTTTGTGGAGCAGCCGCAAATACCAAACCGGAAGTGGGGGTGGAAATGAGCACGTGAAGCTATTCTGTGGTGCCAGTGACATGATTAGTAAAGGTGCGGTCATGGAGTCATAGAGTCATAGAGATATGCTGCATGGAAGCAGACTCATTGGTCCATGCCGACCAGATATCCCAAACCAATCTAGCCCCACCTGATAGCAACCAGCCCATATCCCTTCAAACCCTTCCTATTCATATACCCATCCGAATGCCTTTGAATTGTTGCAATCATACCAGCCTCCACCACTTCCTCTGGCAGCTTATTCCATGCATGCGCCACCTCTGTATGAAAGGGTTACACCTTAGGTCTCTTGTATATCTTTCCCTTCTCAATCTCAATCTATGACATCTCGTTCTGGGCTCCACGACCCCAGGGAAAAGACTTTGTCTATTTATCCAAGCGTGTGGAATGCTGAAGCTGGAGTACTTCTGGTCAAAGGCGAGGTGGAAGGGCATATTGGTCTTAATTAAGTATATTATTAAGATTCAGCAGCAGCATTAACCCACACTGAGAATTGCCTCAGAGGATGAGTGCTGGAGCCTTAAGTGAGTGGTCGAAGTATTGAAAGCATTTGAAGGGATTTTCCTTAACAAAGCAGTATTTTGTTACTTTGACAGTAAGAACTCTTTTTGCTCACATCGTCTCCACATCAGTCTCTTGCTCCAGTAAAGACTCCAATCCAGCATACATTGCTTCCATTCCTACACAGAAACGCGACATATTCTCGCTCCATCTGGTACAATGTGAATTGACAATGTCATTCTTTGAATGGAGAAATGCAGCAGGGAGTTGTTAGTGCAGCAGTCAACTATTAGGCTCGTAAACTTTGGAGACAGCGGCTGTCAGTTAAATTTGATGAATATAATCTGGAAAATAAACCCAATCTCAGGAAGAGAGACAATAGTTTTATATTGCTGAAAACCCATTCATTCATGCACTTTCGAAAGGGAAATCTGCCGACCGTAATGAGTCCTGTCAACATGTGATTCCAGACCCACAACAATGTTGTTCATCCATGAATGCCCTCTGACTCAGTCCAAGGTGAATTGCCATGAACAACAAATGCTCTTCAGACCAATGATAACAACATTCCGTGGCAGAATAAGGAGGACTAAAAATACATGGACAAATGGGAATCGTGTCTGTGTGGACTCGAATTAAACTTATGATCAAAATAAATAGACGCAAGGATACTCGAAGCGCCCAGAAGTCAGTGCCATGGGGTGACTGCAGGAAGGGATTCAATTAACCGCTGAGGTGTAAACTCACTTACTCAGTCACAATGCGCTCAGGTCATTCACCACTCCCGTATGTGAGAAGTGATCCCTCAGGAGACCACTGGCAGAATCAGCAGTGAGTTTATAAATGACAGCAGGAGTTCGATTCTGCTGTTGTTGCAGCTGTTAATCCCAACCAGCAATGAACCATGTTTGAAGGCGCGTTTCCAGTAGAGTGCCATTGTTTTCTGATGTAGATCAATGATTTATATTGATTGTTGTAGGAGCCATTATTTAGAACTTTGCTGATGACGCAACAATTGGTCGTGCAGTTGACTATGGTCAAGAATGTCAGGGACTGCAGAGATATATCAATCAGGGAGAAAGATAAAATGCTGAATAGATTGAATTCAGACCAATGAGTGTTAATGAATTTGGGGAGAAGAAACAATAACAGTGAGTATTCTGTGTGGTGTAGACACTGTGTGGAGTGGACATTCATGATCGCTGAAGATCAATGGACAGGGGAATCAGTTGGACGAAAGTGCGTACTGCCGACGTTGGAAATCAGAATCAATATTAGAGTGGTACTGAAGAAGCAGAGAAGGTCAGGCAGCATCCGAGTTGCAGAAAAAAAAAATGATGGTTCTGGCAAAAGCCGTTCATCAGGAATAAAGCTGGGACCCTCGAGGGTGGAGAGAGAGATGGGAGGATTGGGTCAGTGAAGAATTTAGTGGAGAGTGCAATAGGTGATAGAGATGGGATTAAAGGTGAGAGGTCGGAGAAGAGGGTGGAGCAGATAGGTGGGAAGGAAGATAGGGGCAGGTCAATAGGATGGTGCAAATCTAGAAGTTTGAAACTCCGGTAAGGTGGGCGTGGAGAGATGAGGAAGCTGGTGAAGCCCACATTGATGCTCTGGGGTTGAAGGTTCCCGAGGTGGAAGATGAGACGTCGGGTGTTGAAGGGATGGTGATGGTGGAGGCACAGGAACTGCATGTCCTCGGGAGAGTGGTGGTGAGGGTGCAATTGATGTGTTTGGTCATGGTGAGTTGGGGTTGAATGTTGCGGGTGCACTGGAAATGTTCTCTGAGGCGCTTTGCGTGAAGGTGTCTGTTGGCCCCAATGCAGAGACCAACAGATGCAATAAATGCTATGTGTGGAAGTGTACATGCACAAGTGGATGTGTAAGGATCCATTGGAGCCTTGGAAAAATGTGAGGGGGAAGATTTGGGTGCAGGTTTAGCAATTCAGTGGTGCCAGAGGAAGGGTAGGTTGGGTCATTGGAGGGCATGGACTTGACTAGGTAGTCGTGCAGGAAACAGTCTATGTGAATACTGGATTGGAGTGGGGAGGGAAATATATCCCTCAAGTTCAGTGTTACTGACACTTCTTACAAACCCATAGACTCCCACAGCTGTCTGGATTATACATCCTCCAACCCCACCTCTTGCGTAAATGTGATCCTATATTCCCAATTCCTCCACCTCCATCGCATCTGCTCCCAAAGGAGAAGCACAGCAGTTCCGGCAGCGTCCGAGGAGCAGTAAAATCGACGTTTCGGGCAAAAGCCCTTCATCAGGAATACAGTCAGACAGCCTGAAGGGTGGAGAGATATATTAGAGGAGGGTGGGGTGCGGAGAAAGTAGCATAGAGCACAATCTGTGAGTGGGAGAGGGGATGGAGGTGATAGGTCAGGGAGGAGGATGGAGTGGATAGTTGGAAAGGAAGTTAGGCAGGGAAATACAGTCAGACAAGTCATGGGGTCAGTACTGAGCTGGAAGTTTGAAGCTGGGGCGAGGTGGGGGAAGGATAAATGAGGAAACTGGCGAAGTCCACATTGATGCCCTGGGGTCAAAGTGTTCTCAAGAGGAAGATGAGGCATTCTTCTTCCAGGTGTCACGTGGTGAGGCAGCGGCGGTGAAGGAGGCCCAGGACCTCCATGTCCTCAGCTCAGTTGGGGGGAGGAGTGGAAATGTTGGGCCACTAGGTGGTGTGGCTGATTGGTGCGAGTGTCCCAGGGATGTTCCCTAAAGCTGTCTGCTAGGAGACGTCCAGTCACCCCAATGTAGAGGAGACCGCATCGGGAGCAACGGATACAATAAATGATATTTGTGGATATCCAGGTAAAACTTTGATGGATGTGGAAGGCTCCTTTCGGGCCTTGGATTGAGGTGATGGAGGAGGGGTGGGCGCAGGTTTTGCAATTCCTGCGGTGGCAGGGGAAGGTGCCAGGAGGGGAGAATGGTTTGTTGGGCTGCGTGGGCCTGACCAGATAGTCACGGAGGGAATGGTCTGTGCAGAAGGCAGAAAGGGTTGGCGAGGGAAACATTTCACTGGTGGTGGGGTCCGTTTGGAGGTGGTGAAAATGTCGGCGGATGATTAGGTTTATGCGAAGGTTGCTAAGGAAGAAGGTGAGCGCCGGGGGGCGGGGTTCCGGCCTTGTTACGGCTGAGGGGCGGGGTCTAAGGGGAGGTGCAGGATGTGGACGAGTTGCTTTGAAGGGCATCATTAAACATCTGCGAAGGGAAATTGCTCTCTCGAAAGAAGCAGGCTATCTGGTGTGTTCTGTACTCTATGCTACTTTCTCCCCACCCGCACCCTACTCTCATTTATCTCTCCACACTTCAGGCACTCTGCCTGAAGGGTTTTTTTCCCCCGAAACGTCGATTTTTCTGCTCCTCGAATTCTGCCTGAATTGTTGTGCTTTCCCAGCACAACTCTGATCTAAACTCTGGTTTCAAGCAACTGTAGTCAATGTTTTTACCCTCTGCTTCCAAGGGACCAGTTCCACCTCAGAACACACCAGATGGCCTCCTTCTTTAAAGACCGGAACTTCCCAGTCTGTGTGGTTGAAGATGCCCTCCAAAGCATTTCATCCATGTTCCTTACCTCCACCCACGAATCCCAAACCTCCAACCACAACAAGGACAGGACTCTCCTGGTCCTCATCTGCTATTCCACCAACCTCTGCATAAATCACATCATCAGTTGACAGTTTCGCCGTACATAAACGCATCCCACCACCAGGAATAGGGTCTCCTCCCCACCACTATCCACTTTCTGCCAAGACCATTCGCTCTGTGAGTAGTGAAGTCCACGCCCTCCAATGTTCCAAGGACATGCAGGTCCTGCGCCTCCACCATCGCCACTTCCTCATCACCCGATGCTAGGAGGAAGAAAGCCTCATCTTCTGCCTCTGGACCTTTCAATCCTATGGAATCAATTTGGACTTCACCAGTTTCCTCATTTCCCCTCAACCTACCTTACCCAGTTCCCACCTTCCAGCTCATCAGCGTTCTCCAGACACACCGCACTGATATTTATCTCTCCATCCCATATGCTCCCAGTCTGAATCCTGATGAAGGGCTATTGTCTGAAACATTCATTTTTCCTGCTCCTCAGATGCTGCCGGACCTGCTGTGCTTCTCCAACACCACTCTCATCTTGAGGGGAATCAGTTTTCGGATAGTTTCTATTGTTGACAACAGGCTGTGGATGGTAGTAGAACTTTAACAAATACCAGTTTAGGGAGCAGCTGAAGGACTGAGCACAAGTCAGGTCACCGCATAAACAATGTTTTTTTATGTTGTAATATAAAAGATGGAAGGCTGAAGTATGCAACTTTGCCCATCAAGACCGTTTCACCAATGAGTTTATCACTGATTCCTTTCCAAGTCAGTGTGCTATGGGCGTTGGAGGGGAACTTGCAAATGGTGGCGTTCCGTTGCATCTTCCAACCTTGTCTTGAGAGTCAGTACAGCTTTTTGAAGGTTCTGTCAAAAATGCCCACATGACTTACTCCAGTGCATCTTGTAGTTAGTGCACTCTGCGGCAATTGTGCCTTAGCGGTGAGGGGAAAGAATATTGCGGGTATTGAAGAGGGTACAATCAATTGACTGCATTGTCGTGGACGATATCCAGTTTCCTAAGTGTTAATGAAGTTACACCCATCGAGGCAAATGGAGAGAGTTATATTCCACGTCTCATTTGTGCCTTGCAAACGATGTAGGGTTCACGGAGACACGAGTTGAGTTTATATTCAAAACAGGTCTACCAAAGGACATGTTTTTCTTGTCAAATAGTTTATATAGCCAGTTTCTATCCGTGTCTTTCTGAGTACTAGCGCTGTGGACTATTACATGGGGTAATTTTGTTACAGTAAAGCCATTGAATGTCAGTGGGATATGATTAGATTCTCATTTGTCAAAGTTATCATTACTCTATTTCGTCCTTGTGTAGACCAATCTGATTCCAGTCGCTGTCTGATTTCAATTTCCAATTCCGGTCTGTGCTTGAAATTTCAAACGTTTCTTCGCATAAAGTTCTCCACCTGCCTTTATAATATGTAAGGGCGCTGCAGGGGACAGCAGGGATTTAGGGACATGTTGTCAACACTGGAGAAAATGCAGCTTCGTGGAATGATTGGTTAGGCTGGGATTATTCTCCTTGAAACAAAGGAGGCAGAGTCGAGCTCCAAAATCACATAATAACATTTATAAACTTTCAATATTCATGAGATTTTGACAGCGTAGTTACTGGCAGGTAGTTTACTCTCTGGTATGAAAAGAGCACCAGAGAACATGAACTCAGAATTAGATACTGCCTATTTAATTCAGAAATGAGGAGCAATTTCTTTGCTCAGGGGCCAATGAATCGGTGGAACTCCTTATTGAATCTGTTGTTGAAGCTAAGTTGTTGTGTATTTTCAAACTGTGCCAGACAGATATTTAATCAGAAAGGCGATGAAGCTTTGTCGAAGTAAGGCAGGAGAATGGAGTTGAGGATTATCAGATCAGCCATGAGTTCATTGAATGGTGGAGCAGTCTCGATGGGATGAATGGCCGACTTCCAATCCTACATCATTTGGTCTAACGCCTTAATTTAAAGATAAATTTAGAATTCTGAGGGGATGGGATGAAGTGATTGAAAAGGTGTCCAAACTCATCAGACAGATCAGGAACGAGGCTCATAAGCTCAAGAAGAAGGAATGCGATGTGGCCTAGAAACAACAAATGGCACTGGCACACCGAAGATGGGTATGAGCAGAAGCTGTGATTGCTAAAGAAAATTGGTGGATCTAATATTGTTGCCAACTTGGCGGTCACGTTGGATGATGGATTGTGATATGATTCACACAGCAAAATGTTGTGAAACAATGAAAGTTTTGTTTCATTGGAAAAGTTTTCTGTGGTTCCAATTCCAATTCACTGATTGAAATACTGATCAGAAATTTGTGTGGAGTGTTACATTAAAATTCACAATCCCACTGGATAAAATATTTCACCCAATCTCTCCTTATTTGTTTCACTTTCATTCGATGTAAATTCATAGAAAGTCAAGATGGAATGAAAAGAGGAAAGAAATGTTGCACGCCTTTTTCATTATCCTAATTTAACTTACAATAGAATCAAATTGATTTATTTAGACTTTGATGAGACATCGATTTATCGCAAATCTCCGGTGCAATGAAGGACAAGCGCAAGATTCTCCATCCAATGTTTATTAAAGATGCGAAGCACAAATGGCAACCACAGCTGTGTTTGATAGAAGTAATAGCCCGAGTAGGATTCACCTCCATACATGGACAATGAAAGAGCAAAACATCGCCTTAACCTCTGGGCCACTTCAGCCCATTATAAAAGGGCTCACAAGTGACCAAATCGAGATTACATATGGGGCACCTAGGGGAAACGAAATTCCCTGAGCGGAATCGAATCCACACCATTATGTTTCTGCTTTCAGTGACTACTAATACCAGCAAAATCTAAGGAATTAACTTCGTCCTTGGAAGGAATACCGTGTCCTTGATTCATTCCGAGTCGGAACTGTCTCAGAATGAACCAGCAAACATGAAATTCCCGTCACATTCACACGCACATTTCGTCTTGACGCTTAATTTTTTCAGACAGTTTTTCTCTCGCTTGAAGAAGTATATATGGAGAGAGAAGTGAAGGTGATGTTTTAGCTCGATGGTCTTTCTCATATGGCTGAACCTGAACTGGGTAGAAATCCCGGAAATGCAGCTTTGTTCGTTTCATTTTATTAATTTTGCTGCAACTTCACTCTGTTCATTGCAACGATCGTAAGTGAATTGGATTTATATCATTGGAACGTTTAATATTGTATTCAATTTTGCTCCGAATTTGTTTCCGTTTAAATAAATACTGATTAGAAAAACATAAGGTTAAACTACAAAACAAGATGCCAGTTTTGATGCTCAGTTACTTTGGTAGATTTCAATGGGTATTAAATGAATCCAACATCAGGGTGATTGCCCTCCCATCTTTAAGCCATGGGATTAAAGTCGGAAATCGATGTCCATGAGAAGAGTAATTTCCTATTCATTATGGAATATCTTTCCTTCACAATGTACAAATTCAGATCAGTCCCAATTGTAATGCTTCATGTGGAATATTAATAGAAATCTTCCAAAACTCTGAGTTTTTTTTTGCTGAATCTTATTCAACTGCATTCGTTTCCGATTTTTTTTACATCTAAAGTCGTCCAAATTAGACATTGTTTCCTCGCACCTTCCAACCCCCCCCCCACCCCCCCCCAACCGACATTTACACTTTTACCTGGCCACAGGCTGTCTCTCTCTCCTGGTGAAACTCGCTGCTTCTGTGTCTCTAAATGTGCCTTTCGAAATATTTTGGAAACGGATTCTCTGAGTGACAGAAATTCTGCTCCAATCATTTCTTGTCGTACATCGATGGTTTTGAAAGCCTGAAGTTAAGCAATTTACGAACTTGAAAGAGTGAAATTGGCCCCTATTTACACTCTCCAAAACTCAAATACTCTGGAAAAGTTCCATTCAGTTTTCCTTGTTTCAGTTTCAAATTTTCCAAAACACAAACAAATACATAAAGTCCCATCCCCACTAAACGCCGTCAGCGTCGTCTCTCGTGTCTTAGGAGCCCAGTAAACGATGGCAGTGTCCTCTCTGACAGATTCCCTACAATGCAGAAAGTACAATTCAGTCAATCGGATCTGTAGGGTCACTCTCAACAGCATCTCAACCAGACCTAGCTCCCTTATCTATCCCCGCAGGCCTCTGGCTTGTGCTTTCAAATAAACCTGCTGTAATAAAACCTGGCATCGTGTGACTGCTGACTTTATCACTGCGTTACCGATGGCTAATTCACTTGACTTACTGAATTCACTCCCTGGATACACCAGCGCTGTTTAACATGGCTAATCCACCTAAGCTACAGACTTCACAGAAGTGCGAACCACTGAGCAAATGTACCATCACATTGAACACTATCTGTATCATGTGTAATGGCTTTACACACTGGTAACTCAGCCTCGTGAAAGCAAACTGCGCCCACCAACCCGAATTCAATGCATCCAAATGCGGTTCTACGCTGTACAACCTCATTAGTGCTGCTAGAAATGTTTCTGCACTCAGGTCTGAATGGATTTACTTTGTTTTCTTCCTCAGATTCCTGCTTGAAATAAACATATCAGTCAGGAACAACTCTATACAACGGTTTTCATTCTAACACAAACACAATGTGCTCCTTCACTGGGGAACAGAGCGGCAGGTTGAAAACCTTTACGATGCCCCTAGCGGAGAATTCAGCCCTGTGACAGGCGGAGACACGAACCACGATACTGTGGAGGACAATAACATCGAAGGAAGCCCTTCAGCCTGTTTTGGGCGCACTTGCCCAACACCACTGCTTAAAGACGTGAATCAAGTTTCCATTATTTAGCCCATTCTCTTATATGTTTTGGCATCGCAAATTAACATCTCAATTTTTTTCAGGTTGCAAGTGTTTCCACCTCTCTGACCCTTTCCGCACATCTACTCAAAACTTTCTGCCTTTTCTCGAAATCTCTTGGCCCCAGTGTTCGATCCCTCCATCAATAACAAACGCTTCTTTCAGTCTATCCTATCCATATCCCTCAGTACTTTGTACATCTCAGCCATGTCTTCTCCAATCTCATCTGCTCGGCGACAAACAACCCAGTCTGTCCAATCTCTCCTCATCATATCCCATTGGATCTCTCCTGCAACGTTCCCAGTGCGATCACATCATTGCTATCCTGTGAACTGCAGAACTGCACACAGTAATCTAGCTAGAGCCAAAATAACTTTTCTTTTCCTATTCTGTCAACGTATGTCGGTGTCGCGGCTCGGCAGGTTGCGATCCCTAATTTCACGGCGGACAGTTGAGACTCAACCGTATTGCAGTGAGTCTAGAGTCACATCGAGGCCCGACCTTATAAGAATAGCAGGTTCCTTCCTCAAAGGACGTCATTGAATCCGATGGTTTTGTTTTTTCACCAATTGACCATGGATTTATCGGTGTTATTAGATTCGTAATTCCCGATCTTTATTGAATCTCAATTCTAATACCTGGCATGTTTGGAGTCAAACCCGGGTCCCTGGTTCATTTGCTTGGTGTCTGAGTTAACAGTCCAGTGGAAATAGCGCTCGGCCATTGCAGAAATCCGGTGAAACCAATCTTTCTCAATGAAGTCGCTATTCTTCGATATTGTCCTGTGTCATTTTCCTGAGCTTGACCCACAATAATGTGTGCAGTTCTGGTCTCCAAATTTGAGGAAATACATTCTGGGTATTGACGGAGTGCAGCGTAGGTTCACGAGGTCAATTCCTGGAATGGTGGGATTACCTTATACTGAAAGACTGAAGTGACTGGGCTTGTAAACATTTGAGTTTAGAAGACTGAGAGGGGATCTGATTGAGACATATAAGATTATGAAAGGTCTGGACACTCTGGCAGCAGGAAACATGTTTCTGCTGATGGGTGAGTGCTGAACCAGAGGACACAGCTTAAAAATACGGGATAGACCCTTGAGGACAGAGATGAGGATAAACTTCTTCACCCAGAGAGTGGTGGCTGTGTGGAATGCTCTGCCCCAGAGGGCAGTGGAGGCCCAGTCTCTGGATTCATTTTAGAAAGAGTTGGATAGAGATCTCAAAGATAGTGGAATCAAGGATTATGGAGATAAGGCAAGAAGAGGATACTAATTAGTAATGATCAGCCATGATCATTTGAATGGCGGTGCAGCCTCGAAGGGCTGAATGGCCTTCTCCTGCACCTATTGTCTATTGTCTATTGTCTGTAATCGCAAATCCATATCAGTAAAAGCTGCTAACTGAGGATTGGCCTCACAACAGCGGTAATCAAATGGATCAACTGGTCTGCAGGTCCTGATGGTGGGTTTGGGGCATGTTCACCCAGCAACAGTGACCGCAGCAGTACAGAGTGAACAGTATCAACGTGAGAGTCAGTGTTAGATTCTGGAGTGCCTTAATGAAATAGGAAATGACGAAAGAGCAGCGCTCCGAAAACTAGTGCTCAGTTAAACTCTAACCTGGTGTTGCAACATTTTTAACTTTGTACGCCATAGTTCAACACCAGCATCTCTAAATTCATGAAATGGGAGTGATTAGATTACTTTACAGTGTGGAAACAGGCCCTTCTGCCCAACAAGTCCACACTGACCCGACGAAGCGCAACCCACCCATACATTTGCCCCTTACCTTACACAATGGGCACTGTGGGACGAAACCGGAGGAAACACACGCAGACACGGGGAGAATGTACAAACTCCACACAGTCAGTCGCCTGAGGCGGAAAGTGAACACGGGTCTCTGGCGCTGTGAGGCAGTAGTGCTAATCACTGTGTCACCGTGCCGCCCACAAACGTGACGGACAGTTCAGTTAGTGATCGAAGGAGGGAGCGAAATCTCTGAGAACGGGTGGATTTGAATTCTGACACATGAAACACAGAGATGTGAGCGAGCAGAATTTGAAGGGAAAAGATCATCACCTTGCAGAATATTACCATCTTAAAGCAACTGATTCCTTTGTGTTTCACAAAATTTGGGGTAGATAGAGCAACTATTGCCGTGACTCGGACTCGAGCCGAGGTTGCTGTGGGCACAACCCAGAGTACTAACTACTATGCGATTACGGCATTCCACAGACGAGCACGCTTGCTATGTGCAATAAGTATAGTATCATAGCAAATGTAAGGGAGAGCACCAAATGCACAACATCAGTGCTAAGCGAACAGAGGCAGATATGTGAGAACTCAGAATGGGCTGACCGTTTAATATCGGTTCCCGCGTGACTGTGGTGATTCTATCATTAATGTGATCAAAGTTGAGATAAATAGATTTCTCCAAAACATCAAAGACTCGAGGAACAGTGCAGGTGTTGTTGAAATGTGTGCTACAATAGCAACGTCGGCTACTTCACCAGTTTCCCCACAGAAGGCAGTAACCACTGCTGCCACATCATCCAAATTCCCAGCCACAGAATCAAAGGAATTGAGTGGCGCAGTCGCGAAGATCCAACTGGAAGTCGGGATGGGAGTGAGGTCGCAGAGTTTCTCGATGGCTCCAGTGACACAACCGCTGAATGCACGGCATTTCAATGACGATTTAGAGGCGCAAGCAATTCCGAGGTTGGGAGTGCTCCTGGTCAAAGGCGGGGCAGAAGGGAATTTTTTTCCCGCTTATAGCAAACTACAGCGAATCTTGCCTAGACATCTGAGTGCCACAACTGGAGCGTGGGCGGCTGGTTTGAAGTTTGAACTTGCTTCACTATCACCAACTTGCCTGGAATGAATTGCTTTCACCATTTTCATTTCCAATTGTTTAATATCTCCCTGCAGTCTGCGGCTTTCTTCCCCATGGTTAATTGCATGACTAACTGTTGTATGATCTGCACATTGCTAAATCACAGCCACTGCAAGTAAATATGAATCATTGATCTATCTGAGAAAACAGTGGAACCTCACTGCAGGCATGCTTGGTAGGTTTTCAGGCGACGCCTGAATTGTAGACAGTGAGGAAGATTATCTCAGTTTCAAAGGGATCTTAATCCAATGAGTCGTTGGACTGAAAAATGTAACATGGAGTTCAATCTGGATAAATGGAAGGTATTGCATTTTGGTACAACAACAAGAGTAGGGCTTTGCGTTGTGTTGGAGAACACGGAAGCTAGGGGTGCAGGTGCATATTTCCTTATAGTTTGCCTCACCTACAGACAAGATGGTTCAAAGGTATTTAACATACTTCCATTCATTGTTCAGTCCTTAGTGTATAGTAGTTGGGACGTAATGTTGAGGTTTGCAGGACATTGATGAGCCCTCTTCTGGAATATTATGTCCAGTTCTGGTCGCCCAGTTGCAGGAATCATATTATTCAGCTGGAGCAGGTTCAGAAAAGTATGCACGCATGTTGCCGTGTGTGGAAGGTTTGAGTTCTAATGAAAGGCTGGACAGGCTGAGACTATTTTCAATTCGAGATCGCGGTGCTGGACAACGACAGCAGGTAAGGCAGCATCCGAGGAGCAGGAGAACATTTTTTTCACGCAAGTGTCGTTCATCAGGCTCTTCCCCGAAACGGTGATTCTCTTGCTACTCAGATGCTGCCTGACCTGCTGTGCTTTCCCAGCACAACACTCTCTACTCTGATCTCTCATCTGCAGATCTCACTTTCTCCTAGTTGAGACTGTTTTCACTCTAGGTTCGGGCATTGAACGGCGACCTGACAGAAGTTTATGAATTATTGAGAGGCAAATTAGAGTTAACGATAGTTGCCTTTTCCCAGGATGGGAATTTCAAGGCGAGAAGGTATATGTTTAAGATGAAAAGAGAGAGTTTTTTTTAAAAAAGTCATGTGAGGCATTTTTTTAGGGAAGGTGTTTTACGTGTGCAATTAACTTGCTAAGGAAGTGATGGATGAGGGTACTTTTGCAACATTTAATGACAATTGATTCCAAACATGAATGGGAAAGTGGAATTTTTAAAATAAATTTATTCATCAGTTTATTCATCAGTACATCAGTTATTTCCCAGACGTCATTTAAGAGTCAACCAAGGTATTATCCACCTGGAGTCTCATGTGGGGCAGAGCAGATGCATATGACAGTTTGCTTTCTGAACTGGCATGAGTGAATCAGATGGGATTTTCCACACAACTGATTCAGGTCATCACGAGACTCTTCACTTCCAGGTGCTTATTGAATTCAAACTCCACTATCTGTCACGCCAGGACCTGAACTCTCCGTCCCCAAAATATAACCTGGGTTTTTGGATTAACAACACAACACAGTAATAAAACTACAAGAACATTATAACCACTCAACGGGTACAGGAGGAGGTAGATGGGTCTAGTTCAGTTTGGCAGTATGTTCAGCATGGATTGGTTCGACTGACAGGCGTGTTTTCATGCTGTATGACTACTGTGATTGATGCTATGGAACAAAGAGCTGGTTGGGATTAACAGCAGCATTGACAGAATAATCGAACGCCTGATGGGATTTGTAATCCTGATGGCGTCTCCGGTGTTTGTTTTGCTCAGTGATCCCTTCCCACATACGGGACTGGACAACGGTCTCTCCATCGGCGTCTTTTTTTCTCCCCAGGGTGAACGATCCTTTTAAATTGTGTCCACACAGATACAAACATTTTTTCGATGTTGTTTATGTGTTTTTATTCTTACTCATTCACCCACGGGGTGTGATTATGACTGGTCAGGACAGCATTTGTTCTTCGCCCCTCGTTCATTGCTGCCGGGTGTCTGCCTATGGGCAGTCTGCACATTCTCTGCGTGTTTGTATTTTTATTTCTCCCTCTGTCCATAGATGTGTCAGTTACAGGGATAAACAACGGGAAATGCCGGCTTATGGGATAGGGAATACCGTGAGGTCTGGTGGGATGCACTTGGGATGGATGTGTGGACTGGAAGGACCGACTAGCCTGCTTTCACACACGATGGGGATTCCTGAAATATGGGTCAGCTATGTTTTATTATGGTCCTGGAGTCTGTCGTAGGCAGGACTGGGTGAAGCTGTTAGAATCCCCTGCATAAGGGACATTAACATTGACCCAACAACAGTAACCGCAGCACAGACAGAATAGTATGAATGTGAGAGTGATAGATTGTGCATTGCCACATAGAAATGGGGGGAGGAACGGAAAGGAGGTTGAATGATCGTGGGAAAGTGAGAAATCTCCGACAACGAGTGCGTTTGAATCCTGATATATGAAACGCAGAGATGTGAGAGACCGGAATTTGAACGAAAAACAATGAATTTCTCAGCATGTGTCACAAAAAGGACAACGGAGAGAACACTTAATGCCGTGATTTGGTTTCAAATTGAGGTTGCCTTGGTCACAATGCAAAATAAATTAAAGGAAATTAAAGTCATGATCTCTGTTCCTGAGGTCAGGCTTGCATTTCAGGTTTTATTCTTCGAACTTAACATCACCCTTTCCGTGTTCCAGTTGCCAAGGATGACTGGTTTATTATATCACCCCAACACCACCTTCTCCAGGTTGAAGTCTTGGCTGTGTGGAAGAAACTGATACTGAGCTGATGCCAGCAAATGTAGCTGCCACCGCCAGTGTCGGAAACACAGATCCAAACAGCAAAATCATCTTTTAAACCCACCACTGCAAAGTTAAGGGCTCAATACGCTCCACTTGTGACACTCAGCTGTCTTAGCAAGATACACCGGAAATCACTATGATAGTATAAACGGGTACGACCATTCCCTTGAGCAGGAGCACACTCAACTGAGGAATTACTTGCTCCTCTATACCATCATAGAAGGACAGCACGCTATTGCATCACTAGAGCCAGAGAGTAACGCTGTGCACTCATTCCCATCCCAATTTCCGGTTGGATCTGGGCGGCTGTGCGAATGTTAAGCTAAAATGCTATTGAAGCATACATTTCAACAATATCCTGTACTCTCACCCGAAATCGATCAAACTCGTTTTTCAACATTCTCATTCAAGGGATCTCCACAGCCTCTGAGGACATCGAACCGAAAGATTCAGCTCATTCTCAGTTCCCACATGTCTGTCACTCTTTGCTGAGTACTGATACTGTAAATTTGCTGATCTTCCGAACATTGCCTCTGCTAGTATACTTATCGCTGCTTTAAACCATCCTGTTCTGTGGTTACTGTGATCGCGGTTGTCGGTATTTTGCATTGTGACAACAGCAACCTCAATTTGAAACCAAATCACGGCATTAAGTGTTCTCTCCGTTGTCCTTTTTGTGACACATGCTGAGAAATTCATTGTTTTTCATTCAAATTCCGGTCTCTCACATCTCTGCGTTTCATACATCAGGATTCAAACGCACTCGTTGTCGGAGATTTCTCTCTTTCCCACGATCATTAAACCTCCTTTCCGTTCCTCCCCCCATTTCTATGTGGCAATGCACAATCTATCACTCTCACATTCATACTATTCTGTCTGTGTTGCGGTTACTGTTGTTGGGTGAACCTGCCCCAATACCACCATCGGGACCTTCAAACAAATCGATCCATTTCGATACCATGGTTGCGAAATCAATCCCCATGTAGCAGCTTTTACTGTCATTGGACAGAGACAATTGGAGCGTCAGGCTCATGGAAAATACCCAGGGCAGTTTTGGTGAAAAGACATTTTATTTGAAAAGATCAGCTTTTTCGGCTTTCTGCGTTGGTCTTGTGATAATTTCATAGGACTGATAATCCAGAGACAGAGGTAATAGTCTGGGTACTCGGGCTTGAATTCTACCATGCCATGATTTTCAAATTTGGATTCCAAAAATATCTGTAATGAAGAATCTAGTGACTGCTATAGATGCATTGACAATTGTTGAAAAAAACTCTGTATCGCTGATGTCATTTCGGAATGGAATTTGCTATCCTTACTTGGTCTGGGCTGCATGTGACTTATAGCAACATGGTTGAGTCTAAACTGCCCTCTGGCCAATTCGGAATGGGAAATAAATTCTGCTAAGCCATACTAATCCAGAAATTTTAAAACAAATGCTCATTAGGCTCAAGCAAGAGTGTTGTGTGCAGTTTTTCCAGTCACGTTATAGCAGGGATGTGGTCACACTGAGAAAATTGCAGGAGGTATTTACCAGGATACTGTTTCGGCTGAAGAGTTTCCGTTGTGAAGAAAGACAGGACAGAGTGGAGTGTTTGTTGCAGTGCAAAGGAGATGTAGACAAGACATGATTGAGTTAGGTATGGACTGGGTTGACTGAACGAGTTTCCCATTGATGGAGGGATCGATCAGCAGGGGCCAGAGACGAAAGGAGAAAGACAGAAAGGTTTGAGAAGATGTGCGAAAAAGCTTTATCAGCGAGTGGGTGGTTGGAATTTGGAATACACTGTCTGCATTTTTCAGAGCGGCAAAAAACCTCATAACCTGAATAAATATTCAGATGTGAACTTTTGATGCCAAGACATATAAGGCTGTGGGGTAAGCATTGAGAAATGGGATTCACTTCATTAGGCAGTTGTTTTTGGCAAGTGTGGCTACATTTGTTTCAAGGGCCTCCTTTGACACTCTTGTCTACGGTAGTAGAATGGATAGTGTCCCCGCCTGACACAGGGGTCAACGTTCCGCTGGGGACAGTGTAAACATTTTAAAACTGTTGCTCCATTCTCAAGTGCGGATATTGATACCTGTCCTTCCATTCTCGATGAGGCACATCACACGAAGGACAGTGCTGCCTGAATAAAGGTGGGGAAGGACTGCAGCTCTCAGGAAGGCAGAGTGTTAGTGAACGGCCAAACAGGTGACTTCTGCAAACTTCACCTTGTGACTGCGTTGGAATGAAAAGCATTTGACATATTTCTTCCGGATTGAAGTGTTTACTAGAAGCAGGAAGCTGAGGAAGAAACAACATAAACGCATTCAAATACGAGTGCAGAAACATTTCCCTCAGCACGAATGAAATTGTAAAGGACAGAGTAGCGTTTCGATACATTTAATTTGGATTCATTTGTTTTGATGATGCTGTTACCAGGGTATAAAACCATTAAAAAATGATACAGCATTTGCTCAGTATGATGGAACATTGTCTCAGTAATTCGCACTGCTGTTCAGAGGGAGGGTTAAGTTGATTGGCAAAGGTTAAATTACCCTCTCGTGTCCAGGGTTCGAATTAAGTAAGTTAGGTGAATTAGCCATGGGTAGCGCGGGGATAAGTTCAGTCACAGGACGTCAGGTTATTCTCCAACAGATTTATTTGAAATCATAAGGGGGAGGGATTCCCCTTCTTCAGGTGAAATATAAGGAAATCGTGAGGGGAGCTAGGTCTGGTTGTGGTGCTCTTCAGAGAGCCGACACTGGCTCGATTGACTGAAATGCTCTTTCTGCACTGTAGGATTCTGTGAGTCTATGAATTGATAACGACGGTGTTTATTGGGGTGTAAAGCCGTTCGAGAAGATGCTGATGAGGATGTACTGAGGATGAGATTTTATTCACTTGTCTTCTTGGAAAATTGAGAACAGTTATCCCTGAACCAAGGAAGACTTGATGGGTTTTATTTCAGGTAATGAAATGTTTGGACAGAGTAAATAGTTGGAAAATTCCCTCTTTCAAGTAAGCAAACATCTAGATGTCAGGCATTCAATACCTTTGATAAAATCTTTGAAGGACAAAGAAATGATGAGAACAGAATCGCTGTCACTCCGAGAATCTGCTTTTAAAATATTTGGAAAGGCACATTTGGTGACATTAAAGGAATAAATTTCACAAGGAGAGAGACAACGTGTGGCTAGGTAAAGGTGCAGAGGTGGGGTGTAGTCCATCGGAAGTTGTGGGGAAACGATGTCTAAGTTGGTTGACTTTAAATGTAAGTAAATTTCTCTAATGTGTGCAGCTGAATAAGATTCGGTTCCAAAGCTCTGCATTTTGAAAGATTTGGCATAATATTCCACCTAAAGCATTGTAACTGGAACTGAGTGGGTTTTTATTTATTGTGAAGGGAAGATATTACATAATGAATAGGAAGTGACCAGTTGCTTGGTAATCGACTTCCTGCTTTCATCACATGCGTTAATGATGTGCGAACAAACACCGTGATATTTGATCCATTTAATACTCAGTGAAATCTGCCAAAGCAACGAGCAATAAAACTGGTGGGTTTTCTTTTGCACTTTAACTCTTTGTTTTTCTCAGCAGTATTTTCCTTAAGCTGAAATAAAGTCAGAGGAAATTTGAATACAAAATTAATCGTTCCAATGAGATAATTCCAACTCACTTGCGATAATTACAATGAACATTGTGAGGTTGCAGTAAAATTAAAATGAACCAAACAAAACAGCGTTTTTTGCGACTTAATCCAATTCAGGTTCAGCCAAATGAGAAAGGCCATTGAGTCACAACATTGCCTTTATTTCCCTCTCCATAGCTGCTTCATCACGTGAGAGAGAAAGAAGAAATTATGAGTCAAACGTAGGTGTGAATATGACGGAAAATTCTTGTTCTCCGTTTCATTCTGACATAGTTCTGACTCAGAATGTATCACTGACGGCTATTCAATCTGCAAACATTTCTATTTGTTGGAATTTGCTGTTCTTATTCTGGTGAAAGCAGAAACACAATGGTGTCGATTCGATTCCGCTCTGGAAATTTCTCATCCATGACTTTCACCACACGTAACCGTGTTGAGGTCACATGTCACCCCTCCGCAAAATGCGCAGAGGAGACTAAGCAATTATGCCGGTGGGTTATTATACCACTGTGCACAACATTCACGGGTTCACGTCACACTCTGGTTGCTAACTTCACAAACCATGCCAGCAGTTTTTCTTTGCACCTCCCACCTCTGGTATACACTGGATCAAGAATCTTGTTCTTGCCTTTAACTGCACGGGAGATTTACGAATAATCGACACCACATTAAAGTCGAAATGAAGAGTGAGAGCAGTCATTCTATTCAGTTTTCATTAAATTGATGTGATGAGAAGGACCAGATTTTTCTCTCCGTCCCACATTCCATCTTGTCTTTCCATGAATTGACATCGACAGGAAAAGAAACAAATAACAAGAGATTGGGAGCTCAAGTTTATCCAGTGGGGTTGTACATGAGTATGTTAACCTAACACTTCACACAATGACCTGATCAGAATTTCAAACAGTCACTCAGAATTGGAAACACAGGAAACATCTCAAATGAAACGAACCTTTCATTCCTTCACAAATTTCTGCTGTGAGTGAATCATACAACGATCCATCATCCAGCGTGATCACTGACTTGCCAAATTTATAAGGTCCACCAACTTTCTTCAGCAATCTCAGCTTCTGTACACTGCCACCTTCTTGCCATTTCTTGCCCCAGGTCACAGCACATTTGTTCTTCCTGAGCTTATGGGCCTTGTTCCTGATCAGTCCGATCAGTTTAATAGACCTTCACTATCAGTTCATCCAATCCCCACACAATTATGTACTTATGAATAAAATAAGGCGTAAGACCAAATGTTAAACGACTGGAAGTTTACCATTCAGCCCATGGAGTCTTCCCCACCATTCAACTAACTCATGTTTAATCTGATAATCTTTAACTCCATTTTGCTCAGTTACCTCGACAAAGCTTCATCACCTTTCTGATTAACTATCTGGCACAGTTTGAAAATACCCAACCACAGAGTCTCAACAGCGGTTGCTGAAAAATGTCACAGATTTTTTGGCCCCTGAGTAAATAAATTACTCCCCAATTCTCAAGTAAATAGGCAATATCTAATTCTGAGATTATGTCGTCCGGTGCTCTCCTCACAGCATAGGGCAAACCACCGACCTGTATCTACCCTGTCAAGATTCCACGAATATTGAACGTTTATAATTGTTGTTATGTGATTATAGAGCTCCCCTCCACCTCCTTTGTTTCGAGGAGAATAATCCCAGTCTAACCAATCATTTCACGAAGCTCCATTTTATACAGAGTTGGCAACATCCTCGTAAGTCTCTGCTGTGCCCTGCAGCGTACTTACATATAATGAAGGCAGGTGGAGAATTTTACGTTAGGAAATGGGTTGAAATTTCAATTCGCAGACGGGAATTGGAACTTGAAATCAGAAAGCGATTGGAATCGGATTGATCCACTGAAGGACCAAATACAGCAATGATAACCCTGACAAATGAGAATCTAATAATATTCGATTAACATTCAAATGCTTCGTTGTAACTCAGTTCCTCTATGGAATCGGCCTGGGAGCTAGTATTTAGGAGCAATGGAACCTTAACGCCCATATAAAGAAGTTGACTACAAAAATCATGTCCGTCGGTCGACTTTGCTTCATTATTAACACAACTCTTGTCTCCGTGAAGCTTACATCGTCCGCAAGGCACAACTTAGATGTTTAACAGAACTCTCTCCATTTGCCTGGGTGGGTGCAGCTTCAATTCCACTGAAGGAACTGGACACCCTCCACGACAATACAGTCATTTAACTCTACATTTTTCCATCCCTGAATATTTATTCCCTCACCTGCTAAGGCACAATTGCAGCAAAGTGCACGACCTAGAAGATTCACTGGAGTAAGTCATCCAGGCTTTGTTGACAGAACCTTCAAAGTTCAAAACTGTACCGACTATAACGAGAAGGTTGAAGATGCACTGAAACGTCACCATTTTCAAATTTCCCTCCAAGGCTCATACCAGCATGACTTGGAGAGGAAGCAGTGGTAAAGTAATTGAGCATTGAAGCGGTCTTGATGGGCAAAGATTTATACTTCAGCCCTCCACTTTTTACTTTACAATTTTTAAAAATGTTGATTATTGAATTTACCAGACTTGCCATCATTCCTTTAGTTGTTTCCAAACTGATGGTTGCTAAAGATTGAGTATAATCCTCAGCCAGTGGGCAACAACAGAAAATATCCAGAAAACCTCTCGAACAACTGATCTCCCTTTCCAGCAATCCTCAGAGACCTGAGAATGTCCACTCCAAGATCTCTTTGTTCCTGTACACCACTCAGAATCCTCAATGTTATTGTTTCAACTCCCCACATTCACTACCACTGGATGCAATTCTATTCGCCGTTTTTCCTTTCCACTTCATTGATACATCCCTGCAGTCCCTGATATTTTTCATCACAGTAAACTACATGACCAATTATTGCATCGTCTGTAAACTTCTAAACATGACTCTTGCAACTAAGTTTGTATTATTGATCTACATCAGGAAACAGTGGGACTCCAGTGGAAACAGGCATGGTTCATTGCTGGATGGGATGAACACCTGCAATAACAGCAGCATCGGACCTTTACTGTCATTTGTAAACCTGATGGCAACTCTGCAGGTTGGTCTCTTGACCGATTCCTTCTCACATGTGGGATTGGTGAACGACCTGTCCACATTGTGACTGAGCAAGTGAGTTTACATTTCAGCGGGTAATTGAATCCCTTCCTGCAGGCCGCGCCCCCATGGACCTGACTTCATGTTGGCGTGGGTATCCTTTTGTCTATTTAGTTTGGATAATCAGTTGAATTTGAGTCCGCGCAGAGATGACTTCCGATTTTCCCCATCATCCATGTATCTTTTGTATCCTTCCTTATTCTCACATAGAGTGTGGTTATCATAGTCTGAACAGCATTTCTTGTTTATCCTTAACTCTCCTTGAACTTAGTCAGAGGGAATTTATGTGTGAACCATACTATTATGGGTCTGGAGTTATATATTGGCAGGTCTCGTTAAGGACGGTACATTTCCCTTTTGAAGGGACACCGTGGGCGGCACGGTGGCACAGTGGTTAGCACTGCTGCCTCACAGCACCTGAGACCCGGGTTCAATTCCCGACTCAGGTGACTGACTGTGTGGAGTTTGCACGTTCTCCCCGTGTCTGCGTGGGTTTCCTCCGGGTGCTCCGGTTTCCTCCCACAGTCCAAAGATGTGCAGGTCAGGTGAATTGGCCATGCTAAATTGCCCGTAGGGTTAGGTAAGGGGTAAATGTAGGGGTATGGGTGGGTTTCGCTTCGGCGGGTCGGTGTGGACTTGTTGGGCCGAAGGGCCTGTTTCCACACTGTAAGTCTAATCTAATCTAATGAATGGGTTTCCAGCAAATTAAAGCATTTTGTCACTGTTCCTCTGAGCTGGTTTATATTCTAGATTTTATTCACCGAATCTAATTACCAGCAGCTGCCACGCTTCAGTCTCCAAGGGTTGCTAGCCCAAATATCGCCATTACATTTGCAGATGACACAAAGATTGGTGAAATAGCAGAAAGCATAGGGGACTGTCAAAGAATGAAGGAGAATATTAATAGATAGCAGAGTTGAGTGGAAAAGTGGTAGGTGGAATTGGATCCAGGCAAATGTGAGGTGATACATTTTGGGAAGTGTAATTCTCGAGCCAAGTAAACGGAAGAGCCTTGGGTAAAGTTGGTGAGCAGAGAGATCTGGGAATTCAGGTCCTTTTCACACTGAAGGTTCTGCACAGGTGGTTCGAGTCGACAAGAAGGCATATGGCAAGCTTTCTTTCACAGGACGGGACATTGAGTATAAGAGCTGGCAGGTCATGCTAAAATTATGCAAGATTTTGGTTCAACCACATTTAGAATGCTGTGGACATTTCTGGTTGCTAAATTACCAATACGATGTGGACGTTTAGGAGAGGGAGCAGAGAAGATTTATGAGGATGTTGCCTGGTATGGAAGATGCTTGTTCTGAGGAGAGATTGAGGGGGACCTGATTGACGTCCAGAAAATCATTAAGGGCATAGCCAGGGTGATAGAGATAAGCTTTTTCCCAAGGTGAGGGAATAAATAAAGAGGGGTCACACGTTTAAGGTGTGAGGTGAAAAGTTTAAGAGAGGTACACGTTGGAGGTATCTTTCACAGAGGGTGGTACGTGTCTGGAACGTGTTGCCAGCAGAGGTAGTGGAGACAAGCACGATAGATTCATTTCAGCTCCGTCTGGACAGATGCATGAGTAGGTGGGGTGCAGAGGGATACAGATGCTTAGGAACTAGGTGATAGGTTCAGACAGTGGATTTGGATCAGCTCAGGCTTCCACGTCCAAAGGGGCTGTTCCTGGACTGTAAGGTTTCTGAGTTCTTTGTTCTTCTTTGTTCACTACACTACCAACTTCATGCTACATTGCTGCATCACAGAGAATGACCTTATCAATTCCAGTTATCACAGAGAGAATGAAAATATGGCACGTGGCTGTGTCGGAATGAAAGTGATGTACGCTGGTTTGGAGTATTTACTGTGAGCAAGAGGCTGATGTGGGGACGACGTGATCAAAAACAGGTCTTACTGTCCAAGTAACAAAACAGCACGTTGTTACGGAAAATTTCAGAGAATGCTTTCAATTAATTGATCTCCCGCTTTAGGCTCCAGCACGCTTCAGCTAAGTCAATCTGTGGTGTGGGTTAATGCTGCTGTTGTATCTTAGTAATCTAATGAACAGAGACAAATATGATCTTCTTCCCCACCTTTGACCAGGAACACTCCCAGCTTTGGCATTTCATGCGCCTCTGTGCCGTTTTCGAAGAACCACGTGCTCATCTTCAAACCAGTCAATCCATTTCGATACCGTGGCTGTGAGATGAATTCTCATGTAGCAGCTTTTACAACATGGGCCAGAGGTTATTGAGATATCAGGCTCAGGAAAAGGTCACAGGGTAGCACTGAGAAAAAGAAAATTTATTCGAAACTGCCTCCTTCTGTGGACTTCTGCATAATTTATTTCACTAGCTCATTTAGCTCTATCTGATCTATTGTGTGCATTTCTGCATTTGGCATGATACCATGGATATGATAGCACTGGAAATGATGCAGCCGAGATTTACCAGGATATTTTCTGGGTAGAAGCGTTTCAGTTATGAAGAGAAATTGGATAAACTGGAAGCGTTTTTCTTAGGGCAGAAGAAATTAAGAGGAAACATGGTTGAGATGTACAAAATAATAAGAAATCTGGATGGCGTAGTCTGAAATACACGTTTCTTTTTAATGGTGAGATCGATCACGGAGGGAGGGGTATGGTGGCATAGATTAAAGGTTAGAAGAGGAAAGATTTGAGTGAATGTGCAGACAAATGATTTGAAACAGCGATTGGTTGAAATCTGGAGCTCAGTGCATGTAAAGTTTGGAAAGGCAGAAATCCTCATAACTTTCAGAAGCACTCAGATGTGAATTTGTGATGCCAGGACAGACAAGGCTATAGGCCAAGTGATTTTAAAAAGAGTTCTGATAGTTAAGCGAATGTTAATTTCCTGTATTAACAAATAAGCTTCTTTTTTCATACAATTCCTCGGTAGTACCAGCGCCTGTCACTGCGTGAGATCGGGTTCAATTCACTTCCAGGATGGGCGCTTGCATATTGGGAGGGATCAATGGGTAAATCTGCTCATTTCAGCGCCAGAAACCCGCCTTCAATTTCAGACGTGTGTGACTGACTGTGTGGAATTTGCACACTCCTGTTCTCTCTCTCCGTGTGAGTTTCCTCTGGCTTCTCCTATTCCTTCCAACAGTGCAAAGGTGTGCAATTCTAGTGAATAGCTAACAAAATCTGAATGGACTGTAAGTGATGTAAATCAGAGACAATAGTCAGAATTGTAGCTCGAGGAAAACAGAATGACCATTCCGGGTCAACAGACCCTTCCTCGGAACTGTTTTTTATTCTCAATGTTAACTCTGATTTCTCTCCACTGACGCTGCCTGACTCGCTGAGCTTTTGGAGTAATTTCTATTTTTGTAGGTGGATCATAAAGGCGGGTTTAGAAAGATGAAGTGGGGGGAGTGTGAATCTCTTTCACGGGCACAGTGCAGACTCATCTGGCCAAATGGTTTCTGTCTGCACTGTTTCGAATTCCATTAACCCTGAATCAAATGTTATCCTTTTTTAGTCTTTGGTTTTTCACATCTCTCCTGTCATGTAAATTGCAGAACAGGACAATCGAAGTTTCGGGCATGAGCCACCACCAAACCATTACCACCCGACGCCTGGAAGATGAACATATTCTGCCTCATATTCTGCCTTGGGACCCTGAAACCACACGGGATAAACGTGGATTCCAACGGCTTCCTCATTTCCCCTCCCCCCACATTACCACAGTCTGAAGCATCCAACTCGGCACCACCCTCCGGACACATGCATCTCTCCCCCTCGGAATTATCACCTTCTCCCCGTCTCCATCCACTATTGGCTTTCCCAGCTACCTTGTACCCAACCCCAACCCCCGTCCCATTTATCTCTCAGCCCCCAACCACAACACTCATTCCTGATGAAAGGCTTATGTCAGTAATGTCGATTCTCCCGCTCCTCGGATGCTGCCTGACCTGCTATACTTTTGCAGCACGACACTATTGCCATGGCAAAGATAGACGAGCTCATCTCAGGCTCTTTATCTCAGAGCGGAGAAAGCTGAGTGAGGATGTGTTCAAGGTGCACATTAAGGGAATATATATGTGTGATCTGGATAAACTTCTAATAGGAAGATGAAACAATCAGGGTTCTCAGTTAAATGCAAGGGAGAGGATGTTCATAGGAGATACAGGAAGAACGTTTTCACTCTATGAGTTTGTTTATTTGGAATTCATTGTTTGAACGTGTGGTAAAGTTATGAGTCATCAAAATATTTCAGGTGTATTTATCCGAATATTTGAGAAGCTAGAGCACACATGGATAAGGACCAGGTACTAGAAAGTGGGGTGAAGATAAATAGATGTCTGATGAAAGATCCAAACACTGTGCTGAAAATACATAGCATGAAAGCATAGGAAGGGTAAAGGCATGGAAACTACGTGCGATCAAGGGGAGTCCAGAATGCTACACTCGTCAAAAGGTCACTGGGGCAAGATGGGGCCAATGTGGTAGGATGAGATAAGACTTGTGGAATTCTCCTACATCATTAAACAGAATCCTATTGGGCTGAAAGGTTACTTTGGCAGGCTGAGATAATAACAATTAGTAAAGTCAGCCTCGCCTACTAAATATCATCATGGCAGGTTGGGACAAATCGTGGCATTAAATAATTAGGACATGACTTCAAATAATTAATTGATAGTAGAATCAGCCTTCTTGAGAAGCCTGTAGCAGGAAATGACATTAAATATCTAATCAGTAGTTGGTAGAGTCAGCTTGGGTCAGGAAAATATTGTGGTAGATTGGGCAGCTGAATATCTAATCATGACAGGTTACTCTGGGTTGGAAGGTAATTGTAGCACAGGTGCAGTAGAATAATATTAAGTAGAATGAGGAAACACCATAGTGGCAGAAGTAAAATAATAATGGGAATTAAGACCACTGGATTATTGTATAACTGGAGTAAGGTAATTATGACTAACATAGTTGGGCATTCTGGGAAGGTAACAAAACATGATTAAAGAAAAGGTATAAAGTGCCACGCACACTGAGGTTTGGAGGCATTCAAGAATTTGCTTTCTGAGTGTTACAGTTTTTGTTTGCACGTAAAAATTCTTCTCCTTGAAAAACTCTCCGCATCTCCACGACAACCACAACTTTGGGTCCAGTAAAATTGTGGCGAGCGCAGCTCTGTGGCGCATTGAAAAGCGTGCTAGATTTCAACAACTTTGGTAACATTGCTATTCAATGTTTGTGGGTTTGAACCGCACCAGGATTGGAGTTTACTTCGTTTTCAGCTGAATCATTGATTGTTCTGCTGATTCATTGCCATTTCCTGTTCACTGGAGTTCTCGCCCCTGATACTGTCCAAAGGAAATTCCTTACCTTCTTGGTTCTAAGTTTTGACGGAATCATATCGTTTGAAACATGATCAGACCAGAATCAGATGCTCACCCGCGAAATCTGCAAATTTCGTGCAGAAACCCACTGTCTCTAAACACATTTCCCTCCTAAAGTTGCACAGATTTTTTCAATTGCTTCAATGTCTTTATCCCGTTGTGTGACAGGTTGTTGAAGATGAGCTGGAGAAAGACTTTGACCTGTTACGGCAGCCATGATGATATCAAACGGCGGGTAGGACAGGTGTTTGGAATAGTCTCCTCCTTCTCCTCTCTTTTTGTACTGTTTCTTACATTGTTTTCAGCAATAACATGATGAGGGCAATGCGAATCTATACGCGAATAACAAATTCCCCTCTTTACACCACCACTCTCACAGCCAGAATATACAACTCCTGTTACAGCTTTAGATCAGATTCTCTCAGGCACTCTGGCAGATTTCATGCACTTTCACACAGATTTCCAACTGAATACATGGAGTAAGCAAACCTGTGGATATTGGGATTCAGGGGCAGACTTCCCCCCTGCTGGCTGCAATTCTGGTCACATGAATTTCTGATATGCTGAGTCTTTCTGTGAATTCTTCCAACTTTTCAATTTAAACTGAAATTGAATTTATTCTTGCATAACATTCTTGCATCTTCAATACTCATGGAAACCGGCAACATGTTCTTGGATGTCGGAATGGTGATTATTGATTAATGCAATATGTTTCGTGTTACCTATATAATCTTTCAGAAGGAGGTTGGTGAACTTTCATTGATTTGAATTCTGTGCCGAATTGAAACCGATAGAAGAAAAAGCCCTGCGACAGCGGCAATGTAACATTGACTGTAAACCTCAGAACCAACAGAACCTCATTTGCTCAATGAATTCCATTCTGCACATTTTTGTGTCCCTTTCCTGAACCTGATGCGTCAATAATCGCTAGTTCATGTCAGTTTCACTTCGGCTTGTCACCTTTAATTTCAGAACCAAATGATTTAGCGGTATCATGGTGGCTCAGTGGTTAGCACTGCTGTTTCACAGCAGCTATGTCCGCGGTGCGATTCTAGCCTCGGTTAGCAGTGTGGAATTTGCGCATTCTCCCTCTGTCTGAGTGGGTTTCCTCCCACAGTCCAAATTAGTCAGGCTGAAATGGTTCTAAGCGGGTTACTCTTCGGACTTGTTGGGCCGAAGGGCCTGTTTCCAGGTGCTCAGGATTTTAGTCATCACAGCAAAAGTAAAGCAGTTGAGGTAAAGTTGCCAAAGTAGGAGCAAGCCATGTGACGCTTCGCTGCCTGTGGCTCGAGTGGCGTAATTTTTCAGCGCCTGGTACTTTAAGGTGCGTAAAATGCCAAGCTTGTAAGTTCAATGCTTATCTGAAGATACTGCTACTGTCATTGACCAGGACATACTGAAGCATCACCTGAAGCGCAGTTCAAAAAAATGTTGAGTAAAGTAGCAATTATTTGAAAACTCCAGTTTCGGGTTTGGGGAAATGTTCTGTCATTGGGAAACGTGACAATTATTAACTGAAAACCTACAAATATTCGCCAGGTGAACATCCATGTATGGATAGAGAAACAGAGTTGAAGTTTTAGCTTGATGACCTTTCTCAATTCGCTGTCCCTGCACTGATTTACATTCTGGGAATGTCTGATTGTCACATTTCATATTATTCCATTTCCTGCAAACTTGCACAGCTCATTAAACCAAGTGAAACTATTAGATTTATCTCTTTGTGGAGCTTGATTGTTGTCAGTACATCTGGTACAGTCATAACAAGTAGTTTTGTTGTTGGTAGGAACAGAACGTTCAAACTGGAATAAGAGGTGGAGTTTTGTCGCAGGATATTTTCTTGCAGAATTCAATGAGTACGAAATGGACCCAGTCGCCTTGATCAAATGTTCAAGGCAACAGACGGCAATGCGAATGATGTTTTACAACGACGAGCCACATCTTACTCACCAGAGGTACCATCGTATTACAGATCAGGTGAGCGGGGGAGATAATGCCCCTTATGGATACCTGAGACAGTGAGAGAATTTGTCCGACGCTGTTGGTCTCACTTTTCTGATAAACCAGTTCGGGAGCGGACTGAGCTAACTGACCTCCATTCAATATAGAGCTCAAACAAACAGCTCAGTGCATTTACCTTCTATAATATTTCAGGTAGAATGTGCTGCTGCACCTTTCAACGCCAGCAGCTCTTTTTATACTTAACATTTTCAGTTGCAGATTTTATGAAATTTCTTTCTGATTAATGTTAACCAATTCGAGAGTATTTCCCTTTTGCCTCGCGATCCAGGCAGTCTAGACTTCCTATCGCTGTTAAATTCACTGTGTGTATGATCACAGGAATCAGGTCCTAAAATGTTTTTTATTATGAAAATGCATCTCCGATATCAATAACTCTCAGAACAAACAAATTATTGCTCCAAACTTCTTTATAGTTCTCCACTGGCTTTGAAGTTCTAACCTCTAGTTTTCATTCACCTAAAAGAGGGAATTCCATCATATTTATTCTTACCAACTTCACATCAGCTGGAAAACCTCTCTTCGGACACAACTAAGTCTTTCCTGATTTCTCCCGCATGATTCTTTATCTATCCCACCATCCCATTTATCCCCCTCTTTTAAATTCTAGTTATTTTATCTCCAAGTAAAACTCATTTCCATGGCCTCTGTTGATTTTGTATCAAGTGAAATCTGGCCGTCTCATTCCTAACATGTGTATATTGCTGTAAAGGCTGCCCGTGGATTTCATCATATTTTTATATCTCATTAAGTTTCAACCTGAGAAAGGATGCTGGGTCGAATTCAACGCATGAAAACTCACCACTACTCTATGCAATCTTATTACCGGCAGGAAAGGTGGAAGCAATTTCAATTACAGCTGAATAGATTGGCTGAATAGTTTGTTTCGTTGCTTTGTTGTTTACCTCATTTGTGCGTTTTGTTACATTGAGGATTTTGAAGTTGTCCCCCCTAATACAAATGGTCCGTGCTTTTGCACCATTGTACAATAGATGCAGTACAATATTCCCCAACGCTGATTCAGTCGACTTATGCAGATATTGACCCCTGGAAACAGCACTGTACACTCTCCTTGAGTCCCAAAAACAATTTCCTCACAGATAATGTTACATTCCCACTCACATTCCATGGGCTTCTGTTCTTCACTGAATCCGATTCAGCAGATCTTGTCACTGAGTCATTTATTCGTGTGTGTGTGTGTGTGTGTGTAAGTGTTCAGACCATATGAGCATGTTATCACAAGGGGAGTGCCGTGAGCCCATAAACCAGAAGTCAGACCGTGCTCAGGGAACCGTACTCTGCTCTTGATCATTTCCTGAACACCAGGAAGAAATATCGATGCTCTTCAAAATTTACTCACCTGCTTTTAGAAGTAAGACAAACAGTTCCTGGTTCCTGCTTTTGATGTCACACCGGCCAAGATTGTAAATGCTGCAAGTTGTTGAGACAGTCTGCCCTCCCATATCCACTTTCTCTCCAGGAGATGTTAAGCTGAAGGTATGAAACGCTTCCTTCTGTTTTCTGTCACTGTGGGATGATGTGAGCTGTGAAATCTACTCTCTGAGCTGGGGGTAACGTGGTAAAATGTATACACATCAAGTGCAGTGTGTATGAGCGAGAGGCCTCACTGCAGTAATATCCCATGCTGATTCAGAAAGCAGAGGCCTCCCATGACTGTGAGAAGGACACAGACACAGTTCCCGTTAACTGGAAGAGATTCTCTCTTTCCCAGCAGTTCTGCACATTTATATCTGTTTCAGACGGCGTTACTTGGACAAGGTTCACAAAAGAATATGAGTTCCTGCGCATGCACGATCTTCCTTTTCTACACCATTCCAGAAATTGCATACCTCCCACTCCCACCAGCCCCCTCCCCCACTCCACAACCCCGTGTTTGATAGGGAGCTGAAGAGCGCATTCATGCTGCTCTCCACCTGCACTGCCTGCCAATGGAAGATGAGTTCATCCAGTCATCAACGGAGAGCGCCCGTTATTGTTTCCTTATTTTCTGCCAATATGATTTGGCTCAAGATTACGTTAAATGTTTTACGTATGACTGCGATAGAACGGCCAGATTCCACCAGCCCGCTACTATTATTTGGTTCATATGACTACTGCCTTTCCACTGGGTCACCCCGCCCTACAGCTGCACTGCATATAAATTGACAAAATTATGGCATTCTCTCGGATTGGTAAACAATTTTCAACAATTGTTTGAAATTGTTGAAAACGTAAGATAAATTGAGAAAATACGGGATATTGAACGGGAAACTGAAAGGGAAAGAGAGAACAGCGAATGACATTTTTTTGAAAAAAAGTGACATGTAATTGCTCCAGATTCAGAAAGTGTTTTCATCCACAAACTTACCACAATGTGGAATGTAATTTTTGGGACAGCCAATGCAAGCAGATTGCAAAATCTTAGTTTTAAACTCTTGCTGCAACTGTTTTGGTTTTAATGAACGTATGCATGGGATTCAGTGCTGCAATGATCTCTTAAAATGGAGAAGGAAATCCTTGCCTTCGAAGATACGTGGGGAATGTTCACTGATTCATCCCAGTAATGGCAGGACTGTCCTCTGGAAGCGTATGAGTAAAATCATTCAAAGTTCCATGGAGTTTCGAATGAGTGGTGACGGGAATGCCTCCATTCACAATTTAGTCATTCAGTAGAATTCAATACAGGGACCCATGAAATGATGAACAAATTGAACAAAAACACGGACATACGATACGAAATAGCTATAATTACTATGTGCAAACTGCTGATTTCAGATCCACGTTGACCTTTGGTAATGGCATTTACTGTCCAGAAACAGGCTGCTCTGGAATGACTGGAGACTCATTATGAAGTATTTGAACTTCAGTCGCCTTTAGAAATAGCTGTGACTCACTCAGGGCGCGGGGATTTAGTAATGTTGGCCTTAAAAAGCATTCGAACATTCAATGGAAAAATAAAGAAAGTGATAGATAATTTTCATCTCCATGGAGACGATGTTCATGAACTGGATAGATAATGGTTTAACTTATTGGAGTTTACATATGCAGACGTCATGTGTAAAAAGCAAAGAGTTCATAGCATAACTGTAAAATCTTTAGGTCACCCTCAGTGGGAGCATTGTGTGTAATCCTTGTCTCCTCATTCTCCACCAAAAACATGTAAAGTGGTTAGAAAGGGCACAGACGCTGTTTCCTGGCTAGCAAGGAATTAGAAATTCAAGTGACGTTGTTTATTGAGACATAACAATATCAGAAAGGATACAAACGGGATGATAGAAAGAATGATGGAGTTTATTCACGAGATTTGGAAATGCTGGAGCAGTAACACGCAAGTTTGACGTAAATAAATGAGATTTTCACTTAAGTCGAGTTTGAATGACTAAATCGGGGAAATCCCTTCTTTCAAGTGAATCAATAACTTTAGTTCGAGCTTCAAAACCATTCATGAATGATTAAGAAAAGTTTGAATGAGAGTTTCTTCAACTCAATAGAATTAGTTAAATCGTGAACGACATTCCAGAAATAAAGCATAGAAGCTGATTTCACAGTGTTTTAATAGGTACACGAACAAACGTACAAGGAGGGAATTTACCATTGAGAGAAAGTCAGTGTGGTTGCGTAACAATTTCGAATTTGGTTGACTTCAGGCACAAAGACATTTCATGAACATGTACAACTGATTAAGTTTGAGTATAAAAAGTTAATGTATTGGTAAGGTGTGGCGGATTATTCAAGGTGTAACTCTGTAAATGGAGCTGATGTCCTAAAATAACTGCAGATAGAAGTTATATCCTAATGAGTAGGAATTGAATCGTCACTTGGAGATGCAACATCTACTTTAAAGATTTGACCACATTCTCATGATGTTTTGTATATTTCGTACATAATCAACTCGACTCAATAAATGCACCAAGAAGACTCTCTCCTTTTGTATTGTTAACCCTCTGTACATCTCTGCAGCACGCCATTGAAGATAAAATATGCTCAGGCCAAAATTCAATTCAATACAATATTCAAACGGTCCTATGTGATTTTTCTTTTTTGATTATTGCAATAACCTTTGTGAGTTTGTAACAAACTGCGTAACATGAAACCAGTTCAACACCTATTTTCCCAGAATTTAACGCAGTGCACATGAGAAACGTTATCCACCTGCTGAATCACCTTTGGCTCTCTCTCCACACAAGTCTCTTCACGTTGTAAATACTTGCAGTATGTTTGTTGATCAAGGAGTCATTATCCAGAAAAGGTCGTTTCTCAATCCACAAACGTGGATATTTTCCCAAAAACTTGGCTTTGCTCAATATCACCTTCTATCCGGACCCCTCAAGATGAGGACAAATTGAATCTGCTCCATGTGAGGCTCCAACATAAAACCTCGGCACAGCACAGCCCACTATACTGGAACAGAGATACTGTGCACTGCCACCTGCAGCACAGGAGCAACACATTAATGGTTACCTCTACATTCATGGTTGCACCATAAAGTTTGGGAATCCGAATTTCTCTGATTCCATGGCGGGTAACGGCGATTATACGATCATAATATACAATTTCAACATTTGCCTTCACTAACCAATGAACATTTTATTTTGTTTTTCATCTGGAGAAATCTTAAAATCTTCATCTTTAACAGACTCAATGACAGATCTCCAATGTGTCACTGGTATCAAATTCCAAAGTGTAAACCCCCTCTGAATTCTTACACCTCAGTCCACTGTTTGGGACGTGTTCCTGTTGTGGGAAATGCACTTCCCCGTGTGTCAACTGCTGCTCCCAGCATGCACTCTGGCATTGCACTCATTTTCCTTCTGACACTTGCTCATTGTGTTGCTGTGATCATAAAACGACTTGGTGTCGCACAGCCAAGGAAAATGATGCAGGTTAAGGTTTTTATATTGTTGAATTCAATTGCCAATTTAGCCTTATTTAGGACTTTGAAATTGTATGTTCTGCACCGAAGTGCGTGTCAGAAATTTCTGAGCAGAAGAAAGGTGTTCCGAATAATGACATTGAGCACGATGCACTCTCGAGGGGAAAGTGAGGTCTGCAGATGCTGGAGTATCAGAGCTGAAAATGTGTTGCTGGAAAAGCGCAGCAGGTCAGGCAGCATCCAAGGAACAGGAAATTCGACGTTTCGAACATAAGCCTGATGAAGGGCTTATGTCCGAAACGTCGAATTTCCTGTTCCTTGGATGCTGCCTGACATGCTGCGCTTTTCCAGCAACACATTTTCAGCATTGTTCACTCTCCTCCAGTCTGGAAAACAATTCCTCACAGGCAATCTAATAGACAAGAGACAATAGGTGCAGGAGTAGGCGGTTCTGCCCTTCGAGCGAGCACTACCATTCATTATGATCATGGCTGATCATCCTCAATCAGTATCTGTTCCTGCTTTATCCCCATAAGCCTTGACTCTACTATCTTTATGAGCTCTATCCAAAACATTCTTGAAAGAACACCTCCTGCTTTCTCGGGTTCTTCATTCCGTTGACTTCAAATCTTCACAAAATTGACAGACCTTGTTACATAGTATTTTCTTCGTTTTTGTTCAGATCACTGTGAGCAGAGTGTCACAGTGGGAATGCGATTTCCCGACAATCCAGAAATCAGAACATAGTCTTGGAGCCGTTATGTGCTATTCAGCATTTCACCAACACCAGCGAGAAATATCTGCAGTTCTGCATAAGTTACGCAATTCACTTATTCATAAGGTCATACACCATCCACCATAGGTCCCGCAGTGGCCGAGAGGGTTACGTGATGGGCTGTTAATTTACTGTACTCTGCACGCATAGGTTCGGATCCCACTCTCGACGGTCTTTCCAGCGTTGCCATCTTTGTATGCTCAGAGTTAGCTTATTGAAATTGGAACTCCAATGGTCAATTTTTATGCCTCAACGTTATTACAAAATCTCAAAGAATAATTTTAGCCAGTTGCCGAACTGCATTGAAACGTAGATCGCATTGGGATAATGAAAAGGAACGCGATTTTCATTTTCAAGTCAAGCTGCGGTGACCTTTTATCGTATGAAAGAGATTTAGGAAAACCAAATAACAAGAGATGCGAAGGACATGTTTATGCAATGGGATTCTTAGTGACTGTTCTGTCAAATGAAATCTGGAGCAGGTTGAGTAGAAGTGATTTATCTTGATGAGAAGAGCACAGAGAGACAGCACAAAATAATGGAGATATTTCGAAAGGGGCTGGCTGTGGGTGTAGGGACAAGGAGAACTGGCTGTAAATGCACAGTAGAGAATTGCCGATATGGGTGCTGTGCATGGGCTTGGACAGACTTACACATTGGTCTCGCCCTCGCCCGTTGCTCTCGCCAGTGATGAAGTTTGGACATAAGGCACAAATAAACACAAGATGTGGGAAGCAAGCTCCAAAACGTTATGCACACACTGGATGCATCACATTGTACTGTGAACAACTGGAGAAGTCAGCATGTTAACGGTAGGGACTGAACCTAAACTGTGGATCAATAACCGCAAATTCATGCAGCATTAGCATGAAAAATGATTTAAAGTGTCTTTATACACATGTCATTAACAGACGTTTCGTTCTAATACCTATGTGGTTGAAAGAAGAGGACACCACATGTCAAGATGGTTGATAACGTAACCAACTTTGCTTCGAAATTGAGATCTATTTGATCATTGTACACAGAGGACAAGTTCATTTTAAATAATGCAAACCATATTCCCTCACCTGGAATAAAAGTGTGATTTCATTACAAACATTGTCCTTGCTCAGTAGCAGTTACTCAACATGAAAAATACGATGATTTGTTTTATTGAGCGTACATCAATTAGCACCATTATCTAACTTCGAATTGATTGCAATATGCACATGCTAAACAATGTTTAAGAAAGAATGTTTTTTGGAAATAATGATTCTGTGGTGACTAAAAATAATATTAAATTCACTTGATGTGGATATTCCACCAATGGCTCCAATGGTGGAAATGGTCAGCGGGCACTATTTCTATGATGGTATAGAGGTGTGTGAGCTTCCTGGGATGGGAGCTCCCACCTCATCTGAGCAGCGTCTGCTGAAAGTACCAGAGAGCATTGTGACATCAGGCTGGGAGTTACAACTACACCGGGAGCAGATTTAATTGACTTGGAGTAGCAAAGAGAATTGAGTCATCAGGCTGGGAGTTCCAACTGGAGCAATTTCGATTGACGTGGAGCAGGAGGGAGCATTTGGACATCAGACTGGGAGATCCAGCCTCACCTTGGAGCAGCTTCTATTGACATGAAGCAGCAGGGAGCATTGGCACATCAGACTGCGAAATCTCACCTAATTTGAAGCAGTTTCAGTTGACATGGAGCAAGGAGCTTTGCGAGATCCGTCTGGGAGCTCCATTCTCACCTGGAGCAGCTTTTTATAACATGTAGCAGCAGGAAGCATTGGGACATCAGAGTGATAGATCCAACCTCAACTGGACCGCTTCTATTGATATGGAGGTGGGAACATTTGGACATCAGACTGGGAGCTCCAACCTCAAGCCACAGGATTGTTCACACACATTATTGAATATTCTCAGGCCACAGGATTTTCCCACACAGTATTAACTATTCTCAGGCCAACAGGATTATTCCCATTCATTATTGACAATTCTAAGGCCACAGGATTATTCACACACAGTATTGACAATCCTCAGCCAGTGGATTATTCACACACTCTATTGAACATCCTCAGGCAGCAGGATATTTAATACACAGTATTGACTATCCTTCGGCCCAACGGTTATTACCACACAGTATTTACCAGCATACGGCCACAGTATTAATGAACACACTGTCTTGATCATTTGCACGTCACAGGATTATTCCCGAGTAAAAATTTCCTGATGAAGGGCTTATGCTCGAAACGTCGAATTCTCTATTCCTGAGATGCTGCCTAACCTGCTGTGCTTTGACCAGCAACACATTTGCAGACAGGATTATTCCCACACGGTATTAACGATTCTCAGGCCACGGCAATATTCACACACAATATTGACCATTCATAGGGCTCAGGATTATTCTCCCATAGAATTAATCAGCATATGGCCACAGGATTAATGAACACACTGTCTTGACCATTTACAGGTCACAGAAATATTCGCATCCGGTATTGACAATCCTCAAGCCACAGGATTATTCATACACAGTATTGACCATTCTCAGGCCACAAGAGTAGTCACACACAATATTGACCATCCTCAGGGCACATGATTATTTTCAAACGTATTGACCATTTCAGGCCACACGATTATTTACTCGCAGTATTGACCATTCTCAAGTTATAGGATTGTTCATACACAGTATTGACGATTCACAGGCCAGTGCATTATGCATACGTGGTATTGATCATTCACTGTCCAAAGGAATATATTGACACACAGTATTGACCATCTAAAAGCCACATAATTGTGCACACACAGTGTTGACCAGCCTCAGGCCACAGGAGTATTCACACACAGTATTAAACAAACTCAGACCAGAGGATAATTAACACACAGTATTGACCATTCTCAGGCCAGAGGACGATTCCCACAGTCTTGACAATTCGCAGGCCACAGGATTATTCACACACATTATTGACCATCCTCAGTCAACATGATTTTTTCCACACACAATATGACCACACTCAGGCCACAGATTTATTCACACAAAGCATTGAGCATCCTCAGGCCACAGGATTATTGCCACACAGCATTGAACATTGTCAGGCCATAGGATTATTCACACACAGTATGGACCGTCCTCAGGCAACATAATTTTTCACACAATGTATTGACCATCCTCAGGCCACGGGATTATTCCCACAGAGTAAAGACCCTTGTCTGGCCACAAGTTTATTCACTCAGCTATATTGAATACCGTCGGGCAGCAGGATATTTAACACACACCGTATTGGCTATCCTTCAGCCCAACGGTTATTCCGATACAGTATTGACCATTCTCAGTGCACAGGATTATTTGCACACAGTATTGAACAGCATATGGCCACAGAATTAATGAACACGCTGTGTTGATCATTTACACGTCACAGGATTATTCCCACACAGTATTGACGATTCTCAGGCCACAGCAATATTCCCACACAGTATTGACCATTCACAGGGCACAGGTTTATTCACACACAGCATTGACAAGCACATGGCCACAGGATTAATGAATACTCTGTCTTCAATATTTGCGGGTGACAGGATTATTCCCACACAGTATGGACCATCCTCAGGCCATGGATTATCCACACAACGTATTGACAATCATCAAGCCACAAGATTATTCCTACACAGTATTGATCATCCTTAGGCAACAGGATTATTCTCAGACTGTATTGACCATTCTCAGGCCACAGAATTATTCACAAACTGTTTTGAACAGCCTCAGGTAACATGATTCTTCACACACAGTATTGACCATCTTCAAGCATCAGGAGTATTCATACACAGTATAGACCATCCTCAGGCCAAGGGTTATTAACCCATAGTATTGATGTTTCACAGGGCATTTAATACAGAATAATCTACACAGATTCTTCTGTGTAGATATAGCTACATCGATGACTGTATCGGCGCTGCCTCGTGCTCCCACGAGGAGGTTGAACAGTTCATTCTCTTTACCAACACCTTCCACCCCGACCTCAAATTCACCTGGACCGTCTCAGACTCCTCCCTCCCCTTCCTAGACCTTTCCATTTCTATCTCGGGCGACCGAATCAACACAGACATCTCCAATAAACCGACCAACTCCCACAGCTACTTAGACTGCACCTCCTCCCACCCTGCCCCATGTGAAAACACCATCCCATATTCTCAATTCCTTCGTCTCCACCGCATCTGCACCCAGGAGGACCAGTTCCAATGCCGTACAGCCCAGATGGCCTCCTTCTTCAAGGACCACAGATTCCCCCAGACGTGATCAACGATGCCCTCCACCGCATCTCCTCCACTTCCCGCTCCTCTGCCCTTGAGCCCCGCCCCTCCAACCGCCACCAGGACAGAACCCCACTGGTTCTCACCTACCACCCCACCAACCTACATATACAGCGTATCATCCGCCGTCATTTCCTCCACCTCCAAACGGACACACCACCAGGGATATATTTCCCTCCCCTCCCCTCCCCTATCAGCTATCGGAAAAGACCACTACCTCCGTGACTCCCTCGTCAGGTCCACACCCCCCACCAACCCAACCTCCACTCACGGCAACTTCCCCTGCAACCGCAAGAAATACAAAACCTGTGCCCACACCTCCTCCTGTACTTCTCTCCAAGGCCTCAAGGGATCCTTCCATATCCGCCACAAAATTACCTGCACCTCCACACACATCATCTATTGAATCCGTTGCACCTGATGTGGCCTCCTCTATATGGGGGAGACGTGCTGCCTACTTACGGAACATTTCAGAGAACACCTCTGGGACACCCGGACCAACCAACCCAACCACCCCCTCGCTCAACAGTTTAACTCCCCCTCCCAATCCATCAAGGACATGCAGGTTCTTGGACACCTCCATCGCTAGACCATAACAACACGGCGGTTGGAGGAAGAGCGCCTCATCTTCCGCCGAGGAACCCTCCAACCACAAGGGGAGAACTCAGATTTCTCCAGTTTCCTCATTTCCCCTCCCCCACCTTGTCTCAGTCAAATCCCTCGAACTCATAACCGCCTTCCTAACATGCAATCTACTTCCTGACCTCTCCGCCCCCACCCCACTCCGGCCTATCACCCTCACCTTGACCTCCTTCCACCTATCACATCTCCATCGCCCCTCCCTCAAGTCCCTCCTCTCTACCTTTTATCTTAGCCTGCGGAGCACACTTTCTTCATTCCTGAAGAAGGGCTGATGCCCGAAACGTCGAATCTCCTGTTCCCTGGATGCTGCCTGACCTGCTGCGCTTTTTCAGCAATACATTTTCAGGACAAGATTATTCTCACACAGTATTTAGCATTTTCAAGCCATAGGATTTTTCGCACACAGTATTGACCATTCTCAGGCCGCAGGATTATTCACTCACAGTATTGTCCATCCACAGGCCACAGTAGTATTTGCAAACAATATTGACCATGCACAGGCCACAGATTATTAACACGTAGTATTGACCATTGACAGCCCACAGGATTATTATCACACAGCATTGCCCATCCATAGGCAAAGGGCTGTTCGCATACAATATTGACTATCGTTAGGCAAAGGGTTATTCACATACATTATTTACAATTCACAGGCAGCAGGACTATTTGCACACAGTATTAACTGCCCTCATTCTACAGGATTATCCACACACAGTTTTGAGCATTCACAGTGCACAAGGTTATTCACACACTGTATTGACAAATCTCAGGCCACAGGTTAATTCACTCACAGTATTGACCATTCACAGGCCGCAGGATTTTTCACACACAGTATTCACCATCCGCAGGCCATAGGATTATTTACATACTGCATTGACAGTACAGAAGCCACAGGATTAATAAACACACTGCTTTGACCACTCAGTACAAACAGTATTGGCCATGCACAGACCACAATTTTATTAACAAACAGTAATGACCACCCATAGGACTGTATAACACAATATTGGCCATCCAGAGGCCACAAGATTATTCACACAGTATTGACCATCCTTAGGCAAAGGGTTATACACACAGAGTATTGACGATTCACAAGCCATAGCATTATCAAACACAGTATTGACTGCCCTCAGGCCACATTATTATTCACACACTAATTGTCCATCGAGAGGATTACTCTCACACAGTATTGATCATTCTCAGATCAAGAGTTATTCACACACAGTATTTACCATTCCCAGGCCACAGGCTCATTCCCATACATTATTGAACATTCTAAGGCCACAGGATTATTCACACATATTATGGACCATCCTCAGGTTCATAAGTTTTCACACACTGTATTGTCTATCCTCAAGCCACAGCATTATTCACACACAGTATTGCCCATTCTCAGGCCACAGGACTGTTCATACAGTATTGCCCATTCTCAGGGCACATGACAATTTTCACACGGTGTTGACCATCATCAAGTCACAGGATTTTTCACACACTGCATTGACCATGCTCAGGTCACAGGATGATTCCCACACAGTATTGACAATCCTCAGGCCACAGGATTATTCACACCCAGTATTGACCGTCCTCAAGCAACAGTATTTTTCAAGCACAGTATTCATCATCCTCAGGCCACAGGATTATCCACACCCAGTATTGTACTTCCTCAGGCCACAGGATTATTCTCACACAATATTGACCATTCTCAAACCACAGGGTTGTTCGCACAGTGTTTACTATCTTCAGGCCACAGGATTATTCCCACAGATTATTGACGATTCTCAGGTCACAGGATTATTCACACACAGTGTTGACCATTCGCAGGCCACACCTGTATTCACGTAAAATATTCAACATTCTCAGTCCACAGGATTATTCACACACAGTCTGGACTAGCCTGTGACCAAAGGATTATTCACACACAGTATTCACCATCATAAGGCTACGGGATTAATTAAAACTTTGTATTGATCATTTGCAGGTAACAGAATTATTCCCTAAACAGTATTGATCATTCTTAGGCCACAATATTATTTACACACAGTATTGACTGTCCTCAGGCTACAGGATTTTAGACAGAGAGTATGGACCATCCTCAGGCCACATGAGTATTCACACACAATATTCCACTTTCTCAGGCCACAGGATTATTCACACACAGTATTGACCGTTCTCCGACCACAGGATTATTCACCTACAGTATTGATCATCCTCAGTCAGCAGGATTATTCTCATACAGTATTGATCATCCACAGGCCACAGTATTATTGGCAAACAATATTGACCATCCACAGACCTCAGTTTTATTAACAAACAGCATTGACCATCCACAGCCCACAGAATTACTATAACATAGGTTTGAACATCCACAGCCCACATTATTACTCAAACACAGTATTGACCATCCTTAGGCAAAGAGTTATACTCACACACAGCACTGACGATTCACAGGCCAGTGCATTACTCACACACAGTATTGACCGTCCTCCGTCCACAAGATTACGCACACACAGTATTGACCATCCTCCGTCCACAGGATTACTCAAACATAGTATTGAACATCCTCAGGTCAAGGGTTATTCACACACAGTATTGACTATGCACAGGCTAGACGATGATTCACACACAGTATTGACCATCCTAAGGCTATAAGAGCATTAACATACTGTATTGTCCAATCTGAGACCACAGGATCAATGAACACATTCTCTTTACCAATTAACAGGTCACGGGATTATTCCCCCATAGTATTGACAATCCTCAGGGGACAGGATTATTCCCACACAGCAGTGAACATCCTCGGGGCACAGTATTATTCCCACATAGTATTCACCATCCTCAGGGCACCGGATCATTCAAACACAGTATTGTCATTCTCAGGCCACAGTGTTATTTACACACAGTATTGATCGTCCTCTGGCAACAGGATTTTTCACACACAGCATTGAACATCCTCAGACCACAAGATTATTCACACACAGTATTGACCATTCTCCATCCACAGGATTATTCACGTACAGTATTGACCATCCACAGTTCACACGAGTATTAACAAACACAATATTCAACATTCTCAGCCCACATTATTATTCTCACACAGTATTGACGAACATGCGGCCACACAATTAATAAACACACTGCCTTGACCACTTACAGGTCACAGGATTGATGATTCTAAGGCCACAGGATTATTCACACACAGTATTGACTATCCTCAGGCCACACGAGTATTCACATACAATATTCAACATTCTCAGTACACAGGATTTTCACACACAGCATTGAACATCCTCAGGCCACAAGATTATTCACACATAGTATTGACCATTATCCGTCCACAGGAATATTCACCTACAGTATTGAGCATTCTCAGTCAGCAGGAATATTGTCACACAGTATTGATCATCCACAGGCCACAGTATTATTGGCAAACATTATGGCCAAGCACAGACCTCAGACTATTAACAAACAGTATGGACCATCCACAACCCCCAGAATTATTATAACACAGCATTGACCATCCACAGACCACATTATTATTCACACACAGTATTGAACATCCTTAGGCAAAGGGTTTTACACCCAGAGTACTGATGATTCACAGGCCATAGCACTATTCACACACAGAATTGACTGCCCTCAGCCCACATTATTATTCACACACAGTCTTGATCCTCCTCCATCCACAGGATTACTCAGACACAGTATTTATCATCCTCAGGTCAAGGGTTATTCACACACAGTATTGACCATTCACAGGCCAGAGGATTATTCACACACAGTATTGACAATCCTTAGGCCACAGGATCATTCGCTCACAGTATTGAGCAACCTCAGGACACAGGAGTATTCATACACAATAATCAATATTCTCAGTCAATAGTATTATTCACGTACTGTATTGACCAGCATGCGGCCACAGGATTAATGCACACACTGTCTTGACCATTTACAGGTCACAGGATTATTCACACACAGTATTAATCATCCACGGACCACAGGGTTATTCACACAGAGTATTGACAAGCCTCAGAAACAGTATTATTCCCATACAGTATTGACCATTCTCAGGCCACGAGTTTATTTACACACAGTATTGTCCATCCACAGGCCACAGTATTATTTGCAAACAATATTGACCATGCACAGGCCACAGATTATGAACACATGCTATTGACCATCCACAGCCGACAGGATTATTCACACACAGTATTGACTATCCATAGGCAAAGGGTTATACGCACGCAGTATTGACAATTCACAGGCCGCAGGATTTTTCACACACAGTATTCACCATCCTCAGGCCGCAAGATTATTCACACTCAGTATTGACCGTTCTCAGGCCACAGCTTTGACCACTCACTACAAACAGTATTGGCCATGCACAGACCACAATTTTATTAACAAACAGTATTGACCACCCATAGGACTGTATAACACAATATTGACCATCCAGAGGCCTCAAGAGTATTCACACAGTATTGACCATCCTTAGCCAAAGGGTTATACACGCACAGTATTGACGATTCACAGGCCATAGCATTATCACACACAGTATTGACTGCCCTCAGGCCACATTATTATTCACACACTAATTGTCCATCGAGAGGATTACTCTCACACAGTATTGATCATTCTCAGATCAAGAGTTATTCACACACAGTATTTAACATTCCCAGGCCACAGGTTTATTCCCATACATTATTGAACATTCTAAGGCCACAGGATTATTCACACATATTATGGACCATCCTCAGGTTCATAAGTTTTCACACACTGTATTGTCTATCCTCAAGCCACAGCATTATTCACACACAGTATCGCCCATTCTCAGGCCACAGGACTATTCATACAGTATTGCCCATTCTCAGGGCACATGACAATTTTCACACGGTGTTGACCATCATCAGGTCACAGGATTATTCACACACTGTATTGACTATGCTCAGGTCACAGGATTATTCACTCACATTATTGACCATTCTCAAGTCACAGGATTATTCACACACAGTATTGACCATCCTTAAGCCAAGGGTTATTCACTCACAGTAGTGATGATTCACAGGCCAGAGCATTCCGCACACATGGCTTTGATCATTCACAGTCCAAAGGATTATTCTCACACAGTATTGACCAACCAAAAGCCACAGGATTTTTCACACACAGTGTTCACCAAGCTCAGGCCACAGGAGTTTTTACACACAGTATTAACCAAACTCAGGCCAGAGGACTATTCACAATAGTATTGACCATTCTCCGTCAACCTTATTTTTTCCACACAGAATATGACCACTCAGGCCACAGGATTATGCCAACACAGCATTGACCATTCTCAGGCTATAATATTATTCTCATAAATTATTGACCATTCTAAGGCAGCAAGATATTTAGCACACACAGCATTGACTATCCTTCTGCCCAAATATTATTTCCACACAGTATTGACCACCATACGGACACAGCATTAATGAACGCATTGTCTTGATCATTTACACGTCACAGGATTGACAAGTCTCAGGCAACAGCAATATTCAAACACAGTACTGACCATTCAAAGGCCACAGGATTATTCACACACAGCATTTACGAGCACACGGCCACGGCATTCATAAACACACCTCCCCCGAACACAGTATTGATCAACCTCAGGCAACAGGATTATTCTCACACAGTACTGACCAGCCTCAGGCCAAGGGTTATTCACACACTGTATTGATGATTTACAGGCCACAGCATTATTCACTCAGTTTATTGACCATTGACAGTCCAAAGGATTATTCTCACACAGTATCGACCATCCTTAAAGGTTATTCACATACAATATTTACGGTTCAAGGGTCATAGGATTATTCACAGACAATATTGACTGTCGTCAGTCCACAAGATTATTCTCACACTGTATTGAGCATTCACAGTGCACAGGATTATTCATATGCTGTATTCACAATTCTCCATTCACAGTATTACTCACACACAGTATTGACTATTCTCAGGCCAGAGGATTATTCACACACAGTATTGACCATCCTCAGGCCACAGGATGATTCCCACACAGTATTGACCATCCTCAGGCCACAGGATTATTCACACCCAGTATTGACCGTCCTCAAGCAACAGTATTTTTCAGGCACAGTATTCATCATCCTCAGGCCACAGGATTATCCACACCCAGTATTGTACTTCCTCAGACCACAACATTATTCTCACACAATATTGACCATTCTCAAACCACAGGATTGTTCGCACTGTGTTTACTATCCTCAGGCCACAGGATTATTCACACACGGTTTTATTTACAAAGATTATCGACCATGCACGGGCCACAGGATTATTTACAAAGTGCATTGACAACACAGAGGCCACAGGATTACTCACACACAGTGTTGCTCATCCTTAGGCAAAGGGCTATTCGCACACAGTATTGACAATTTACAGGCTATAGGATTATTCACACACAGTATTGACCATCCTTAGGCTACAGGATTAATGAACACATTGCCTTGACCATTTACAGGCGGCAGAAGTATTCCCACACAGCATTGATCATCCTCAGGCAACTATATTATTCCCAGACAATATTGACCATTCTCAGCCCACTATATTATTCACACACAGTATTGAACATTCTCAGGACATAGGATTATTCACACATAGTAATGATCAAGCTCAGGTCACAGGATTATTCATACACAGCATTGGCCATCCTCAGGTCACACGAGTACTCACACACAAAATTCAATCTTCTCAGCCGTCAGGATTATTTCCACACACTATTGACTATCATACAGACACAGGATTAATGAACACACTGTCTTGACCATTTGCAGGTCACAGGATTATTCCCACACAGTATTCACTATCCTTAGGCTACAGGATTAATGAACACACTGTCTTGACCATTTACAGGTGGTAGAAGTATTCTCGCACAGAGCATTGACAATCCTCAGGTCACAGGATTATTCTCAAACAGTGTTGACCATATTCAGGCCTCAGGATTATTCACAGCCAGTATTGACCAACCTCAGGCCACTTGACTATTCTCGTACAGTACTGAACATCCTCAGGACACAGGTTTATTCCCACACAGTATTTACCATTTTCCAGCCACAGGATTATTATCACATAGCATTGACCATCCACAGGCCTAAGTATTATTTGCACACAGTATTGACCATCCTCACTCCACAGGGTTATTCTCACACAGTATTGACCATCCTCGGGGCACAGGGTTATTTACACACAATATTGTCCATCCACAGGCCACAGTAGTATTTGCAAACAATATTGACCATGCACAGGCCACAGATTATTAACACAAAATATTGACCATCCACAGGCCACATTATTATTCACACACAGTATTGCCCATCCTAAGGCAAAGGGCTATTCGCACACAGTATTGACAATTCACTGGCCACAGGATTATTCAAACACATTATTGACCATCCTCAGGCCACAGGATTACTCACACACTGTATTGACCATTCACAGTCCACAGGATTATTCACAAGCAGTATTGACCGTCCTTAGGCCAAGAGTTATTCACACACAGTATTGAATGCCGTCAGTCTACAGGATTATGCACACACAGTATTGAGCATTCACAGTGCACAGGATTATTCCCACACTGTATTAACAAATCTCGGGTCACAGAATAATTCACACACAGTATTGACAATCTGCCGTCCACAGAATTACTCACATTCAGTACTTATAATTCACAGTGCGCAGCACTTTTTACACACAGTATTGACAATCCTCAGACCACAGGATTATTCACACACAGTATTGACCATCCTCAGACCACACGAGTATTCACACACACAGTATTGACCAGCATAAGGCCACAGGAATATTCACACACATTATTGACCACTCACAGGCCACAGTATTATTGGCTAATAATTTTTGCCATGCACAGGCCGCAGATTATTCATACCCAGTATTTACCATCCACAGGCCACAGGATTACTATAACACAGTATTGACCATCCACAGCTCACATTATTATTCACACACAGTATTGAAAATCCTAAGGCCAAGGGTTATTCACACACAGTATTGAATGCCGTCAGTCTGCAGGATTATGCACACACAGTATTGAGCATTCACAGTGCACAGGATTATTTCCACACTGTTTTAACAAATCTCGGGTCACAGAATAATTCACACACAGTGTTGACAATCTGCTGTCCACAGAATTACTCAGATTCAGTACTTATAATTCACAGTGCACAGCACTTTTCACACGTAGTATTGACAATCCTCAGGCCACAGGATTATTCACACACAGTATTGATCATCCTCGGATAGCAAAATTATTCACACGCATTATTGGCTAGCCTCAGGTCACAAGATTAATTACACACTGTATTGACAGTACAGAGGCCACAGGAGTATTCACACAATATTCAACATTCTCAGCCCGCAAGTTTATTCATGCACAGTATTGACGAACATACCGCCACAGGATTAATGAACACACTGCTTTGATCATTTACAGCTCACAGGATTATTACCACACAGTCTTGATGATTCTCAGGCCACAGGATTATTCACTCACAGCATTGACCATCCTCAGTCACACGAGTATTCACACACACAGTATTGACCAGCATAAGGCCTCAGGAATATTCACACACATTATTGACCACTCACAGCCACAGTATTATTGGCTAACAATATTGGTCATGCACAGGCCGCAGATTATACACACCCAGTATTTACCATCCACAGGCCACAGGATTACTATAACACAGTATTGACCATCCACAGCCCACATTATTATTCGCACACAGTATTGACAATCCTTAGGCAAAGGGTTATACACACACACAGTACTGACGGTTGACAGGCCATAGCATTATTCACACAGAGTGTTGACTGCCCTCAGGCCACATTAATCACACATAGTCTTGACAATCTTCCGTCCACCAGGATTACTCACACACAGTATTGATCATCCTCAGGTCAAGGGTTATTCACACACATTGTTGATCACTCACAGGTAAAAGGATTATTCACACACAGTACTGATCATCCTAAGGCTATAAGATCATTCGCACGCTGTATTGACCAATCTGGGGCCACAGGATTAATGAACACATTCTCTTTACCAATTAACAGGTCACCGGATTATTCCCACACAGTATTGAACATTCTCTAACTGCAGGATTAAACTGACACACTATTGACCATTCACACCCCACAGGATTGTTCACATATAGTATTGATCATACTCAGGTCAAGGTGTAGTCACACACAGTATTGACCATTCACAGGCCAGAGGATTATTCACACACAGTATTGATAAACCTCTGGCCACATGAGTACTCACACACAATATTCAACATTTTCAGCCGACAGGATTATTCCCACACAGTATTGACTAGCATACGGACACAGGATTAATGAACACACTGTCTTGACCATTTACAGGTCACAGAATTATTCCCACACAGCATTGGCGATTCTCAGGCCACAGGTTAATTCCCACACACTATTCACCATCCTCAAGCCACGAGAGTGTTCACACACAGCATTGACCAGCATCAGGCCAGAGGAATATTCAACCCAATATTGCTTATCCTCTGGCCACAGAACTATTAGTACACAGTGTTGGCAGTTCACAGGTCAGAGGATTACTCACATACAGTATTCACAATCCTCAGTCTACGGGATTATGCACACACAGTGTTGACCATCTGCGGGCAATAGGATTATTCCCACACAGTATTGGCCAACTTCAGGCCACTGGATTATTCCCGCACAGTATTGATCTTTCTCAGGCCACAGGTTTATTCACACACAGTATTGACCAACATCAGGCTAGAGGAATATTCAACACAGTGTTGCTCATCCTCTGGCCACAGAACTATTTACACACAGTGTTGGCAGTTCACAGTTCAGAGGATTACTCACATACAGTATTCACAATCCTCAGTCTACGGGATTATTCTCACACAGTACTGACTATTTTTGTCCAAAGGGTTATTCCAACACAATATTGGCCATTCTCAATCCACACGATTATTCGCACACAGTATTGACCATTCTCAGGCCACAGGTTAATTCACACACAGTATTGTTCATCCACATGCCATAGTATGGTTTGCAAACAGTATTGACCATGCACAGGCCACAGATTATTAACACAGTATTGACCATCCACAGCCCACAGGATTATTATCACACAGCATTGACGATTCACAGTCCACATTATTATTCACACAGTGTTTCCCATCTTTATGCAAAGGCTTATTCACACAGCATTTACGATTCACAGGTCACAGGATTATTCACACACGGTATTGAACATACACACGGAACTGAGGATTGACAGTGCACAGAATTATTCACACACTGCTTTGACCATGCACAGTACAAAGGATTCTTCCCACAAAGTATTGACCATCCTCCGTCCATTGAATTGCTCATACTCAGTATTTACCATCCTAAAACCACAGGATTATTCAAACACTGCATTCACCATTCACAGTCCACAGGATTATTCACACCCAGTATTGAACAATCTCGGGCAACAGGATTAATTACATACAGTTCTGACCATCCTCAGGCCACAGGATTGTTCACACATAGTATTGATTATCCTCAGGCCAAGGGGTTTTCACACGCAGTAGGTACGATTCACAGGCCACAGGATTAAAGAACACAGTGTCTTGCCAATTTAGAGGCCACAGGATTATTCACACACAGTATTTACTATCCTCCGTCCAAAGGATTACTCACACAGCATTGATCATCCTCATGTCAAGAGTTTTTCACACACTGTATTGACCATTCATAATGCAGAGGATTATTCACACACAGAATTGACTATCCTCAAACCACAGGAACATTCATTGACTGTATTGACCAACCTCACGCCACAGGAGTATACAAACACAATATTCAACATTCTCAGCCAACAAGATTTTTCTCATACGATATTGACTAGCCTAGGGCCACAACATTAATGAACACGCTGTATTGACAATTTACAGGTCACAAGATTTTTCACACTCAGTAGTGACCATCCTCAAACCACAGGATTGTTCACACACAGTATTGAACATCTTTAGGCCATATGATTATACACATATAGTATTGGCAAACCACAGGCTACAGGATTATTCACACACAGTATTGAACCATCCTCAGGCTACAGCAGTATACGCACACATTATTGACCAGCCTCAGGCCTCAGGATTATTCGCACATAGTATTTAACAAACTCAGGTCAAAATAATATTCACACATAGTATTGATTATCCACAGACCACAGGCGTATTCCTACATAGCATTGTCCATCCTCGGGCCAAAGGATGTTTAACTCATCACTGATCATCCTAAACCCACAGGATTATTTTTACACAATATTGACAGTACACAATCCACAGGATTATTCACACACAGTGTTGACCATTCACAGGCCACTCTCTAATTCCCACACAATATTGTCCATCCTCAGGCCAAAGGATTATTCATTCACAGTATTTGGTCGTCCACAGGCCAAAGGCTTATTCACAAACAATATTGACAGTACACAGGCCACAAGGTTACTCACACACAGTATTGATGATTCACAGGCCACAGGATTATTCACTTACAGTATGAACCATCCTCAGGCCGCAAGATTATTCACACTGTGCATTGACCATTCACAGTCCAAAGAATTATTCACACACAGTATTGACCATCCTTAGGACAATGGTTATTCACACAGAGTATTTACGATTCACAGGGTTGGATGGTTTGCACTACAGGGAAAAGCTGATAGACTGGGATTATTTTCACTTTAACATGGGACGCTGAGGAGTTATCTTATAAAGGTTTCTTAAAATCATAGTGAGCATGGATACGTCAATACATGAGGACTTTTCTCTGGTGGTGGAGGGAGGGGATGGGGTGAGGTGGTGGTGAGTTCAAACCTACAAGACATAGCTTTAGGTGAGAGGAAAAGATTTAGAAAGGACCAAAGGGACAGTAGGTTCCTGCAGAGGTTGGTATATGTATGATATAAGCTTCCAGAAGAAATAGTGGAGGCTAACAGAAATATATTTACCAGGCATCTGGATGTGTATATAAATACGAAGATTTTAGAGGGATATTGGCAAAGTTCTGGCAAATGGGATGAAAAACGTCAAGGAGTAGTCGGAACAAAGGGTAAGTTTCTGTGCTGTACATCTCGATGACTTCCAGTCTTGAAATGAGTCCACATTATAGAAGAGGCAGTGTTGGAAGCTTTAAAACATAGAGGTAGATAAATCCCCAGGACCTGATCAAGTGTATCTCAGAACATTGTAGGAAGCTGAGGAAGAAATTGTAGTGGCTTGAGCAGTGATATTTGTGGCATTCTGAGCAGTGATGGAGGTTTTCTGAGATTACAAAGGGATCCAGATGAAATGCGTGAATAGCTGAAAAACTGCAGCTGGAGTTCTATTTGGGTCAATACAACGTAATGCAATTAGGTTACAACAAACAAGGATCAAGCTTGCACACTTCAGTAGTGTTGTAGGTCTTGGAGTTCAGGTCTGGAGTTCTTTGAAGTCTGCCACAAGGAGAGACAGGATGGTTATAAATGCTACGTGCGTTCATTGGTCAGTCATTCGAGTTCATGAGTTTGGGAAGTCTCGTGTAGATTGCACAGGACATTGGTAAGGCCTGTTCTGGATTACTCTACCCAGTTATAAGAAGGATATTAAGCTGGAGAGGGTTCAGATCACGTTTACCGGGATGGGAGATGGGTATAGAAGGCTTCAGTTATAAAGGAAGGTTGTACAGGCTGGGACATTTTTTCTCTAGAGCCTGCAGGTTGAGAGGTGAGCGTATAGAAGTCTATAAAATAATGAAGGGTATAGATAGAGTTAATGTGTTTTAATTGTCTTTTCCCAATAGCAGGTCATTTTCGGACTAGGGGCTATATTTCTTTAGGTTAAAAGGGAGAGATTTAAAATCAGAAAACATGAGGAGCAAACTGTTCCAGAATGTGTTTTGTGTATGGAATGAAATTTCCAAGGAAGGGTTGAATGTGTGTACAATTACAATGCTTAACATATTAGTACAGGAATAGGAAAGGTTTGAAGAAATGTGATCAAGGAACAGGCAAGAGGGACATGGTTAGATTAAGATTATGGTCGGCATCAACCGAACAGTCAAATTCCGTGCTGGATGACTACATGAGGATGAAAATAATGCTGTGGCCTTATTTCCGAAAGACAACAAGGGGAAGCGAAGAAACTGCAGACTGAGGAGAGAGAAATAAAGGATGTGTAAGTTGTTGGAGATCATTCTGAGACGTAGGATTTATATGAATTTGGAAAGACAAGAACTGATTACAGACAGTTAGAGTGGCTTTGTACGCGGGAAAGCATGTCTCACAAACCTGCCTGAGTTTGTTGAAGATGCGTCCAAGAAAATGGAAGCAAAGCAATAGACGTTGTTTCTGACTTCAGTAAAGCTTTTGTCAGGGTTGAGGAGGGTACACTGGTTAGTAAGTTTCGATCACATGGGATCAAGGAGAGCAAGCCAACTCGATACAGAATGGGTTTGAAAGGAGGAGGCAGAGGGTTGTTGTTCCGAGTGGAGACCTCTGAGCAGCAGTGTGCTGGAAGGATTGGTGCTGGAGTCACTGTTGTGCATCATTTATATAGACGATTTGGGTAAAAATATAGCAGTCACTGTTGTTATGCTTGTCGATACCAAAATGTGTGGGCTCGTGTGCAGTAAATACAGTTATCGAAGGGGATCTTGATCAAAAGAGCCATTGGGCTAAGGAATGAAAGATGGAGTTGAATTAACGTGTTGGATTTTGTTTAGGCAAACAAGGGAGGACTAAAATATTTAACGATAGGGCCCGGGGCAGTGTTGTTGGACAGAGTGAGACCAAGGGCTGCAGTTACATTGTTCCTTGGAAGTGGCATCACAGGTGGACAGGGTGGGGAAAGCGGCATTTGGCACACTTGCTGTCATTAGCTAGCGTTTTGTTACATACGTTGGACAGAGGATTGAGTAAATGAATTGGAGCTATTTGTAATATTGTCCTCAATATTTCTCTTGGACATAGGAGGCCAGGGGTGACCTTAAAACCATTTGGGCCACAAGGAAGGTGAATAGACAAGGGTAGGTGAGCCCCAAACTAGAGGGTACAAACAGGAGGTGACAGAGCAAAGATACAAAGAAGGATTGGAGGGACAACATTATCCACAGAGGATGGTGCACAAACAGAACAGACTTCCAGAGGAAGCGGCAGAAACAAGTACAATTACAACATGGAAAAGACACTTGGGCAGGTACAGAGAGAGTAAAAGGTTCGAAGAGATATGGGCCAAATGCAGTCAAATCTGACGCGTTCGGTTTTGGAAACCCTGTCAGCATAGACAGATTGGGCTGAAGGGTCTGATTCCATGCTGCCTGAATCTGTGTCTCCACTTATTGGAGGAAGAGACAATCGAGACAAGGCATGTTGTTGAGAATGAAGCAAGTTACAGAGATAGGGATGGTAGTCTGGAATGCAGTGCATTTCAATTATGGGCAGGGTCTGTAGAGAGGGGAGGAGGCGAAAGAGCTAAGAGCTGTGACAGAAGTTAAAACTTATTGAAGATACTGGTCCACTGGTCATGCCATAGATACAGTGTTGGGAGAAATACAAAACCAGAGAGATCCCAGGCAGCATTCCAACCCTCTCGTGGGAGGCCTGCTTTCCCCTCTATTATACAGAGGCTCATCAAGGCAACACAGGCTTGGATTGAAAACTGGGAACTCTCGACGCTGTCTCAGTGCAACAAAACTTACAGTGGTGGTGATTGAGCCTGGGGTATGTCTGTACAGTGCTCCACCTACAGCACTGTATCTGTGTCATGTCTTGTTAGCCGATGTTTGAAGACACACCGTTGCTCTCTGCTCTGTGCAATGTGAGTGATCTTACCTCACTTCAGGATTTATTGAATACTCCAGATCTCCCTTCCCTTTGTCTCTCTGGCTGATCAACCATCTTCAATGAGGTGATGAATGACACACCCAGCAATTGAGTGCGAAACTTCCTAAATACCTACAGGAGACAGAGAAGTAGACAGCCTCTGAAATTAGGGTGAAGGAAACACATGCAGAACGGTAATAACTGCCATACTGACCTGGAAAGTCCCAGTCTCCATCCCTGGCCTGTGCTGCTTCATCTCTCTGGAGAGGTGGATTCTGTTGGCCCATGATCTGGAGTAGCTGCCAGAGTGAGAGCGACTGACAGTGGCAGCAATTAGACCCTCACAGTGAGGGATATTAAACAGTGAGATACTGAGTGACATTAGTAGAGTGCAGTAAGATTTCAGGAGCAAACCATTGTGTAGGAACAAGGGGTTTTGATTCATTTTGCCGCTGGTGTCAGTGCTCAGGAATGGGAGACGTGGGAGAAGGCAAAGTGATGGCCTGGTGGTATTTTCACTGTGCTATTTATCCAGAGACTCAGCCAATGTTCAAAACACAGCATTGTAAATAGGTGAATGCATGAGTGCCGTGGGGACTGGAGAAGGTTATACTGATATCATGTACTCTAGAGGTGGGAGCGAGGTGCACAGATGGCGGGGGGGGGGGGGGGGTTGGGGGGTGGGTTGGTAAGGACTCGAGAATGTTAGAAACAGGGTGGGCTGCAGGTGATGGACACGATGATAGAGTGGAGGATTTATGGAGCTTGTTTGAGCGCAGAGACAATAACTGTTAGCTTCAAAGACATTATGGAAAGAGATGAGGACAATGCAGAAGCTCAGTATCTCAACTTTGGGAGGTCATTTATCATTAGATTATCACTGTCACTCTACGTTATCATTCGACTGGCAAGCCTCGACTGCAAGGAACTACACTTGTTGGAGTCTCTATTTGGAACACGGGAGATGTTTAATGTGATGCAGTTGAGAATGCAGAGCAAATGTATTTTGCGAGGAGTGAATGGCTCAAACAACACATATAGCGAATACTGATGAAGCCATTCAAAATTCTACAGTGTGTGTGTGTGTGTGGGTTGCGGGGCGGGGGGAATGGGAGGGGTGGATTCTGGGGGTGGGGTGTGTGGTGGTGGTCTTTAAAAATGAACCGGCAAACAGTGGTCCCAAAATATCCTTAACAAGGTCTGTAATAAGTAAAGTTAGAGTAAGAGGATTCCCAGGCAAAGAGTGGGGTCTGTGATAAACCAAAGGGACAATCTGCACATGGAGCCAGAGGAAGTAGATGAGGTCTTCAATGAATACTTCCCTACCGTATTCAAACAGGAAAAATACATTGTGTCCGGGGATGGTGAGGTTCTGTAACATATTAAGATCAATGAGCAGGAAGCGTGAAATGTTTTCACAGGCAAAAAAATTGAGAAATACCCAGTAACAATAAAATATATCTCAGGCTGCTTATGGAGGTAATGGAGCGGATGGCTGAAACCCTGGTGGATATATTTAACACTTTGCTGGCCACAGGTGAACTGCTGAACGATTGGAGGATCGCTAATATGATTCCTTTGTTCAAGAAGGGAAGGGATAGGCCAGGTAATTACAGAGCAGATATTCTGACACCAAGGGGAGGGAAATTATTGGAAACAATTCCGAGGGACACAATGAAGCAACTTTCGAAAGGACAGGAATATATTAGGGATTGTCTGTATGGATTTGCTTGAGGACTGCCCTCTGATATTGATGAGAGCAGTACAGATGTTGTGGGTTACACGGAGTTCATTAAGGTATTTGACAAGGTCCCACATGGAAGGCTGGTCCAAAAGGGAAGAGCCCATGAAATGCAAGGCAAGTTGGCAAATTGGTGGAGGGTTGTTTTTATGATTGGAAGGCTTTGCCCAGCGGATGTACCACAGGGATCTGTGCAGGAACCATTGCTGGTTATTATGTACGTTAATATTTTGGATGTGAAAGCAGAAGGCATCATTTATAGGTTTATAGATGACATGAAAGGTGAGGGTATTGTGCACAGTGAGGGGGATGGTTTCAGGCTGCAGTCTGATATCGTTCAGATGATAAACTGAGCATAGTAATGGCAGATGGAGTTTACTTCTGCTCACTGTGAGGTAATGCACTGTGGGAAGTCGAATAAGCAAACGATATACATCATGAATGGTAGGTCCTGCTGGAGTACTGAGGAGCACAGGGACCTTGGTGGGCAAGTCCCTGGATGTCTGAAGGTGTCAGCACAGGTAGACAGTCATCATGCAAATGGCCCAACTGGAGAATGGGGCTTAACCTGATCTCCCATTGGGAAACAAGGTAGGGAATGGGACTGAGGTGTTAGTGGGGGAGCACTTTGGAAAGTCACCACAATTATATTAGTTTGAAAATAGCGATGGAAAAGGACAGGCCTGGTCCACAATTTCAAGTTATACAATGGAGCAAGATAGTATGAGACATTAATTTTTAAAGTAGATTTGGGGAGGCTTTTTGCAGGTAAAGGGAAGCCTGGCAAGTAGCAATATTTTAAAACCGAGATAAAAGGAGCGTTCAGCGCCAGCATGTTCCTGTTAGTGTGCACCTAACAATGCTGACTGAATTAGAAAACACTGGCTGAGTTTCGAGTCTCTGGTCAAGAAAACAGGGGTACATAATGGTTGACTCAAGGAAATCCTTTCTGGAGCATCGGTGCTGTAGAAATACGCTTAGAATGGAAATCGGGAATGCAAAAAGTGGGCATGAGATAGCTTTGGCAGAGAAATTTAAGGAGAATCCAAAGAGATTCTGTAAGTGTATTAAGAGCAAAAGAAGAGCTAGGGACAATACCGGTATCCTTAATGATCAATGAAGCCAACAATGTGTGAAAGTACAAGATCTGAAACAAATATTTCACTTTGGAACTTACTGTGGGAAAAGACTGGGCGGTCAGTGAACTAAACAGGGTTTGGCCTGACAACTATTGGAATACTGTGTGCAATTCTGGTCTCAATGCCATCGGGAGGATGTTGTGGAACATGAAATGGCTCAGAGGAAATGTCCAAGGATGTTTCCAGGGTTGGAGGGTTTGCGCTTCAGGGAAAAGCTGAATAGGCTGGGGCTGTTTTCACTTGTAAATGAGAGACTTAGGAGTTACCTGTTAAAGGTGTCTAAAACCATGATGGTAATAGATAGGGTCAATCGAGAAAATCTTTTCTCCAGGCTGAGGGATTACAAACCAACAGGGCATAGCTTCAAAGTGCGAGGCAAACATTTCAAAGGGACCTAAAGGACAAATGGTTCCTGCAGAGTATATGGAATAAGCTACCAGAGGAAATAGTGAAGGGTGATAGAAATACATTTAAAAAGCATGTGGGCGTGTGTATGAATAGGACAGGTTGAGAGGGATATTGGCAAAATTCTGGCAAATGTGACTAGATACGTCATGCAGAAGTTGTTGTGTAGGATCTGTTTCCGTGCTGGACATCTCTATGACTCAATATCTTGAAATGAGTCCATATTATACAAGATGAGGTGTTGGAGGTTTTAAAACACAAAAGTAGATAAATCCCTAGGAACTGATCAAATGAGGGAGGGATTACAGTTTCTGGATAACTGGGGTTCTTTCTGGGGAAGGTGGGACCTCTATAAACATGATGGTCAATACCTGAACCTGAGGGGCACCAGTACCCTTGGGGTGAGGTTTGCTAGTGCTATTTCGGTGGGTTTAAACTAACTCTGCAGGGGCATGTGAAGACAGACTGTAGTTTTAGGGTGCAGGATCTGGAGTGTAGGGAGGCTAGGAACCAGGCATCAATCTGGAAGGAGGGTCCCTGTAAACAGGAAGGTGGTTTGAAGTGTGTTTATTTCCATGCGAGAAGTATAAGAAATAAGGTTGGTGAACTTGCAGCGTGGGTTGGTACTTGGGAGTTCGATGTTGTGGCTAATACGGAGACATGGGTAGAACAGGGACAAGATTGGTTGTTGCACGTTCCAGGGTTTAAATGTTTTAGTAGGGTCAGAGGTGGGGGTAAAAGAGGGGGAGGTGTGGCATTGTTTGTCAAAGATAGTATTACAGCGGTGGAAAGGACGATGGATGAAGACTCGCCATCTGAGGTCGTTTGGGCTGAGCTTAGAAATAGGAAAGGTGAGGTCACCCTGTAAGGAGTTTTCTACAGGTCTCATAATACACCTAGAGACGTAGAAGAAAGGATTGCGAGGATGATTCAGGAGAAGAGTGAAAGTAGTAGGGTGGTTGTTATGGGAGACTTTAACGTTCCAGATATTGACTGGGAAAGCTATAGCTCGAGTACGTTAGATGGGTCGCTGTTTGTCCACTGTGTGCAGGAGGGTTTCCTGACACAATATGTAGACAGGCCAACAAGAGGTGAGGCCATACTGGATTTGGTTCTGGGTAACGAACCAAGCCAGTTGGTAGAATTGGAGGGAGGTGAGCACTTTGGGGACAATGACCACAATTCGGTGACTTTTACTTTGGTAATGGAGAGGGATAAGTGTGCACTACAGGGCAAGAGTTATAGCTGTAGGCAGGGAAATTATGATGCGGTGAGGCATTACTTAGCATGCGTGGCTTGGAAAAGTAGGCTTCAAGGGAAGGGTGCAATTGATATGTGGAGCTTGTTCAAGGAACAACTACTGAGTGTCCTTGATAAGTATGTACCTGTCAGGCAAGGAGGAAAGAGTCGTGTGAGGCAGCCGTGGTTTAATAAGGAATTGGAGTCCCTTGTTAAAGGGAAGAGGGCGGCCTTTGTAAAGATGAGGCGTGAACGTTCAATTGGGGCAATTGAGAGTTATAAAGTAGCCAGGAAGGATCTAAAGATAGAGCTAAGAGCAGCAAGGAGCAGACGTGAAAAGTCCTTGGTTGATAGGATTAGGGAAAACCCCAAGGCTTCCTATAGGAATGTCAAGAATAAAAGGATGATTAGGGGAGGAATAGGTCCCGTCAAGGATAGTAGTGGGAAGTTGCGTGTGGAGCCTGAAGAAATTGGGGAGACACTGAATGAATACTTTTCATCAGTATTCACTCAGGAGCAGGACATTGTTGCCGATGAGAATATTGAGTCACACTTAATTAGAATGGACGGCTTTGAGATATGTAGGGAAGAGGTGCTGGAAATTCTGGAAAGGGTGAAAATAGATAAGTCCCCTGGGCCTGATGGCATTTATCCCAGGATTCTCTGGGAAGAAAGGGAGGAGATTGCAGAGCCATTGGCCATTATTATTATGTCCTCGTTGTTGACAGGAATAGTGCCAGAAGACTGGAGGATAGCAAATGTGGTTCCCTTGTTCAACAAGGGGAGTAGGGATAACACTAGCAACTATAGGCCGGTGAGTCTTACCTCTGTAGTGGGCAAAGTCTTAGAGAGAATTGTAAGGGATAGGATTTTTGATCATCTGGATAGGAATAATGTGATCAAGGACAGTCAGCATGGTTTTGTGAAGGGCCGGTCGTGCCTCACAAAACTTATTGAATGCTTTGAGAAGGTGACTAAGGAGGTGGACGAGGGTAAAGCGGTTGATGTGGTGTATATGGATTTTAGTAAGGCGTTTGATAAGGATCCCCACGGTAGGCTACTGCAAAAAATACGGAGGTATGGCATTGGGGGGAGTTGGAAGTTTGGGTTAGGAATTGGCTGGCTGGAAGAAGACAGAGGATAATAGTTGATGGTAAAGGTTCATCTTGGAGTGCAGTTACCAGCGGTGTTCCGCAAGGATCTATTTTGGGACCATTGCTGTTTGTCATTTTCATAAATGACCTGGAGAAGGGGCTAGAAGGTTGGGTGAGCAAGTTTGCGGATGATACGAAAGTCGGTGGTTTTGTTGACAGTGAGGAAGAATGTGTCAGGTTACAGAGGGATATAGGTAAGCTGCAGAGCTGGGCAGAAAGGTGGCAAATAGAGTTCAATGTAGGTAAGTGTGAAGTGATTCACTTTGGTAAGAGTAACAAGAAGATGGTTTATTGGGCTAATGATCGGATACTTGGTAGTGTGAATGAGCAGAGGGATCTTGGTGTCAATGTAGACAGATCTCTGAAAGTTGCCACCCAGTTAAATAGAGCTGTGAAGAAGGCATATGGTGTACTGGCTTGTATTGGTAGAGAAATTGAGTTCCAGAGTCCTGAGGTCATGTTGCAGTTGTATAAAACTCTGGTGCGGCCGCATTTGGAGTATTGTGTGCAGTTTTGATCGCCGTACGAGCGGAAGGATGTGCAGGCACTGGAAGGGGTGCAGAGGACGTTTACTAGGATGTTGCCTGGTATGGTAGGGAGATCGTATGAGGAAAGACTGAGGCACTTGGGCTGTTTTCATTGGAAAAAAGAAGGTTTAGGGGTGACTTGATAGAGGTGTACAAGATGATTAGGGGTTTAGATAGGGTTGACCATGAGAACCTTTTTCCACGTATGGAGTCAGATATTACGAGGGGGCATAGCGTTAAATTAAGGGGTGGTAGGTACAGGACAGATGTTAGGGGCAGATTCTTTACTCAGCGAGTCGTGAGTTCATGGAATGCCATGCCTGTAACATTGGTGGATTCTCCCTCTTTATGGGCATTTAAACGGGCATTGGATAGGCATATGGAGGAAAGTGGGTTAGGTGGGCTTGGGTCGGCGCAGAATCGAGGGCTGAAGGGACTATACTGCGCTGTATTTTTCCATGTTCTATGTTCTATGTTCTATAACCCAAAGTGCGCATGCGTATGATGTTTCCGGTGAGTTTATATAGATTATTCATAACTGCACAGAAACATGGGTGAAATATTTGTCATTAACAAGTGTTCTGTCGATTTAGAGACATAGAGATGTTTAGCATGCAAGTAGATTGTTCGGTTCAACCATACTGGCCAGGTATGTAAATTACCTGTCGTTCTGGGATTTTGAAAAGAGGTTTCTTATTCGATTTGCGTAAATAGATTGGAAATATCGTCGTTATAAGATTTACATGTCAACTATTTCTTAAAATCTCACATTGATTTATGAGATAGGTTTAATACTCCACTATGTCGTGAGAACGATCAATCCTGTAAAACAGCTTGCTTTCTAACCAATCCTGAAGCGTTCACTCCCGAGAATGCTTTGGCCCCGCTCCTCAATCACTCTGGTTTGAGGACCGGCCACTGCTTGGTCCTCCAGTTCTGCTCCTCCCTCCCATTTGCAGAGTTGAATCGGGCGTGACTCAGCAGCTCAGCACCAGAAACATTAAGGGACAAGGGAAGTTAGAGTCGATGTCTTGTGATGCGATGAAAATATTCCGAATCTTGGATCAGGAGGCTTATGTTCAATTCACAGCCAGTGCAGGTGTGTCCAATAACAACTTTTAACAGGTTCATTTGGAAAAACAAGGGAAATCAGAAACACAGCAAAAACAATAGAAAATGCACACAATGTGATTGGGCTCACAATGCTCAGATGATTTTTTTGTCTTTACCAATTGTTTCAGGGCCCCAATGGGTCCCAGTACAGACTGTTCCACTCTAATTGTGCACATTCAGATACCACGATTGTCGGGCAAAGTGTTGTGGTAGGATATCGGACGTGTTTTTTCTGGAACTCCCTCGGTTTTGGAGGTGAAAATAGGTGAGAAGGAGCACGGTTTTGTATGGAATTACCTGTTCCCCTCCTGTTGCAGTATCTTATTATGGCCCTGAGTCTACCTCGGACATGTTTGGTAGAGATCAGTGACATTTCGTAAGCCCACAATACAATATCTGTCACTCTGTTTAAGACAGCAGAAATCTCTTGTAGCACAATAGTCATAGAACAATACAGAGCAGAACTGGCCCTTCAGTCCTTGATGTTACGCCGACCTGTGAACTGTTCTCAGTTCGTTACACTACACTACCCCAAAATCACCCATGTGCTTATCTGAGGATTGTTTAAATCTTCCTGATGTGGCTGAGTTGTCTACATGAGCAGGTAGTACATTCCACGCCATTACCACTCTCTGAGTAAAGAACCTGCCTCTGACATCTATCTTAAATCTATCTCTTCTCATTTGTAGTTATGCCCCCACGTGCAAACTGACGTCATCGTCCTAGAAAAAGACTTCCACTGTCTACCCTATCTAAGCTCTGATCATCTTGTATATCTCTAACAAATCTCTTCTTAGTCTTCTTCTTGCCAAGAAGAACAGGTTCAAGTCTCTCAGCCGTTCCTCATAAGACCTTCTCTCCAGACTAGGCACCATCGTGGTTAATCTCCTCTGCATCTTTTCCAATTCTTCCACGTCCCTCCAGAAATATGGGCACCAGAATTGTACACAGTAATTCAAGTATGGCGGCACCAGCGTTTTGTGTAGTTGCAGCATGATATTGCGGCTCCGGAACTCAATTCCTCTATGAATAAAACCTAACACACTGTATGCCTTCTTAACAGTAGTATCCACCTGGTTGGCAACTTTCAGGGATCTATGTAAATGGACTCCAACATCCCTCTGCACATCCCTACACCCTACCAAGAATCTTTCCATTGACCCAGTACTCTGCCTTTCTGTTATTCTTGTCTAAGTGCATCACCTCACATTTAACTGCATTGAAATGCATTTGCCACCTCTCAACCCAATTCTGCAGTTTATCCAAATCCCCCTGCAACCTGTAACATTCTTGCACACTGTTCACTACTCCACCGACTTTAGTGTCATCGGCAAATTTACTAATCTATCTACCTATGCATGCATCTAAGTCATTTATAAAAAATGACAAACAGCAGTGGTCCCAAAACAGATCTTTCTAGCACACCACTAGGAACTGGACTCCAGTTCTACATTTTCCATCAACCACCATTCGCTGCCTTCTTTTACAAAGCCATTTTGTAATCCAAATTGCGAAATCGCCCTCAATTCCATGCCTCTGCATTTTCTCCAACAGCCTACAATGTGTAACCTTATCAAAGGCTTTACTGAAATCCATGTATACCAGATCAACTGGCTTACCCTCATCTACATGCTTGGTCACCTTTCAAAAAACTCAATGAAATTCGTGGGATGCGACCTTTCCTTGACGAAACCATGTTGATTATCTAAAATCAAATTCTTGTTTGCAACATGATTAAAAATCTTATCTCTTATAATCTTTTCCAAAACCTTTTCATATTACAGACGTAAGGCTCACTGGTCTATAATTACCTGGGTCGTCTCTACTGCCCTCTTGAACAAAGGCAAAACATTTGGAATTCTCCAGTGCTCTGGAATCAAACCTGTAGACAATGACGACTCATATATCAAAGCCAAAGGCTCTGCTATCTCCTACTTTGCTTCCCAGAGAATCTTCGGATAAATCCCATTCGACCCAGGCGACGTGTCTACTTTCACTCCTTCTAGAACTGATAACACCAGTTTCTAACTTATCTCGATCCTTTCTAGTCTAATATCTCGTACCTCACTCTTCTCCTCTACAATATTCTCCTTTTCCTGAGTGAAAACTGATTAGAAATGTTCATTTAGCACTCTCTGATCTCCACAGGGTACACACTCAACTTCCGACTTCTGTCTTTGATTTCACCTGTTCCTAAACTTATCATGTTTTTAGTTGTCACATACCTATAGAAAACTTTAGGGTTCTTCTTTATTTGCTAAAGACTGTTCATGTCCATTCTTTGCTCTTCTTAACTCTCCTTAAATACTTCCTAGCTGATCTCTAACTTTCCATCTCCTCATCTGAATCATCTTGCCTCAGCAACACATAAGCCTCCTCCTTCTTCATAACAAGACTTGCAATTTCTGTAGTAAACCCCGGTTCCCTTACCTTCTCATTCCTCCCTGCCTGTCAGGGACCTACCTATCCAGGACAAACAATATCTGTTCCTTAAACCAGTTCCACATTTCCATTGTTTTCATCCCATGCATTTTGCTACCCCATTTCATGCATCCTAATTCCTGCCTAATCGGATTATATTTGCCCTTGCCCCATTGATAACTCTTGCCCTGTGGCATGTACCTATCCCTTTCCATCGCTAAACTAAATGTATCTGAATTATGGTCACTCTCTCCAAAGTGCTCACCAGAACTAAATCAAACACCTGGCCTAGTTCATTACCAAGCACCAGATCCAATGTGGCCTCCCCTCTTGTCGGCCCTACGACATAGTGTGTCCGGAAACCCTCCTGTACACACTGGACGAAAACTGATCCATCCGACATACTAGAGTTGTAGCATTTCCAGTCAATGTTGGGGAAGTTAAAGTCCCCCATAATGACCACCCTGTTACTTTCACTCTACCCAGAGTAATTTTGCCAATCGTCCCTTCCACTTCCCTGCAACTCTGTGGAGGCTTATAAAAAAAATCCAAGCAGAGTGACCTCTCCTCCCATGATTCTAATCTCAGCCCACACAACCGCAGGAGACAAGTCCTCATCAAAAGTCCTCTCAGCCACCATTCATTATACTATCCTCCACTTACATGACATGAATGGACCCATTGCAGTGCTTCAAACTCCATGAGGTAGTCATACTCTCTGAGACAGACAGACTCAGTCTGGTACTTCCCCCGTCCTTAAGACCTTATACATTGTCTGCTCTCCTCCATTTCCCCTTTGCATGTTCCCTTTCCAATTCGCCCTACATGCATCAGTTCACAATTGGAACTGTAAAGCGTACAAGACTGTGTAATAGCCTACCTAACCTTCTCTATCTTCCTTTGAGATGCATTTTAAAATCATTCTCTTTAATCAATGTTTTGATCATCCATGAAGCACATTAGGAGATTTGCCATTGTGAAAGATTCCATACAGTTCAGGTAGTTGTTGTTATTGCTATATATTAGGGAAAACACAGGAATGATGCATTCAAAATTCTAACAAGGAAGTCACGATAGGCGTAGTGTGTAGGCCACCAAATAATAACATCACATTGGGATGAACAATTAACAAAGAAATAACTAATGCCTGTAAATATGGTACAGCTATTATCATGGGTAATTTTAATCTACATGCAGATTGATCGAACTTCAGTCAGGGAAGCCTTGAGGAGGTTATTACGTGTATCCATGATAGTTTTCTTGAACAGTATGAAATGGAACTGACCAGGGAGCAAGCTATCCAAAATCTGGCCCCTGTGCAATGAGACGCGAATGATTAATGACTTCAGGATTAAGGATCCTCTTGGAAGAAGTGATACTGGTGTGGTTGAATTGGAATACATACGGAGATTGTGAAGTTAAATTCTAATAACTGGATACTGTGCTTGAACATTGGGAAACACGATAGAATGAGAGACAATCTGGATAAAGTAGACTGGAAACAAAACCATTATGGTGGGAAGTTGATGATCAGTGACAGATTTTCAAAGACATTTTATAAAGTGCTCAGCAAAGTTATATTCCAGTGAAAAGGAAGGACTGTATGAAAAGGCACACTCGGCGATGGGTATCCAAGGAAAGTGATCAAATTGAAAGAGAAGGCATACAAAGTGGCCAAAAACAGCATGAAAGTAGAAGTGGAAAACCTTTAAAAGGTCAACAGAAAGTCACAAAAGAGCTATAAAGAAAAGTAAGATAGAACATGAGAAAAATAATCTAGCACAGAGTGTAAAGAGCACAGACTGTAGATAGCAAAAGTCTATATAAATATTCAAAGTTTGTTATAAATATAACGAGAAAAGAATGGCTAAGGTAAATGTTAGTCCTTTGGAAAATGAGAAGAAGCATTGAGTTATGGGATATCACAGTGGAGGATACTAATTTCTTTCCAGTAATTAGTAAAGAGACAATGCTAGGTGAGGATTTGGAAATTATCATTATTATGGAATAGGAAGTTTTAGACTGAAGTAATTGAGCAAACGATAGAAAAGTGTCCAGACCCTGATGGAATGCATCCCAGGGTACTAAAGAGATGCCAGGAGAAATAGCAAATGCTCTGGCAGTACTTTTCCAAAATTCACTGAACTCTGCGGCAGTCGCAGCAGATTGGAAAACAGCAAAAGTGATGCCATTGTTTTGAAAAGGAGGTGGACAAGAAGTGGGGAATTATACACCAGTTAGTTTATTCTCTGTAGTGGGAAAGACGCTTGGAACTATTATCAAGTAATAAATAGCAGGGAATTTCGATAGAAATTGTCCCATTGTACAGACACAGCATGGGTTCATGAAGGGCAGGTCATGCTTGACAACTCTTTTGGAATTCCATGAAGGCACTTCGAGAAAGTTGGACAACGAGGACCCAAAGGATGCAGTTTGCCTGGATTTCCAAAAGTCCATTAACAAGGTGCTGCACAAGAGGTTGTTATAAAATATAAGGGTGCATGGCTTTTGGGGTATAGTATTAGCATGGATAATAGATTGGTTGACTAATAGGAAGTAAAGACTGGGGAGAAATGAGTATTAATCTAGCTGGCAATCAGTGACTGGTAGTGTGCCTCAGCGATCAATGTTGGGACTGCGATTATTTACAATTGATACAGATGATTTGGATTTGGGACCAAATGTAGGGCTGTCAAAGTTTGCATATGACACTAAAATGGTTAGCAGAACAAAGTGTGCGGAGGACTTTGAAACATTGCAGAGGAACATATATACATTGGGTGAGTGGGTAATGTTCTGTCAAATGAAATCGAATGTTTGTAAATGTAAAGTTATACTCTTCGGTTGGAGTAACATTAAAAAAATACTTGAATGTTGAAAAGTTGCTTCATTTCCTCTGCAGAGGGACCTGAGCATCTTTCTTCATGAAGGTTGGTCACCAGCTACAACAGTCAATTCAGAAAACAATTGGATTTTGTCCTTCTTTGCTGAAGGGGTTGTGTTTAAAAGCAGAGGTTAAGTTCCAGCTGTGTTTGGGTGCTGGTGAGGCTACACCTTGGGTACTGCATGTAGTTATTGTCTCCTTACTTGAGAAAGGATGTACTGGCACGAGAGTGGGTGCAGAGTAGGTTAAATAGGTTGATTCTGGAGTTGAGGGGGTTGGCTTAAGAGAGACTGAGTAGATTGGGATTATATTCATTGGAATTCAGAAGAATGGAAACATATAAAATAATGAATGGAATGGATAAAATAAAAGTATAGAGTTGTTTCTACTGGCAGGTGAAGCTAGGGCAAGAGGGCATCAACACAAGACTAGAGGCAGTAAATTTAAGACTGAATTGAGAAGTACTTCTTGACCTTTATGGAATTCATTGCCCAGGGAAGTAGTTGATGCTAGTTCAGTAAACGTTTTTAAAGTTAAGTTAGATTTTTTTAAAAAAAGAAATAATTAATTAAGGGACATAGTGAGAACGTGGGTAAATGGTTCTGCATCCACGAAATGATCAGCCATGATTTTATTGAATGGTGGAATAGACTCGAAGGGCGGAATGGCCTTCTTCTGTTTCTAGTTCTTATGTTATACATTCCTCCCTCATTTGTACCTTAGAGGTGTTGGTGTTGGATTGGGATGGACAAAACTAAAATTCACAGAACACCAGCACATTGGTCAACAGATTTATTTGGAAGCACTAGCTTTGCTGTTTCTTCATCAGGTGGTTTTGAGATGGTGTAGTGTCATTTATAACTTTTGTCCCTCACTCTTGTAACTAATCAACAGCAACAACAGCCGCGAAGCAGTGCGCATGTTCCAGCCAACAATGGGCCCCGGGGGATTGATGTCAGCAGCGGGCCAATGGAAAGGCAGGGACCGAGCTGGAGCACCTGGCCGGGCAGTTGTTCCTCTGACCAATCAGAATGAATGAGGGGCGGGACTAGATTTTACCACTTGATCATCCTTGCTGTCAGTGAGGATAGTCGGCATGTGCAGGCGGAGAGCTGTCGGTAAGAAAAGAAATAAACAGCAGGAAGTGGGAGGAAAATGGTGTTGGTATGGACTGAGACGTTTTACATACATTTGGTGCACATCAGAAAATCCAAATTTGAAACTTACGGCCATTTTCGCAGTAAACGGGAAAATGCTTCATCCAGCGATTGACTCGAGTAAGCAGCACCATCTTTATTTGTGGCAATGATTCACTGGACACGTGCAGCCGCCAGCTTTGTAGGGGGCAAAATTCAGACGTGTGTATGTGCAGCCTTCTCTGAGAGAGAGTCATAGGACAGGATTTACACAGAGGCATTGAAACCCAGAGAAATGTTTTCTTTTTCTGGATTTGTTTTGTCATTCATTTAAGTGATTTGGATGTGAATAGACGCGATACATTTGATAAGTTTGCAGATGACACCAAAATTGTTGATATTGTGTTCAGTGATAAAGTTTGTCTCAGAATAAAATGGGCTATTGATCAGATTGGCCAATGGACTGCGGAGTGGCAGATGGGTTTAATTTAGACAAATGTGAGGTGCTGCATTTTAGCAAAGCAAATCAGAGCAGGACTCACACACTGAATTGTAAGGTCTTGGAGAGTCTTGCTGAACAAAGAGAGCTTGGAATGCGGGTTCCTGGTTCCTTGAAAGTAGAGTCACAGGTAGATAGGACAGTGAAAAAGGCATTTGGTATGCTATCCTTTACTGGTCAGAGTATCAAGTAAAGGAGCTGGACAGGATATTGGTTAGCCCACCTTTGGAATATTGCGTGCAATTCTGGTCTCCCTCGTATCAGAAGAAGGCACTGAAACATGGAAGGTTGGAGAATAGATTTTCAAGGAAGTTTCCGGATTTAGAAGGTTTGAGTTGCAGGGAGAGGCATAATAGGCTGGGTCCATTTTACCTGGAGTGTCATAGGCTGAGGTGTGATGTTATAGAGGTTTGTAAAATCATGATGGGCATGGATTGCGTAAATAGACGGGGTATTTACCTTGGGTTGGTGGAGCACAGAACTAGAAGATACAGGTTTAGGGTGAGAGGGGAAAATTCAAAAGGGGCCGAAAGGGCAACTAAAATAGTAATATTTAAACGAGATTTGAATAGGAAGGGGACAGAGGGCTGTCGGTCAAGTGCTGGCAAATGGGAATAGATTAGGTTAGAGTTTCTGGTTGGCATGGACGTTTGAACCGAAGAATATGTTTCGGTGCTAGTCATCTCTGACTGTGGGATCATAAAAGTGAACACTTTTCTAATTCACCTCTGGTCTCCTTGATGTCCACGTGTTTATTATCTAGCCTCCTCAGTCTCTCATGAGTGTATTTTTGCTCTGTTTAGTAATTTACTATTACGTTCACAGACCCTTTTGTAAATGAATTGTTCACTGCTGCCCGGCTCGTGACCATGTGCTGCTCATTATCAAGTTTTGATTTCCACAATATCTTTTACAGTAAAGAATTCTTATTTCCCAATACGCGAGTGCATTTTCCTTCTATTTCTGACAGTCAAATTCTGCACCATTTTCATTCCCTATAATTCATATGGCACTCCCTTAAACATCGTGTGTATTTCTCCTTCCACGCACACCAGTGATCAACACCAGAGTCCTGGTGCCTGTGGAGAGGGTAATGTTTGACTTCCTTGTACTGTTGCAGTTTGTATGATGAAGGTGCTCCCACAACGTGGTTGGTTAAGAGACATAACAGGTTATTCACTCAGCGATAGTGAAGAGTAGAAAATGTCTGTACAACTCAACACATTTTTAATTTCACAAAAATATTACTGAGAACTTTTGACTTAAGACGGAAGATGGAGAATATTCTGTCCACTGATCACACCCATTACCAAATAATCAGTTTTCAGGAATGCCTTAAAGGAAGAAAGCAGGTCTTAGAGGGTTAGAGTGGGAATTCCAGATCATATTGCCTTGGAGTCCATCGAAACAGTCACACAGGTGAACTCAAAAATAAACACATCGTTGCAAATCTGAACTAAAATGAGTTATTGAAATGTGAAAGGGTGTGTGGTACAGGGAAATAGGAATGCTTACAGCCAGGACTTCAATAAAAAGTGCGAAAGTAAATGGTTGTTGCTTATAAATGGGAGTCTTTTGATGGATCACCAAGTTTTGGTACAAGTGAGCACTTGGGCAGTTCAGTTTTCAATATTCTTGAGATTATAGGGCAGTGAATGTGGGATGCTGGCCAGGAGTGGGTTGAGATAATGAACTCTAGAGTTAACAAAATGAATGAATGAGAGTTTCTGTAAATGAGCTGAGACTGTCGTGAGGACAGGCGATATCACTGAAATTGAAATAGTGGTCTTGGAGTGGGGCTGGGTTATCACCCTTATCTCACCTCTGGAATTCAGCTGTTTGTCAGATTGTGAATCAATTCTGTCACCAGATCAGGAACTGAGTGGCTCTGGCAGAACCCAAACTGGGCGTTCCAGAAGGACATTGCTGAGCAGCTGCGTGACAGAACTGTTGATGACACCTTCCATCACTTCACTGCTGAGTGAGTGTCGATTGATGGAGGGAAATTGGCTGAGTTGGCTCTGTCCTGCGTTTTGGTGTAGAACATCCCTGGGAAAATGATCCACAATGTCAGTAAATGCCAGTGCTGGAGCAGTATTTGCCTTGGTTGGCAGCAATTTCTGGAGCACAGCCATCAGTATTATTGCCACGATGTTGGCAGTGCCGACAGCCTTTACATTACTTCTCCGTTTCTTGATCTGATTTGAAATAAGTTTTCAACCAATTCGATTCACATCTGTGATGTCAGGGACCAATGTAGAAGGCTCATCCACTTGGCACTGCTGGCTGAAGATTGCTGCAAATGCTCTTGTCTTGTCTGTTGCATGGAAGTGTGAGACCCCTCCATCAGTAAGGGTGAGGATATCTGTGATGCTTCCTGCAGTGAGTTGTTTAATTGTCCATCACCATTCCTGACTAGGTGTAGCAGAACTGCAGAGCTGAGATCTGATCCATTTGTTGTTGGATCACATAGTTCTATTTGGTGTTGCTTGCTCTGTTTGGCATGCAGGTTGGGTAGCTTCATCAGGTTGGCACCACATTTTTAAGTATGTCTGGTATTGCTCTTGGCATGCCCTGCGGAACTCTCCATTGAACTCGGTTTGATCCCCCGACTTGATGTTAATGCTTGAGTGGGGGATATACCAGGCCATGAGATTTCAGATTGAGCTGGAGTACAATTCTGCTGCTGTGGTTGGCCCACAGTGAGACAGAAGTTGCAGGGTCAACAGGGCTGATTCTGTTGTTCTGTTCTCCGGTACATTGGTAGATGTAATGTGGTCCATCCAGTTTCATTCCTTTATTGAGACTGTGCAGTGATTAATACAATGAGTGATTTGGTGGGCCACTGTCAGGAATGCAACTTTTGAAAAAAAGGTTTTGTGATTTACACAGGAAAGAAGTGAAACTATCATGGTATTCGAACAGATGAAAGACTCAACAGTCAATCAAGGTATTTTTCAATGGATAATTTCAGTTACATCACTATGAATTTTTGCTATATATTCTGTGCCTTAGAATTGCGCCGTCGACAATCACCTGATGAAGGAGCAGAGCTCCGATAGCTAGTGTGCTTCCAATTGAACCTTTAGGACTATAAGCTGGTGCTGTGTGATTCTTAACTGAGAATATGACAGCATTACTAACAGGACTGCATGTAAACAGGCTCAGTCCAGTTAATCAATACATTCGGAAGGATTTCTTCCAGATTTGATTACACAATATTAGTCAAAACCATCAACTCCAACCGGCAATGATTCTCTTAACAAAAAACTTCAGGCTGTCACAAAGCTCCCAACCCCACTGCAATGTGGCAAACAAACCCGGCCCAGGAATTGGAACGGGGACATTTGTGGACTGTGATCTCAAAGGAAGCGAGCAAACATAGTTCTGATAGGCGAATACTCAAAGATGAGTAGCAAGTTTGAGACAAGGCTGGTGGTAGACCATCTTGCACTTAGCTTAACTGCATTTCTTATTTACAGTCGTGTTTTGCAAAGTGTAAAGAACTGTGTTTTTTTTCCATAGTTGGGGAGTTTTATCCTAATTGATCACAGTTGCAGCCTTTCACTTCCCAAGTCAAATCATAGGATCGATAACAAAACGATAAACTGCAGCTGCTGGAGACATGAACCCCTGAAACAAAGTGCTGGAGAAACTCAGCAGTTCAGAGGGCATTGGTGAAGAGAACAAAAATGCCACGTTTCAATTTCACTGACTCTTCGTCTGAACGGACAAAAGGTCATGAGACATTGAACTTACAAAGTTTTATTAGTCTCAGAGATGCTCCTGGACGTGCAGTTCTCCAGCACTGTGCTTTCAATATTGAAATTTCTTTACAAAACGTATCAGAGAAATACTAATCTCCAAAAGTGGAAGGTTCATTGTAAACTTGAGCATAGTTTCCACACTTGAGTTACACAATGTACCATTCCACACTGACCCGCCAGATAACATCCCGACCAAGAAACCCATACCAAACTAGCCAAGTTACGCCAGTAATAAAGCTCATTCATCCAATGAGGCACTTGAGCACAACATCCTGCAGTGTTGCACACAGCCACCTTTACAAAAGAATGATCACATGTCACAAAATTGAAGGCCAAGAGCATATCTCTTTAAAGGAGCTGAAGTCAAACTCTCAATTTTTGGAAGGCTTTTTGATCAAACCTGATTGAACATGTAAATCTCAGAGCATAGTCTTTGCTTTTTTTAATACAAAGTTTGTGGGAAACATCCCACATCTTGCTAAAGGTTCAGTTCAGTCTGATACATAGAACCAAAGGTCAAGCAAACATCATATTTTCCATTCACTTGTACAAAGGGCTGACATCACATTTCTTGAGGATTTAAAGTATTTTATAAATTGTTTGTAAAATCATTTGTTACATTAAAGAACTGGACAATAAATGCCAGTGTATACAATAAGAGTGAAGCCTGTGACAGCAGATTTAGCTTTGGAGGGCAGTGTGTGCACTATCTAAATTCTGGGAGCACATTGGGAGACTACTCCCAGATGGTGAGAGTGAGCACATCTAGAATGCACTGTTTAGCTTTGGGAATCCTTGGGAGAGAATCTGTGGTTTCAATAGTACTTGGCTTGCGTTGATGGTGAACAGTAAGCAATTCATAAAGTTACTTACGTATTGTTGTTGACTACCGGAATGGTATTCAAATCTGCCAGGTTGCCTTCAACAGTGTGAATGCATCTATTGTAAATATTTAGCATATTGCAGAACTGCTCAGTGCTTTGCAAATTCAGGGGGGAAAAAATCACATTTGAGTAATTTGAAATTAAGAATCCAAGAGGACTTAACCACTGAAGTATTCAATTCAAATAGATAAATGGAGTGCTCACATTTAAAATACTTCTGATTCTTAGGAATGGATGGACTGACAGAATTGGGACCAAGTTCATAGCTGGGGAGTGTGAAATGTGATTTGATAAATTTACCTACATTTACCAACAATAATTTGGCAAGCTAGAAAATTAAAAAAAAAAATACGAGCTTCATTGCTGCTCCAGTAGGGTCCCAAGCTCTGTGAAAAAATATCAATGTTGAGGTTTATTGCATACACTCTGAAACACGTGTGCAAGTTTCCCCAATGAGCACAGTCCATCCAAATGATGTTACTATCTTTGGCCAACTCATTTCTTTCCTAGCCTCTATAGCCTGAAGAGTTACAAGAAGGAATTACTCCCCATATGTGGGAACATTACTGATGATGTTTCCTTCAGAATTGACTTCCATATATTCAGTGCCAGAACAGATAAAAAGCTTGTCACCTTTTACAGAGCAATGATTCAGTGGGAGTAAAACACAACCTTTTCTTGCGTAATAATCAAGCTGCCTAAATTTTAAAAATGAACACCTCTTCACAGTTCACCAGATCCTAACAAAACATTTTGTGCGAAACAAATCACATGATACACAGTCATACAGAAAACAAAACTAGTTTGTTCACTGAAGAACCCAGAGGAAAAGGTCATGAAATAGTGTGAGTTTGATATACTTCAATCATCATTGCAAGTTCATTTTCTGCATAAGTTCTCCTTTTCCTCCTCGAAGTATTCAGCTTCTTGAATAATTGAGAGAATTAAGACACAGTTGTACAACACAAAATCAGACCCTTCAGTCTAACTTGCCTATGCTGACCAGATATACAAAATTAATCTAGTCCCATTTGCCAACATTTGTTCCATATCCATCTTAAACCCTTTCTACTGATTAGCAGTTTATTTTACTTTATCAGCACTTGAAATACTGACATATTTTTTCTCCCAAATTTGGTTAAAGGAATCATAAGTTCATTCATCCAAGTTAATTTTGTAATCTTTCACAAAGAAACAAGTGAGAACAACATTTCGCTGACTGCAAAACAAAATACTGAAGCTGCGCGATATCTGGGAACACGCTAACGGTGAGTCACTGATACAGCACAAGTTTGTCAGCACAGTTTCAATTACTGACAATGATGTCTGAATTTCATGAATTGGTTCCTTTTGCACTTCGATCAACAAAAATTATTCTTGGTTTAATCTATTCAAAGGAGAAAGTCACCACCAAAGAAGCTGGGTATCAGAGTCGAAAAGTGTCTTGCTGGGAAAGCACTGCAAGTTAGGCAGCATCCGAGAAGCAGGCGAATTGATGATTCAGGCAAAAGCCCTTCATCAAGAATCACAGTCTTCAGAAAAATATCTGGCATAGACTTATGCTAATACATACGTAGGAGGGTCACAGCATGTTACCATCAGATTAGAGACTAATTTCAGATTTGGTACCATTCAGTGCAACATTGCAGTATGATATTTACATATGTACCCAAAAGAGAAGTTGTCTAAAATTACAAGCTCTAGAATGATTATAGGATTAAACCTGGAAATAAAGCTGGTGAACAAGAATGACAAAGTGAAATCCCATTAGTATCACCTTGGGCAGTGTCAAGTAAGAATTTGAGAGCAGAGTTGCCACTTTGGTGTAACCTGCAGTCTGGCCAAATTGCAGGAAAAATCTGTTCAATTTTATCTACAAACTATTGAATGCAAAGTCCTGCTTGCACAATAATGAGGCAGCATTTTGGGATGTCATTTTTAAAATGTACCATTTTAAAAGTTACTCACAATTAAGTGTGATCACTTGGTGCTGTCTGCATAACACAGTATGAAAAGGAATTAACAGAAAAAACATTATAACCAAAATTCAGAGTCACAAATTTATTGACATTGCATGGGTCCAGTATTTATAAGTAATCGATTTTTAAAAATATATAGAGATACATTTACTAACTATGTTGGAGTATAATCAAGTTTCTTAATGAACAGTGACAGAATTGGACAGAGTCCTCATGGATTTAAGAGAGGGTAATCACACTTAGCAAATCTACTGAAAGAATCTTCGTTGTCGAATATTAAAGTAAGAAATTGCAGGACATTGAGAAAAGTTCATCATTAAACATGGGTTTGTGAAAGAGAAACTATATTTGACAAATTTGCAACAGTTCATTGAGGAGATAACAAGCAGGGCTGATAAAGGGCAATTTAATGATGTTCTGTATTTGAATTTTAAAAATGCAAATGATAAAGTGCTACATAAATGTTAATTGCACAATTGAGGAGCTCATGGTATTGGAGTAATGCATTAGCATGAATTGAGGATTGGTGAACCGCACTGGTTGTTGCTGAGTCCTCACTTGCAGTGCTGTGTGCAATGTCAGCTCCCATATTTAATAAAGGATAAGCCAACATCGGAGACCATTTAAAAATGTTCAATTAGCTGCTTCGAGGAAGAAAGGGTTGACCTATCAAGAATAGATATGCAGGGGTGATGTTATGGAAACAAGATTCTGAGGAGCTTTACAGGGTAGATGTTGACTCCATCTTCGAGCACCAGTGAAGTCTCAAACCAGGGGACAGTACATAAGGGAACATTCATTTTAGAAAAAACGTAAAGACATTTTTCTCTCAGTGAATGGCTAGAATATTTCTCGCCCAAACAATTGTGAAAGTTAAATGTGGGAGGGGAATGGTTGGGTTTCTCTTCGGAGGGCTGTTCTGGCTTGTGGGGCTGCAGGGCCTGTTTCCACACAGTAGGGAATCTATGATTCTATCTCAAAATTATTTTAAAAGAGGGCAGATAGATTGTTGAAATATTGAGCAGTTGAGGGCTATGCGGATCAAGCAAAAAAGAGGTGTTGAGGTTGGCTCAGCCATGATCTGATAGAATGGGGGAACAAGCTGAAAGGCATGCATTGCCTACTCCTGCTCCAATTCATAGAGTCTCCGTTTCTTTTTTTTTGTCTCCAAACAAGAGCGTGATACAATGTGCTAAAAACCTCGGATGTTGTGAAAATGGGATGATTATGTACTGATTCAGATGGCTTTGAAACATCAATCACAGCTATACAGTCATGAGTAGGAAGGCAATTCTCTCCATGAATAAAGGAAATCTACTGCAGAGCTCACACAAAGGAAATTCTTACCCTCAGTAAACTCTCCCATCACATAACCCAACATACCAGCAAAAGCAGGACACACTGCGCATGCTCGAACCAACAAAGTGTCCCCGGGTGATTGATGTCAGCACCGTACCAATGAAAGGACGGTGGGCGGAGCTGAAGAAGCGAGCGGGAGGTTGGTGCTCCAACCAATCAAAGTGAAAGTAGGGCGGAGCTAAACTAAACCATGTGATCACCCATGCGCTTGGCCCCGAGGCGCTGTAATGAATGCTCAGGAAGTTATGGAGTAAAAGGATATGGTAAGGAAAGAAATAAATAGGGAACCGGGAGAAAAACTGTGTTGCTATGAGCGGAGAGGTTTTACAAACAGATAGTGCACGTCGGAAAACACAAATTTTAACGTACCCGTCCCGTGTTTGCAGTAAATGAGAAATGGTCTCAGCACAGCTGCAGGCCTGAGTGAGCGCCACCATCTTTATTCGGGACAACGATTCACTGGACATGTGCGCGGCCGCCATCTTTGTAGGGGGCAAGGTGCAGCCAGGCGCATGTGCAGCCTTTCTTTGATCTGGAGTCATTGGGATCATAGCGGCCAATACTGCTCTGATTCACCTCTGGGCTCCCTCATGAGAACTTGGTCAATATCTGGCTTCCTTAGTCTCGAACCATGGGTGTAATTTTGGTCTGTTTAGTACTATATTATTACTTTTATACACCCTTTGTAAATGAGTTTAATTGGAAACACACTAGCTTTCGGCGCGACGGTCCTTCATCAGGTGATTGTCGGTCCGAAAGCTAGTGTGCTTCCAATTAAACCCATTGGGGTATAACCTGGTGCTGTGTGATTTTTAACTGAGTACACACTCCCATTACTCAATTAGTTGCAATTTTCTGCAATGAAACATTGTAATGGTTAAACCCGTTGTCGTCAGTTGCTATTACAAATTCCTTTCGCTTACTGCTGAGCCCCTCCCTCTCACTGGGTGCAGTCTGAGGTAGAAGTAAACTCTTCACAATATTGCTCTCATATTCTGACCCCAAGGTGACCTTCTGATCAGACATCCACACAATCACAAACACCAGGAATTCAAATTTCTAAAATGTTGCTTGTCTCCACCTCACCTGAGCTCCATTGCTACTAAAAAAACCCTTATCCGTGAGTGTATTGCCTTGAACTTGATGAATCTGAAACAGAACCCTTGATTTCGTAACTGACCCAGAATCTGCTAGCTTTCTGTCTTTCTTGCACACTTACTCTCAGGTCCCTTTTTGGTGCAGCTTTCTACAGTTTCCACCATCTAAATAGCACTCTGTTCTTTCATTATCTCCTACAAAATGTCCGACTTCCCATTTTCCCAAATCATACTCCATCTGACGACTTGTTGCCCCCTTCTCCTGTGCATCTCTCTCTTCAAAATCCTCTTAGAACTTTACAGTTACGCGTTTTCTAGGAGTTCCCACCTCCCAACTCCGTCTTCCACCCTCCCGCTTAGACCCTCCCACCCTCCCTCCACTCCCCTCCCGCCTCCTCTCCCTCTCCTCCTACCCTCCCTCCTCCCCTTCCCCTCTCCCCCTCTCCCCTCTCCTCAACTCCCCCTTCTAGCCTCCCTCTCCCTCCACTCCCTCCCTCCCCTCCCACCTTCCTCCGCGCCCCTCCCTCCACCGCTCCCCCTCCCCTCCCTACCCCCACCACCTCACCTGCCCCCTCCCCTCCCCCTCTCCTCCCCATCCTCTCCCCTACCCCTCTCCCTCTCCACCCTTCCCCCTATCCATTCCCCCTTCCCTCCCTCCTCCCCATCACTTGCCACCCCTCCCCCTCCCAAACACCCGCTTCCACCCTCCCTCCCCTTCCATCCCCCTCTCTCCCTCCCCTCCCACCTCTCCCTCATCCCCCTCCCCTCCCCCTCACCTCCCTCCTATCCTCCCTCCCTCGTGCCTTCCCCCTCCCCCACCCCCACCCCCTCACCACCTCCCCATTCTTCAAAACATTTACTAGGAGCACTTGGCAGTGTGAAACTTGCAGATTTGCACTGTTTTAGAGATTCTCTAGGGGAGGACCTTGTTACCCATTGGTCTGAATGGAGGCAACTTGCCCATCGAGCTGCATGAGCCTTTCTCCCCCATGTCTTATTGATGAAGCACAGCGGCAGCACTGTAGGCAATAAGAAAAGAAGCAAATCCTATTCTGCACATCTCACTGACTCTTGGAAAATTCTGTCCCATGTGTGAAAGATCTGCCCTGTTCAGTCACATGAAGTACCAAGATGAAAACTCGTAGAACCCCACATAGCTTTCCCCCTGAACTGAGTACTGACCTCCAAAACGGATAATGTGTCCAGTCATCCCGGGCCAGGGGGAGGTGATGGTGTGCGTTTCTAACCGGAACTGACAATGATGGATTTTATAAACTTGTATTACGGGATACTACAGGTGGACATTCAAATGGTAATCTCAGTCATTGTAACGCCAAACACTGATTGAATTAGTCAATTCATCAGGATCTGGATATTCTTACACTCCCCTCTCTCACGCCCTCTCCTCTATCTCGCCCTCCCCTCTCTCTCGCCGTCTCCCTCTCTCACCTTCCCCACTCTCCCCCTCCTGTCAATCCCCCTCTCCTGTCTCTCTCCCCACCGCTCTCTCGACCTCCCCTTACTCACTCACAACCCTCTCTCGCCCTCCCCTATCTCCCCCTCCCCCTCCCATCCTCCCCGTCTTTCGTACTCGCCTCTCTCGCCCTCCCCCTCTCTCTCACGTGTGCCCCCACTTCTCTCTCGTCTCGCCCTCTCTTGCCCACTCGTACTCGCTCTTGTTCTCACCCTCTCTCTCTCCCGCTCCCCTCTCTTCCGAAACCTCCCCCTTACACAGCCCTCTCTCCTTTGTGCACTTCGTCTCTCTCACCATCTCTCTCTCCACCGAGTTTTATCTCGTCACGTCTCTCTCTGTCCCTCACCCTCTGTCTTCCTTATTCCCCCCTCCCTCTCTCCCTTCTTCACACTCTCTTCAACTTCTCTCACTCTCGATACCGCTCCCTTGGTGCCTCTGTCTCTCTCCACTTCCCTCCATTTCTCTTTGGCTGAATCTCTCTCCCTCCTTTCCCTTACTCTGACCCTCCCTCTGACACAAACAGTCCATTGACTGGGTGTGCTTTTTGCTTGGGAGGCTGCATGTGGGAAGGTGGATGTGGGAGGTGTGAGGAGGGGGAAATGGGGTAGAGATGGAATTGCGTGAGGGAGACAGCGGCAGCAAGAGAGTGAGAGTGAGGGGCAGGGGGAGAAGAAAGTGAGGAGGCAGGTGGAGAAATCGGGGTTGGGAGAGTGTTTGAGAGAGAGGGGGTGAGGAAAAGTGAAAGGAAAATATGGTGAAAAAGGGAAAGAGTTAGACAATTGAGGAAAAACCGCAGGTAGTGGAAATGGGGATGCCAGTTTGGACTGGGGGGCTCAGAGGGAGTTAAACCCAGCTCCTGAGTTCAGGGACCGGTGCCCTCCCCTTCCCTGTGGAGCACGACTTTGATTCTGTCTCTCTCCAGCTGAGCTTCTCCAACATAAAGACAAACAACAACATAGTTCACTCTGTTGCTCGGCACGCTTTAATGAACATTTTAATTGTTTACAAAGGGAAGTGATGGATACAATCACTGGGATTGTGCTTTTATTCACTGGCCCCTGAGTTATGTGAAACATTGAAATGTGTCCCTGTAACCGCCCCTGTGAGATAAGGATGGACAAACCAGTGCTACCCTCAGTCTGTTACCATAGTGCCAGGCTGCTCCATTGCTGAAACACTGAACTGAAATGAGAGAATCCCGAATGGTGTGATTAATGAGGGAATTTGATTGATGGATGGATTTGGGTGAAGGGATATTTCAGCACATTCTTCAGCTGCTGCCTGAACTTAGTCTGAGTCACGGCATAAATTGCGGTGTTTGTGCAGCAACTGAGGAGTTGCAGCATGAAGCCCAGTTCCTGCACAAAGGGATGGATATACACAGGGGTATCCACAATAATAATCACCCGAACCCATATAGAATACAGCATGAACGTTGACCATAACAGTATGAAATTGGCCGAGATCACAAACAGTAAAATGATGGATTTTTTTCGGTTTCTCATTTCAGTGTCAGACTGAGCATACCCATTGGTGTGAGCGCGGAGTCTCCTGCGGGCTCTGCTGGTCACTAAAATGTGTCTGACGGTAACAACTTTGAGCAGCAGAACCAGGACAAATGGGACACACGGGGTTAGAATGTGGTGGAGGGACTCGATTGTGATCCAGACACTGGAGAATAGAATAGCGTCTGTTACATCACAAAACCAGGGGTCGTTCCTCAGCTCATACTGAGTCGTAAAGATAAAATACCAGAAAATGTTCTTTAAACAGCTCAGCACAGTCACTGCTCCTAGAACCACAGCCGCCGTTTTCTCACTGCAATATTTACTTTTCAGCTTCTGGCAACAAATGGCCACAAACCGATCAAAGGTGAAAGTGACGGTGAACCAGACAGAGCAGTCAATGGCTGCATAAAGCAAGATGGTGTGGATATTACACACGGGGACGTAGTCCATCAGGAAATAAAACTGTTCCCGATAAACAATGGGAATGTGTCTCAGTATCAGGTCGAAGATAATGACCAGGAGATCCGCCGCTGCCATGGCCCCCAGGTAACGTCTGACACATGAAGACAATCCACAATCTTTATAAAGCAGGACGTAAATGGTCACTACGTTAACTGTGAGGAAGGAAAACAAGTCCATTATCCATCAGCCGAGAGGCAAAGGGACCCGTTTGATCGGGGTCCCGGTGAGATTTTCAAATATGTCCTTGTATTCAGGCATTTATTAAAATAATTGGAGCTGGAATAACAAATGGGAAGGTCAGAATTACTGACAAAAATGTGACACAAATCACAAGAAACCATCTCTCCCCAGTCACACAGATACACACTCATAAGGACAGATGGTTTCTGGAATCTTCCCACACACTCGATCACTCGAGAGCAAACACAGGTCACACCTTCCCAGTTCCTAATACAGAGAGTGGAAACGTTGCTGTTCTGAAGGATTCTCTCCCAGTTTCCTGAAGACAAATGGATTTTGGGGATTTCTGTATTTTGGTCTAAATTGTGGTCGATCCTGTGTCGTGAAGAAATGTAATCACAGGGAAAACGTGCTCACACCTTTAACTGCCCGAGGAGACTTCGGAACAGTGTCTCATTCTCTCTGGAACGGAATCTCTTCCCTCGGGATCATATCGTCTGTTCAATTCACTGACGTCCGGCCTTTCACAAACAATGTCAGGAATAGAACATCCAGGGGAATGTCAGTTATAGAATGTTGGGAACAGAACGTTCCAGGGAATGTCAGTTATAGAATGTCGGGGACAGAACTCTCCAGGGAATATCATTTATAAAATGTTCGGTACAGAACGTTCCAGGAAATGTCGGTTATAGAATGTCAGGGACAGTACGTTCCGGGGAATATCAGTTATACAATGTTGGGGACAGAACGTTCCGGGGAATGTCAGTTTTAGAATGTCAGGGACAGTAGGTTCCGGGGAATGGAAGTTATAGAATGTCAAGGGCAGAACGTTCCAGGGAATATCAGTTATAGAATGTCAGGGACAGAATGTTCTGGGGCATGTCATTTATAAAATGTTCGGGACAGAAATTTCGGGGGAATGTCAGTTATAGAATGTCAGGGACAGTACGTTCTGGGGAATGGAAGTTATAGAATGTCAGGGACAGTACGTTCCGGGGAATGGAAGTTATAGAATGTCAGGGGCAGAACATTTCGGGGAATATCAGTTATAGAATGTCAGGGACAGGACGTTCCGCAGAATATCAGTTATAGAATGTCAGGGACAGAACATTCCGCGGAATATCAGTTATAGAATGTTGGGGACAGAACGTTCCGGGGAATGTCAGTAATAGAATGTCGGTGACAGAACGTTCCGGGGACTCCTTGGCCTGTCCATCACCTTCCCCCACTACCCACCCCACCAACACGATGTACTGTGTATGGACACTCTGGAATATTAATGGGGTGAGAGACGGAGAGTCCAATCACAGGAATGGGAACTAAAAGCATTTCCAGATCAGCTGAAATGGTTAGATATACCACATTCTCAATCCACCTCACAGAACCAGCTCAGACACCATAAACCTAGAGGAGATATCTGTTCACTGCAGAACACTGTAGAGACCAGGCCAGTGTACTGCTCAGTACAACCCAGCAATCTTTCCAGAATGGAGCAGTGTGCAGATCACAGCAGTGCATTGATGAAAAACCCAGACTACATATCTGCCCAGCACTGTGAGCTGTGCAGATCGAAGCAGTGCATTATCGATAAAACTCAACCGAACAGTCTGAGCAGGACAGCGAACTGTGCAGTGATCACCCGTGAATTAAGCTGTAAACCAGGAGCAGATATCCTCCCAGCATGTCGGACTATGTACCCAACTCCAGCGCATTGATCTGGAAACCAGGAGCAGTTACCTCCCAAAACATAGGACTGTGTACTCCACCCCAGTGCATTGAGCTGTAAACCAGGAGCAGTTACCCTCCCAGCATGTAGGACTGCGTACCCCGGTACATAGCATTGACCTGTAAACCAGAGCAGTTACCCTCCCAGCATGTCGGACTGTGTATGTCCCACCAGTGCAATAATCTGCAACCCAGGAGCAGTTACCCTGCCAGCATATGGGACTGTGTCCTCGCACAAGTGCATTGATCTGTAATGCAGGAGCAGTTACCCTCCCAGCATGTACGACAGTGTACACTACCCCCGTGCATTGATCTGCAAAACCAGGAACAATTACAATCCCACCGTGTACGATTGTGTACACCAACCCAGTGCATTGATCTGAAAACCACGAGCCGTTACCCTCCCAGTATATAGGACTGTGCACACAACCCCAGTGCATTGATCTGTAACCATGGAGCAGTTGCCCTTCCAGCATGTAGGACTGTGTACCCTACCCCAGTGCATTGAACTGTAAACCAGGAGCAGTTACCCACCCAGCATGTAGTACTGTGCACACAACCCCAGTGCATTGATCTGTAACCATGGACCAGTTACCCTTCCAGCATGTAGGACTGTGTGCACCACCCCAGTGCGATGCTTATTAACGCTGTGTTAGATTCCTGCCTAGCGTGGGGAAACTTGCAGCCCATGCTGGAAGTGACAGGATGTACAGCTTCTACGCATTTACATCTCCATATCTCCATTATACCATGACAAGGGGGTGATGTGGGTGTGAACATCACTGCCAGAGAGAGATGGCGGTGGAATCCGTTTAAATATCACTACATGGGAGGGATTTGGGAAATAGACAGAAAGGGGGAGACTGAGAGACAGTGTCATGGAAGAATGTGTTCCCAGGTTTCAGAATGCTGAAATGTAGCAACTTTGAGGGCATCCTGCAACATGAGCCTGCGTTTCCAGGAACGGTGGGAAAAAGGGATATTGGTGTGACGTCATATGAGCATTTGTTCTACATCTTTGTATCTGGAATTGGTTTCAACAGAATTTATGACTCTTTGGGCAGATTCGAGCAATAATTTATCTCAGTGCCATTTTCATTGACTGTGACAGAGGAATCGTCCTCACGAGTCTGAGCTAGCTTCCTGGTGCTACCTTATCGAACTCACGTCATAAACTACCCAACTACACCCCATGATGTCCCTCTCATTCAATACCATCCCGATTCTCCCACCCATCATAGTTGGAGGTACTCACCATCTCCCTGATGTCCCTGGATATTCCGTGATCCCTGACACTCGTGCCATCTTTAAAAGGCCATATGCACACGGTTGAGCTTTCTCCGTTTGGAGCTGCCCTGCACAGTTTACCAAAGCATGGCAGGTAAGGAGCAGTTACACTACATTTTGTCGAGAGGGGCACGGAGGTCCTGGTTATTGGGCTAGTACAGAGGGGGACCATTGTCTTCCCAGAGGGGTCCACATCAGCAGACCCACCAAACATGGTCTGAGCTCACCACCCAGCTCAGTGAAGTTTCTGCGGTCTGACGAAATGTCCAGCAATACAGGACAAGCATCAATAACCTTCTCTGCTCTGTCAGGATAAGGGTCACCGTATTTTCTCTGCTCCCTCACACTTACTGTACATCTGTTACAGCACCAACTCCAGAACAATGCTCATGATCCAGCACTCTCACTACTGCATGCAACACCTTCTCTCTCTCTTTCTCCGCCTCTGTCTCTGTCTCTCACTCTCACTTTCTCTCTCTCTCTGTCACCCTGTCCACTTTTCCCTCCACATTAATAACACTGCAAGGATATAACACTGTCGACAGACTCCCTCACCATTTGCCACTATCCCCAGTTACACCAGCACCAACAGGGCCACCCGCACCCACACTTCCTCCCTCCCCTTCTACAATTCCAGGAGAAGCAGCCTGGAATAGGACAGAAAGGGCTCAGCCGGGTGGTGGAGTGCCTGACATCCATTCCCTTACCCCCTCCCCCTGCCATGTGGGGAGGTCCCTGGTAGGAGCCGGAGAGGGCCATGATGCCTAGTGTATAGATTCCCAGACATCCACGGCTATGGCAGCTGATCTCAATGTCCATTAGACGTTGTAACTGTCCCTGCTTTCACCACTTCCTCTGGAATTTTATTCCACACACAAGCCAGATTCTGTCTAAAATATTTATCTTTCATGACTTTTGTAAATCTTTTTCCTCTTAAAATATCCCTCAGTTCTAAATCCCCCACTCTAGGAAAAAGACATCAGCCATTCAGCTTATCTAAACCACTCATGATTTTATAAACCTTTGTAAAGTTACCCCTTAATCTTCTACTCTCCAGAGAAAAGAGCCCCAGTCTATCCAGCCTCTCCTTATGGCTTTCCCTCCATTCCCAGCAACATCCAGGTTAATGTCTGCTCCATCCTCTCCAGCTTAATAATATCAACGTCAGTAATATCAAAATGAATAGTCAAAGTGCTTTCCAAGGGCGGGGAGACGAAAACTAGACGGTACAGGTTTAAGGTAAGCGGGAAAACATTTAAAAGTGACCTAGTGGGCAGCTTTTTCATCTAGAGGGTGGTGTTCCTATAGAATGAGCGGGCAGGATGACCAGACTGGACAAGTATTCCAGAAGAGGCCTCAAAAACATCCTGTGCAACCTCAACATGATGTCCGAATTCCAATACTCAAAGGTCTGACCGATAAAGTCAAGTGTGTTAAACACCTTCTCAACCACACTATCTGTATGAGATGCAAATTTTAAACAATTATACCTGACGGCCTAGGAATCTGTTCTACAACACAGCCAAAGGCCCTTCGTTTAATTGTATAGGTCCTGCTCTTGTTTGATTTACCTAATCCAATACCTCGCATTAATCCAAACTATACGTCATCTGCCACTCCTCAGCCCAATCTGTGATATTACCACCTCCTCACTCAGCCACTATAAAATATCCTCACCGTCTTCAGAAGGCCTGCACACTTCGGCCTTGATTTTCACAAAGACCCTGAGCTTGGTTTGTCTTGTGTGGTTAGCGGGAGGGGGAACTGATTGCAGACACAGTCAGTGAGGAGGAGACGCTGGACAGTAATCGCCGGCGTGGTGTCATTTCATGGTTTTAGGAAGAGGGGAATCACACGTCAGAGTTGGGTAATGCTGATCGTGTTTTGGGGCCAGAAATTATGCTTTTTCTTTGTCTCTGATATTCAGTGATAAAAATCTATTCGAGACCCTTCATTGGGCTGAATGTGTCTGCCGGAACTAATATTGCAGACTACAAATAATAGGGATTAAAGACGTTCATAGATAATTTCGATGGCGCAGCACGTGCACTCAAAATCCTACAGTTGAGACAAATGTCTTGAATTTGTCGAACAATACAAAGCGTTTTGTGTAGTTCAGTAATGTCTTCGAGTAAAAAGTGAGGCCTGCAGGTGCTGGAGATCAGAGCTGAAAATGTGTTGCTGGTTAAAGCACAGCAGGTTAGGCAGCATCCAAGGAACAGGAAATTCGACGTTTCGGGCCGGTGCCCTTCATCAGGAAATCCTGATTAAGGGCTACGGCCCGAAACGTCGAATTTCCTGTTCCTTGGATGCTGCCTAACCTGCTGTGCTTTAACCAGCAACACATTTTCAGCTGTAGTTCAGTAATGGTAACCTGATTATAAGACATCCACACTGATTTGAAAGCTCTTAAAATATGACCCAAAGTCTGGTTATGGTTGTGTAGTGGGTAGTGGCCCTGTCTCTGCACCAGAACTCTGGATATAATTCCAATTCCTGAACTTTTGTGGTAGTGTTCCTAGCTCAGGACAAGAAGGTCTGGATTCTACTCCTGTCTGTTGCAGAGGTATGTCACAGCGTGTCAGCACAGGGTGATGAACAAACACACAGGAAAATAATGTTACAGCTTTATGGGTATTGCCGAGTGGTGCTGGTGTCTCTACCTCCGGGCACAAAGGTCTGGGTGTAAAACACACAGAAGTGTCTCATGATATATCTGAACAAACTGATTAAACTGGTTGCAGAATTATGACTTGATGGAGAAAGAAGTGTCAGAATTGAATTTCAGAATTTAGGCCCGGGATGACTGAAAGCACAGAAATTCGTGTTGATTGGAGACATATGTTGCAGCAGTAGAGTTTGCAAAAATCAGAATGGTCATGGATAGGGTGAGTGGTTAGGGTTTTACCCCAGGTTAGGGGCCTCCAAGCCTAGATGGCATTGGTTGAAGTGAGAGAGGTAAGTTGTTGATTAGGCCTAAAGGGCACCTTTTCACACAGAGGGTGGTGTGCATATGGAATGAACTGCCAGAGGAAGTGGTGGAGGCTGGTACAACTACAACGTGTAAAAGGCATCTGGATGCTGACAGACCTGCTGGGCTTTTCCAGCAATTTCTGTGTTTGCTGAAAAATGCATTCATTTTAACACAGGTATTCTGAATACATTAAATATTTTACTTTTTAATGACGCGGGGACATATAAACATATCTTCAAATTGACCAAGACTATTTTCTGCTAAGGGTAAGGCTGTGTGTATGACAGCAAAAATGATGCATCTACATGGAACTGGGAATGTGATGGAGACATAGTTTGGACAATGTACAAGGAGAGGTCACATGATGCAGTTTGGGAAAGGATGACATTACTGTGTGATTAAACTCAGAGAGGAAGAAAATGTGATCTGCCTGAGAAAGAACGGCCTATTACACACTCTCTCTCCCTCATTATTCCTCTTCACAGCAATACGTGTGAGCTAAAACCAACACACCTTTACGGTCATCAGTCCCATTCTCATTTTTAAAGAATTCATGCAGTGTGGAAACAGGCCTTCCGGATCAACAAGTCCATACCAAACTTCCAAAGAATAGCCTTCCCAGACCCGTTCCCCTAGATTTACCCCTGACTAATGCAACTAACCTAGAAATCCCTGAACACTACGGACAATTTAACACAAACAATCCACCTGACGAACACAGTTTGAGGAAACTAGAGCACCTATCAGAAACGCACGCAGATGAAAAGGGAATGTCTAATCACCACTCAGATAGTCAACCGAGGCGGGAATTGAACGCGTGTTACAAATGCTATGAGGTAGTAGTTCTAAACCACTGAGCCACTGTGCCACCCTTTGGGCTATCTGTGACCAGAATTCATTGGAATCTCCTCACTGCCTAATGCAAAGGGAATTCAGTCAAATCCAACTGTCCCAGGATGAAATCCCATTGCTATCAGCTTGTGTGAGTAGAATATCTTCAGAACTAGAATCACATTTTGGACAATTTCTCAATTTTTCCTTTTGTTATGTGTTACACTAATATTTAAACAAAATTCTTTCAACTTCAAATTGTGTGTGTATCAGTGTTTTAAACAGGGAAGTATCGACTATATATTTGCAATACCCAAACAGTTTGCCATTCATCATTCCATCATAGTTTGAGTAACATTGGAGGAGTGGGAATAGAAAAGGAAACAGTGACCCCAAAAGCCGGGGAACTACAGACCGATGAGCCTGATGTCAGTGGTGGGTAACTTGTTGGAGGGGATTCTGAGGGACAGGATTTACATACATTTGGGAAGGCAAGGGCTGATCGCGGAAGACATGGCTTTCTGCATGGGAAATCATGTCTCATTAATTTGGTTGAGTTTTAAGATGAGGTGACAAAGAAAATTGATGAAGGCAGTTTGGTAGGCATTGTCTATATGGACCTCAGCAAGATGTTCATAACATTTTGATTGGTGGACAGTTTAGTAAGGTTCGGTCACATGGGACACAGAAGAAGCTAGTCACAATTGTCTTAAAGGAAGAGGGATATTTTTCAAACTGGAGGCTTGTGTGCAGCAGTGTGTTGCAAGAATCAGTGCTGACTTTACTGCATTTGATCATTTATGTAAAGGATATAGATGCGACTATTGGGGCTATAATTAGTAAGTTTATAGATTACATCAGAAAGGTGGTGTAGTAGATTATCTCAGAGTACAACGAGACCACAAATAGATGGTACAAAGTGGCAAGGACTGACAGATGAAATTTACTTTCTGCAAATATGAGGTTTTGCATTTTGGGAAGGCAAATCAGGGCAGAAATTATACATTTAATGGTAAGGTCCTGGGGACTTTTGTGAAAAAAGGGACCTAGAACTGAAGGTGCATAGTTCCTTGAAGGTGGATTCGCAGGTAAACAGAGAGTTGCAGAACACATTTGGAACTTTTGCATCAATCAGTCAGAGCTTGAGTATAGGAGTTGGGCTGTCATGTTCCATCTGTACAGGATGTTGTTGAGGCCACTTTAAACATACTGCATACAATTCGGTTGTTTGCAGAAAGGATTTACACGGGTATCCCAGGACTGGAGGTTTGAGCTTTTGGGAGAGGTTGATTAGGTTGAGGTGTTTCTCCCTAGAGTGTCAGAGGCTGAGCGGTGACAAGATCGAGGTTTATAAAACCATCAGGGCCATGCATATTCAGAACAGTCATGTTCTGCTCCCCGGGATAGGGGAGTCCAGAACAAGAGGACATAGGTTGAAAACGAGAGGGCGAATTATTTAGAACTGAACTGAAGGTAAATGTTACATACAGAAAGGGGTGTGTGTACAGAAAGTGCTGTCAGAGGAAGTGGTGAAGGCGATTACAATCACACATTTTAAAAATATCTGAAAGAGGAGGGATATTCGCCAAATGCTGGCAAATGGGACGAGATCAGATTTGATATCTGATCGGAGAGTTCACATTGGCTTTACGGTTCTGTTCTGCTGCGTTAATTAAATCTTTGACATAGAAGTGATTCATGGATAATGGGACACAGACAGGAAAGTGAGGCTGAGACTACAACCTGATCAGCCGCAATCTGAGTGCCTCATGGAGACGTTTCAAAGTCTCTAATGACCCACTCCTGCTCCTCCGTCCCAAATTTCTGTGTGCCATTCAGCCCCTCAAAACAGCAAAATTGGAGGCTACTTGCTGCTATAACCTCGTGCACAGAAACAGAGGAGACCTTCAAGACTGTCATACACGCTTTGAGGTGATTTGGGAAATGGAGGTGTGAAACCCAGGGTGGGTATGAAAGACCCATCTCTCTTTACGAGGCTTCCCCTCTCTGCAAGTTGTGCTTCATTTGTTGCTCATGTTGTCGACCCAGATTCACTGAATGCAGCCCCCAAATCTCACCCAGCGATGGCTCACAAAATCCTCTGGTCTCACTGACTGCAATATACAATAACTGAACATCCATGAAAATGAAACCCACTAACTTTCCAATAACAGAATGTGAGAACATCAGAAACAGGACAGGTCGTTCACGCCCCAACCCTGCGTTGCTCTTCACTAAGATCATGACTGATCTGCTGTTGGTCTCAAATCCTGTTTCATACCCAATTCTTCATAGCCCTCAACTCTCTGGCAGGTCAATATCCATTTACCTCGTCTTCAAATACTTTCAGTCATCGAGCTCCCCAAACACTCTTGAGAAGAGAAATCCTGACATTCAATACCAGTTGTTTGAAGAAAACACTTATTGCTCCTATATCATAGCCTATTGATATGAACAAAAGAGGTTGACACAAGGGTTCAGGTAAAAATGACTGGCCCTGATATCAAGTCAATGGTTGCCTTCTGCTGACGTCAATGAGCTTAAAAAACTGGACTTAATGGGAATCAGACGAAACTCTCCAGTGTTTGGATTCAAACATGGCACAAAGGAAGATGTTCATCATCTCAGTCCTGGGTCAGCTCTGTGGGAAATCCTTAGGGTAGCTTCCCCTTCACAGATATCTTCAGCTGCTTCATCAATGTCTCCCCGCTCCCAACCTCCCCACCATAAGATCAGAAGTGGGGATGGTCACTGGAGATTCCAAATATTCAGAATATTTTGCCGCCCCGTCAACCCCTTAAACAGCCTGTGTCCGTGTGCTGCAAGACCCAGACTCCATTGAGGCGTGTGCTGTTAAAGTGGCAGTAACATTCATGTAACAGCACTGCCTGACACTGCACATTGCCACAGTAAAATAAGAGTTCATTCAGCACCTCACGCTGGTTTCACAGGAATATGAGGAAGTCATTCGGCCCATTGACACTATTGGAGAAAAAACAGGGACAACCCATTCAATGCCTCCAGCCAATTTCTCAGGAAGAGAAGGAGTCTAGTGTGATGTGCTACTCCAGAAACCTTCGAAAATATTTGATGGCGATAGCGTAAATTCTAATGTTTTCTTATTTTAAAAGAAATGTAAAGTGTCTGTTCCAGATGCAATGTGACTGCTCAAACTACCTGGTGTGAAGAAAAACGCCATTTATTTAAATACGAAAGATAAAAATGAAACCAAAGAAAGAGGAATTTAGAATAACGTAATTCTATTGCCACGTTAACAGAATAACAGATGTAGGAACTATTACTAATGAACTGTTCCAACACAGGAACATCCCATAAACACAGCCCTTGGCAGAAAGGGATATTCAGACACGGAATGTCACAAATATTTCTCCAATCCAGGAGTTAAAAGCAGCACCAGGAGAAAATTCAGAGAGAATAGCAGGAGATAGTCACTGAATCGTCCAACTCTGTGGAGTCCCCAATAGTTTGTGATATTGCTGAGAAACAAAAACACAAAGATTTTACAAAGGGAGAACAGGCCACACCCATTCAGACCGCATTAAAATAAACCCAAGGCCTCCCTAGCTGTTTACTCAAGTGGTCTGAAGTTGTCAGCTTGCTAACGATCATTTAAACTCTCTTTTAAAAGAAACCAGGACAAAATAACCTCTTAAAGCTGCAGCATCGTCACAATTGTCAGCACATCGAGCTGGCAAACAGGAACCAGGGGTAACCAATCAGGCCCTTGGTCCTGTCCAGTCGGACAAGGACGAAGTCATTCTGCCCCTTGAGTCACTTACACAGCAACAGGATGAGGCCATTCAGCCCCTTGAGTCACTTACACAGGACAAGAGGAGGCCATTCAGCACCTTGAGTCACTTAGGTAAGAACAGTAAGAGGCTATTCAGCTAGTTGAGCCACTTATACAGGAACAGTAGGAGGCCATTCCCACCTCAACGCAGTTACACGGGGGCATAATGAGGTAATTGATGCCGATCCTGATGAAGGCCTATGCCCGAAACGTTGACTCTTTTGCTGTGCTTTACAGCAAACCACTATCTATCTGATTGGCAGTCCTCACTGTTTCCTAATTGATGCTCTAACATGATGAACAAGTGAAGCAGAGGCTGCACAGACAGACCGCACCACGTTGTTCATCCTGGCTCCGTCGCTCATGACACACACGTGGGACTTTAACGTGGTTTTCTACTGGTGAGGAGGGAAGCCAAATGTTTTGTGTGAATTCTCAAGAAGGCAACTTTCCTTTCCGAGAAGACAGCCTGGTGTTCTCTATGTAGGGCGAACTCTGGTGGGAATAGCTACCTATTTCAGATGGAAGGTATTGTGGCTGCTGTTGGGGATTGTTAACAATATGGCACACAGTGCGGGTTCACTCAACGACTGCATAATAATATGGGGAGAGTTAATTAAGGCATATAAACTACTAGGAAAGACACGTTAGACTGATGGATGGACTCTCTACGTTCACATAATGTTGATCTTGTTCATGTTAATCTTGTCTACTGCACGTCCTGTTCAGTGTAACCTGTATGCCTTACTCTGTCCAAGCCTATTTCTACCCTATGATCTTTCTGGACAAGTTCTGTCTCCACTGCTCATAAATAAAGTGTTTCACTGTCTTGAGGTACACGTGGCATTAAATCAAACCAATCAATCCTGGTTAAAGCATGGAATTTCTCACTCTATCAATGTCTCTTTTGGAAATAATTGATCGCTGCCACTCCTCGTGTTTCAGCGTCACCATTTCCTCGTCTGTCAAAGCTCTACAGATTAAACACTCAGCTTATTCACTTTATCCTCATGTTACCATCACCCGTGTCCGTGGTAAGGAGATCATTCCTTACAAAGGAGATCAAATCTGTGCAGAGTGCCCCAAATGCTCTCTCAGTAAGGCTCTCCAACAGCAGGAAGATGGCTTTACTTATGTACTCGAATCATCTTACAATGAAGGACATCATACCATTGACTGCACCCATTACTTACCAGGGTTTGATTCCGACCGGTCAGCATAAACTTGTGAATGGGAGATCATGCTTCCCAAATTTCCTAGAGTTCTTTGATTAAGTGATTAAGGACTTTGACGAGAACAGAGCGGTAAACGTAGTCTCTATGTATTTCAGTAAGGCCTTACAATAAGGTTCCACCTGGCAGGGTGCTCTGAAAGGTTCCATCACGTGGAATGCTGGGGAAACTGTCCAATTAGATACACAGTTGGCTTAATGGTAGGAAGCAGAGGGTTTTGTGGAAGGATGCTTGTCAGACGGGAGGCGGGGTCCAAAGCTGTTTGCTTTATATGATTTGGTTGAGAATGTACAAGGCATGATTAATAAGTTTGAAGATGACACTAAAATGAGTGGTATCTTGATCAGTGAGGAAGCTTATCAGAAATTGCAGCAGGACCATAATCAGGTGGGAAAGTGTGCTGAGAAATGGCAAATGAAATTTAATATAGATGTGTGAGGTCTTGCATTTTGGAAACTCAAATCAAGGTAGGAGTTTCATGGTGAATGGGAGCACCTTACGGGGTGTAGTGGGCAGAGAGAGCTTGGGGTTCAGGTGGACGGTTCTCTGAGAGTGGAGTCACAGGGAGCCAGGGCAGGGCAAAAGGCATTTGACACACTGGCCTTCGTCAATCAGGACACTGATTATGGAAGTTGGGAATTTATGTTGCAGTTACATAGGACTTTGGTAAGGCCGCACTTGGAGTATTGTCTTCAGTTTTGTCACCTTGTTATAGGGAGGATGTCCTTAAATTAGAAACAGTGCAGAAGAAATTTATAAGGACGTTGTCAGGACTCAATGGTCTGAGTTATAGGGAGAGGTTGGGTAAGCTAGGACCTTTTCTTTAGAGTGTAGAAAACAGAGGGGAGACCTTATAGAGCTGTGTAAGATCATGAGGGGTATGGATAGGCTGAATGCTCTCAATCTTTTTCCACGGTTTAGAGAATCGTGGACTAGAGGGGATCAGTTTAAGATTAGAGGGGAAGAAATAAAAGGGAATCTGAGGGGCCACTTCTTTACACAGAAGGCTGGTACGTGGAAGACCCGTCAGCAGATGTGGTTGAGGGGGGTTCATTAATAACATTTGAAAAGCACTTGGATAAGTATGTGGATAGGATAAGACTGAAAGTATATGGGCCAACTGTAGGGAAATGGGGTTGTTGTGGATGGACATTTACAAGGTGGAGTCGAACCCTTCAGTTAATTAAAGTCAAACACCCAGAAAAACCCGCCTCTCCTCGTCAACTGTTAAAATATGAGTGACACAAATCTCCAACCTTCCACTATCAAGAGAAATTAACAAGTTTATTTCTTAACTTTAATAGTGAACACTAAAATCAACTATTCACTAATACAAGCCCCTCTTTTCTTAACTACTTACTGCCTGACTTAAACTCTATAAAATCATGCTGTTGCAACAATCCACATATTAAACATTACAATTTCAAGACCACACAGTCTCTATCTTCCCCGCTGTGTTCGCTCTTCCAGCTGCTGATCTCCCTGGGTCTTTTTTTTACTGCAAGTAAGTTTGACATGAACATGTATCTTTGTTAGAGAGTGTTTGAGATGGCCAGTTAGCACTTCTGTTCTACAGCAGTTATTCTGTTGTTGGATGGCAGTGGCTCTCCCTCTAGTGTTCAAAATCCTGTGTTTATAGACTTCCCATGTTGCAATAAATCTCATACTTGCCAGTTTCCCAATGAATAATTACGATTTCCGTTGGCTTCTGGTATGCTAAGCGTTATTTAAACTCTTTGGTTACATTTGAATTGTTGTCAAAATAGCAACCAAAACTCAGGTATCCATTTCCCAGCTAATGGAGACATGTGGAACAGTGTGATCTTCAGCTGTTATCTGTGGCTGTAATTTCTATTCAGCAAAATCCGTTCAGTCTTAAAGTGACGTGACATGCTTTCGGGTTCATAACACCTTCCTTCTTTAGAAATAAAATGAACCATCAGAATGAAAAAAATGGCTTCATTTATTTTCCTTTAATTCTGAATCCCATTACTATGAAATACAAAAGTATTAATCCCAGTTATACCATTGATATTAATTCTGCAAGCATTTATAACACTGGAATAAGGCTAATTTTATCCACACATTTTCCTCTAAATGTGTGATAACACATCTGCTATCACATTTATGCGACCCATATAATGTACATGTTGTAAGTTTAAAGTCTGTCACATAAAACCCCAATGAAATAGACTCATATTCTGGTCTAAATATTGCAAAAAAATACGAGACGATTGTCGTTGTTGTTCACATCCGTCTCCGACGATTTGTTTGTCATATGAACAATAAAATATTGTCAAGTCAGTACGAAAGTTAAACTTGTATGAAGCTCAATCTTTCTTGTTTATTAATGGAAATGTTGCATTTTTTTTCTTTTGGATGTTGAGTTTTTTTTCAACAAGGAGCCAACTGGCTATTTACTTCCATCATCATCTTTCTGTATGAGTACATTTCCGACCCCTATATCCCTCGCATCAAACACAATATTAAAAGGTTTTCAAAACATTTTGTGCAGTTCAAACTGGTGCGGTGATTAATACTGCTTTAAAATTCACAAATGCTGCCCTGCATTGTTCTGTTCACCACAATTCTGTGTTCTCGTTAGCAAATTCTTCAGGGGTGCAATCCAAATGTCAAACCACCTCTTTCTTCGAGGATGGTTGTGGAAATTCCTTGTGTTCCATAGGGTCAACCATCCATGGTCATTGTAATGTCTCAGGAACGGCCCCTCTGCCTTCCTGAATTCTGTTTTCTTACGTTTATTACCAAGTTTGCTTCTTGTAATCGTTCAACATGCTCTGCCAACTGTAACATGTAAGATTTCAGTCACTTGCTAAAGATCATTACATCATACAGATAACCTGCACAATTTGTTCATCTGGCCATAACTCTGTTCCTGAGACTTAAATGTGTCTGGAGCATTATTAATTCACATGACATACTCTAACATTTTTTGTCATACCTGTATCTTTAACAGATAGTTTAACTGACTCAACATTTTTTCTTAATTTGAAAGGGGTCACTAAACCTGGCTTTGAAGGGATTTCATCCCACTGATGACAATATTAATACGTCATCCTCAAGGGAAATCGTTCAAGTTTAACTCTACACTGTGCCCTCTTCAGGTGCTTTTGAACGAACTCACCTACTCCATCTAATCTCTTGCTGACCTCAGATACATCATCCGAGTGCGAGATCTCCGACTTTGGTCCTGTCAATTTATATTTAATTAATTTAAAAGGACTCCTCACTTCATGTACGAATATTAACTCAAAGGAAGTGAAGTGAGTAGATTGATTTGGGGCATCTCTCATGGCAAATAATTTCATGAGACGCCTTTATTCCATTCATTCGGGTAATTCTGAGAGTACACTAATCATATAATCTTCTGTGCCTAATGACAACTTTCTTCTAATTTGGTATGGGACGCACTTGATTTAAACTGCTATATGCTGAAGCTATCCATGAAGTCATTCAACAGTTGAGCGTTAAAATGAGACCCTTGATCAGACTGAATCACACTGCGTAGCCCACAACGAATAAAGAAAGCTACAAACACCTCCACCTCTCCTTTTGCCTTAACACCCCATAATGGAATTATCCATGGAAATCTGGTAGACACATCCATTATGATCAGCAGATAATAGTTTCCACTTTTATTTTAGAAAGGGGAGCTCCACAATTAATCATAACCCACGTGAAAGGTCCTTCGAATGCAGGAATTGGCAACGAGGTGCTGGTTTTATTACTGTCTGTGACTAACCTACCATTTGGCATGTATGACATGTACAACAAAAGTTAACCACGTCCGTGTGCATTCCAACCACTTGAAATGCTTCTGTACCTTAGCCTGTGTCTGTATACCTCGTTGATCACCTGCAGTTCGTTTATGTGATACCCGTAACACTGTATGCTACCAGGAACACAATCTGGTGCACGTCAATCCATTTCCCTTCTGCACTAACCTGTCGTGGTCACCAGTTAAATTTTAGGATTCTATCTTTAATTCCGTTCGACAATATATTCTGATTGTGTGTGTGTGTGTGTGTGTGTGTGTGTGTGTGTGTGTGTGTGTGTGTGTGTGTGTGTGTGTGTGTGTGTGTGTGTGTGTGTGTGTGTGTGTACAATATATACAAATTTCCTGCATCAAACAGAGTGTGAGTTCATTGAACATTAACTCCTTTTTTTCGTTCGTTTCTCCTTCCTAATGTAACTTATGACAGTGGGATCATGTTACTACACAGTCTTGCAAAATCCCTGGATATTTTAAATTTAATTCTCCAGTTCCCTAGTTTTCATCTGAATTCTCTACCATAAGGGGTGCCTCTCCCACCTTCGATCCTGCTAAATCATTCCCAAGAAGAAACTGTATTCCTGGAACGGACACCTGTCACTCACCCACCCTGTTATTTCTCCATCTTGACTTCCCACTCCAACCTGATGTTACACAAGGGAATGCTTACTTTCTGCCCCCAGTCCACAAATTATCACGCTCTTGAGTACCATGTCAGAAAGCGTGAAAATACTTCAATCTATTACTATTAGAGGCCGAGGTAAAGTCAGGACTGCAGATGCTGAAGATCCGAGTTGGAAAGTGTGAGGCTGGATAAGCACGGCAGGTTGCCAGCATCCGAAGGGCAGGAGAGTTGACGTTTCAGTCATAAATCTTTAATCAGGAAAGTGGGGTTAAGTGAGGTGTAAGGGGGTCGAGAATTAAATAGGAAAGAGGAGGTGGAGCTGGATGGAAGGGAGCTTGGAGTGTGATAGGTTTTTGCACGTCTGGGGGTGATGGTGATAGGTCGGAGAGGAAGGTGTTTTGGATAGGTGGTAGGACAGCTGGAACCCTCAAACTTAATAGCATCAATATCGGCTTCACGAATTTCCAAATCTCCCCTCTCCAACCTCATCACAGATACTTTGTTGCTTTAGGGTACAGGACCTTGAGTGTAGTGAGGTTAGGAACATGGCATCGATCTCGAAGGAGGGTGTCTGTAAACAGGAAGGTGGCATGAAGTGTGTATACTTCAATGCAAGAAGTACAAGAAATAAGGTAGGTGAGCTTGCAGCGTGGGCTGGTACCTGTAACTTCGATGTTGTGGCCATTACAGAAACGTGGGTAGAACAGGGACAGGAATGGCTGTTGCAGGTTCCAGGGTTTAAATGTTTTAGTAGGGTCAGAGATGTGGGTAAAAGAGCGGGAGGTGTGGCATTGCTTGTCAAGGATAGTATTACAGCGGTGGAAAGGGTGATGGAGGAAGACTTGTCATCTGAGGTAGTTTGAGCGGAGGTTAGAAATAGGAAAGGTGAGGTCATCCTGTTCGGAGTATTCTACAGGCCTCCTAATAGTCCGAGAGAAGTAAAGGTAAGTATTGTGAGGATGATTCAAGAGAAGTGTGAAAGTAGCATGGTGGATGTTATGGGGGACTTTAACTTCCCAGATAATGACTGGAAAAGCTATAGCTCGAGTTCGTTAGATGGGTTGGTGTTTGACCAATGTGTGCAGGAGGGTTTCCTGACACAACATGTAGACAGGCCAACAAGAGGTGAGGCTATACTGGATTTGGTTCTCGGTAATGAACCAGGCCAGGTGTTAGACTTGGATGTAGGTGAGCACTTCGGGAACAGTGACCACAACTCGGTGACTTTTACTCTAGTGATGGAGAGGGATAAGTGTGCACTGCAGGGCAACAGTTATAGCTGGAGGCAGGGAAATTATGATGCGATGAGGCATGACTTAAGATGCGTGGATTGGAAAAATAGGCTTCAAGGGAAGAACACAAATGATATGTGGAGATTGTTCAAGGAACAGCTAATGGTTGTCCTTGATAAATATGTACCAGTCAGACAGGGAGTAAAGGGTCTTGTGAGGGAGCCGTGGTCTAATAATGAATTGGAATCCCTTGTGAAAGGGAAGAGTGCGGCCTATGTAAAGATGAGGCGTGAAGGTTCAGTTGGGGCGATTGAGAGTTATAAGGAAGGATCTAAAGAGAGAGCTAAGAGCATCGAGAAGGGGACATGAAAAGTCCTTAGTTGGTAGGATTAGGGAAAACCCAAAGGCTTTCTATAGGTATGTCAGGAATAAAAGGATGACGACGGTAGGTATCGGTCCAGTCAAGGATAGTAGTGGGAAGTTGTGCGTGGAGGTGGAGGAGATTGGAGAGACACTAAATCAATACTTTTCGTCAGTATTCATTCAGGAACAGGAGACTATTGCTGATGTGAATATTGAGTCACAAGTGATGAGAATGGATGGCCTTGAGGTACGTAGGGAAGAGGTCTGGGGAATACTTGAAAGGATGAAAATAGATAAGTCCCCTGGGCCTGATGGCATTTATCCTAGGATCCTCTGGGAAGCTAGGGAGGAGATAGCGGAGCCATTGGCCTTGATTTTTATGTCGTCATTGTCTACGGGGACAGTGCCAGAAGACTTGAGGATAGCGAATGTGGTCCCCTTGTTCAAGAAGGGGAGCAGTGATTGCCCGAGAAACTATAGGCCAGTGAGTCTCACTTCTATTGTGGGCAAAGTCTCAGAGAGAATTGCAATGGATAGGATTTATGAACATCTGTATAGGAATAATGTGATGAAGGATCGTCAGCATGGTTTTGGGAAGGGCTGGTCGTGCCTCACAAACCTTGTTGAGTTCTTTGAGAAGGTGACCAAGGAAGTGGACGAGGGTAAAGCGGTAGATGTGGTGTATATGGATTTTAGCAAGGCGTTCTATAAGGTATCCCATGGCAGGCTATTGCAAAAACTACGGAGGTATGGCATTGAGGGTGCATTAGAGGTTTGGATTAGGAATTGGCTGGCTGGAAGGAGACAGAGGGTAGTAGTTGATGGTATAGGTTCATCTTGGAGCGCAGTTACTGACGGTGTTCCACAAGAATCTGTTTTGGGACCATTGCTGTTTGGCATTTTTATTAATGACCTGGAAGAGGGGCTTGAAGGCTGAGTGAGCAAGTTTGCGGATGACACGAAAGTCGATGGAGTTGTGGACAGCGAAGAAGGATGTGGCAGGTTACAGCGGGATATAGATAAGTTGCAGAGCTGGCCAGAAAGGTGGCAAATCGAGTTCAAAGTAGCTAAGCGTGAATTCATTCACTTTGGTAGAAGTAACAAGAAGATGGATTACTGGGCTAATGGTAGACGACTTGGTAGTGTGGATGAGCAGAGGGATCTTGGTGTCCATGTACACAGATCTCTGAAAGTTGCCATCCAGGTAAATAGTGCTGTGAAGAAGGCACATGGTGTACTGGGCTTTATTGGTAGAGGAATTGATTTCCGGAGTCCTGAGGTCATGTTGCAGATGTTTAAGACTCTGGTGCGGCGTCATCTGGAGTATTGTGTGCAGTTTTGGTCGCCATACTATAGGAAGGATGTGGAGGCAATGGAACGAGTGCAGAGGAGGTTTACCAGGATGTTGCCTGGCATGGAAGGAAGATCGTATGAGGAAAGGCTGAGGCACTTGGGGCTTTTCTCATTGGAGAAAAGAAGGTTTAGCGGAGATTTGATAGAGGTGTACAAGACGATTAGAGGTTTAGATAGGGTTGACAGTGAGAACCTTTTTCCCCTAATGGAATCAGCTGTTACTAGGGGACACAGCTTTAAATTAAGAGGTGGTAGGTATAAGACAGATGTTAGGGGTAGATTTTTTACTCAGCGGGTTGTGAGTTCATGGAATGCCCTGCCAGTAGCAGTGGTGGACTCTCCCTCTTTATGGTCATTTAAGCGGGCATTGGACAAATATATGGAGGTTATTGGGCTAGTGTAGGTTAGGTAGCTTCGGTCGGTGCAACATCGAGGGCCGAAGGGCCTGTACTGCGCTGTATATTTCTATGTTCTGTGTTCTATACAACCATTCAAATTAGCACCGCCCTCTTGAACTGTCTTAATTGTCCATCTTCCTTCCAAACTATCCACTCCACCCTCTCCTCCGACATATCACTGTCACTCCAGCGACATTTTCTTATCGCCTTCCCAGTGACCCTACTGTCAGCCCAGCTTCTAACCTCCTATTTAATTTTCAGCTCCCTTGTCGCCCCTCCACATTCCTGACAATGGGTTTATGCCTGATATGTCGATTGTCCTCCTCTTCGGATGCTGCATGATCTGTTGTGCTTTTCCAGCTCCTCAATTCTAAACTATTAGACACTGAACAGATCCCGTAACACACAAAATTATAAGTTCTAGTCCTCCTCCCCCCTCCCCATCCGTTTTTTATCTTCGTAAACTTTATCCACAGAGGCGAATTCTTTATGGAGATCAGGCACTGCCTCCATATCCAACCACTGTCTCGGCTGTGCACTCTCCAGCAGCTCCTCAGCTCCACTTGGCGTCTCCTTTTCCAGGTTCACAATTGCCACTGGTTAACCCACCTTTACCACATCCTTTCCCAAAGTACCTTCCTTCAACCTCCAGCACTGTGTGTCCCAGCTTACTGCAGTGAAAACATCTTTTCCCAGTGCCCTTCGTAAAACATCGGCACTGTTATTTTATATGTTCCACACCCTTATAGTGAGAACACCTGAGACCTTTCCCAATATTTCAACCCCTTTGGGCATTTTGTACCTGTGGTAAACCATTTCCACTGTGATTTAATCTATGTCTTGTAGCGTAGGATCTCCCCTTCTCCCAATTTTTATCATTCACAGGATGAAAATCCTCCCAGAAGCTAAATTTCATCTCATGCACCAATTCATATTCACCGGCCATTTCCTCCAGGCTTCTCATTTCTTGACTTTCTATTCATTCACATGAATTCGCACCATCTCTGGAAGTGAGTCTCTAATCTCTTCCAGCAGTATAATCTCCATGCAGGCCTCACAGGTCTTGTCCAATTTTAAGGCCGGCACCCATTTCTCAAAATGACTGTGGCTGCTTCTTTCCAACTCAACATCAGCCTGACCTGGTTCTGTCTCTATATTTCTGAACAGCTGTCTATATGTTTCTAGTAGCAAATCAAAAGCACTCAAAATAGGCTGTTTGACATCTGCATAATCTCTTTTTCCCTCATGTGACAGCACTGCAAATATCTTTCAAACTGTGACCACCAGCTTACTCTGAACGAGCATTACCCACAAGTTCACTGGACACGCCATCTGTCAAGCCAATTTTGCAAATATAATAAGAATAGGTTTTGACATTTTACTCACTGAATTATGGCAATGTATTAACATAGTTGTATACATCTCTATATTCTCCCTTTCTTACCTAATTCCAAACTTCTGAATTTCAAATTCTCCCTCTCCTTTTCCTTTCTTTCTCTTTCTCTTTTTTCTCTCTCTTCCTGTCTCTTTCTTTATCTTCTAACTCTCGTTGCCACATGTGCAATTTAAGTTTTTCTAACTCACCTTCAGTTACCTATTTCTCTGATACACCAAAGTGCTTGACCAGCTCCATTACAATTTCAGCTTTCCTTTTTTCCCTGGTGAACCCAATTCTAATCTACTTGTTAATTCTAAAAGTCTGCCCTTCCTTTGTCTTTCTACGCCTTCTTGGCAAATTTGGGAATCATCTTCAAAACCCGGAACCTCTTTAGTAATGTTAAAAGCCATTTCTTTTAATTTAACCAACTCCAAGGAAACAAAATTAAATGAATTTTCTCACCTGTTTTATTTGAAGGTCGAGGTCACTAACTGCCAAGTGATGGAATCTGATGGGTCCTTTTGTACCCAAAATCTGTTCAAACCTGTCCAAATCCCATACGATGAGCCCTCAAACCATTATGATGCCAATGTCGAACCCCTCTGTTAAATAAAACCACACACCCCGAAAATCTTAACTCGCCTCGTACCCTATTAAAACATGAGTGACAAAGTCGTCCCAAATTCCTCCATTAAAAGAAAAATATCAATTTATAAGTAAGTTAACTCTCAGAGCTGGAAGGTTGGCTTTCAGATGGTTCGTCATCATAACTAGGTGACATCATCAGTAAGAGTCCATATCCAGTGACTCTGGTGGTATTTTCCACTTGTCTATTTGTAGGTTTTGGTTTCTTAAGTTGGGTGATGTCATTTCCAGTTTTTTTTTCAAGAGAAGGTAGATAGAATTTAAATTGATGTATTAATGTACTTCTGGCTGGAAGGCCATGCCTCTCAGAACTTTCGTGCGTGTCTATGTTTCGCCTTTCCTAGGAGGTGTGTACAGTCCCAGTCAAAGTGACGTTCTTCCTTGTCTGTATGTACGGAAGCTAGTGATAATGGGTCATGTCTTTTGGTGGCCAGTTGGTGCTCATGTATCATGGCAGTACGACAACAGGACAGTTTGAAATGGAGGAAAACGATTTTATATACACTGTTTAATCAGTGTGTGTTCAGATAAGGAAGATTGTTCATATGTATCCAACACATTTTGAATGAACAATGGAGACACGGTTAATGAAAAATGGCGCACATGACGAATAATATTTATAAAGCACGAACGCATTATTTTATCCTCATCTGAAGTGATACGTTTCCCTCCTCTCAACGTTCCCCCTTTTCTGAGATTTCCATTATTTGCAGAATACCTGTCATAAATCTTGTTTATGGCGGTCCAACTTAATCCCCTTTCTACAAGGAATTAAATATATCGGCCTGCTGAGTTATTTCCAAAACTAGTGTCTGTCATATTATTGGAGATAAATATTCTGGCATCAGACCCAGCATTTGAACATACTCCTCTGTTGTATATGCACTGTACAAAGGACTACAGCACACAGGAATGGCCAGAACCTTGAGGGATGTACATCTACTTCTTTCAATAACCTAGTTTTCTCACTTTTCTTATCTCCATATCTACATTTTGTCTCTCGTTCTCTCTTGTTATCGAATTAAGAAATCCCCCAATTATTCTTCGTGTCCTATCTCTCAAACTCCTTTTTCCGGTTTATTTCTATTGCTCTTTCTAGATGTAATGTGATTATAAGTGAGTAACGTAAGTACAAATACATGTGGGAGGAGTTGGCCAGAGTTAATTGGAAGGGGAGCCGAACAGGGAAGACCACGGAACAGCGATGACATTCGTTTTTGGGGATAATTTGGAGGATATCAGAAATTCATCATAAAAGAGATGCAGCATTCTCATGGGAGGACAAGGCAGTCATGAGCGATATGGTGTCAAAGCAAAAGAGGATACATACAATGTGGTGAGGATGATTTGGAATCCAGAAAATTCATTGGCTCTGAAGCTACATAAGGCTGGCATCACTGACACTACAGAACTCTTAATCATAGTCAGGGCGAGGAAATGAGGGAAACACATTCACCTGAAACACAGAAATGGCGTTACTGAAGGAAAACTGTACATTAGATTAGATTACTTACAGTGTGGAAACAGGCCCTTCGGCCCAACACGTCCACACCGACCAGCCGAAGCGCAACCCACCAATACCCCTACATTTACCCCTTATCTAACACTACGGGCAATTTAGCATGGCCAATTCAGCTGACCTGCACATCTTTGGAGTGTGGGAGGAAACCGAAGCATCCGGAAGAAACCCACGCAAACACGGGGAGAATGTGCAAACTCCACACAGTCTGTCGCCTGAGTCGGGAATTGAACCCTGATCTCTGGCGCTGTGAGGCAGCAGTGCTAACCACTGTGCCACCGTGCTGTCCAAAACTGCAGATTAATTTAATAATTGAATTAAAATCAGTTAAATGCTTTCACGGAATGTGTCAGATTGAAAGCTGAAGGGAGAGACCCTCAGCAGAACGAGGATTTGAAAATGAAAGTATTAACATATCAGAAACCATTGTAGGTCACTGAGTACACGTGAACTTAAACTTCATGCTAACCCATTAAAGCTACCGTACTTGACCAAGACATCTGATTGAAGCCCTGCAGTCCTGCCACATTCTGTCACAAATGGTGATGGATGATGAAACAAATGACGGAGGAAAGGACTGCACAAACATCCCCATCCTAAATAATGGAACAGTCATGCATATCAGTTTAAAAGACAAGGATGTAGAACAAACACCATCCTCAGCCAGAAGTGTTGAGACAATGATCCATCCCAGTCTCTTCATGATGTCCACAGCATCACAGATGCCACCCTTCAACCAATTTTATTCACTGCACGACATGAAGAAATAGCTGAACACAGTCGATTACAACAAAGGCAATGGACCTTGAAACCATTCCTGCAATAGGACCGAAGAGTTGTGCTGCACAGCAAGCCGTGTCCCTGGGGAAGTGGTTTTGTTCCAGCTCCATCTCCATGGCAATGTGGAAAATTACTCAGCCATGTCCAGTCCCCTAAAAGGAGTATAATTACAATCTGACCAATTACCTCCCCCTCAGTCCCACCACGACAGTCAAGCTGGTGGGAGTTCTTTTTGACAGAGCTGTTAAGAAGCACCGAAATAACCTGCTCAGTGTGCTTTCTGATAGGTCCCCATGTGGAGATGGTGCTGCTGCGGAAATGTCATTGGATTAATAATCCACACCAGTCTAATGCTCTGGCAGCTGGTGGAAGTTAAAAACAATTAATAAAATATCTAAATTTAATTTCTGTTACCAGTAGTTGTTACCCTGAAGCCAATGTCGATTGTAAACAGCTGTTTGCCTCCCCAATGAACTTTCAGGAAGTGAATCTCCCGTGGTTTCCTCGTCTGGCCGAAAAGTGATTCCCGACGCACAGATATGTGATAAAATGTTCAATGATCTCTTAAATGGCTCAAAGTTTTCATCTAATCTGTCTCGCCCTGTCAGAATTTTTTTACATTTCACTGCGATCGCCACTCGTTTCCGTAAAACCCATGGAATACAGGCACAGTTGTCCCACACCCTGCTCCCACAACAAACCTGTGATCCCAGAGACCAGTCTGGTTATCTTTCGCTGCTCTCCGCCAATGTCAGGTTTATCCTTTATTAGGTAAGGAGACCAAAACTGCACACAATACTATACAATGTTCGAGATGGGGTCTCACCAAGGCCCTGTAAAGCTGCAGTAAGATACCGTTACTCCTGGAATTAGATCTCCCTGAAATGAATGTCAACACACCATATACCTTCCTAAATGCTTTCTGTTCCTGCAAAAAATTACTTTCAGTGTCTAGTGTACAGAGATATCCAGACCCTTTTCAATGTTACAGCTACCCAACTGGTTGGTCTATCTACACTGGTAATTGTACCAATGTCATTCCCAGTATTTTCTTCGGGCTTCAGAACTCACTGCCCTGTATGGACGGCGAAGGTCGGCGAAGAATGAAACAAAGAGAAGCATAAGTCCCTTTATAGAGGAACAGTTTTCAACGTTTTCAAATGGTAGGCTGCCGTTCTCCTTTTCCCATCAAAGGGCACAACGTCACATGTACTCACATTGTTCCTCATTGCCCCGTATTTTCACAGACCCTCCATGTCCCACAGTCACCTTGGAGTTTTTTACATCCTCCTCACCCACTGACAATCCGACATTTATTAGTGCTATTAGCGCGATTGGAAATATTGCATTTGATTCCCTCTAATAAAAAATTGGTGTGTATCTGAAATAGCTAGGGTCCAAGCACTGAATCCTGCTATACCCCCGAGTCCTTTGCTCTAAACAACCATCGAGTGTTCTACTGATTGTTTCCTTTTAGCTCTTCAATTCTAAAACCATGCCCTCCATTAGACCCAGTCCCATATGAATCGAATTTGCATAGGAGGCTTGCGGCTTTATCAAAAATCTTTCTGAAAATTCACCCATATTGCATCGATTGCTTCTCCACAGTTTTGCTAAAAGTCAGTTTCTCAAATGTGATTTCCATTTGACAAATCTCTGTTACCTTTTTCTCAGCTCATTACTTTCAGATAAAATACTTTATCCATAAAGTTTATTTGCTGATTTTATTCTGTTCCCTTTTCTCTCTCTCACTAGATTAAACTTTCCTAATATAGCTGGGAAGATGTTTTTGTTTTGTTTAGTTTTCTTCTGTGAGTACATAACTGAAATATTTGCTCCATAATTCTGCCATTGCCCTGTTCTCCATTCTCCATTCTCTGGATTCAGACTGTAACGAAGCTGCATTTTTTCCCCTTAATTTTGCCATTGACGTACATTTTGAAGCTATCACAAGTTCATTTTTATTTCCCTTGTGCATATAAAGTGTTCTGAAACCCATCGATTCCTGCCTTAAGTTTCTCAGTGATTGACCTTGCACAGCCATGCACTCATAGAAGCATAGACTCTGCACTGTCAGAAATACAGCACGGTCTACATTATTCCTAATTTTCTACACAAGTCCCATAGCTGGGAATGTTATAACACTTCCAGAGGTCGTCCAAGTGTTTTGGAACAGTTGTGAGGTTACCCGTGATAACTTCCTCTTCGGTAGTGCATTCCAGACCCCAAAACCCTGATGGTAAAAAACAATCCTCAAAGTCCTTTCTAAATCTCAAAGCCTTCACTTTAACTGCGTGCTCCCCCTTGTCCTTCTCCCTCTGAATTAAAGGATCACCGCTGTATATCCACACTGTCCATGTCCCTCATAATCTGATCCTTCTGAATCACATCCCTCTGAGCCTTTTCTGCTGCAAACTAAACAACCCGAGCTTATCCAGCCTCCCCCCATAGCTGATATGTTCCATCCCAGGGAACATCCTGGCGAATCTCCTCTGCACCCCCGCCAGTGCAATGCTATCCTTTCCTGTCATGTGGTTCCCAGAACTATACACCATATTCCATCTTGGCCTCACCAAACCTCCGCATAGCTCTGATAATCTGTGCCTCGATTAATAAAGTCTGGGCTTACGCTCTCCTTTGCTTTCTCAGCTTCTATATCAACCTGTCCAATCACTTTCAAGGCTGTGTGGAGAAGCTACCTCTGCACTCTCTTTTGTGCTGCCATTCACTGAGTACTCCGCTGTCTGGTTCCTTCTTCCAAAGTGCATCAACTTATATTTATCAGAGTTACATTCCATCTGCCATTGATCTGTCCATCTGACCATTCCATCTGTATCTTCCTGGAACATAAATCCTTCCGCCTCACTGCCAACCACCCGGTCATTCATTGTATCAAACACAAGCTTAGTTATCACATTTTCCCCACCCCTCATCCATATTCACAGAATTACCATTTATGAGTACCACAAATAATAAGGATATAGATGACACAACGCCAGGTTTACTCAGGCCCAACAGGTTTATTTGGATGCACGAGCTTTCGAAGTGCTGCCTCTTCATCAGGTGGTTGTGCGCCTTGAAAGCTCGTGCCTCCGAATAAACCTGGTGTTGCGTGATTTCTAACTTTGGCCACCCCAGTCCAAAACTGGCACCTCCGAATAACAAATAATAAGGGACGCAACACCGCGCCCCGTCGTATACCACTGGACACCGGCCTCCAGTCACACAAACAGGCTTCTATCACCGCCCTATGACTTCTATCACTAAAGTTGATTGAGATGCAACTTGGCAAGTCACTAATGACTCCTACCTATTGCCTGGTTATTCTGTTCCACTTCACATACTTGCTGAATACCTGGGGATTCTCCCTAAACTTGCCTGCCAGGAGATTTCCATGCCCCTGCATTAGTCAGTCCTCTCTGAGTGAAGAATTTCCTCCTTATTGCAATCTGAAATGATCTGTCCCTTATCCTGCCATTATTTGACTTAAATGTACAATAGACAGCCAGAGAAACATTCTGTTTATTTCCAACTTAACACATTTTTAGTAAATTTTCTAAATTTCCCTGCGATCACCTCTCATTCTTTGAAATCCTAGAGAACACAGGCCGAGTTTCTGCATCAGACAATCTCGCCATCTGAGGGACGAATCTGGAGAATGTCCATTGCACTTCCTCTGTGGTCAGCATATTCTTTCTCAGATTAGCTCGTCAAAACTGTACACAATACTCCAGATACAGCCTCACCAACCCTGTACACAATCGTCCAGGTACAGTCTCACCAATACACTGAAACTACTTCAACAGTTTGTTGCATCACTATTCTGACGGCTTTAATTGAAGGTGAACTAAACTGTAACTTTCCACTTACATTCTTCCAAATACCCTTAAGAAAATTCCGAAGTTATCAAGTATGATTTCCTTTCAAAAATGCATACTGATTCTCTCCAATGTTGTGGTTAATTTCTAAATATCCAATATTGCATCTTGTCTCAAAGATTTCAAACGTTTCTCTACAGATGTCAAGTTAATTGGTCTGCATTTCTTTACACTATCCGTTTTCTCCTTCCTGAAATGAAGGCCTTTTGTTATCGGGGATTATCTGCTCAAGTCTTAGATGAGAAATCTTATTGAACCACGGTTTTCAGAAAAGTGTTTCAGCTGAATACATATTTTCTCTTGTTAAGGAGACTAAAGTTAGAGAATATTTTTTATGAATGTGATGGGTTCATATAAACACAAATATTATGAAGGTGTGAACACGTTTATAAAAATTACGCAGACCCATATAAGCATGTCATCAAAATATAAAGCGGGCACATTTTTTCTTTGCTAATGAAAGGCACTGTGCACAACAACAGCAATGATGCACCTACATACAGCATGCAGTCTATTATCATCTCTTCCAGAGAATGTTCATGGTGATCGCACATGGCCCAGTTTGGTGTTCAGTTGTCATTACAGTATTTTTCCACACAGAGAGGGAGAAAAATATTACCTGCCTCTAAAGCAGCAGCCAATTGGTCTCTATATCTTATTTTAATGTGCCTGAAAACAAGATGTATGAACAGAAAATCCGGGTCATCTTTACCACTCCTGGAGGATTCCTGGTGAGAATTCATTGGAATCTCCCCACTGCCCGAAGCAAAGGGAATGCAGCCAAACTCAACTATTCCGGGAAAAATTCGCATTCTCAGACATTTATGTGAGCAGAATAACTTCAAAGGCAGAAAAGCATTTGGGACAGTCTATCATTTTACCATTCGTTCAGAGTTCAAATTTCTGTGTCCCACATTTTTGTAGAACATTATCCAGTCTGATACCTATTTCATTGGCCACAGAACTCATTTACAATTTGCTTTCACCAATAGAGGAGTGGGAAAAGGTATCAGTGACCCTCGAACATTGGTCAGTACACGATGAAGAGGTTCTCAAAGGGCTGTTAAAGTTTATGATGCCTGGATATTTTCATTTATTCAAATTTATGTATGTTAAGCACTTTTCAGATAAATCAGAGTAGGAACATGGTGGATTGACAGAAAAGTTCTGCTGAGACCATAATCAGATCATAGTGTGTACTGGAGCAGATGACTCACACTTGCTCCACAGTCCCATGTTACCGTGTTGCATTCAGCCCCTCACAGCTCCTGCACAAGAGCAGACGGACGACACTTGCTCCAAATGCCTGGTCCACAGTAACACAGGATCTCATTCAATCCCTCCAGACTATCATACACGGTTTGGTGTGGGTTGGAAAATGTTATTTGGAAATCCACTCTGTGTTCGAAAGATGACTCTGGTCTCTTTACAGATTGCCTCCTCTCTGCAACTTGTGATTCATTCGTTGGTCATGGTGTAGACCAAGACTCATAATTAATAAAGCCCCATACCTCATCCAGAGATGACTCAAACCTGCTTTGCTCTCTCTGTTTGCATCATTCAACAACAGAATGTCTCGGAACATTACAACCATCAACTTTGTAATTAAAGAAAATATGAACGTAAGGAAAAGGAGCAGGTTATTCGGACGGTCAAGTCACTGTATAAGATCATGGCTGATCTACTGTTTGCATTATCTCCTCCTTAATACCCAATCCCTCACACCCGCCAGCTCTCTGACAGGTTAAAAATACATCGACCTCCTCTTTAAATGCTTTGATGATTAAGCTGCCTTAACTCTCGAGCCCAGATAATTTCAAAGATTGATTCCCCTCTACAAGAGGAAAGACTCCCCACACATACAGCATCACCTGTTGATATGAACAAGAGGTGAAAACAGGAGCTCAGGAAGTCGTGAATGGCCTTGATATCAACGCAGTATTTGACTGAGAGTGTCAGCAGCAGCACCTACGTATTTGGCCTCACTGGGAATGAGCTGTACCATTCCAATTTCAGAGCACAAAGCAAGATGTTTATGGCGGTGACTCACAATTATCTCTGTCCCAGGACATCTCTTCATGAGATCCTCAGGTTAACTTCCTCTGCACAAACATCTTCAGTTCATTCGTCATCGTCTACGCGCCCGCACTCCTGGCAACCCCTCCCCCATCCATCATAAGATCAGAAGCGGATGATCACTGAAGATCACACAACGTGCAGAACATTTTGAACCCTCTGAGTTCCTGAACCAGTCTCTGTGTCCATGTGCAGCAAGACCTGGACTACATTCTGGTTTATGCTGATAAAGTGTCGGTAACATTCATGTAACTGTACTGCCAGACACTGCACATACCCACAGTTAAAAGAGGAGATCACTCAGCATCTCAAGCTGGTTACACGCATTTTTGGAAGCCATTCAACACATCGAAACGACTGAACAAGCAGTAGTACAACTCATTCAATCGCATTGCCTGTTCACCTGGAAGAGGAGGGCTCTGGTCAGTACATTAAGCTGTTAAACAGGAACAGGCAGAGGCCAATCACACACTTGAACCCGTTCCGTGGTAGCAGGAGCAGGCCTGTCAGCCCCTCAAGTAGTTTATCTAGGAAAAGGAAGGTGTCATTGATGCTCCAACCTGAAAAAAAAATGGAGACTAGAGTGCACTCATAGACGGCTCCACAATGTTCCTCGTGGGTCCATTGTCTGTGCAACACATGATAAGTTCACATGTTTTGCCAGCAGTAAAGAAGAAGGCCAAATGCTTTGTACCAAGTCTCAAAGAGGCATCTTGTATCTCTGAAGACAGACCCATCGAGGTCAGAAGATGATGGGAATTGTTAACTGTTTTAGTATGAAGGTATTGAGGCTCCTGTCAGCATTGTGGTTTATATGCCGTTCATAATGTGGGGATAGGTTAGTCAAAGACTGACCCTCTCTCTCTCTCTGAATCGAAATGGGGAGTGGCATGGAGTGAGGGGGAAGTTCCCAGAGGTTTTTAAACTATCCAGAATCATATAAACCAAGTAATAAACAAGCCATGGAATTTATCACCGTATCATTGTCTGTTTGGAATAAAGTGAGTGACTATCCATCCCCTTATGATTCAATGCAACCACTTCTTATTCCCTCAAAGCGCTACAGATAAATCCTTATGCACTCCGATGGTATAATCATCCCAACAATTACTCTGGTGAAACACCATTACACTCTTTCTGCCAAGAAGATTATTCCTTAAAAAAAGAGAGAAACTCTGCCCACGATACCCCAAATACTATCTCAACAACACTCTCAGGATTGATTGCAATAATTCCGATCCCTCACTTAGCTGTTTCAGCTTCTTTCCTGTGCCGTAAAAAGCCATTACTTCTCTCTAGACTGTGAATGATGTGGAATTTAGACGTTCCTTAGATCTGTACAGCAGCAACAAAAAAAAATCTTCACCAGAGGTAACGATGGAGATGAATATCACTCCGAGAAAGAATTTACTCGAAACAGGGAGTGATCACCTACCTGAAAGGAAATGACTTGCGGCAACATGGAAATCAGGCAGATGAACGGAGCTATCTTTTCTTTTGTTCTACCCCCACGGGATGTGTGCAGCCCTGGTCAGACCAGGATGTTATGCTGATCCTGAACTGAGTAGCTGTTTCAGCTGTTCCACAGGTCAGTAGAAATTAAAATACATTGCTGTGGGTTTGCAGTCACACAGAGACCTGACCAGGGAAGGATGACCCATTGATTTTCTCTGCAGAACACGAGGCAAACAGATAGACTTCTGTTTAAAACAAGTGGTGATGATTTCATGCATTACATCAACTTCTTTCCTGAGACACCAAAAGATTATTATTATGTGCGTCTTGGGGATGAGTCAATGACTTCACCACCACGCACTGTCTATCCACCTGACAGATTCTGTGTAGAGGACAAATTACCCATCTCAAGTGCAAATATTTTGTGACGAAAGCATAGTTAGAAGGGACTTGAAGCGGTTAAATCTGGATTCACCAAAGGTACAAACGACGGATTATTCAGCAGTAGCATTGAGGCTGAGAAGGAGACTGAAATATCCTGATAATGGTCTTAGACAGGATTGGTGATTGGGGAGGATATGTAGAAATGTAAATCTGAATGGAGAAAAAAGATCATGGAGTTTAAGAACAGTCTAGTTTCTCCACGCGTATTGTTGAGTAAGTTGTGAATTGTAATTTACTACTTATAATCTTTAAAGAAGTAACATTTTTGACTGGATCTGAAAATGATGACTTCGAAATTCTAAAATTTGAATATGAACAGCAATTCAGGTCAACTCGGTTTAATGGTCAGATGGAATGATTTAGAAGGAACAACAACTATAGCGAGGATGGGATGGTAACCTCCTTGAATAATCCAAAGGATTTCTTCGATCCATGATACTAATGATATCCAAGGCTGAGAAAGGTAGTAAAGACCCAAGGATAAACTCCTGAGTGTTGTAATATTCCAGTCAAATGTTCTCATATTCTGATCAATTATTGGAACATTCCAGTCTAATGTCCTCAGTTTCTGATCTCTCCTCCCTGTCTCTCGACCTGCTGATCCCTGTTAGTTCAGTTGATGATGCTCCCACCCATATAACACATTGAACCGAATCCTTAATTAATAGAAGAGACAAGCCTTCCAGTGACACATTTACGATCCACGGAGACTGACATCAATCACAGTAACTGAACAAGTAGCACCAGCCAACACCTTTCATTTCAATATTGTTTTGTTAAAATTCAAAAGAATGAATCAAACTTTCGCATTCTGGGTCGGATATGTGAGGATGACCGATGGAACAAATCTTTAGGCAGGTGGATCAGTTGAGTGTAACCATTCAAACTGCCTTAGATGCAGGAGTAATGCCATAAGTTTATCAGAATGTAAACATGCTTCTCTGTTTATCAATGGAAACATACATCCTGGAACTAGTGATCAAGCATTATAATTTCAATAAAAAAGGCACAATTTTTATAGTTCATGATCTGAAGGGAATGTGTGTCTATGAAACGTGAGGATAAAACAGACAAATGGCACGGATATGTTAACAGAGAATTGTACGTGACAAATGCAATTCAGATTGTTATTCCAGGTTCAGAGAGCGGCTGATAAAGCTGTCCTGTTGACGTTATCGATGTTAATAAACTGTGATAAATTGTCATTTACTGGACTTCAATTTTAGTGTGATTATGGCCTTGTGGAGGAGTCAGAAAACCGAGAGAATTCGGGGACATGGCAGCTCAGACTGGAGGGACGGAAAATAATATTCCCCAGTCATCAGTGTTGGAATGTTACCCTTTATAACTCACATGAAGAACAGATTCAAGGATACATTTAAAGTGAGGAATGAGGAGTAAAACATGTTTATTGAACACAAAATACAGGATTAAATGATTTTCTGTCCAGACTAAACTATGGAAAGTACAAAGAGATAAAATGCAGTCATAGTTTTGAGATACATAAAATGAAATGTGTATCACAAAACCACGGAAGTGGTGTGCAATCTTTCTCAATCATTATTTGGCCCGCAGTCGAGATGCTTATTCCCCCTCTGTCAGTGATCCATCTCGTTGAGATTCTCTGGCGCAGTATCACAGTATCGAGCAGGATTCTCAGTTCCTGCTGATGTTCACCCAGTGTATTTAAATTGAACCACCTTCTCACTGTGTAAAAAAATAATATTTTTGCCTTTTGGACTCTGATTAACTGTCAGCAACTCAGCGCTGTGACATTATTGAAGATAAATGCTTTCGGACAACAGCCAGTATCCGCACAGTGCTGACAGGTAAAGGCACCAGAGTCCGTGAGAATTTCTAAATAAAACTTCCATTTTCTGTCTGCTCCTGTCTATCTCCCCTCATGATGTCTTCTGATCTATCCAACTCACCCGTGTTTCACATCCCTCTAATCACTCCCTGTTTCCAAATTGTGCAGTTGGACAGCTTGATGTTGTGGCCATTTTGGAGAAATGGATAGAGCAGGGACAGGACCGATCATTGGAGGGTCCGGGGTTTAGATGTTTCATTAAGTATAAGGAAGGTACTCAAAGCACAAGGGGTTTGGGTTGGCATTGTTAATCAAAGACAATATTACGTTGGCAGAAAGAATGTTTGGTAAGAACTCGTCTACTGAGTTTGTATGGGAAGAGGTTAGAAACAAAACGGAGAGGTCACCCTCTTGACATTTCTCTACAGCCCTCTGAAAACGTCCAGACATGTAAAGTAAGGATTACAAAGATGATAGTGGATAGAAGCGAAAATAACAAATATTTCCAAATATTGACTGGAAACGCTACAGTTCAATTACTTTATATGGGTCAGTTTTTGTCCAATGTGTGCAAAATGGTTTCCTAACACATAAGGTAGACAGGCCAAGAAGGGCCGAGGTCAAATTGGATTTGGTACTGGGTAATGAACCAGAACAGGTATTAGATTTGGAGGTAGGTAAACACTTGGCTGATTGTGACCACAATTCAGTTATGTTTACCTTAGCGATGGAAAGGGACAGGTGAATACCGCAAGGCAAGAGTTATAGCTGGGGGAAAGGCAATTATGATGCGATTAAGAAAGGTTTTAGGATGCATAGGATGAGGAAGGAAACTACAGGGGATGGGCACAATTCAAATGTGGAGGTTTTTCAAACAACAGCTACTGTGTGTCCCTGATAGGTTTATACATGTCAGGAAAGAAGGAAGTGGTCGAGTGTGGCTGCTGTGGTTTACTGAAGAAGTTGGATCTCTTGTCAAGACGAAGAAGGAGGCTTATAGAAAGATGAGAAGTGAGGCTCAGTTCGGATGCTTGAGAGTTACAAGGTCCCCTGGAAGGACTTAAAGGAAAAAGATAAGAATAGCCAAGAGAGAGCATGATAAGTCGTTGGCAAGTAGGAACCAGGAAAACGCTCAAGCTTTCTATCAGCATGTCACGAATAAAAGAATGATCAACTTAAGATTAGGGCCAATCAAGGACCGTAGTGTGAAGTTGTAAGTGTAGTCCATGGAGATAGGGCAGGCACTAAATAAATATTTGAATCTGTCTTCACAATGGAAAGACAATGCTGTCTCGGCCTTTCTGGAGTAAAAGCTGTCAGACGAGATGGGATTGAGGTTCGTAAGGTGGAGATGTTAGCAATTCTGGAGAGTGTGCAAATAGATAAGTCCCCTTGGCCACATGGGATTAATCCTTATACTCTCTGAGAAGTTAGCGAGGAGGTTACACTGCAATTGGTTCGAATCTATACATCGCCATTGTATACCGGAATAGTGCCAGAAGACTGGACGACAGCAAATGTTGCCCCCTTGTTAAAGAAATGGAGAAGAGACAACCCTGGGTATTATATACCAGGCTTACTTTGGTTATGGGTAAAGTGTTGGAAAGGATGATAAGAGACAGGATTTATTATCATCAAGAAAGCAATCATTTGATTAGGGATAGTCAACAAGGCTTTGTGAACGGTATGTCATGCCTCACAAATCTTAATGAGTTCATTGAGAAGGTGGCCAAACAAGAAGATGAGGGTAAAGTGGATTATATGTATTTCAGTAAAAAGTTTCATAAGTTCCCCCATGGTAGGCTATTCCAGAAAATATGGAGAGTGTCGTGTTGGAAAAGCAGAACAGATAAGGCGGCATCCAAGGAGGAGGAGAGTCGATGTTTCATTTGTAAGCCCTTCATCAGGAATCACTGTTCTGGTCTCCAGCATCTGCTGTCTTCACTTTCTCCTAGCTCCTCGGATGCTGCCTGACCTGCTGTGCCTTTCCAGCACTTTCGACTCTGATCTCAACCATCTGCCATCCTTACTTTATCCAAGAAAACACGGAGACGTGGAATTTAGTGTGATTTAGCGGTTAAGAGCCGAAATTGGAAAGCTGAAAGAAGAGAGAGGGAAGGAATTAAAAGGGGAATGTTCATCCTCGAGTTCAGTCGATGGTGGTATACTGTAAAAATCTGTTTTGAAGCCAAATGTTGCTTGTCTTTTTGAAATTAACTTAATAAGGGAATGGAAGGATGAGTTAGTCAATTTACGGTTCACATTAAGTTCGGTGGAGTTGTGGGTAATGCTGAAGAATGTTGCAAGTACTGGGTTTTAATGTTCTATGTTCATGCACCTACAATGGGCTGACTAGCTTCCTTCTGTAATATAACAATACTGAGGTACTCTGACACACGATAAAAACTTTAAGTGTCTGGAGATACAAGCTGGTTTAGTAAAGGATACACACTGGACAAACATCCATCAGCTCTTCCTATTCTCTGATATGCAGCGGCCTCAAAGTATCTGCCCAAACAGAATAGTTTGATTCAAATTCAAGAAGTCAGGAGGACGTTCAACCAAGGGGATTGCCATCAGAGGATTTAATGAGTAATAAAATTTCAGAATAACACAAATAATAAAACAATATCACAGCAGCATAAACATTGGCAGCAGAGTATAACTTACAGTTGCAAATAGTTCCAAATTCAACATTGTGTTCAGTTTCGGTCGCCTTGCTATGGGAAGTATGGTATTTAACCGGAACTTTACAAGGATGTTGCCAGGACTCAAGGGTCTGAGTCATTGAGCGAGTTTGGATAACCTGGGACATGTGTCTTTGAAGCGCAGGAGACTGAGGGCGGCATGAAGTGCTTCGAGGGGCGAGTCATGGCCCACATCAGTTCCAGTCTTCCAGCTTGCCTCTATCCCCTACAATTTTCCTATTAGGGGAATGGGTTCATAGCGGTGCCATATCTCTGGAACATCTGGATAACAATGACACCCACGTCAGATTGCTGCTCATTGACTATAGGTTCACCTTCATCACCATTATTCCCTTCAGGCTGATCACAAAACTCCCTGACCTTAGTCTTGGCTACGCCGTCTGAAATTGGATCCTCAGCTTTCTGTCCTACAGTGCACAATCAGTGAAAATAGGTAAGTGTGTCTTTTCCATGATAACATTCAACACTGAAACCCCAAAGGATTGTCCTCATCCGCCTACTATACTCCCTGTGCACCCACGACTTTGTTGCCAAATTTTGAACGAATGGTCACTGATGACACCATCATAGGAGGACAGGTATTTAATGATGGCAATTCAAAATACAGAATAGAAATACAGGACTTGGTGATGTGCTGCACTGAGACCAACCTCTCCTTCAACATCGGCAGAACTAAAAAACTGATCAATGACTTCAGAAACAAAGGAAGAGAACATGCCCCCATCTGCATCAATGGAACTGAAGTTGAAAGGGTGGAAAGCATTAAGTTGTTGGAGTGATGATAACCGACTTCCCATGTAGATGTGACAGTCGAGATGACACAACAACGCCTCTTCATTCGCTGGCAGCTCAGGACATTTAACATGTCCACAAGTACCGTCACCAATGTCTACAAATGCAACACTGAGAGCAAACTACCTCGGTGCATAATGACCACAGCCCTGCCTAGGACAGTAAGAGAAATGACTGAAGGTTGTGTACACAGTCCATGTCATCACAGAAACCAACGTCCCATCCATTTCCTCCATTTACACAGCTCACTGCCGCGGAAAGGCTGACAACATGATCAAAGACCCATCGCACCCGGGATCGCCTACAATATCTTCCATTATGCAGACAATGATGTCTTGTCTTCCATCATGCAGACAATACAGAAGCTTAAACATACAAACCGCGGCTCATGAACAGAATCGTCGCAACCATTATTAAACTGAGGGATGGAATCTCTAACTTCAAATAATGCTGATCGTGCTCACATTAACGTTGCCTATGCATGCCCTTTCTGGTGTAGCCTGTATTCCTCAGTCTAAGGTTTTCCGTTAACCTATGATCTGTATGTCCTTTCTTATTGTAGGAGCGAGATTCCCCAGCTAGAATCAAATACTCTGGAGGCAGACAGGGCACAGGCACGGAATGGACTCTAATTCAAGCAATACCTGCTTAATGCTGGGAGAATACAAAAGGATCTTCTTCGAAACTGGCTTTGACATGAGAAGACAATCGTTTCATTAATCTTTAGCTCAGATCAGAAGGCAAATCAATGATGCACTTCGATTTTACAGTAAAAAGACAGTATATTTACACGTTCTGTGTTGCAATGATCGATTTGCTGCAGGTGACATGAAGAAACAGCTGAACACATGAGATACGATAAAGGCAATGGGCCCTGACCCCATTCCTGCAATACGTCTGAGGACTTGTGCTGCACAACATGCCGTGTTCCTGGGGAAGCTGTTTCCTTCCAGCTCTAACTCTGACATCTCCCTGGCAATGAGGACAATGACTCAGCTGTGTTCAGTTCCTAAGCGGGGAATAATTACAATCTGACCGATTACAACCCCCTCAGTCACATCATGATATTCAAATTGGGAGTTGTTTTTGACAGAGCTGTCAAGCAGCACAGACATAACTTGCTCAGTGTGGTTTCCAATAGGTCCCCATGTGGAGATGGTGCTGTTTTGGAAAAGTCACTGGATTAATAGTCCAGACCAGGCTTATGCTCTGGCAGCTGGTGGAAGACAAAAACAATTAATAAAATATCGAGATCTCAAATCTGGTGTCAGTAACAGTGACCTTGAAGTCAACGTCGATTATAAATAACAATTTGCTTTTCCAATGTACTTTCAGGAAGTGAATCTCCCGTGCTTTCCTGGTCTAGCCTAAATGTGACACCAGACACACAGAGATGTGATAAACTCTTTAATGGCCTCTGAAAAAGCCAAGCAAGACATTCCATTGTATCAAACTGCTCCGAGGTCTTAAAGGATAAAACCGGACAGAACACACAGCCCCAGCCTCATTCTGGAAAAGGGAACGGGAAACACAGTCATGTTGAGCCTGCAGAGACCCCCTTTCTAACAGCTGCGAACCTGTGATAACATTTACAGACCTTTCCCACAGACCGCACAGAAACATCGGGAATGGAATAGGCCATACAGCATATTGAGACTGCCCTATTCTAGTTAATGTCTGAACATCTCCTCAATGCACTTTCCCCACACACTGTACACATCCCTTAATGTAATTAAACTTGTGAAGCTATAAAATAGGAATTGTGGTAGTCCCTTTGGTCTGTCGAGTTTGCTCTCCAATTCAATATAATAATGACTGACCTTTTATTTCTACACCATACTCCTGCTCTCTCCCCCGTCCTTTCGGTGTCTGGACATCCTTATTAGTCTTTATTGCCTTGTCTTCCACAGCCTTATATGAGAGAGAGTTCCCAGGTTCACCAGTCTCTGAGTGCAGACATTTATTCTTATCTAAATGCAATGTGACCTGACTTTACCTAATACTGTGGCCCCTTGTTTTAGACGTCCCAGCCAGGGGTATTATCATCACTATTTCCAATCTATGTAACCCTGTCAGAGTTTTATATATTCGTCTGAGATCTCCTCTCTTTTTGTAAACCCCATGGAATACAGGCTCAGTCGCCCCAAACTCTGCTCCCACAAAAAGTCTGTCATCCCAGAGATCAGTCTGGTCATCATTCGCTGCACCCTCTCAATTTCCGGTTTGTTATTAATTAGGTCCGGAGACCAAAATTGCACACAATACTGCACAATGTTCGAGATGAGGCATCACCAAGAGTCTGTACTGATGCACTGAGAAACCCTTACTCCTGGTCTCAAGTCCCCCTGAAATGAGGGTCAACACCCCATTTATCTTTCTGACTGCTTTCTGCTCCTGCAATATTGCTTTCAGTGACTGATGTTAAAGCTCCCCACTTGGCAGGCCAGCGTAAACTGGTCAGCGTGCCAATGTATTCCCAATATTGGCTTCTGTCTTCAAAACACTCTGCCCTGCATGGAAATCAGAGGTCTGTCCAAACAATAACTCAATAAAACTGCAGTTCCCCTTATATATCGACATTTCTAAACCACTCCCTTTTCAAATGGTTGGCTGGCATTTTAGTGTTTCCCAACAAAGAAGACAACATCACACCAATCCACACTGCTCTTCATCTGTCACATGTTTACTCATTCACTTCATTTGTTTCAATTACCTTGATGTCTTTTTCACATCCTCCTCACTTTTCAAAATCCTAGTTCCGTCAGCAGACTTGGAAACTTTGCATTTGATTCCCTCAACAAGATGTTTGAGATGTATAGTGAATATCTGGCGCCCCAGCACCATTCATCGCGATGCCTCATGAGCCTTCCAAACTGAAAACAATCCATTTATTCCTACACATTGTTTCCTGTCAACACTCCCATTTTAACACCATGTTCATATATTACACCCTATCCCATGTGTTTTTACTTTGCGCACTAGGCTTGGGACTCTTAAAATTCTTGGTGTAAATTCCACGGTCAGTGCCCCTATTTTTTTTCTGTAATTAATCTACCAGTCAGTTTCTCCAATATGTTTCCCATTTCATCAATGTGTGTTGATTTTTTTTCGATACCCATTATTTTCAGTTCCAATAAATTCACCAAATTAGTTTATTTACTATTTTCATTCAATATCATTTTCTCCTCAGACTCAGGTGTTCTCCTATTATTGGGAAGGCTTTCTTTATGTATTTTTACTGTGAAGGCAGAAGTGAAGTAGTTGTGTCATGTTTCTCTGTTCTGCATTCTATATTTCCTGGTTTCAGACTGTAAGGAAACTGAAACTTTGACTAAAAAGAACAGCTGTCGTCTATTCACTCTGTCCATGTCCCTTGTAATATCAAAGCTGCATTACTTACGCAGTCAACTTCCTCTGCTCCAAAGTAAATAACTCAAACTTATCCAGCCTCTCTCCACAGCTCATTTGCTACATCCCAGGGAACATCCTCGTGAATCTCCTCTGCACCTCATCCAGTGCAATCACATCATTCCTGTAATGTGGCTCCTAAAATAGCACACAATATTTCATTTCGCCTAACCAAAGTGCCATATAAAATTCGTATAATATTTGGTTCAATGATCTACAGTAATGCTCAACTCATCATTTATCATATCCAGTCACATTCAGAAGTGTGTGGAGAAGCACCCTCTGAACTTCCTAGTGTGGTGTCTTTCCTTGAGTACTCCACTGTCTGGTTCCTTCTTCCAAAGTGTATCACCTCATATTTATCAGGGTTACTTTCCATCTGCCACTGATCTGACCATCTGACCATTCTATCTGTATATTCTTGTAACATAAGACCTTCCTCCTCACTGCCAACCACCCGGCCAATCGTTGTGTCAAACACGACCTTACTTAGCAGACTCCCCCTACCCAATTTACTTTCACATCAATTATAAATACCACAAATAATAAGGGACACAGAACTGATCTCTGCGGTACACCAGGGTAAATTGGACCCCACACACAAACTTAGCCTTCTGCCATGAACTTGAGTTGGGATGCAAATTGGCTAGTCACTAATAGGCCCTACATGTTCTCTGGTTGTTCTGTTCTACTTGATATATGTGAAGAATATATGGGGATCCTCCTTAATCTTGTCCTGCCAGCAGGCTTCCATACCCCTCTGCTGGGTAGTGCCCTCTGAGGGAAGAATTTCACCCATATTACGGTCTTAAATGGCATATCCCTTATCCTGTCATTATTTGTTTATATATAAGGTCGACAGCTAGAGAAACATCCTATTTATTTCCACCTCATCATATGTATCACAGATTTTTGAAATTTCACTGCAATCACCTCTCATGCTTTGAAACTGGAGAAGTCGCAAGAAAAATCTCCCGATCAGAAAATCTTGTCATCTGAGGAATTAATCTGGAGAATGTCCATTGCACGTCCTCTATGATCAGTGTAATCTTTCTTAGATTAGGTCACCAACACTGCTCTCAATAACTCAGTTACCCTCTCACCAACACTCTGTGCAATTGCTTCTTGATGTCTTTACCTCTACATTCTGATTCCCTTAAACAAAATCCAACCTAACTTTAACTTTCCAAATACACTTATTCCTCCAATTACCATTCAAACTAATTGCATTTACGAACTCACTGTGTGAGTTATGGAGTCATAGTGATGTACAGTATGGAAACAGACCTTTTAGTCCAATCCGTCCATGTCTAGCAGATATCCCAACCCAATCTAGTCCTACCTGCCCGCACTAGGCATATATCCCCCCAAACCTTTCCTATTCATATAATCATCGAAATGCTTTTTAAATGCTGCAATTGTACCAGCCTTCACCACATCCTCTGGCAGCTCATTCCATACATATTTATCAGTGTCTGTGTGAAAATGTTGCCCCTTAGGTCTCTTTTACATTTAGATCAGATTACTTACAGTGTGGATACAAATCCACACTGATCCAGTGAAGCGCAACCCACCCAGACCCATTCCCCTTCACCTAACTCTATGGGAAAATTAGCATAGCCAATTTACCTAACCTGCACATTTTTGGATTGTGGGAGGAAACCCACAAAGACACGGGTAAAATGTGCAAACTCCACACAGAGAGTCGCGTGTGGCGGGAATTGTGAGGCAGCAGTGCAAACCACTGTGCCACCATGCCAACCAACACCTTTCTCCTCTCAACCTAAACCTGTGCCCTTTTGTTCTGGATTCCCGGAACCCAGGGGGAAAAAAAACTTTGTCTATTTTCCCTGTCCATGCCCCTCATAATTTTGTACATCTCTGTAAGGTCACCCCTCAGCCTCCAACGCTCAAGGAAACCAGTCCCAGCCTGTACAGCCTCTCCCTGTAGCTCAAATCCTCCAACCCTGGCAACATCCTTGTAAATATTTCCTAAACCCTTTCAATTTTCACATATTTCCGATAGGAAGGAAACCAGAATTGCACTCAATATTCCAACAGTGGTCTAACCAGTGTCCCGTACAGCTGCAACATGACCTCCCGACTACAATACACAATACTCTAACCAATAAAATAAAGCAGAACAAACGCCGCCTTAACTATCCTATCTACCTGCGACTCCACTTTCAAGGAGCGATGAACCTGCACACCAAGGTCTCTTTGTTCAGCAACACACCCCAGGACCTTGCCATTATGTGCATACGTCCTGGTAAAATTTGCTTTCCCAAAACGCAGCATCTCGCATTTATCGGAATTAACCTCCATCCGCCACTGCTCAGCACCTTTGCCCATCTGGTCACATCCTGTTGAAATCTGAGGTAACCTTCGCTGTCTACTACACCTCCAATTTTGGTGTCATCTGCAAACTTAATAACGATACCTCTTACGCTCGCATCCAAATCATTTATGTAAATGACAAAAAAAGAGGACGCATCACTGATCCTTGTGGCATTCCACTGGTCACAAGCCTCCAGTCTTTAAAACAACCCTCCACCTCCACCCTCTGCCTTCAAACTTTGAGCCAGTTCTGTATCCAGTTGGCTCATTGTCCCTGTATTCCGTGAGATCTAAACTTGCTAATCAGTCTGCCATGGAGAATCTTGTCGAACGCGTTACTGAAGTCCATTTAGATCAAATCTACTCCTCTTCCCACATCAATCCTCTTCGTTACTTCTCCAAAAACCTCAATCATGATTGTGAGATATGATTTCCCATTCACAAAGCCATATTGACGATCCTAAATCAGTCTTGTCTTTCCAAATACATGTACATCCTGTCCTTCAGGAATCCCTCCAACAACTTGCCGACCACCGAAGTCAGGCTCACTGGCCTTTAGTTCCTTGGCTTGTCCTTACCAACCTTCTTAAACAGTGGCACCACGTTTGCCCAATTCCAGTCTTCTGGCACCTGTCCTGTGACTGTCAACGATACAAATGTCACAGCAAGAAGCCCAGCAATCACTTCTCTAGCTTACCACAGAGTTCTCCGGTACACCTCTTCAGGTCCTGGGGATTTATCCACCTTTAACCGTTTCAAGACATCCAGCACTTCCTCCTCTGTAATATGGACATTTTTCAACGTGTAACCATCTATTTCCTGATATTCTATATCGTCCATATTCGTTTTCACAGTAAATACTGATGCAAAATACTCGCTTTCTGCGGCTCCAACAAAGGTCGCCTTGCTGATCTTTGAGGGGCCCTATTCTCTCCCTAGTTATGATTTTGTCATTAATGTATTTGTAAAAACTCTTTGGATTCTCCTTAATTCTACTTGCTAAAGCTATCTCATGTCCCCCTTTTGCCTTCCTGATTTCCCTCTTAAGTATACTCCTACTGCCTTTATACTCTTCTCAGAATTCGCTCGATCTATCCAGTCTATACCTGCCATATGCTTCCTTCTTTTTATTAACCGAACCCTTTAGTCATCCAGCATTCCCTATACCTACCAGCATTTCCTTTCATCCTAACAGGAATATACTTTCTCCGGATTCTTGTTATTACATTTTTGAAGGCTTCCCATTTTTCAGCCGCCCGTTTACCTGTGAATATCTGCCCCAATCAGGTCCTGAATGTTCTTGCCTCATACCGTCAAAATTGGCCTTTTTCCAATTTAGAACTTCAACTTTGAGATCTGGTCTATCCTTTTCCATAATTATTTTAAACCTAACAGAATTATGGTAACTGGCCCCAATTCACCTGCCCTGCCTTAACTCCCTCGGGTGGGTCAAGTTTTGCACCTTCTCGAGTACATTTATCCGCAAACTGAATCAGAACATTTTCTTGTGCACAGTTAACAGGTTGCTCTCCATCTAGACCCGTAACGCTATTGCAGGCCCAGTCTTCGTTTGGAAAGGTAAAATCTACGACCATAATCACCCTACTTTCTTAAAGATAGCTGAGATCATCTTACAAGTTTGTTTCTCAATTTCCATCTGACCTTTAGGGGGTCTATAATACAACTCCAATAAGGTGATCATCCCGTTCTTATTTCTTAGTTCTATCCAAATTACTTCCCTGGATGTATTTCCATGAATATTCTCCCTCTCTTACGTTTCTTGGAGTTAACCTATCTATGTGACTGCAATGATATCCCTAATCAAAAATGCCACCCACCCTCCTTTCCTCTCTCCCTTTCTATCTTTCCTATAGCATTTGTATCCTGGAACATTTAGCTACCAGTCCTGCCCAATCCTTATCAATGTTTCTGTAATTACTATGATATCCCAGTCCCATGGTACTTACCATGTCCTAAGTTAATCTGCCATCCCTGTTAGGCCCTTGCATTGAACGAATGCAGTTTACCTTATTAGTCCTACCTTGTCCCTGACTGCCCTGACTGTTCGACTCGTTTCTGTTCTCACTTGTACCAATCTCAGATTGATGTATTTCCTCACTATCTCCCTGGACCCCTCCTCCTCACCCTTACCAGATTAAACTGTCCCGAGCAGCTCTAGCAAATCTCCCTGCCAGTATATTCGTCCCCTTCCAATTTAGGTGCAATCCGTCTTCTGATGTCCGTCCCTTCTCCCCCAAAGGAGATTCCAATGATCCAAAAATGTGAATCCTTCCCTCATACATTAGCTCCACAACTATGCATTCATCTGCCATATCCTCCTATTCCTGCTCTCACTACGTCGTAGCGCCAGGAGTAATCCAGATATTACTACTTTCGAGAACTTTCTTCTTAAATTTCTGCCGAACACCCTGCAATCTCCGTCCAGAATCTCAAAATTTGCCCTTCCTATGTCGTTGGTTCCAAAGTGGACAATGACCTCTTGCTGGCCCCGCTCCACCGTGAGAACATTCTGCACCCTTTCTGACACATCCTTGATCTTGGCACCAGGGAAGCATCCACCATTCTGCTTTTTTCTCTGCTGGCCACAGAAACATCTGTCTGTACCTCAGACTAGGGAGACCCCGAAAACAATTGACCTCTTGGAATCCGACGTACCCCTTGTTGCATTAGAGCCAGTCTCAATACCAGAAACTTGCCTGTACGTGCTACATTCCCCTGTGAATCCATCACCCCCTACATTTTCCAAATCAGCATATTGGTTTGAAATGGGGACAGCCCCAGAAGACTCCTGCACGAGCTGCTTACCTCTCTTACGTTTCTTGGAGTTAACCTATCTATGTGACTGCATCTGAGACTTTCCCCCTTCTTATAACTGCCATCGATCACATACTGTTGCTGTTATAAATTCTTCATTGTCTCTAACTGTCACTCTAACCAATCCAGTCGATCGGACAGGAATCGCAACTAGAAGCATTTATTGCAGATATAACCCGCAGTAACCGTTAAATCCTCGTTAAACTCCCACATCTTACAAGAAGCTCATGTGATGCTACTAAGGCCATTTGTGTTCCTTCACAATCTACAGACCCAGAAAAACAAAACTGTCTTATTCCTCTACAAAACTCTGCCCCGGGTTAAATTAATATTTATGGTTTATATTTTAAGGTAAATCAAGAGATATATTTTAAAATGTTTGTAATTAAGGAAGAAGTCACTCTACACACTTCTGCAGACTTTCTGTAGGGCACAGATAAAACAGTTCATTTATCTGGCTGGGGACATTGCCCAAACAGTTCCTCCAAACCAGTTGTAAATTTCACTGTGGGTTGATTTTCCTAGATGCACTCCGATATCCAGCGATATATAAATTCAAACTGCAAAGGCAGTAACTGCGCAGGTACACTGTCATGTCAGTTTTTTCCCTTCACCATGTGCTTCCTTTGTCTGTTCCTTTCCCTCTTAAAACTGCTGTTGCTTTGACTTTTTTCCCCCAAAGTTCCAAAACAATGCAAGCAGGAATTGCTGCGCCTGTAATTCGAGAAAATCAACATCAACACCGAAATTACCTCAAAAAAGAAGGAGTGATACAGCCAGAAACTTTTAGGCCCAGACTTCTGAAAATCCAAATACACTACTGCCACTCCTTGCCCGTGGTCTATGCTGCAAGAAATAACTTCAAATATCTCCGAAGTTTGTCAAGCATGATTTCTCTGTCAGAAATGCATTGCGATTCTCTGCAATTTTGCTCTTCATTTCTAAGTACCCAATATCACTTCTCATATAATGGATTCTAACTGTTTCCCTACATAATTCAAAATAATTGGTCTGCAGTTCACCACATTATCTCTTCTTCCCTGCGTACATAGATGAATCATGTTTACTCCCTTCCAGTTATCTACAAGGGATTATGGTCTTTGCAGGATCTTCAGTAAAATAAAACACAGTCGCCGACATTTCAATTAATATGCTGTTGTATTTCGGACATTTTGGAATGAAGTATATCTGGCCCATCAGACTGAACAATGATCAATCTAGCTCCATTTTCAAGTACTACCTTGCTGCTGATATGAAATCACTTTATGTCTTTCGTTCCATAATTCCCAGGTGATTACTTGCTTTACAAGGAGATTTCCTGGCGCTTTCTCCATGAAGACAGATTCAGTGTAGCTGGTTAGTTTCTGCCATTTCCTCGTTCCCCACAATAAATTTTCCTATACCTTACAAATTTCCACATTGGCCTCACTTTCGTTTTCTTTGGTACATGCATCGTAGAATTGAACAGCCTTTGTGTTTCCTGCTTGTTTGTATTCATGTTCTTTTTGATTTCCTTAACACTTTCTTCGCCCTTATTTACAGAAAAGTAAATCTCTCAGAATGTTCAGATTTGCACAATATTTGGAATTCCTCTGAAGCTGCTTCCTGAAGCTGATTTAATGCAATCATTAATTTCTTACGTATACCATCAATGAGTCCCCTTCCCTTTCTTTGGTGTTTGTAACTTAGTGATATGTACGTATTTTTCAGACTTTTCAGTATTTCTATCACTGACAAACATTGTTTGTCTCACACTAAATGTCATATTGTATTTTCCAATTCACTTGGCCCTCTAGCCTTCGGGTTTCCATGATATTTGAGTGCATTGTTCAAACATTCTATATTGCTTGCAGGTGCTGGGTAAAATTCAACATATTAATGTCACGATTGCCCAATAGATTCCTCAGAGCACGGTAAGTAATTAGTCCTTCAGACCACGCAACACCACGCCTGAAATAACCTGCTCTCTACATTGGTTCACTACATACTCTTCAGCCTACCTCATATACACTGATGAAATGTATTTTTCACAGCATTAGCAATCATTTAGTTAACGCAGTTTAGATGCAATTTTAGATCATCCGATATTACAGCAGCACCCACGATATTTGCATATCTAATTTCCAGAAAATCGGATGCTGAACACTTTTGTTTTAGATATGTAAGGCAACAATGTTTGTTCCTCCTTGTTGTTCGCAAGATTCATACAAACTGATTCTGAAGAAGCTGAGGGATGTGCTCTGTGGTGTTATTAGTGATAGACGTGGACAAGACATTGGGAAGGCTCACCCCGATGGTGAGATGATCTGAAGAAATGCCCATCAATACTGGAAAAGCATCGATAACCTTCTGCTGTCTGCCGGGACAAATTTCTCCCTATTCTCTCTACTTCTTCACACTTTCTGTATATGTGTTACAGCACCTGACCCCGAACAAGGCTCTTGCTCCACCAGTCACACTGTTGCATGCAACACTCTCTTTCCTTCTCTATCTCTGTCACTGAAAGCAAATCAAGATTGAATTTATTATTTTGCCAACATTGAACCAGTGAGAAAATTTGATGCTGGAGATATAAAAATGCGAATATTTTGAAAATTGTAAAGAGAGCAGAAGCCATCGAGACGGAAGAAGCCTGGGGATCAACCAACTTGTTCTGCATGAAATTAGGAAGTACTCACTATCTTAGATATTTTCTCATATGAAACATATTCACAGTAAACAGAAATACGACGACCCAGGGAATTCAGCAGCCAGAAGAGTAACATCACAGAGGACGGTAGTGACTGTGTGGTTTTGAAATTAAGTTGATGTAATGTTAATGAGTGTCTGATTGAAACAGCATATTGTTATAAAGTTGGGGCAGTTGTGTGGTGGTGGGGGGCAGGTTTGATTAAAGTTGTAAACAGCTGTGGCTTAATGTCCACTTTTATATTTAAAAATAAATTGGCGTTATTTTCTTTAAATAGTGGAATTTGGGAGTACTCTGTCATTCATATTCTAACAGATTTCGGAGTGAGTTGAGCTTTCCTGGGTGTTTGGTTTAATTAATAGAGGCGTTCACCACGATGTCGAAAAATTCGTAAAGACCAACAGACACCAAAAAATGAACAGAAGTAAGAAGTGAGTAGATTAAACATAAAGAACGACTGTAAGAGCTTCTTTTGATATGGAAAGGGCAAATGAGAGTCAAAAATGGGCATCTGATGGCAAGAAATTGACACAGGAGTCATAGTAATGTTGAACAAGGAAATGGCTGAGGAGTTGAAAAATTACTTTGTGCAAGTCTTTACGATTGAAAATACGAATAATATCCCAAAAATTGAAAAGACTTATTGGACAGACCTGAGTAAGGTGGCCATCACCTTGGAGATGCTTCTGGAAAACCTGAATGGCCTGCAGGTAAGTAAATCAACTGGCCTAGATGGACTCCACTCCAGATTTCTAAGGCAGATAGCTGTTGAGGCAGCGGAGGCTTTGGTGGTGATCTTTCAGGAATCTCTCGAATCAGGGAGATTCCCAGTGGACTGCAAAATCGCTAACGTGATACCCCTGTTTAAAAAGGGAGTGAAGCAAAAAAACGGAAAATCACAGACTGTTTAATCTAAACTTGGTTCTGGGTAAGATCCTGGAATGCATTGTGAATGATGAGATTTATGAATATTTGGATGTGGATGGTAAAGTGGGACAAAGTTAGCATGGTTTCATCGAGGGGTGGTCATGCCTGGAAAATCTGCCAGAAAACCTTGAGGACGTAACAAGCAGCTTAGACCAAGGAGAGGCAATGGATGTCACCCACCTGGACTTCCAGAACGTCTTTGACAATGAATACTGAGCAAGGCAAGGGCCCATGGTATTGGAGGCAAGGTGCTAGCATGGATAGAAATTTGGCTGTCTGGCAGGAAGTAGAGAGTGTCGATAAAAGTGTTCTTATCAGGATGATAGCCAGTGACAGGTGGTGTTCCATAAGGCTCAGTGTCGGGACCACGACGTTTAATTTTATACATTAACGATCCAGATGAAAGAACTGAAGGCATTCTGGTTAGGTTTGAACGTGATACAAAGATAGGTATACGGACAGGTAATGTCGAAGAGGCATGGAGGCTCAAGAAGGATGTGGATAGTTTCGGATAATGGAAGAAGTGACAGATGAAGTACAAAGTGGGAAATTGTGGGAACATGCACTTTGGTATGAAGAATAAAAACATGAACTATCGAGAAAATTCAGATGGCTGAAGTATCAAAGGGATCAAGGGTTACGGAGAGAAAGCAGGAGAATGGGATTGAGAAACTTGTCAGCATAATTGAATGGGGGATCAGACTCCATGGGCTCAATGGCCTCATTCCTGTTCCTATGTTCGATGATCTTTTGGTCGTAAGCTGCAGTCTTATACTCCCATATTCTTACTTTGTCCCTCCTGACAGCAAAGTGTGAGATTAAAAGAAAATCCCTGAGTCAAATTTAACAAACGTGGAGGATTCCTATTGAGGATTCATGGGAATCGCTCCCATGTTTGAAGGAAAGGAAGTTCTGCCAAATCCAACTGTTCCTGGAAGAAGTCTCATACCAGCAGCTTGTTTGAGTAGAATAACGTCGGAGACAGAACATCAGTTGGGACACGTTATCTTTTTCCCATTTGATGTGAGTAAAAATACTATGAAACTCTGGAAACCATTCCTTATTCTTTATTGTCTTCAGACATGTGCGTTGTGTATTTGTCTGTATGTGTGACTCGGTGTCTCACATTTTTCGAGAAAATGACCGAGGTTACACTTCAAGTTTGTCGTAACCAGTGAAGAAGTGGGGCTGTAAAATGAAACAGTGACCCTCCAACATTGCTCTGAGCAGGAATGAGAAATTCTCACGGGGATGTTCAAATGGGAATTCCCTTCCGCAGAAGTTTATTCCCAGGATGCAGCTCAGCACCACTACTTTCAGCGTAATTAAACATGGCCCATAAATGTTGGCCTATCAGCAACGGCCACATTCCATGAATAAATAAAAAATGATGAACTGCACCAGAATTAATTGGATGGGAACAAGACTGTTAGACAAGTTCCTAGTGCCATCCAGAATTGTGTTGCATGTATAGTTTGACTTTGTGTAGTTTCCTTTTATTGTGCCTGGGTGCTTGCATTTATTAAATGTTGTGTTTGTTCAACACTTAACAGACATGGAAGAAAATTGTGGACAGACAGAAAGTGCTGCGGAGACCACACCCAGATCAGCCATGATCTTACTGTCTGGTCAAGCAATGACAAAGTGTCTAATGACCCACTCCTGCTCCTCAGTCCTATGTTCCTATGTTCGATTCAGTACTCAAAACCACCTGAACAGGAGCAGATAGAGACCACCTTTTTGCTCCAAATACCTGGTCCGCAGTATTACCGGATATCATTTAGTCCCTCAATACCGTGCGATTTGGTGTGGGTTGGAAAATATGATGGGAAATCCAGACTGGATACAAAAGAGGCCTCTCAACTCTTTACAGAATGTCTCCTCGCTGCAGTTGGTGTTTCATTTGTTAGTCATGTTGTAGACCCAGATTCACGGTGAATATCCGGCCCATATCTCACCAGATACTGTTCTCTCACTGTCCTCAACATTCAATAACAACACTTCTAGGTAAATTACAACCATTCACTTTCCAATGACAGAATATGAGAACATAAGAAACAGGAGTGGATAATTCGGATGTTCACGCCATTGTATGCGATCATGTCTGATCTACTGTTGGCATTATCTCATCATTAATGCCCAATTCTTCCCTCCACTCAGCTCTCTGACAGGTCAAAAATCCATCTAACCCATCTTTAAATACTTCCAGTGATCTAGCTCCCCTAACTTTCTAGACCTGAGAATTGCTAACATTCACTACCCTCAATGAGAAGAAAAACACTCTCCACACAGACGCCATCACGTATTAACATGAACAAAAGAGGTTGACTGACCTGCTCGGATAGGAGAGATTGACCCCGATATCAAGGCAGGATTTGACAGAAGGTTTTATCCTCAGACGCACTTAAATATCCAGAATCATGCTTCCCGAGTAAAATAACAAATCCAAGCCATGGAACTTATCATCTTCTCAGTGTGTGTGTAGAACATAACGAGTGATTGTCTATCACCATCAAGTTTCAATTCAATGGCCTCTTATTCTCTGACTCTGTTGCAGATTAACCTTCACTCACTCCACTTTTACCATCAGCCCAGCGATTACTCTGGTGAAATGCCTTGACACTGTCTCTATTGCAATGAAAACATTCGTTGTACAGGATAAAAAAAATCTGCCCATAATACCTCAAATACTGCCTCAACAAAACTCTCAGTGATGATCACAATAATTTCTTTCCCACACTTACGGTCTCCGTATCTTTATTACGACATAAAAACCCATTCCATCTCTATGTACTGCCATCGATGTGGAATTTAAAAGTTCCTTACATCTGTATGTCAGCATCTGTAAATCCAGCACCAGAGGTGCCTGTGGAGATGAACATCACTCTTGAGGAGAGACTCAGTCAGAAAGATTTCATTTGAAATAGGGAATGGTCATCTACCTGAATGGAAATGTAGTGTAAGAATAAGGAAAACAGGCAGAGGAAGGGAGCTAACTTTACTATTATTCTTCCCTCAAGAAATGTGTGCAGCCCTGACAAGGCCAGTATGTTATACGGATCTTGAACTGAGTGCCTGGTTCAGCTGTTCCACAGGACATTAAAGAGTAAAACATATTGATGTGGGTTTGTACAGACATGATTGGGGAAGAATAACCCATTGACTTCTCTGAAGGACATGAAGCAAGCAGATGGGCATTTTTAATATCACAAATGAAGATGGTTCCACTACAATTACATCATTTTCCTTCTTGAGTTATCAACAGATCATTATTCTGTGCTTCCAGATTATGCGTCAATGATTTAAGCAGCATGCAGTGTCTGTCTGTCTGACAGGTTCTGTGCAGTGAACAAGTTCAGCGTACTCAACAGTAATTATTCTGCAACTGACTTGTGGTTACAAGGGACTTGATAAGTTGTATCCAGATTTAACAAAGGCACAATTGGTGGTTTATTCTGAAGATGCACTGAGGCTGAGGAGGAGACGGGGACATCATGATGGTGATATTGGACAGGATTTGTGAGTGGGGAGGATATAGAAATGTAGATCTGTGCAGGGCTAGAAGGATTATGGAGTCTGGGAACAGTCTGGTTCCTCCTCGCATATTTGTGTGTAATTTGCTCGTTATAATTTGTGAGGAATGGAATATTTCATTGGAATTGAAAATGTTGACGTCTACCTTTCTAAATTTTAAATAATATTAACAGCAATTCAGTCTATCCTGGCTTTATGAACAGATAGAATGACTTACCAGGAAAACCGACTGTAATGAGGATGGGATGAATGATGGTAGTGTCTCTATCACTGCGCCGACAACTCTCGTTACAAATCCCATGTGTCTGAACAAGTTGATTAAGCTTTTTTCGAATCGCGTCTTGATGGAGAAGGAAGAGGTACGACTACTGAATTTGAGAGTTTCGACCCAGGATGACTGAAAGCACAGTCAATCGTCTTGATTGGAGTCACATTTACAATTTCTAGATGTTTATAAATTTATAAAGGGCATGGATAGGTTGAATGGTCAAGATTTCCTCTCCCCAAGGTAGGAGAGTCCAAGGCTTCCAGTTCAAAAAACAGGCATCGACCACCACCTGGTCTCCTGCCATTAAACAGATACACACAGAGGCACACACGCAATCACACACTCATACAGAGACACTGATGCAACCATGTCTTTAAGACAAAGGTTAGATTAAAACTACGATCATGTGTTACAGTGAGAAGGCGGGGAAATTGTGTTGATATACACACCAGACAGGATCAAACTGCAAAGCAGAACTGATGGGCCAAATGGCCTAATTCCAATTTCCTATGCTCTGCGGCCTTAAGGTGTCAGGATTATTTTCCAAGGGTGCAGTAGAAGCTAATTTTGATAAATACTTGACTGAACACTCAATGGGACTGTGGGATACGTTTGAGAGGCTGAATGGTATGTGTTTGTTCCTATTTGCAATGCCCTTGTATCTGAAAAGAGGAGGTGACTTGCTGTGAGGTTAACACCCTTTAAAATGTAATTGGTCTCCCTTTTCCATTTGAGATAACGTTGCTCCTTTCTCCTTTGGATTCTGCGATCTGTGGCGTTCTCATCCCCCAGGAACAGTGAAAACAGGGTCATTTTGGATATTCAAGGCTGACCTTGACTGATTTTGATGGACAGGGGAGTCAATGTTTATCGGGAACAAACAGGAAAGGGGTATTCAGCTACAATCAGACCAGCCATGATGTTTCTAAGCACATTGAACCTGAGCTGAAAATGTGTTGCTGGTTAAAGCACAGCAGGTCAGGCAGCATCCAAGGAAAAGAAAATTCGACGTTTCGGGCCAGAGCCCTTCATCATCCCATTTCTGATGAAGGGCTCTGGCCCGAAACGTCGAATTTCCTGTTCCTTGGATGCTGCCTGACCTGCTGTGCTCTAACCAGCAACACATTTTCAGCTCTGATCTCCAGCATCTGCAGACCTCACTTTTTATATATGAAGCTGAGGCCTCACTAACATCGAGTAAAGAAGAGCTTAATTGATAGTTTTTAATATCCGGGGGATATACTCCCCACAATCTCAAGGGTCTTTGTAATTTGTTTAACTTGATAAGGGGTCACTTATGGTGACAAATCAAACAGCTACATCATCCATTTAATCTCCTAAATGTCTTTCTGGGGAATATCAAAGAAAGCGTTCACAAGGGGTACAGCAAACAAGGGAGGGAATTCATTTTAATAAGAGCTATCCGACCTAGCTGGGATATTGGAAGTGCCTACCATCTTCGAAGACCTTGTCTAATTTTGTCAAATATATGGATGAATTCCACGTTAAATATAAGTTCAAAGACAGGATTAATAAATGTACCGAAGGAGGGAATATCCCCATAAACCCCGGGAACATTGAAAAGGAAACCAGGATTCTCCCATGACATCAGGTATTTCCCTAAGTTCGCCCTCAGGCATGACCTCAGACTTTGTAAAATCAATCGCATGGCTGGAAAAGGTACCATTCGAACTGATGCATTGCATGAGGTGAGGTACCAAAACTGTGCGATATGACAAAAGTATAAGACCATCATCTGCAGACAATGTATTCTGACGTGACTTCTTTCACACTTCTGGGGCAGATATGTTGGGGTGTCTGCAGATGGCCTTCACCAGTGTCTCAATCACCATCTTAACCAACACTGGTGAAAGGGTTCGACCTAGTCGACTGCCTCTATGAATATTAATGTTGTAGGATCGCACAACATTGGTGAGAAACGTGGCAAGACGTTCGCTTTCAAGGATCCTCACACACTTGATAAAAATTTTACGTCGACCAAACCATTTTGAATATATAGAAGAGATACAGTCGCTCAACCCAATTAATTGCCTTCTCTGCATCTAAAGGGATGACTAATACATGTATAATTTGTTGTTGACACGCTTGGAGCAAATTGAGCAATGTCCTAATATTGTTGGACTATCTGGAACCCTTTATAAGCTGGTGTGGTCCAGTTTGACAAGGGAAGGATACACACAGTTTCCAGCCATAATGTAAGGGTCTCAGTCAGGATTTTGAAATCAACATTTAAAAGTGAGATGAACCTATAAGAAGCATACTTTCTTAGGAATAAGAGAGGCATGAGCCTCTCTTAATGACGGTGGGAGGCAGTCGTGACTGTATGACTGACTAACATGGTAAGCTCCGGCCCTGACAATTGATTTATAAATTCCTCATAATATTCTCTTGGAAATCCGTCAGGACTGGGCGTTTTCCCGCCCTAAAGCTGCTTTCTATCCTCCAGCACTGACAATGGTGCATTAAGGGAAGATGGTTATTTGGGGGTTACCCCTGGAAGATCAAAGTTTTTGAGGAAATACTCCATCTTCATCTTTCTATGCTCATATTGCTCAGTCTGATATAATTCGGAGTAGCATCTCAGAAATGCTGCTTTATTCTTTATGGGATCGCAGGTAAGGGTTCCAGTACCTTCCCTCACTGAGATAATGGCTTGGTCACGCTTTTTTTCCTCACAAGCTAGGCTAAATACTTTCCTGGTTTATCACAATGCTCAAACAGCCTTTGGAAGTAAGTTCCTTCTTGGCTATCTGCGTGAGCATGGAATTCATTGTAGACTGAAGTGTGGTGTACCGTGCCTGGAGCAAGCGTTCCTGCTGCAGCTTCTGCTGCATCCTCAGGAATAATTATTTCCTTGGAAAAAGCCTTAACAATTTCCCATAGAAAGGATGGGTTACTGGTTGGATCTGAATTAGTGGCTAAGAAAGATCTGAATTCATTACAAAAATACTCAATGTACTTGCTATCTTTAAGAATAAATGAATCTATTCGCCCTTGTCTCGAACCTGCTATATTTCCCTTAATCTTAACCAAATAGTTTACTGCTACATGGTCAGAAATGGTAATATTCCAAATTGTACAGAACACCACTGAATCGAAGATTGCTGCAAGGCGAGAAAAAGATCAACCTTCGTGTGGCATATCTGTGGGTTAAAGAAGAAAGGAAAATCCCTATCTATGAGGTGAATGTGCCGCCATCCATCCACCAGCCCCAGTTCCACACAAAAATCTATTAATTACTTAGATTTTAAAGAAGGTGCCGGGGGTCTTTGGGCATGCTGTTCACCATGGGTGCAAAAGACAATTGAAATCTCCTCCTCTGATAATGTGCTGCGAGGAAAGATTGTTTCATTTGAAAAATGTTTCTATCAGGAATTTAAGGCATTGAGCAGGGGGCAATAAATATTCAAAATATTGCTTTCTTCACCATATATCTTTGAGGGTTATGATCCTCCCGAGGGTGTCTAATACAATCTAGTAATTTGAATGAAAAATTCTTCCTCAACAGCATGACTTGTCCCCAATTCCTATTCTTAAAACACGAGAAATAAGCACGATCAAACCCACCTTGCTGTAATGTCAGATGTTCTTTGCCATCAAAGTGCATTTCCTGCAAGACGACAATATCCACCCTCTCCTTTTTAAGACGAGAAAGTATCCTTTCCCTCTTAACTGGCGAATGGCCCCCCTTAATGTTCTAGATACACGATTTAAGCACGACAACAGCCATTACAGACTGAAACATGATTTGAACTCCAAGGAGGACAAACTCGAATGACTAATCGCTGAGCACCAATGAAAAAAGAATCATAGATTCTAAAAAGACATACAAACTAAAGCTACTACAACGAACAAGCTCTCAAAACGTTCCAAAACGAAATGCATAAACAAAAAAAGATACAAAGTGACAATGGCACTTAGGAAGGGCATTTACCTCCCCCCACCCGCCCACTGGGGACATTTGCACGTCACAAATCTTTTATCTTCTGCCCCATTATCAATGCTGCATCCTGGGCAATTAATCACAAACATCGGGATTGAACTGCCCTTAGGTTGGCATTCACTCATCACGACCACCTTCATAACTCCCTCCAGCTTGAGCCGAACCCGACACACAAAAGCAGCAAGAGAAAAACGAGTAGTAACACTAATGAAGAAGTTAAAGTGGGTAATCTACCCATTCCCAACTATAATTTAACACTGCTTAATACCAGAAACTTTATTTTAAAAAAGAGAAACAAGATTATCGTTTTCCATTAAAGCATCCAGGCTACTTTAAAGTTTCCATAAAGTTTTTGCATCTTCTGGAGAGTCAGTGGATCTCTTGAAAGATCCATCAGTACGTGGATCTATTGAAAGCATACGGAGAACCGTTGAGTTCATTAAGGAATACTGAATCTCAAGATCCCTTAATCTTCTCTTGATATCATCGAAAGATTTTCTTTTATGAATCACTACCGCTGAAAAGGCCTGGAAGGTCATAATCCTGGAGCCCTCGTCGGGTATTTTCCCTTTGTTCTGGAAGCTTCCTTAAGTCTTTGTTTGTCCCTGCAACTACGTAATCGCACAAGGACAGGGTGAGGGCGTTCGTCTGAGCCTGACCTGTACACCGTAACCCGATGAACTGTCTCACTCTTCACCCGCCCCTCTTCAGTTTCGAAGTGAAGGAATCACTGCAACCATTTCTCGAAAAAAACTCACTGCCTGATCTCCTTTATTCGGTCCAGCAGAGCGATGATATGATTATTCTTCATTCTGCCCCTGTTCTCGAGGACGTCACCCTGTTCATTTAAGGTAAGGACCTGTCTTTCAAGGGTGAGGATCCGCTCCTGACAGGAATCAATCACAATCAGAGCCGCTACAGTTTGGCGCTCGACCTCACCGTTCTGTTTCCAAGGCTTTCAAGTTGCTGCTCATGTTTTTGGAGCACTGCTGAGAGTGGTTCTATTCTCCTGCTGAATTTTTTTTCAGTCTTGCGTCAATCATTTCAGGTAACTTGGTGAACTCGGTAACCAAGGCCTGGTGAGTAACTGGGTCCATTGAACGAGCAGAGGGGGTTACAGGTGTGGCCACAGGCATGCTGAAATCTTCTGACGGGTGCGCTGCATGTTGGGACTTACTCGATCCTCCCCCGTGTTTTGTCATTTCCACTTGACAAAACGGGATTGGTAAGGATTCTATAGCTCCTTTAGTGTTGAATTGTAAGTAAATGATTGTGGTGGGGTAGGGTAGCATTACTGTGATGCAGAGATCAGCAAAGCAAACCTTTGAGATCGCTGTCATCTTGTTCCCCCCTTAAAACTTTATCAATGCAATCATTTCGTTTATTTCCTGGATATTCTGGAGCCCTGTCATTCGGTACCACAGTCTACATTTTCCCCATCACTGTACATTGCTGCCCACTCCTCGATAATCCTAGACTCCTTTGTGATTCGTAAACCTTGCCTCAAAAATATTCAATATCTCTGCCTCGAATGATCTGGAGGAAAGAGTGTTCCAAAGGTTCACTACACCCTGAGAAAACAAAAATAAACCAACTCTTCAGTGTGTGAGATCAGTTTTATTTTTGTATTCTTATCTGAGAAATGATAAAGTAACACAGGAAGCAGTTCAGAGTTGTTTCACTTAATATATTTCATGTATGAAGGGCTGATATTATGGGGACTTTAACAGGTTACTTGGAATGAGAGCTGATCTTATTCAAATATACAAAGCCTTGAGGCGAGTGGATCAGGGATATACTGACTGGGAGTTTGTATAGCCCAAACTTGATGCCATTGTCATTGAAACCCTACAGTGTGGAAGCAGGACATTCGACTCATCGAGTCCACACCAACCCATCGAACAGTATCTTACCAGACCTGTCCACCAATCCTTACCATGTAACCCTGCATTTCCCAAGACTAAGCCACTTAACCTATACATCCCTGGTCACTCTGGGTAATTTAGCATGGCCAATCAAACTGAGCTGCACATCTTTGAACTGTGGGAGGAAACTGGAGAACTGGGAAGAAACCCACACAAACACGGGAAGAATGTTCAATCTCCACATAGAGCGTCGGACGAGGTTGGAATTGAACTCAGCTTCTTGCTGATATGAGGCAGCAGTGCTAACCTCAAATCTAACATGCTGCGCCGTTCGCCCTATTAGTTACCTGCGGCTGATGAAAGAAATCTGCCTGACTTTTTCTTATCGCTGAACATGACCCAGTCTGAGACCTTTATCATTGGTCATATCACCAACCTGGTTACATTTAAAATTTGTTGTGAGCAGTGGAGGAGTGGGACTAGAAAAGGAAACAGTGACACCCTCCAACCTGAGTCAGAACCGGAGTGAGGTAAAAATCACAAAGTGGGATTTCATTCAAATGGGAATTCCTTTCCCAGAAGTTTGGGATGGCTGAATCTTTATATTATATCGTGGCTGCCTTTGTCTGATTTTTCCATAGACAGGTAAATCAGGGATAATGGTGCATGTAGAGAAAAGTGCAGCTGGGTCCACAATGAGATGAGCCATGACCTTATTTACTGATGGAAATGTGCCAAAGGGCCGGTTGGCTCACTCGTGTCCCTCATTCATATTTTCTGATGTTCCATTCAGCCTTTCGGACCTGATAGACACAGGCAGATCGAGGCCATGCCGATGGTTAGATGTAGTTTCGGAAATTCACTTGGAAATTCCAGGCTTGGTCAGGAAGTGACCCCCAGCCACAATCTCTTTTTCCAGATTTCCCCATTCTGTAACTTCTGCTCTGGAATTTCTCTGAATGCAGCTCCCATATCCCATCCAGGGTTAACTCAGGGAGATTTTCTTCTCTCCCGAATTCAGCATTGTACAACACGACTTCCAGGAAAAAAAAACAATTAAGTTTCCAAAAGCATAACATAAAAACGTAAGAAGTAGGAATATAGGTCGGCTGTTCCGCCCCTCAAGCCTGAACTCTCATTCAATCAGAACATGGCTGATCTACTTCTGGGCTCAACTCCACTTTCCTACCAAACTCCTTGTATCCCTCCACAACTCTCTGGGTTAGGGAATTCCAGACATTCACTACCTTCTGAGAGTATATATCATTTTTCCCCTCAGATTAAAAGCGATGTTCCTAATTCAGTATCAACTGCCTCGAGTTCGAGACTCAGGGGAAACACCTTCTCAGCATCTACACTGTCACGCTCCCTCTGTATCTTGTACATTTCAGTAATATCACTATCATTCATTTCCACCACAATGCATAATCGCCTCACCATTTTAGATGTATTCGATAATTCAACCCTTCCATCCCAGGAAGCCACCTCATGAACCAGCATAGTACTTGCTGCATCAGCATGCTGATGTTACATTTCATACACAGGGACACTCAAATCCCTTTGTAATGCTCCTTTTTTGGAATCCTCTTCATTAAATAGCAGTCTTCATTTTGGTTCTCAGTGTCATCCACAAACTGATGTATATTGCACTGATCTCCCGCCGTCAGGCTATCAGATAGATTGTAAATAACTGAGGCCATCGGCCTGATATTTGTGGTAATCCAGTAGATACGTCTTTATCATGCCGATCCATTAATCCTGACTCTCCGATTTCTATGTGTTCAGCAACTATCATCCCATGCTAATATATTATTCATCACACTCCGAGCCTCTGTCTTGTGTCAGAACATTTATTTTGTAACACCTTGTGAAAAATCTCTGGAAAGCTCATGTTGACCAGTTCCCTTTATCAAATCTGCTTGTCACGTTCTCATGGATTCCTGATGAAGGGCTCCTGCCCCAGAAATTGATTTTCCTGCTCCATGGATGCTGCCTGACATGCTGTGCTTTTCCAGCATGACTCTAATCTGAACATTCTCAGGGATCTCCAAAAAAGAAATTGTATGATTTTACAGAACAAAAACAGGTTCCCCTTCACAAAACCATGCCAACTATGCATTAAGCTTTCCTAAGTGCCCTGCAATTCCTTCCTAAATAACAGGCTCTAGCAGATTCCCAGCAATAATGGTTATAGGGTAAATTGTTCCTGCCTTCTGTCTCATTCCTTTCTTGAAGACTGGCGCCTCATTGGAGGGTCTCCAGTTTCACTGGAACACTCCTGTAATACAGAGAGTTATTGAATATTTCACAAATTGCCGCTAGTTACTCTGTGACTACTTCTTTTATAATTAAGTATGAATTACTGCTGGTCTGCCAGCTTTATTCTTATTTGTTTTTTATGTGTGTGTGTGTATATATATATATATATGTATATATATATATATAGTTCCTTTTGTTAGTGACAGTTCAAGAACTTCCCTCCTATTACCATTTTGTTTATACCATTGACATGTTTATAGTACTTTCCCCATACGGAGTGATTTAAATCCCGACTCTCCGATTTCTATGTATTAAGCAACCATCATCCCATGCTTATATATTATTCATCATACTCCGAGCCTCTGTCTTGCATCAGAACGTTTATTTTGTGTTACCATGTGAAAAATCTCTGGAGAGTCAGTAAATTATCTGCCTGTTCCCTGTGGCCAGTTCTCCAGATACACACCCGTCATGGCCTCAAAGTACTTTCCTCACTTCACTTCTGCTTCAGCTCACACACCATCTTCAAGCTTTTTTTATGCAGACGGAAAAGCTCATGATGCCTGTTTTTTTATATTTCTTGCCAATTTATTGCATAGTATATTTTCGTCCATTTTCCTCACTTTCTAGATCTATACAGTCATATCATGCACAAACAGACCATTTGGTCCAACTTGTCCATGCTGACCAGGTTTTCTAAACTAAAGTAATCCCATCTGCTTGCACGTGGCCCTTATGCCTCTAAACGGTTCCCATTCATATGATGGTCCCAATGTTGTATTTGTGTTTCAACTCACAGATCCTTCAGAAAAAATGTTCAATATTCACTCTATCCTTGCCTCCCATGATATTATAAACTTCACGAATGCAACCCCTCAAACTCGTACACTCCATCTGATACTAACTTCAAAATCAAACGTTTAACGACAAGCACTGCAAATTTGAAACAATATTAAAAATGACAGGTAATGAAAACAACCCAAATTTCACACTGTTCGTTTTGCTGTATGTTACAAACCTAAGGCAGCATGAAACTCTCACTCGTGCTAATAAGAGGTCAAGCACCTGAATTCTATAGTATGAAGTCTTTGATGATGTATACTGTGAAAACGTATAGATCTAGATCTATTTAATACAACATGGTCAACATTCTCCCTCCTGTTCTCCCTATGGCCTTGTGTGGTTGTGTCTTCTTTATCTTACAATCAGTAAGATTTACCCTATTCACACCTTAATTTAAACTCAGTTCGCATTATCTTCTCGTTAAACACTGCTATTATCCCGTTTATCTTTTGCCACGCCCTCTTTTCCAAGTCACCCATCCCCAATCACCAGCAAGGGATTAAAAAGCCCAGAGTACAACTCTTTTCAGTTCTGAAGAAGTCGCCTCGGACTTGTAACGCTAACTCTGTTTCTTTGTCTCTGTAGATTCTGCCAGATCTGCCGAGTTTCGCCAGAAACGAATAGGCACAGCACAAATTTTCAATTCAACAAATAAGTTTGGATACTTGAAATAAATACAAAAATTGCTGGAGAAACTGCGAGCTTTGTAGACGGTCACTGGACCCGAAAGTTTAACTCTACATTCACTACAGAATATGCCAGCAGACCTGCTTTGTTTCTTCAACAATTTCTGTTTTTGAACAAGTTCCAATCACGTGTGTGAAAGCTGCTCAAACACGCAGCGCCGTACTCTGAGAACTGAACGATAACTGGTCAAAGCACAGCAGGTTAGGCAGCATCTCAGGAATAGAGAATTCGACGTTTCGAGCATAAGCCCTTCATCAGGAATAAGGGCTTATGCTCGAAACGTCGAATTCTCTATTCCTGAGATGCTGCCAAGGGCTTATGCTCGAAACGTCGAATTCTCTATTCCTGAGATGCTGCCAAGGGCTTATGCTCGAAACGTCGAATTCTCTATTCCTGAGATGCTGCCAAGGGCTTATGCTCGAAACGTCGAATTCTCTATTCCTGAGATGCTGCCAAGGGCTTATGCTCGAAACGTCGAATTCTCTATTCCTGAGATGCTGCCAAGGGCTTATGCTCGAAACGTCGAATTCTCTATTCCTGAGATGCTGCCAAGGGCTTATGCTCGAAACGTCGAATTCTCTATTCCTGAGATGCTGCCTAACCTGCTGTGCTTTGACCAGCAACACATTTGCAGCATTCCTGATGAAGGGCTTATGCTCGAAACGTCGAATTCTCTATTCCTGAGATGCTGCCTAACCTGCTGTGCTTTGACCAGCAACACATTTGCAGTATTCCTGATGAAGGGCTTATGCTCGAAACGTCGAATTCTCTATTCCTGAGATGCTGCCTAACCTGCTGTGCTTTGACCAGCAACACATTTGCAGCTATTCCTGATGAAGGGCTTATGCTCGAAACGTCGAATTCTCTATTCCTGAGATGCTGCCTAACCTGCTGTGCTTTGACCAGCAACACATTTGCAGCTATTCCTGATGAAGGGCTTATGCTCGAAACGTCGAATTCTCTATTCCTGAGATGCTGCCTAACCTGCTGTGCTTTGACCAGCAACACATTTGCAGCTGTGATCTCCAGCATCTGCAGACCTCATTTTTTACTCGAACTGAACGATAACTCAAAGTGCACACATTCATTCGCTTAGAAACTGCATAAGGCTGGCATCACTGACACCACAAAGCTCTTAATCAGAGAGAAAACCAGAGGGAAACACATTCAGTTCAAACGCAGAAGATGGCACGATTACGAAGGAAAAGATTCAGGTGAATATGTTAAAGGGTTTGAGTAATGTAACAAATTAGAAGCATGACACCAAGGCGAACCCTCAGCGGAATGAGAATATGAAATGGAAGTATTACCGCATCAGAAACCAGGTGCGTTCACTGAGTGCACGGCTGATCGGTGAATGGGTCTCAGTGTGAACTGGGGGACGGTAGTAGAATTGAATTGCAGATATTGCAGCTCAAACTGCGCAATCACGTGATGCTGTAGACAACAGCAGCAACAGAAGCAGGATTGTATTCAAACATAATCTGTATCATTTTCCCCAGGATATTCCATCAGTCTACCATTACCATCAAACCGAGTGATGGTTCAGTGACGAGTGTGGGTGAACATGCCAAGGTCATAACCATGTGTACCGAAAGCTGATGACGAACCATCAAAGCTACGGTGCTTGAGTGGCTTCATTCCAAATTGCAGAACTAACATCTGACAGAGAGGACGATATGATCCCAAGACCAACAGATCAGATATCAGATCTGCAGTCCTGCCCCATCCAGACATATGATCAAACAACTTACCGGAGGAGACGACACCAGAAATATCCCCATTCTAAATAATGGAACAGCCGTGCACAGAAGTGAAAAAGACAAGGATGTACTACCTGCACCATCCTCAGCCAATGGGGTTGAATGGATGATCCAACTCATCCTCGCCATGATCGCCACAGAATCACAGATGCCCGTGTTCAATCAATTCGATTCGCTGCACGCGACATGAAGAAGCATCTGAACACAGTAGAAACGACAAAGGCAAAGGACCCTGACACCATTCCTGCAATAGGACTGAAGACTTGTGCTGCACAACAAGCCGTGTCCCTGGGGAAGCTGTTTCATTCCAGCTCCAACTCTGAAACCTCTCTGCCATTGTGGAAAATTCCTCAACTGTAGCCAGTCCCCTAATAGGTGAATAATTACATTATTATTATTTAACACGCCCTTAGTCCCTACACGATAATCATATTGGTGGGAGTTCATTTTGACAGAGCTGTCAAGCAATGTAGAAATAACCTGCTCAGTGCGGTTTCTGATAGGTTCCTTTGTGGACATGGTGTTGTTGTGGAAATGTCACTGGTTTGCTAATCCAATGCAGGATAATGCTCTGGAAGCTGGTGGAAGTTAAAAAAAATTAATAAAATATCAAGGTGTAGAATCTGGTGATAGTAACAGTGACCTTGCATCCAATGGTGATTGTAAACATCGATCTCCTTCCTCAATGCACTTTCAGGAAGTGAATCTCCCATGCTTTCCTGGTCTGGCCTAAAAATAACTCCAGACCCAGAGCCACGTGATAAACTCTTCAATTATCCCTGAAACGGCCAAGCAAGACATTCAATTGTATCACACTGCGCCAAGGACTTAAAGGATAAAACCAGACAGAATACCCAGCACCAGCCTCAATACCAGAAAAGGGAACGGGAATCACATTCAGGTTGACTCTGCAGAGACGTCCTTCCTAACATCCGAGAGCTTGTGACAACATTTACTGTGCTTTCCCACAGGCTGCACGGAAACATCAGGAAAGGGGTAGGCCATTCAATACATTGAGCCTTCCCCATTCGAGTTCATTGAGAAAATCTCCGCAATGCAGTTTTCCCGACACAGTGTTCATATCCATTAATATGTTTAAACATTGTGAAATATAAAATAAGAACTGTTGTAGACCCTTCAGTCCATCAATCTTGCTCCTCGATTCAATGCACAGGCAGTTCTCTGATAACACTCACTGTGACGCGATTCCTTGTCAGGCATCAGCTGAACAACAAAATCCAGCTTCAGGATTCTCTGTCTGCAAAATGCACCTTCTGAGTGTTCAGCTGAAACAGGAATGCAATCCGATCTGCAAAGCCTTGAACCTGTGTCTGAAACGGGAAAGTTTTCTCTCCAATTAGAAGGAACTTTATTTGAAATCGGGGGAGAATATTGAGGAGAAATGGAATTCCATGTTGGCATCACGTGGTCAGTCAGCCCCGCGCGCTTTCTGGTGAAGAGCTTGGTGAAAGGTACAGGGTTGTAGCCAGTGACTGTATTGCGAAAGTGTTGCATTTACAGCACTATTTCATTACAATATATGAATAAAGGTTTAATTAGACTGTGCGAGTGTGTATGTGAGACTAACTTTAATTTTGCTTTTATTTACTGATATTTTGTGGTTTGCCCTTTATTCTCTTTTCCCCATACACCACAATATTAATACTGCATGATTTTTTCTGCAATGCAGTGATGCACAGGAACACAATCTACTACGTTACTTTAGAACAAACTGTAATGGTATCTGATCCTCTATCTTCATACCATACCCTGTTCTCTCCCTATCTCTTTAGTTTCCAGAAATCCATATTTATATTCAGTGCCTTGGCTTCCACAGCCTGATCTGGGAGATGATTCCCCAGGTTCACCAGTCTCTGAGTGTAGACATTTATTCTCATCTCAATGCAGAGTGGTCTGTCTGTACCTAAAACTGTGGCCCCTTGTTTAGATATCCCAGCCAGGAGAATTGTCACCCCTGCTTCCAAACTGTCTCGTCCTGACAGAGTTTTATAATTTCACTGATATCTCCACTCACGTTCCTAAATCCCATGGAATTCAGGCCCAGCCGCCCCAGATTCTGCTCCCACAACAGCGATCAGTCTGGTCATCTTTGCTGCTCTCGCTCAATGTCAGCTTTATCCTTTATTAGGTTAGGCGACCAAAACTGTACATAATACTGCATAGTGTTTGAGATGCGGTCTTAGCAACGCCATGTACAGCTGCAGTAAAACGCCCTTACTCCTGTATTCAAATCCGCCTGAAATGAAGGTGAATACACAATTTATCTGCACACCTGCTTTCTGCTCCTGCAATATTGCTTTCAGTGACTGGTGTACAGGGAGATCCAGATCCTTTTCAATGTTACAGCTCCCCACTTGTTGGGTCTGTGTACATTGGTCAGCGTGCCAATGCCATTCCCAGTATTGACTTCTCGATTCAGATCTCATTGCCCGACACTGTCCTTGGAGGGCTGCACAGAAGGAAACGAAAATGCAGCTTAAGTTCCTGTATAGATCAACATTTTTCAACCAATCCCTTTTCAAATGATAGGCTCCCGTTCTGTTTTTTTTTCCATCAAAGGTCACAATATCACATATCCTTCGCCTCCCCTCCCCATTGCTCCCCATATGCCACGTATTTGCCCAGACACTCCACTTGTCTAAATCACTTTGGAGCATTTTGGCATCCCGCTCACCCACTCACAATCCGATGTTGTTTAGTGCCATCAGCAAACTTGCAAATATTGTATTTGATCCACTCAATCACCCCGACCCTTGCTATATCCTCCAAGCCTTCCATTAAAAAAAACACATTGTTTTATTCCTAATCACTGCTTCCTGCCAGCTCTCCCATTCTAAAACCATATTAGTCCCAGTCCCATAGGATTTGAATTTGACGAATAGGCTTGGTGCTTTATCAAAAATCTTTCTTAAAATGCAATCATACTTCACTGATTGTTTCTCCATCATTATGCTAAACGTCACTTTCTCAAATCTGATTCCCATTTGAAAAATCTCTGTTGAATTTGTCTGTGCTCATTACTTTCAGTTTGAATACTTCCTCTAAAACTGTTCAGTTGCTAAATTCATTCTTATTCCCTTTTCCTCAACAGACTAATGTTCACTAGTTTGATGGGAAGTTTTTTTTTTGTTTCGTATTCTTACGTGAATACACAACTGAAGTATTTCGTTCACAGTTCTGCCGTTTCCCTGTCTCCGTTCTCTGGTATCAGACTGTAAGAAAGCTGCACCTTTTTTTCCGTTAATTTTGCCATTGACATATTTTCAGAAGACATTATACGTTCAATCTTAAAACCCTTGTTAATATACCAATCAGAAACCCATCAATTCCTATCTTAGCTATTCAATCATTGACCTTCAACAGCCATACAAACACAGAAGCACAGACTTTGTCCCATCAACAATACAGCACGGTCTACATTTGCCCCACTTTCTGACACAAGACTATAGCCGTGAAACGTATGTCATTTCAAGTGCACAGCCGTATATTTTGTAATGGCTGTAAAGTTACCATGACAATTCATCTTCAGGAAGTACATTCCTGACCCCAGCACCCTCTGGGTGGAAAATAATCCTCAATTCCTCTCCAAATCTACAACCCTTCATTTTAAAATATGCTCCATAGTTCTTGGCCCTTTGACTATTAGGAAAAGCTGCCATCTATCCACCCTGTCCATGTCCCTCGCAATCCTATCCTTCTGAATCTCGGCCCACTCAACCTTCTGTCCTCCAAACTAAACTATCCGAGCTTATCCAACCTTTCTCCGTAGCTGAAATGCTCCTTCCCAGAGAAAATCCCGATGAATATCATGTGAGCACCCTCCACTACAATCACATTCTTCCTGTAATGTGGCTCCCAGAACGACAAACAGTATTCCATCTTGGCAAAACCAAACTTCCTCATAGGTCTAATAATCTATGCCTTGAGGAATAAAGGTTATGTATACGGTCCCCAATGCTTTCTCAAATTGAGCATTAACCAGTTTAGTCACATTCAGGGATTGGTGGAGAAGCACCCTCTGAGCTTCGTCTTGTGCTGCCATTCATTGAGTACTCCCCTACTCCAGTTCCTTCTTCCAAAGTGCATAATTTCATATTTATCAGGGTCACAATACATCTGCCTATGCTCCACGCATCTGACCATTTCAACTGTATCTTCTTGTAACATATGGTCTCCTCCTCTTTTCCAACTACCCGGTCAATCTTTGTATCAAACTCAAACTTTGTTGTCACACTCCAGCCACCTCCGTCTATATTCACAGCTGCATCATTTATGAATACCCCAAATAATAAGGTTAAAGATGGCACAACACCAGATTATTATCTAACAGGTTTATTCGGAGGCACGAGCTTCAAAGCGCTGCTTCTTCGTGAGGTGGTCGTGCGCTTTGAAAGCTCATGCCTCTGAATAACCCTGCTGGACTATAACCTGGTGTTTTGTGATTTTAAGGTTTGTCCACTCCAGTCCAAAACCAACAACTCCGTATCACAAATAATAACGTACACAGCACTGATCGCTGTGATACGCCATTGGACACCGGTCTCAGTCAGACTAACAACCTTCAACCACTACCCTTTGTCTCCTAACAGTAAGATGATTTGGATGCAATTTGGCAAGTCACGAATGACTCCCACCTGTTCCCTTGTTATTCTTTTCCGCTTGACACACTTGCAGAATATCTCTGGATTCTCCCTGATCATGCTCTACCAGCAGGTTTCAATGCACCTGTTTTAGGTAGTTCTCACCGAGTGAAGAATTTCATCATTATTGCCATCTTAAATGGTCTGTCCCTTAAATTGCAATTGTTGGCCTTGAATGTGGATTACACAGACAGGGAAACGGTCTGTTTATTTCCAACTTGGCAGATGTTTTGTGAAATTTCAAAGTTTCATTGTGACCCTCCTTATATTCTTTGAAATTCGAGAGCACACAGGCCGAGTTTCCTCATCAGGCAATCTCACCATCTGAGGGATTAATCTGGACAATGTCCATTGCATTTTTTAGTAGTCAGTATATTCTTTCTCAGATTGGGTCACGAAAACTTTACACAATTGATGTAAGTTGGGTCGCTATGCTGAAAGCTTCATTTCCAGACGTTTCGTTATCATAGTAGGTAACATCTTCAGTGGCCCTCATGCGAAATAATGCTTAAAATTCCTGCTTCCCATTTATATGCTTGCGCTTCTTTGGGTTGGTGATGTCGTTTCCTGTGATGATGCTATTTCCTGTTATGGAATCACTTCCTGTACATTTTCTCAGAACGTGGTTGATGGGGTCTAAAAACTAATAGCACACCGATTTAGACATTTGTAAGAAATACATATGGATTTTCTCCATTGCTGATGTTAATTCCTAAATATCCAATATCACATGCTGTATATTAGATTCCAATAGTTTCCTTGCAGATGTCAAGTCAATTGTTCGGCAGTTCTCTAAACGATGTCTTCTTCCCTTTATAGATACTTAAATTCCTTCCATTAATCTATCGTGCTTGGATCACGTTTCCTAACTTCCATTTGTCTACAATGGCTTCCAGCCTCTGCATAATGCATAGGAAAATAAAACACAGTCATCGACAGTGCAATTAATATTTCTATTGACGATTTATGTCTGACATTTTAATATGAAGTACATCAGGTTTGTCAGACTTAGCATTGCTCAATCCAGTTACATTCTCAAATATCACCTTGCTACTGATATCAGTTGACTTTATGTCTTCAGTTGCACAAGCCCGACATGATCATTGGGTATTACTGGGTGATTTTTTGGATCTCCCTCCACGGAGACAGATGCAAAGTAATTGGTTATTTTCTTGGCCATTTCCATGTTCTTCACAATCAACTCTCCTCTCCCGATTACGAATTTCCATATTCGACTTTGCTTTTACTTTGTTTCCTTTGATATACAGATTGTAGATTTATACAGTGTTTTTGTTCCTATTTGTAAGCATTCTTGTTCGGTTTTTGATTTCCTTATCACTTTCATGGCCCTTGTTTACGGATCGTGAATTATTGAGAATTCTCAGGTTTCCACAATGACTGAAATTCTTTTGAAGCCACTTCCTATGATTAATACGTTTTCTAATTCGATATGTTCAACATCATTGTGTCACTTTCCCTTTTTTGGTGTTTGTACCTGAAATAAATAGACATATTATTCAGACGTTGCAATATTTCTATAAATCTCCTGGTCCTGATTGGATATATTCAGGAAGACTGCAGGAGGACAGAGAAGGAATTGCGGGACCCCTGGAGGATATTTTTGCATCATCGCTGGCCAACGGGTGAAGAAATACTCAGCAATACAGGACACGCGTCAAAAACTTTCCCGCTGTGTCAGGAAAAGGGTCGCCATAGTCTATCAGCTCCTTCACACTCCCTGTACCGACCCCCAAACAAGGCTCACACTCTATCTCCAAATAAGCATCAGGCACTTCTAAACCCACTATTGAATTCAGCAACTTTCTTCCTCACTTTCTCTATCACCTACGCAATACCCCCCACACTAATAACACTAAATGAATTTCCAACTGTCGACTGATTTATTCCGGACACCTCACCATTCCTCCCAGCCCACCTCCACCAGCACTAACAGCAGGGTCACCCAGTCCCACTATCCCACCCTCCCTCTCTCCCTTTCACTGCCTGGAATGGGACGGAAAGGGCCAAGCTGGATGGTGGAGTGACTGATATCTGTTCCCTCACACACCGTTCCCCCGCCATGTTGTGAGGAGCTTGGGCATGTGCCGGACAGAAACAAGATGGCTTACGCAGAGCTTCTGAAACATCAACTTCCCATCAACTGAGTTAAGAGCAACGTTCAGTTCTCACTTTAAACCCACTGTCAGTTCCAACGTCAGTCCTTTCACTCCCAAACAAAAACAAATGCCTCACAGCACAGAGATGCAGGCACAGAAATCACAGGTGCATTGGTAAACACGGCAACATACTAATATGAACAACACATATAAGGAGATAACACATTGCAACACACAGAGACATATACAGTTGCATACAAATAGACACAAACACAGATAGAAACACAGAGGCTGATATGCAGACACACAGGTGTAGACACACAAATACACAGAAAACAAGCACATGGACACGCAAATATACATATACATACACACAGAGGCACAAGCACTAATGTCATTAAGACACAATTCAGCATGTTTTTCGTTTATAAAGGGATAAAGAATTCAAGGGAGAAGGCAGGAGAATGAGGTTGAGGGACATACAGGAAAGTTTTGAATGGCATATCTGACTTGATGGGCCTCGTAGCCTCATTGTGCTCCTTTTTTCATGCTCATGTGATGTTATACTGTCAAGTATTCACTTTCTGAGATAGCAGCAGAGGCTGGGTTTGATACATATTTGACTGGAAAGAGTCACTGGGAAGGATGAACAGGTTTGGAGAGCAGAATGGATTATGGTTATTCATAAATATTATACACTTAAGTATGAAAAGAGGTGGTAATTTGATTGTGGTTAACACAGTTTTAAATTAATGGGTCCCACAATGAAGTAAAGATGTCCCTTTCTCCTTCGTCCTGTGCAGTCTGTGGTATCCTCAACCACAGGAAATAGGGAAGACTCTGTTCTTGAGGATATTCTAGGCAGGGCTCAACTGATCTTTGCTGGACAGGAGAATCAATGTTTATAGGGAACAGACGGGAGAGGGATGTTCAGAGACAATCGGATCAGCGATGAGCATTCTGAATGTGTTGGTCCTGCAATACTCCCACGTGGCTGTAAGAGAGATACACTGCCGTCATTACCCCATATGTTTTTCCCTCAGTACACGCTCGAGGCGGTTACAGAGATATATTGCTATCCCTCTCCATGTGTTGTCCCCTCAAACCAGCCCTCGAAGCTGTTACAGAGACATACTGCTGTCACTACTCCATGTGTTGTTCCTGCAATACTCCCTCGAGGCTGTTACAGAGATATACTGCTGTCATTACCCCATACATTGTTCCCTCAATACACGCTCGAAGCTGTTACAGAGATATACTGCTTTCCCTACCCCATGTGTTGTTCCCGCAATACACCCTCGAGGCTGTTGCAGAGATATACTGCTGTCACTTCTCCATGTGTTGTTCCCTAAATCCACCCACGAGGCTGCTACAAAATTATACTGCTGCCCCTACCCCATGTGTTGTTCCATCAATCCGCCTCACAGTGCCGTTACAGAGATATACTGCTGTCATTACCCCATGTGCAGTTCCCTCAATCCTCTCTCCAGGCTGTTACAGAGATATATTGCTGCCCCTAACCCATGTGTTGTTCCCTCAACCCACCCCTCAATGCTGTTACAGGGTAGGGGACCACCCCAATCAGTCAGACAGGATCGTTACAATGAGACAGGAGGAGAACATTCTGCCCCTCTAAGAAATTACGCAGGAATATGGAATTAAGTAATTCAGATCGTTGAGTACATTACAGAGCCCAGGACGAGTCCATTCAACCTGTCTGAACAGCTACATAGTAACAGGGAATAGAGAGTAGAGAGAAATGCATAGTTTCAGCCTGCAAAGCTCTAACTGATGGAGTGCCTCAGAGATCACTGTGAGGTCGTCAATAATCAATAATCTGTATCAATGATGTAGAGGAAGGGGAGGGAATAGCTTGGAGCTCAATTAGCTCGTAGACCAAGATGGTCATTCATTGTGTCAAATGGAGGTACTGAGTCTGCAATATGATTATAGACAGGGAAGGTTAGTGAGCAAAACCTTCACTAGAAATAACATAAGGTAAGTTGTCTATTTTGGCATGAAGGATAAAATAATGGCAATCAATCTAAATTGAGAGAGATTGCAGAACTCTGTGATACAGCTGGTTTCCATGTTCTTGGAACATGAATCATATGAAATCAATCTGCAGATGCAGCATGTGATTTGGAAGGTAAGTGGAATGATGCTGTTTTTGACAAAAGTTATCAGGTTTAATCGCAGGAATGTTTTACTGCATCTGTACAGGGCATTGCTGAGACCACACCTGATGCACTGTGTGCAGTTCTGATCCCCTAACACTAAAATAAAAGGATATAATTTTTCCAAAATTTTTAAAGAGGTTTCCCTTTTCTCATTCTTGGAATGCCGGCCTTTGGTTATTGGGGATAATCAGTTCCGATCTTAGCCTAGAAATAGTATTGAACCACCCATGAATTTCAGAAAAATGCATCAGCTGGATGCATATTATCTCCTGTCAGGGAGGCTAAAGTTAGAGAATACATTTGAAGAAAAAGATGTATTTTTATTAATACACATGCTATGAAGACACCTACCAATATTTACAAATTACAGAGTCACATGTAAGCATGTCATCAAATTGTAAAGTGGGTACATTTTTTTGAGATTGAATGGAATTATGTACAAGGGCAATGACGCACCGGCATATAATCCATAATCAGGTTTTCCAGAGAATGTTCCAGGAGAGCACACATGCTCCAGTTTGCTGTTCAGTTGACATTATTGTATGTTTCAACCCAGAGAGGGAGAAAACTGTTCCCTGCCTGTGGAGCAGCAGCCGATTGATCCCTCTCTCTTAATTTGTTCCACCAGATAGCGAAGTGTCAGTCTATAAAATCCCTGAGTTATCTTTACCACTTGCAATGGATTCCTGGAGAGGATTCATTGGAAACTTTCATATGCCTGAAATAAAGGGAATTCAGCCAAATCCAACTGTTCCAGAAAGAAATCACAATACCAGTAGCTTGTGTGAGCAGAATAGCTTCAAAGGCAGCATAACATTTGGGGCAGTCTGTCATTCATATACCATTTGATATGAGTTTAACTTTCTGTGTCTCACATTGTTTCTAGAAAATGACCTACTCTGAGCCCGATATCATTGGCCACATCACTAAACTGGTTACATTTTAGATTGGTGTAACCAGTGGAGGAGTGGGATGGAACTATCCAACATCGGCTGGTACACCAATGAGAATTTTTCAAAGGGCTGTCCAAGTGGAAATTCCCTCCACAGAAGTTTGTGGTGCCTGGATGTTTGCATTTATTCAAAGTTGTATTTGGTGGCATTTGTCAGAAAAGTGAATGTATAAAATGATATACAGACAGAAAAGTGCTGGGGAGACCACAATCACATGACCCATAATGTTTGTGCATGGTGGAGCGGGACAATGTATCTAATGGCTCACTCCTGCTGCTCAGGCCTATGTTCCATTCAACCACTCACAGCTCCTGCAAGGAGCAGTTGGAGGCCACTTTCTCCGAATACCTGATCCACAGTAACACAGCATCTCATTCAGTCCCTCAAGACTGTCACACACACACGGTTTATAGTGGGTTGTAAAATGCTATCTGGAAATCCAGATAGTTCGAAAGTTAATAACAATCGTTAACTTAGTAATTACAGAATATGAGGACATAAGGAACCGGATCAGCTAATTCGGACGATCAAGCCATTGTCTTCCATCATGGCTGATCTACCATTGGTATTAACTCCTCTTTAATACCCAATTCTTCTCATCCCTTAGCTGTCTGACAGGTCAAAAATCCATCTCCCACCTCCTTAAATACTTTCAGTGATGAAGCTCCCATAACTCTCGAGCCCAGATAATTCCTGACATTGATTACCCGCTGTGAGAGGAAAACACTCCCTACACATACTTCGTCAACTAATTTATATGAACATGAGTTGAACACACGAGCTCAGCAAAGAGTGAATGGCTTTCATATCACGGGAATATTTGACTGAGGATATCATCAGGATCACCCACTTATTTGAGCTGAATGGAATCAGGTGTAACTTCCCACTCGTCTGAGTCTTTCAGAGCACAAAGAAAGATGGTTGTGGTCGGTGGCCAGCAATCCTCTCCGCCTCGGGACATCTCTGCAGGAGATCCTCAGATTAGCCGCGACAGCACAAACATCTTCAACTGCTCCATCAATGTCTTTCCCCATCATAAGATCTGAAGTAGTAATAATGACTGAAGATAACACAATATTCACAGCATTTTGTGGCCCCTCAGCTCCTGAACCATTCTGTGTCCGTGTGCAGCAAGACCAGAACAGCATTCCGGTTTGTGCTGTTAAAGTGTCAGTAACATTCATGTAACAGCGCTGCCAGACACTGCACATTTCCACAGTTAATAGAGGAGCTCAATCAGCATCTCAAGCTGGTTGCACACTGATATGTGGAAGCCATTGAGCCCCTGAAACTACTGAACAAGAAGAGGGACAGCCCATTCAATCCACCTGCCTGCTCCAAAGGAAGGGAAGGGGTTTGGTCAGTCCATCGAGCTATTAAATAGAAACATGCAGAGTCCATTCAGACCGTTAAACATGTTCCATGAGACCAGGATGAGGGTATTCAGCCCCACGAGACAGTTATACCGAAACAGGAGGGCGTCATTGATACTCCAACATGACAAACCAATGAAACCGAGACTGCACTGATAAAGGGCTCCATGGTGTTAATCATGGCTCCACAGTTTGTAGAGCGTGAGCTACTTTAACATGGTTTGCTGGCAGTGAGGAGGGAAACCAATTTTTTTGTGACAAGTCTCAAGGAGGCATCTTCTATCTCCGAGAAGACACACCCATGTGCTCTATGTAGGTCAGAAACTGCTGGGAAGAATTAACACTTTTATAATGAAGGTATTGTGGTTGCTGTCGGGATTATGGATAGCATGACGTTCATTGCATGCTATCACTCACCAATTGAACTGTATTAATGTTGGGAGAGGTTTTTTTTCCAAATGCCTGAGCCTCTCTCTCTCCCTCAATCGAAATTGGGAGTGGTGGTGGTTGGGTGGAACGTTCTCAGAGGCTCTGAAACTATCGAGAATCATGTAACCCTAGTGAAAAAAAGTCATGGACTCTATCACCGTAACAATGTCTCTTCAGAACATCATAAGTGATTGTACATCCCCCTCCATGTTCAATCCAATCATCTTATTCTCTCATTGAGCTTCACTCACTGTTCATACTGCCATCATCCCAGGGATTTGTCTGGTGAGACTTGAGAGAACGTCAATCCACAGTACCCCAAATACTGCCTCAACAACACTCTCAGGGATGATCGCAATAATCCTTTTCTCTCACTTAGACATCGCCGTTTCCTTCCTGTTACGCTATTACTTCTCTATGCACTACGACTGACATGGAATGTATATGTTCCTTACATCTGAACGCCAACATCAATAAAGCCAGCACCAGAGTTTCCTATGGAGATGTGCATCACAATCGAGGAGAATTTCAATGAGATCGAATACATCTAAAAGATGTGATGATCCCCTACCTGAATAGAAATGAGCTGTACAAATACGAGAAACAGGCAGAGGAAGGGAGCGATCTTTACTTTTGTTCGTCTCACACAGGATGTATGCAGGCCTGGTCAGAACAGCATGTTATGCCAATCTTAAACTGAATGGCTGGTTCAGTTGTTCCACAGGACAGTAAAGAGTAAAACACATTGCTGGGTGTTTGTAGTGTTACAATACAGGATAAATTATCCTGCTTAATTAAAACAGGCAACAGAGAAAAGATTTATCCAATGCAGTAATGTGTGATAATTCTAGAATTCTAGGAACTATTTAAAGTAAAAAATTAACAACTTTATTTCTTAAAGTATTACAGAGAATAATAATCGAACGAATATTTACACCTTCTTCCTCCAACCTAGCTTTTACCTTCCCCCTCTTAATTCGAGTCCGAGAAATTCCTAATTAAGATTACAAAATAAAACTTCTTATGTCAAAACCAAGACGCTTTCGGTTCTTCTCCATAGTCCTGTCTTCTTTTCTACTGGGGGATTCTGCTTCACTAGTTACTAATCAATAAATATACTTTTAAGGGAGCTATTTTTCAGGCAGTCTTTGCATGCTGGTAGCTTGGCAGCTCTGGTCTCAACTGTTCAATTGTCCACGGTCTTCCACCCCTAAACTATTGGATTCCGTCATTGGCATTTAAGATAATGAATATATTACATTCAAACTTGATTGGAGGTGGGTCTTTTGGGGTATAATTTAAGCTGTTTCGCTGAACATGTTTTTGTCTCCAGACAATGATCTAATCGAGTTGTTCGACCAAATGTTAAATTATATCTATTTTTCAGATGACTTGGTGCTCTCAGGTAGGTTAAAGATGCAGTACACCCACATGTTCATCACAGAAGTCACACAGAAACCTGACGAGGGAAAGTTGACACAATGACTTACCTAAAGGACTTCAGACAAGCAGATGGGCTTGTTATAAAACAAATGACAAGCATTTGTTTTATAACAAATGGTAATGGTTGTTTTTAACTTACACCACTTTCCTTCATGAGATATCAACAGACTATTATTCTGTGGCTGTAGATTATGAGTCAGTGACTTGATCACCATAAATTATCTTCCTGTACGTGCAGAGAACACGTCAAACATCCTCAAGAGCAATTATTTAGTAACGGACAGTGGTTAGAAGGCACTTGAAAGTGTTGCATCCCGATTGGACAAAGTCAAAATATGATTGTTCATTCAGAAGTTGCAGTGAGACTGCAGACGAGACTAAGATATCATAATGGTGGTTATGGACAGGATTGGTGAGTGGGGAGGACATGGAGATGTAAATCTGTGAAGGACAAAATGGACTATGGAGTTTGAGATCATTCTGTGTCCTTCTCGTATATCAGTGAGTAATTTATAAATAGTAGTTTGATTGTTATAATGTATAAGGAAATGATTTTTTGATTTGAACTGAAGACATTGACTTGCATTTCGCAAAATGTATATATCATGAGCAGAAATTCAGTTCAACCTGGTTTAGTAGACAAATATAATGTCTGACCAGGAACACCAACTATTGCGAGGATGGGATAGTAACCACCTTGAATAATCCAAAGGATATCCTGAACCCGTGATGGTAATGATATCCAAGGCCGAGAAAGCTAGTAAAGTCCCGAGGATAAATTCCTGTCCATTGTTGAAATATTCCAGTCTCATGTTCTCAGATTCTGATCCATTGTTGGAATATTCCCGTCTCATGTTCTCAGATTCTGATCCATTGTTGGAAGACTCCAGTCTAATGTTATTAGATTCTGATCTCTCCTCCCCCTCTCTCTCGAGCTGCAGATCCCTGTTAGTGCTGTCAGTGATGATCCTACTCACACTATGGGATAGCACATTGATCAGAGCCCATTTATCGTTCAACGATAGAAACTTTCCACTGCCATAATTAGGATCCACAGAGATTGATATTAATCATTGTCACTGAACAAATAGCTCCAGTTAACCCCTTTGAATTCAATAATGATTTTATTAAAATTCAAAAGAACGTTAAGTTTACACGTTTGGTATGGGATATGTGTTGGGGGGGTGGTGAACAGGGAGAAATAATTGAGATGGTAGATTGATTGCACGTAATCATTCAATCTGCCTAGATGTAGTCGTAATGTCAAAGGATTGTCATTACTTAAACAAGTTTCTCCATTTATAAATCGAAACATACTGAACAGTGCTTATAATGTCAGGAAAATATGTAGAGAACGTTTCTAGTCCATAATCTGACAGAAAATTGCCTATGACAACATGACTAATAACAGACAAATGGTACGGATATGTTTACAGAGAATATGATGTGACACACATTTTAGATGGTTATTCGAGGATCAGAGAGGGCAGGTGAGGGTCACGCTGTTAATGTTATCGATGACAATCAACTGTATTGAAGTAAATTTCACTGGATTTCAATTGCAGTGTGATTATAATATTGGGGCATGGCTGCTGAGACTGCAGGGAGAGAACATGATATTTCCCAGCCGTCAGTATTGAAAATTTATTCTTCAAAAATCATATGAAGATTAAATTCCAGGATACATCTCCAATGAGGAATGAGGAGAGCCAATATTGACCATACAACCAGAAAACATTGGAACAGAAATTTGGCCACTAGGCCCATTGAGCCTGCTCCGGCATTCCATGATGGCTGTTAAGCTTCTCTACCCCATTCTCCCACTTTCTACCTGTTACCCTTGATCCCCTCTACAGTAGAGGAACTATCTGTCTCACTCCTAAATATACTCAATGAGCTGGACTCAACAGCCCTCTGTGGCAGTGAATTCCATAGATTCACCGCTCTCTGGCTGAAGAAGTTTGTCCTTATCTTTGTCCGAAAATGACTTCTCTTTACACTGTCCCCACAGGTCCTAGTCTTTCCTACCATTGGATTTATCTTCCCAAAATCCCCTGTCCCACGCCATTTAGTATTCTGTAAGCTTCAATTAGACCTTCTAACATCCTTCTGAACCCGACCAAATACTGAACCGGAGCCCTCAAATATTTTTTAAATGTTAAGCTTTTATTTCCTGGCACCATTCTCGTGAATCTCTTTGGAAAAAGCTCCAGGACCAGTGAATCCGTCCTGAGGTATAGGACTCAAAACTGCGCACAATAATCTAAATGTGGCATGACCAAAGCCTTGTAGAGCCTCAGACGTAAATCCCTTTTTTAATATTTAAGCCTTCTTGAAATAAATACCATAATTGTATTTGCCTTCCGAACTACTGACATTTTTGCAACTTTACTTTTGAAGACGTCTGGACTGGAACCCTCTCGTCTTTTTGCACTTCAGTTTTCTGAATTTGCTTGCTATTTAGAAAATAGTCCATGCCTCTATTCATCCTGGCAAAATGCTTTCTTATACATTCCCACATTGTCCTCCATCTGCCACTTCTTTATTCACTCTCCAAACCTGTGAAAATCCTTCAGCAGGTGACTGTGAGGACCGCAGATGCTGGAGATCAGAGTCAAAATGTGTGGTCATAAAAAAGCACAGCCAGTCAGGCGGCATCCGAGGAGCAAGAAATCCGACGTTGCAGGCATAAAGCCTTCATCAGGAATGTGGTGTGGCTGGAAGGGGGCAGAGAGATAAATGGGAGGGGCTGGTGCTTGGAGGAAGATAGCTTGGAAGGCGACAGCTAGATGAAAGTGGGTGGTGATAGTGATAGGTCAGAGTGGAAGGTGGATCGGATAGATGGGAAGGAAGATGGACACGGAGGACAGTTCAAGAGGGCGGTACTGAGTTTGTGAGTTAGATCTGGGATAAGGTGGAGAGAGGGTAGATAAGGAAACTGGTGATATTATCCTTGATACCGTGTGTTTGGAGGGTCCCATTCTTCCTCCAGACGTCTGATGGCTACAACCTGGCAGTGGAGGAGGCCGAAAACTTGTTGGGCCTTGGCGTAGTGGGAGGGGGAGTTGAAATATTCAGCCACAAGGGAGTGGGGTTGTTGGGTCGGTGTGTCCGAGAGTGTTCCCTGAATTTGACGTCCTGTCTCGCCAATGTAGAGGAGACCAGGAGCAATGGACAGACTAGAAGAAGTGTTTGGATGCACAGTTCTCTGCCTGATGTGGAAGGATCCATTATGGCCTTGGGTGGAGGTAAGGAGGCAAGTGTTCGCATAGGTTTCATACCTCTTGCAATGGCAAGGGAAGGTGCCGGGATTTGAAGGTGGCTTGGTGGGGGCGCCTGGAACGAACGAGGGAGTTGTTAGGGAATGTTCTCAGCAGTATGATGATAGGGGTGGGGAGGGAATTGTATCTCTGGTGGTGAGGTCTGACTCTTGGTGGCATATATGGCGGAGGATGATGCGTTGTATCCTGAGGTTGGTGGGATGTAAGACGAGCACCAGAGAGAACATAGAACATATAAATAGAACATAGGAAATACAGCGCAGTACAGGCCCTTTGACCCTCGATATTGCGCCGACCCAAGTCCACCTGACCTACACTCCCCCACTATCCTCAACATGCCTATCCAATACCCATTTAAATGCCCATAACGAGGGAGAGTCCACCAGTGCTACTGGCAGGGCATTCCACGAACTCACGACTTGCTGAGTAAAGAATCTACCCCTCACATCTGTCCTATATCTAAATCCCCTTAATTTAAAGCTATGTCCTTACTTGTCGTTGGAAGGGTTGAGTCCTCCTTGATCTAATCTGCTCATTATTCCCTCAATGGGCTCTAGCAGGTTCGTCAGTCCTGACCTTTTTTAGATTAGATTATTTACAGTGTGGAAACAGGCCCTCCGGCCCATCAAGTCCACACCAACACCGAAGCGTAATCCACCCATACCCCTACATTTACTCCTCACCTAACATTACGGGCCATGTAGCATGGCAAATTCACCTGACCCGCACATCTTTGTGACAGTGGGAGGAAACCGGAGCACCCGGAGGAAACCCACGCAGACACGGGGAGAACGTGCAAACTCCACACAGTCAGTCGCCTGAGGCGGGAATTGAACCCAGGTCTCTGGCGCTGTGAGGCAGCAGTGCTAACCACTGTGCCACCGTGCCGCCCACAGTACTGCTCCCCTTGATGAAACCATGCTGACTCTGTCCTAATTTACCGAAGACCTTAAAGTATTCAGAAATCCCATCCTTCACAATGGATCCCAGGTTGTTACCCACAACCAAGGTTAGGCTAATCAGTCTGCAATTTTCTATCTGCTGCCCAACTCCCTTATTAAACGTGATGTCATGTTAGCAATTATACAGCCACTTGGCCCTTTCCTGATTTTAGTCATTCCTGGAAGATTACCGCTTACGCTTGCACTAAATCTTCAGCTATTCCCCTTAGAAGTTTGGTATGTCGTCCAACTGGTCCAGGTGAGTTATCCGCATTCAGGCCATTCCTTTTTCTAACATGCTCTTCTTGGTGATACCCACATATTCAGGACTACCCTCTCACTCTCTTCAATTCTTGGGAAATTACTCGTGTCTTCCACCGTGAAGACTGATGCAATGTTCGTCAGTCATTTCTTTATTTCCCACTCCTGTCTCTCCAGCATCACTTTCCAGTTATCCATATTAACTTTTACCTCTCTTTTGCACTTTATATATTTAAAGAATCTCTTACAGTTTCCTTTATATTACTGGTTAGCTTAGCCCTATATTTAATCTTCTCCCTCATTTATTTTTTCTTGCCTTCTGTTGGACCCCATTCTCCACTTTCCCTCTGCCCTTCACCGCATTATACGCTTGCGCATTGCTTATAAGGAATCCCTGACTTCCCTTGTCAGCCCTGGTTGCCTCAACCTCCCTGTACCATGCCTCAATTCCTCAGCACGAATCTCTGCAGTGTCTCCTGAACTTATCTTGGAATCTCCTGTCTTTCCTGCTGGACCACTGTCCCGGAGGAGAAAGTGAGGACTGCAGCTGCTGGAGATCAGAAAATGTGTTGCTGGAAAAGTGTAGCGGGTCAGGCAGCATCCAATGAGCTGGAGAGTCGACGTTTCGGGCATGAGCCCTTCTTCAGGAATGAGGAAAGTCTTATTTCCAATTGTCCAATTGCAATAAATTGCTGGATAATTATTTTGCTTCAAACAACCGTCTCCAGCCTCTCACTGCACATTCTTCAACTCTCTCTGGACTCATTGGATTGACTGTTTTCTGATATCTCTCTGAATCAAATCTCTGTAATATTTATATCTTAGTTATATATACTCATTCAAACTCCAAGCTCCAAGCTTATCTGTCTTGTCAGCACACTTCAGATTGCCAGTCCCATTGTGTTCACTTCCCTCTGCCAGTTTGTTGTTGGTCTTAGCTGTACTCCAACTGCTCTTCAGTCTCTGTGCTTGTGGACATACTGCTCTGGCTCCCCACAACTTCCGCCCACCGCCACACTAGTTTAAACCCTCCTGAGTGACAACAGCCTGCCAGGAGATTGCTGCCAGTTCACGTCTATCCCGTCCTTCTTGTGGATTTCATACTGACTCAGGAATTCCAATGACCCACATATCGGATATTGCTGCACGTTCAGATGCATTCTGTCCTTCCTCTGTATACTATCTACCCGGGAATCCCAACGGTCCACATATTGGAAGTGCTTCCTACCCTACCAGCGCTTTGGCCATGTTTTTAACTGTACTACCTTCCTACTCCTAACCTCAATGGCACGTGGCACAATATAGTCTCTCCAACATTCAAATATCCTTTCAGCACCACTCCGGCAAGACTTTTACTTTAAAATGTTCAGACTTAAAAATAAAAATAAAAACTTGAGTATGCCCTCATTAACCATGAAAGTGGAGCTCAACGAATCAGTCGCAGGGACCATAGGATATCATATCTATCACCTCCACCAAATCTGTGTGACAAGTTATACATATGGGACATCAATTTGTAGATGGACGAGAATAAACAGAAGTTAGTCCAAAAGACCAGAAAATGTCAGAACAGATGGCTGCCATTCAGCCTGTTTACTCTGCTTTGCTGTTCAATTGGACTTTAGCTATTCTGTTCCTTTTAATGACAGGATCTTTACCCGGCATCCCTGGCGGGTTAGAAAGTGCATAGTGTCTTTGTGCGCTCCCTGCCTAGGGAGCATCCAGTGCCAGGTGTGGGGAATTCCGGGGTGGCTCGATGAAAGGATGCATGCAGTGACGGATGGATTCAGGGAATGAGAGAGACGGAGTAAGTAATCAGGGACTCGCACTCACAGAAGTAGTTGGACAAGATTTCCAGGCACTCACGGAGCACGAGCACCAGAGCCACTTTTACAATTAACCCGTCATATTTGCAGCAATTCTCCATCAAACCCAAGCAAATATACAGTAGATGGCAGAAACCTGAAACAAACACAGAAACCTACTGTGGAGAGAGAAAAGAATTAATTATCCCAATGCAGACACGGGTAGATTGGAAAAACTCCACAAAGACAGGGTCCAGAGATTGGAATTGAACCCGAGTCACTGACACTGTGAGACAGCAGCGTTGTGTCGCTATGCTACCCAATGATGGACAATGGGATTAGTATAGTTACAATAGTATACTTTCGACAGTCAGTTAACTGGAATGCTCTCACTCAGACCGTCTAAGATTAGTAAGCCTTTATACAGCTGCAAAGGACAATTGATGAAGCAATAAATTGATGAACACGAAACATGTAAGCTAGCTCGCTTTAGAAAATTGATTACAGGAGTTTTGTTAAGACAGATAAAAGGGGAGAGTGAACATTGGACAACCAGACATTGAGGCTGGCTGCAGAAAAATGGAGAACAAAGAATTGGAGAATGAACTGAATAGGTACTTTCCATCAACCCTCACAATGTAAGACACTAGGAACATTCCAGAACTTCAAACGAGTCGAGGGTGAGGGATGGTGTAGTGATCGGCGCTGAGGAGAAGGTACTCAAAAAGCTGCAACGTTTGAAAATGGATAAATCACGAAGACTGGAAGGATAATAACCAAAGTTCTAAAGTAATTAGCGGAGGAGATTGTGAAACCATTGGTAGTGACTGTTCACGAAAAACAATCATCCCAGAGAAGTGGAAAATGGATAATATAAAAGCTGTGCGTAAGAAGGAAGAAAGACAAAATACCAGAAATCATAGGGTAGTTAGCCTCACTTCGATAGTTATTAGGGATTTAGAGAGCATTGTGAGCAATGAGATTGAAGAGTACTTGGAAGTGCATGGTAAAATGGGGCAGAGCCAGCATGGCGTCATGAAGGAGTGGTCCCGCTGATAAGTCTGTCAGAATTATTTCAGAAGATAATGTGCAGGTTTGACAAAGGGAGGATGTGATCTGATTTGCTAATAGAGAGAGTGTTAAAGTTGTATCTGTATTACATTGAATCATGTTAATTTATTGGTTACAACTTGAATAAGCAGATACACAAAAACAACTAAAAATTGTAAAGGAGTAATTCAATACTAATTAAGTAAAATAAGGATGGAGGGTCGGGTGATGTGTTGTTTCTCCATGATGTGGGAGTGGTGGACCCCACTTTGGATCCCAGTGACCATGTCTGGAGTAAATGTTGCATGCTAGAATAACTCTGTCTCAGAGTCAATGAGCTGGACTTTAAGCTTCAAACATTGCGAGGCATCCGGGAGGGGGAGTGTTCCCTGAATGCTGTGATTCAGGAGACAGACACACTCCTTAGATCAGCTGACTCAAATTCAGCCAGTAGTTAGAAAGTGGAGTGTTTGGCATGAGTGAGGCATGTAGAGGGCTGCAGGAGGTAGAGTTACAGGAGCCTCAGCCCGAGTCCATGGCTAACAGGTTCAAGAGTTTTATTCCCTGTGTGGATGGGAATGCGGACTAAAGGGAGGATGAGCTGATCGACCAGAGCGCCGAGTTAAGGGAAGTTTTTAAGTGGGGCAAGAGAAGAGAAATGTTATTGTAATTGGGGATAGTATAATTAGCGGTATAGATACTGTTCTCTGTGACCGGGATTGAGAGGCCTGAAAGTTGCGTTACCTACTGATGCTTGGATAAGGGATATCTCATCTGGAATGCAGGGGAACTTGGAGTGGGAGGGTAAAAATCCATTGGTCGCGGTCTGTGTAGGCACCAACGACAGAGATAAAACTCGGACAGAGGTTCTGCTCAGGTATTCGAAGAACTTGGAGCTAAATTAGAAAACAGAACCAAAAAGGAAATAATCTCTGGATTACGGCTTGAGACATGAGCTAATTAACACAGGGCCAGCAGGAAAATGCGTGGATCAAAGATTGGTGTGTGAGAAATGGGTTTGTATCATGGGACATTCACACTCGTACTGGGGAAGGAGGGCACTGTTCCGATTGGACGGTCTTCATCTGAACTGTGTTGGGACCAGAGTCCTAGCAAATCACGTAACTATGGGCTGTAGACTGGATTTTAAGCTAAATGAGTTCTGGGGTGGTGTCAGTTACAGAGAAAATTAGAAAACCCGTAAAAAGGAGGGGGTAAGACTGCAGAACTCAAGAATAAGGCGTTTGGTATGATTTTCTTTATTTGTCAGAGCACAGGAGTACAGGAGTTGGGAAGTCATGTTGTGGCTGTACAGGACATTGGTTAGGCAGCTGTTGGAATACTGCGAGTAATTCTGATCTCCTTCGTATGAGAAAGATGTTGTGAAACTTGAAAGGGTTCAGAAAATATTTACAATGATGCTGCCATGGATGGAGGATCGGGAGAGGCTGAACAGAATGAGGCTGTTTTCCCTGGAGCGTTGGAGGCTGAGGGGTGACCTGATAGAGGTTTACAAAATTTTGAGGGGCATGGACAGGATAAATAGACAAAATCCTTTCCCTGCGGTCAGCGAGTCCAGAATTAGAGGACATAGGTTTAGGGAGAGAGGGGAAAGATATAAACGAGACCTAAGGGGCAACTTTTTCACGCACAGAGTGGGACACATATGGAATGAGATGCCATAGGATGTGGTGGAATCTGGTACAATTGCAACACTTAATACGGATTTGGATGGGTTTATGAATAGGAAGGGTTTGGAGGGCTTTGGGCCGGGTGCTGGCAGTTGGGACTAAATTGGGTTGGGATATCCGATCGGCATGGACAGGCTGGAATGAAGGGTCTGCTTCCATGCTGTTCGTCTCTATGACTCTAAGTTATTGAAACCTCCAGCACAGACGCAGAGAGAATGGAAAGTGTAAGCAATCAAAGTTCAAATACTCAGGATAAACAAATGCCAATGAGAAGATGGAGTGTTAATACAGGACTGAACTGTTATATCGGAATGCACACAGTTTAAGGAATAAGGTAAATAAGCTTGTGACTCATACACAAATTGTCAGGTCGCAATCACGGAGACGTCGCTGCAAGAGGATCAGGATGATGAGCTGAATATTCAAGGATATACATCCTATTAACAAGATTGGCACTTGGGCAGAGGAGATGGGGTTGTCGTATTAGGAAGAAATGAAATTAAATCAATAATAAGGAATGAAGTAATGTCAAGTGATGTAGAATTTGTGTCGGTATAATGGAGGAATCAAAATGGTTAAAAAATAAGTAGTTAGAGTTCTGTTCAGGTCTCCAAACAATAGTCAGGAGCTGGGATGCAAGATACACCAGGAGCTAGAAAGATGTGTAGGAAAGACAAAGTTACAGTGATCATGTTGGAGTTCATTATGGAAGTGGGCTGGGAATTCAGCTTGATGATGATTTGCAAGAAAATGAATTCGCAAGAAAATGAATTTGTGGAATATCCATGAGATGGCTTTGTGCAGCAGCTTGTGCAGGCAGAATAGATGAGGGAACTTAAGGTGAAGGAAATCATAGGAGGCAGTGATCGTAATATGATTGAATTTACTCTGCAATTTCAGATGTAGAGGTTAGAATCAGAGGTAACGGTATTAACACTGAATAAAGGCAATTACAGAGGCATGAGAGAGGAGCTGGGTAGAATTGACTGGTAGAAGGGCCCAGCAGGAAAGACAGTGGAGCAGCAACTGCAGGAGATTTTTGCAGTAATTCAGAGATTTACCCCGAGTAATAAGAGGCAGGGTACATGGAGAATGAGGTAACCATGACTGACGAGGGAAGCCAGCTATAGCGTTAAAGCAAAAGAGAAAGGATATAATGTGTCAAAGTGCAGTGGTACACAAGAGGGTTGGAAAACTTACAAAGACAAAACAGAGGGCAAACAAAATAAAGTAAGGAGGGAGATTATTAAATATGGGAGTAACCTAGCCAGTAGTACAACAGAAGCCAGGAAGAGTTTCTTTCTATATGTAAAGTACAAAAGAGTAACAAAAGTGAGCATTGGATTGCTGGAAAATTACACTGGAGAGATAATAGTGGGGAACAAGAAAATGGCCGAGGAACTGAATAATTACTTTGCATCAGTTTCATGGTGGAAGACACGAAAAGTACCTCAAACATTCAGAAGAGTGAGGAGCTCGAGCTGAGTATGGTGGCCACGACCATGGAGATCATGATAGGAAAAAGCTGAATGGACTAAAGTTGGTTTAATAACCTGAACCAGAGGATTAAATCCCTGTGTTATAAGGGAGATAGCTGAAGAGTTAGTGGAGGCGATGGTGGTGACTTTTCAGGAATCGCTCGAGAAAAGAACGATCCCAGAGCATTGGAAACCCACTAATACGACATCCATTTTTTAACCCAGGGATAAAGGAAGAAAATACTTTTTAAAACCGTAATGAATAGCTTAACCTCTGTCGTGGGTAAGATCCTGGAATCCCTTGTGAAGGATGAGATTTCTAAATACTTGGAAGTGTTTGGTAAAATAGGGCAAAGCACAGTATGGTTCCATCAGGGAAGGTCATGTCTGACAAAGTTGTTGGAAATCTTTGAAGAAGAAATGAGCAGGCTCCATCAAAAGTAGCCAATCGATGTTATCCACCTGGACGCCACGAAGTCCTTTGCCAAGGTGTCACACAGGAGATTATAAGGGTATGATAAGGGTCCGTGGTGTTCGAGGCAATGTAGAGGCATGAATATAAGCTTGTCTGTCTGACAGAAAGCAGAGAGTGGGGATAAAATGGTCCTTCTCAGGATGGCAGCCGGTGACAAGAAGTGCTGCACAAGGCAGCAATCGTAACTTTTTACTTGCTACGTTAACAATCTAGATGATGGAATTGCGGGCACTCTGGCAAAATTTGCAGACCATACAAAGATAGGCAAATGGACTGGTCGTATAGAGAGGCTGAAGAAGGAATTGGCCAGGTCAAGGGGTTGGCAGATGTATTCCAATGTTCAAAGTGTGAGGTCATGCACTTTGGCATGAAGAATCGAGGCATGGTCTATTTTCAAAATGGAGAGAAAATTCAGAAATATGAAGTACAAAGGTACTTTGGAGTTCTAGTGCGTGGTTTTCTTAAGGCAAGCTTATAGGTTGAGGCAGTAGTTCGGAGGGCAATTGCATTTGTAATAGATGACATTTATTACGAGATGAATTGAATATAAGAACAGGCTGTATGCAGTTTTGGTCAGACTATATTTGGAGTGTTGTGCGCACTTTTGAGGCCCATATCTCAGAAACGATGTACTGTCCAAGAAGCGTGTTCAGGTTTTCACGGGAATAGTCATAGGAGTGAAAAGTTTATTGCATGAGGAACATTTGAGTCTTGGGTCTATACTTGATAAAGTTTAGAAGGAAGAGAGGAAATGTACTTGAAACTTACGGAATACTGAATGAGCTGAACAGAGTGGATGCTCATAAAATGTTTCCATTCGCAGGAGAGACTAGGGCGAAAGATCACAACCTTAGCTTAAAGCGAACACCATTTAGAACGTTGATAAGTACAAACTTCTTTAACCAGGAAATGGTGAATCTTTGAAATTTATGGCAGAGAAGGCTGTGGGGCTAGGTCATTGAGTATATTTGTGACCGAGATAGCTTTTTAAATTATCCAGGTGATCAAGGGTTACGGAGATACGGTCGGAGAATGAGATTGATAAACTTATCAGCAATGATTGAATAGCGGAGTACACTCAATGGGCTAACTGGCCTAATGTTCGCTCCTATATCTTATGGTCTAAACCTTAAAGAGGCATCTTGCATCTCTGAAAATATGGATTCATGTTCTTCATGAAGGTCAGAAGCTAATGGAAATAGAGAATGAAGGTGTTGTGGCTGCTGTCAGACTGGTTAATAATATGATATTCATTGCAGGATCACACCAACTGCACTGCAGTAATATGGGGAGAGTTTACTCAAACCCGAAACTCTATCTCTCTCAATCGCCGTGGGTAGTGGGGGTTGTGCTGGGTAGGTGTAACGTCTTCAGAGGCACTTAAACTACCCAGAATCATGCATCCTGAGTGAATTAACATTCAATGAATTTATCACCTTCTCATTGTCTGAAGGTTCAATGCAATCACGTCTTATTATCTCACAGCGCTAGAGATTAACCTTTACTCATTCCTCAGGGTGCCATCATCCCAGGGATTAATCTGGCGGAACTGTTGCACATTCTCTCTGTGGTAAGGAAATCACTCCTTATAAATGAGATAATTTTTTTCCACAATATCCTAAACACTGCCTCAACAACACTCTCAGCGTTGATCACAATAATTCCTTTCCCTCACTTTGCTGGCTCCATTTCCTTCATGTGACACAGAAAACCATTCAGTTACAATGCACTGCCGGTAATGGGGAATGTAAACATACTTATATCTGCAGGTTAGCACCAATAAAGCCAGCACCAGATGTGCCTATCCAGATGGACATCACTCTTGGGGAGAGACTCAATCACAACGAATCCATCGAAACAAGTGACTGGCCACCTACTGAATGGAAATCAGCTGCAGCAATATGGGATACACGTAGAGGAAGAGAGCATTCTTTCCTTTCGATCTGCCCTCAAGGAATGTGTGCAGTCCTGGTCAGGCCAGCATGTTATACCGATCTTGAACTGAGTCACTTGTTCAGCTGTTCCACAGGACTGTAAAGAGTAAAACACAGTGCTGTGAGTTTGTAGTCACACAGAGACCTGACCAGGGAAGAATGACCCATAGCCGTCTCTAATGGGCATGAGGTGGCTCTAGACTATGAGCAAATGGCGTAGCCACCATACACTCTCTTCCTACCTTTCTAATTCTGTGCAGAGAACAACGTAAACATCTCAAGTGCAATTATTTTGCAATGGACACGTGGTAAGAAGGTAATTGAAACAGCTGGATGCAGAGATGAACAAAGGCACAAACGATGGTTTATTCAGGAATTGGAGTGAGGCTGAAGAGGAGACTCCGATGCCATTATGTTGGTACTGGAAAGGATAGGTGAGTGGAGAGGGTATGGAAATGTATACTCGTGCAGGAGAAAATTAATCAAGGAAAACAGTCCATTTCATCCTCCAACATTGGTACGAAATTTGTAAATAATCATTTGCTAGTTATAATTTGTAAGGCATGGAATCTTTGATTGGAACTGAAAATATTGACTTGCACCTTTCCAAAATTTACATATCATGACCGTCAATTCAGTTCAGACAAGTTCACAAGGCAGACAGAGTAACTTACTAGGAATACCAACTGTAGCAAGGATAGGATATTAATCAGCTTGAATAACCATCATTACTTCTTCAATCGGCGAGGCTAATGATATCCAAGGCTGTGAAAGCCAGAAAAGACCCGAGGATAAACTCCTGTCCATTGCTGGAAATTTCCAGTCGAATGTTCTCAGATCCTGATCCATTGTTGGAACATACCAGTCTAATGTTCCCAGATTCTGATCTCTCCTCCCTCTCTGTCTGAAGCTGCTGATCCTTGTTACTGGTGTGGGTGAGGCTTCTGCTCATACTATGGGATAAGACACTGAACGCATTTCCTTCCTGATAGAAGAGGGAAACTTTTTACGGACCCATAGGATCCATAGAGACTCACATGATCACAGTCCCTGAACAAATAGCGCCAGCTAATCTATTTCAATTTGATACTGTTTTACTACAATTCGAAATAACCTTGAACATATGTGCATTCTGGATATGATATGTGAGTGTGACTGAAGGAAGAAATGTTGGAGATGGCAGATAGATTGTGTGTAATCATTCAGTCTTCCTTGGATATACAGGTAATGCCAGAGGTTTAACTGAACATAAATATGCTTCTCTGCTCATAAACGGAGAAATAAATCCTATAATTATTGATTAGTCTTTTTGAAAAATCACTAAAACATTGAGAGAACATCTTCTGTCCATGTTCTGATGGTAACATGTGCCTAAGCCAATGTGAGATGAGAACAATCAAACGGCATGCATATGTTAACAGAGAATTGTTCGTGACAAGTACAATTCAGATTGTTATTCCAGAATCAGAGAGGGCAAGGATGGATGTTTATGTTATCAATGTTAAGGAACTGTGATGAACTGTCATTTACTGACTTCTATTACATTGTGATTCTGACACAGGAGAAACGACAGAAGATGGAGAGGACTGGGGGACATGGCTATTTAAACTGGGATGAGGGATATTGATGTTCCCCAGTTATCAATCTTTACATCTCATATGAAGAACAGATTCAAGAATACATCCACAATGAGAAATTAGCAGAGCCAATATCAATGAAATGTATTCATGTAATACAAAATACAGGGACAAAATGATTTTCTGTATCGACCAGAATATGCAAAGTACAAAGAAATAAGATTGTTAAAATGCACTCCTGACATTATGTTATAAAAATTGAAATGTGGATTCGAAACCGAGGAAAGTGGTGTGCAAACTTTATCAATCATTATTTGATCCACAGCGGAAATGCTGATTTCCCCCCCGTCAGTGATCCCTCACTGGGATTCTCTCACTCAGTTTCTCACACAGGATCTGGAGATGGGGTGGGAGTGTTGGGTGGAGTTATCATTTACTGCTGCACATTGCACAGTTTATTTAAAAAATCTACCTTCGCCATGAAGTTAACCTATTGGTCTATTGGGTTCTGTTTAGCTGTCAGTAACCCGGCCTGTGTTGTTATTTTAAATAAATTATCTGGGATGACAGTCAGTATCAGCAGAGTGGTCACAGCGTATGGCACCCAGATAAAGGGCTTGCAGTTCAGAGGATTTCTAAATAAAATGTTCAACTTCTGTCTGTCCGTATTTATCTACCCTCAGGCTGTCTTCTGATCTATCTGAATTCACTTTCATCTAACACCTCTTCCTCTCCCTCTCGTTCAATCGCTCCCCCTTCTATCCTCTCTCAGTTTATTTTGCTTCATTTTCTTTATCTCTGTTTATTTCTCTCTCACACCATCTATCTCCACAGTATTTCCAATTGTGCAGTTGAAGTGCTTGTGACCCCACAATGGGCTGAGTGACCTCCATCAGTGTTATAGTAATTTGGTGCTTCTGTGCTCCACAATTAAGACTTTAGCTGCCTGGATAGGCATGCTGGTCCGGTGATAGATGGAGTGCACAATCACCAATTATCTCTTCCTGTACTTCTCTGATGTGCAGCTATTTTGAAATGTCTGTGCAAACAAAATAGACTGAATGAAATTTGAACAGTCCAGAAGACGTTCTTGATGGTGTATTTCATTTAGGATTTAATGAATGATGAGATTCCAGAAAAACATAAGCAATGAAAGAAAAAACAGGGCAACCCAAGAAATAGCAGTTGAGTACAACAAATGGCTCCAAGTAGGCCTCATGGTATTATCGCTAGATTATGAATCCAGAAAATCAGTTCTTGTGCTGTGGATCCAGGTTCGAATCTCGCCACTGCAGATGGTGGAAAAGCAATTCAATAATTTTTTAAAAAGCTGGAATTAGGAATCTACTTTTGAGACTGAAACCATTGCCGATTTTCAGAAAAAAAAAACACCACTTGGTTCACTAATATCCTCCAATAAAGTAATTGGAGGCAAATGTAATTCCTATTTTCAAGAAAGGAAATAGGGAAATCGCTGGCAATTACAGACCAGTCATTCTCACGTCTGTCGTCTGCAAGGTGTTAGAAAGGATTCTGAGGGATGGGATTTCGGACCATCTGGAAGAGCATGGCTTCATTAAATGCAATCTGCACGGCTTTGTGAGGGGCAGGTTATGTTTCACGAAGCTTATTAAGTTCTTTGAGGATGTTACCAGACAAGTTGATGAGGGCCGAGCGGTGGATGTGATGTATATGGACTTCTACAAGGCATTTGATAAGTTCCCCCATGGTCGGCTCGTTCAGAAAGTCAGGAGGGTTGTGCCAAAGGGAAATTTAGCAGTCTGGAAACAGAATTAGCTGGTCGACAGAAGACAGCGAGTGGTAAGGGAAGGGAAGTATTCTGCCTGGAATTCAGTGTGAGTGGTGTTCCACAGTGCTCTGTTCTTGGTCTCTACTCTTTGTAAGTTTTATTAAAAACGTTGATGAGGAGATTGATGGATGGGTCAGTAAGTTTGCAGATGACACAAAGGTTGGAGGTGTCGTTGACAGTATAGAGGACTGTTGTAGGCTGCAGCGTAACATTGCCAGGATGCACAGAGGGGCTGAGAGGTGGCAGATGGAATTTAACCTGGATAAATGCGAAGTGATGCATTTTGGAAGGGAGAACTTGAAAGTTGAGTACAGGATTAAAGACAGGATTCTTGTTAGTGTGGATGAACAGTGGGATCTTGGTGTCCAGGTACATAGAAAATTGCCTTAAAATTGCCACCCAAGTGGTCAGGGTTGTTAAGAATGCATATGGCAATTTTGCCTTTCAATAACAGGGGGATTGAGTTTAAGAGCCGTGAGATCTTGTTGCAGCTCTATAAAACTTTGATTCGAACGCACTTGGAATACTGTGTCCAGTTCTGGTCGCATTATTATAGGAAAAATGTGGATGCTTTGGAGAGGATTCAGAGGAGGTTTACCAGGATGCTGCCTGGAATGGAGGGTTTATATTACGAAGAAGTGTTGATTGAGCTCGGATATTTTACTTTGGAAAAAAAGAAGGAAGAGAGGGGACCTAATTGAGATGTACAAGATAATAAGAGGCAAAGATAGAGTTGATAGCCAGATACTTTTTCCCAGAGTGGAAATTGTTAACAGGAGGGGTCACAGTTTTAAGCCGTTTGGCGGAAAGTATCGTGAGGATATCAGAGGTGTGTTCTTTAAGCAGAGTGTTTTGAGATCATGGAATACATTGCCCGCAGCAGGTGTGGAAGCGAGGTCATTGGGGATATGTTAGAGACTGCTGGACATGCATATGGTCACAGAAATTTGAGGGTTCGTACATTAGATTTACCTTACATGAGGATCAGTGGTCGGCACAACATCGTGGGCTGAAGGGCCTGTTCTGTGCTATAAAGTTCTATGTTCTATATTCGAACATTTGTGGGCTTAGTGCCAATATTGCGACAACTGCCTTACAGATTAGTCAAGTAACAGTCTGACATAGTCATGCTCACGAAATTATACCTTTCAGAAATATCCCAGACACCACCATCGCCATCACTGGATATGCCCTGGCACAAGGTAACGACTGATCTAGCAGAGTGGGCAGCTCAATGCGATACATTACGGAGGTCGTTGCTCTGCGAGTCCCCAAACTTAACTCCGGACCCAATGAAGTCTCATGACTTTAAATTAAACGTGAGCAAAGCAGCCTGACTAATTACCATGTAACGGCATTCCTCAGTTCAATCAGTACTCCTCCACGTTGCACAACACTTGGAGAAAGCACTGACTGTGAAAAGAGCACAAAGTGTATTCTGGCTGAGGAATTTCAAAGTCAACCACCAAGAGTGGTTTGGCAGCAGTACTACTGATCACGCTGGTCGGGTCCTCAAGGACATTGCTACTAACTTGGGTCTGCTGAAGGTAGTGAGGGTATGAAAGAGAGGGAAATAAACATACCTGACCTACCAACTGCAGATGCATCTGTCCATGACAGCATCGGTAAAACTGACTACCGCCCTGTCGTTGAGGAGGCAAAGTCTCACGGTGACATTGAGAATAAACTCTATTGTGTTGTGTGGCATCATTAACATGTTAAATGGCACAGACTTCCAACAGATCTAGCAACTCAAGGCTGAGCATCCACAAGACGCTGTGGTCCATCAATAGTAGAAGAACTATATTGTAGCACAATTTGTAATGTCCTGGCCCGGCATATAAATCACTCAAATGTTACCATCAAGCCAAAGGATTAACCCTAGTACAATAGAGACTGCAACAATGGGAAGAAAACTGCTCAAGTATGTTCTGCACACAAAACGCAGAAAAAATTCAACCCAGAAATACCGCCTCATTATTCTACTCTTCTTCATCAATAAAGTGATGAAAGGATTCATCAACAGTGCTATCAAGCAGCACCTGCTCAGCAATAACCTGCTCAGTGACACCCAGTTTTGGTTCCACCGGGGCCACTCAGCTCTTGACTTCAACATAGCTTTTGTTCAAACATAGAAAAATGAACTGAATTCAAGCTCCTGAAATCAAGGCTGCATTCTTTTAAATGTAGCATCAAGGAACCCAAGCAAGAAGGATACTGCGAGCAAGTATTTCATTATTGGAGTCATATTTGACAGATAGGAAAACGGTCATAGTTGTTGGAGAACAGTCATCTCAGTTCCAGAATATCTCTGCAGTAGTCCCTCAGGATAATGTGGAAGTAGGTTTGCTCCATGAGCTGAAATGTTCATTTTCAGACGTTTCGTCACAATACTACGTAACATCTTAAGGATCCCTCCGGATGAAACCTAGGTCCAAACATCTTCTGTTGCTTCATCAATAACTTTCTCTGCATCATAAGGTCAGAAGTGGGAATAATCGCCAATGACTGCACAATGTTCAGCACCATTCGCAAATACCCAGGTACAGAAACAGTACTTGCCAAAATGCAACAAGTTCTGGACAATATCCAGGCTTCGGCTGACAAGTGGCAAATAACATTCACGTCACACAAATGGCAATCAATAGCTGTTACCAATAAGAAACAAGACGATGAATTGGTATTCAGCAGCATATTTGTCACCATATTTCCCACCCCACCCCACCCCTATCAATACACTTGGCGTTACCATTGATCAGAAACTCAACTGGACTCGCCACATAAACATAAGAGCAGATCAGAGGCAAGGAATACTTCGCAAGAAACTCAACTCCTGTCTTCCCAAAGCATGTTCACCATCTACATGGCAAAGGTCAGGTGTGCGATGGAATACTCTCCAATTGCCCGAATGAGTGCAGCCACAACGACACTGAAGAAGCTTGACATCATCCAGAACAAAACAGTCCAATTATTTTGCACCACATACACAACCATTCACTCCCTTCACCACCAACGTTCAGTCGGAGCAGTGCATACAGTCGACACGATGTGCTGCAGAAATTCTCCAAAGATCCTCAGAAAGCACCTTCCAATCCTATGAGTACTTAAATGTAGAATGACAAGGCAGCAGGCTTTTGTGAACACCACCATCTTCAAACACCCCGCCAAACCAGTCAACATCCTGAGTTGAAAATTTATCACAATTCTTTCACTGTTGCTGGGTAAAAACCTAGATACTCCCTCCCTCATAGAATTGTTGTTCCGCAGGTGGACTGCAGCGGTACAAGAAGGCAATTCAGCAGCACCTTCTCAAGGAGGCAAGTAGGAATGGACAAGAAATGGTGGGCCCATTCAGCGATTCCCATAAACAAAAAATAAGTTTAAAACTTTCCTAGTTTAGCACCTCGATGTGACAGATTGTCTGATTTGAACATGAACAGGAAAGCAGTGTTTCTGATACTAACGTTTTAGACCTTTCTGTTATAAGAAAGGTATTCAGTCTTCCACGACGTATTGTTGCTGAGTGCTGTGATAAATTGCACCTGTTTTGTTAAATCCAACAATATTACCTTAGCAGGATCGATTCTTCAAAAATACCAGACTGAAAATGACAATCATCGTCGAGACAATGTACTCTCGCCAAATGAGCCTCACAGATAGCAGCTTATATTTAACATATTATTGCGCTCCTGCTTAACACTGAATCCTCCCACCGTTCATATTACATGGATTACCGTTGACTAGAAGGTGAAGGAAAATCAACGTGCATATACAAGGGTTACAAGAACCGGTCAGAGATTTGGAATTATACACTGAATAATAGACTGTATGTCCATAAGGATATGAGATATAGCAATAGATTTAGGCCATTCAGCCTATCTATTCACTCTGAAACTGTGCCATTTTGTCATAGTCTCCAAGACTAGTGGAAATATCTTCTATATTCTGACTGTATCAATCTTTGCAGGAATCGATCAGTTTCAATCAGATGCGCCCCCCCCACCACCACCACGCCAATTCTTCTAAATTCCATTGAGTACAGACATAGAGCCCTCAACTTCCGCTCATATGGCATGCCATCATTCCCAGGATAGAGTATGTCCAACATCAGTAGATCCTTCCACAGAACAGCTCACAGTTATCCAAATTCCGTCTGACCATAGCCCATTACATTTCCAGCAGTATGTCTCCGCTCTTGTATCCTCACTCTCTTGAAATGAATGTTATCATTACATTTCTTTTCCTAACTGCCAACTGAACCTGCACATTAACCGTAAGAGACGGCGATTGCTCCAAACTCCTTTTGTGCTTCAGGTTTTCTTAAACCTTTTAGAACATAGTGTCTGCTGTATTCTGCCTACTGAACTGCATAATCTCACACGTTCCCATGTTTTGCTCCATCAACCATTTGCTTTCCCAGTGTCCTAACCTGTCCAAGTCTTTCTGTAGACTCCCGACTTCCTCAATATCACCTGACTATCCAAACATCATTATAACATCTGCAAACCTAGTAAAACTGTTCCTCTTGAAGCCGAAGTCCCAACCTGATTCAAGAAAGCCATCATCATCCCCGTAAGTGAGAAAACACACGGACCGTGCCCTTATAGACTACCACCCAGTGGCTACGACCACAATATTCATGAAGTGCTTTGATTGTCTGTTTATGGCCTACACCAACTCCAGTCTCCCAGCCTGACCTGCTGCCCAATAATTTGCCAACTGATGTAACGGGTACGCAATGGATGCCACATCCGAGCCTGCACGCATCCCTGGAACATCTGGACAACAAGGACACCTACGCCAGACTTATGCTCGTTGACTAAAGCTCCACTTTCAAAATCCTATTCCCTTCCGTACAAATGACAAAACCCCGCGACCTTCGTCTCGGTTCGAGTCTCTGCAACTGGCTCCTCAGGTTTCTGACCCACAGACCGCAATCGTGAAGATAGGTAAAATCAACTCCTCCACAATAACACTCAACACTAAAGTTGCTGAAGGATGTGTTCTCAACACCCGACAATCCTCCCTGTACACCCACTGCTGTACCCTCAGCTCCCTACTCTACTCCCTGTATACCCATGACAGTGCCCTCAACCAGTTAATGTACTCCCTGGACACCCACGACTCTGTCCTCAACACCCCCACTGTCCTCCATGCATACCCAGGTCTGTGCCTTCAGCCCTTTCTGTACTTCATGTGCACCCACAGCTGTCTTCTCAGCCCACGACTGTCCTCTGTGTACAACCACAGCTGTGCCCTCAGCCCCTTAGTGTACTCCCTATACACTCATGGCTGTGCCCAGGCCAACTATCGAACTCCTTGTACACGCACGGTTGTGTCCTCAGCCCCCTCCTGTCCTCCATGCACACACACGGCTGTGTCCTCAGCCCCCTACTGTATTCTCTGTACACCTACGGTTGTTTCCCCAGTCCCCTAATGTCCTCCCTGTACACCCACGGCTGTGTCCTCAGCCCCCTACGTACTCCCTGTGAAGCCAAGGCTGAGTTTCCAAATTCCAAACAACTCTAGCTACAAGTTCACTGATGACATCACTCTGGCCGTACGGATATCAAACAACAACGCGTCAGAATAGAGAAAGGAGGTAGAGAGCTTGGTGGCATGGTATATTGATAATGACCTCTCTCTCCAAATCCTTTAAACGTAAAGGAGCGATTATTGACTTTAGGAAGAAAGGAGTGGAACACACTCCATCTACATCAACGTTTGAGGGAGTGCAGACCATCAAGTTCCTCGCAATGATGATAACTGACAACCTGCCCTGAACTTCTCACACAGGTCCGACGGTCGGGAAGGTTCAACAATGCCTATCCTTCATCAGGTGGTTCAGGAAATTCAGCATGCGCTACTTCTACAGGTGCACCATTGGGAGCGCACTGTCACGGTGCATAACAACCTGGTATGACAACTGCTCTACTCAGGACCATGAGAAACTACAGAAGGCTGGGTGCACAGCTCTGACAAACATGGACTCTAACATCCCAAACATTGATTCCATTTACATGGCTTGTTGCTGCAGAAAAGCTGCCAACATCGACCCAGATTACTGCGGGAAGGGAGAGAGGAAGTGGCTGGGGCATTAACTGATAGCTTTGTAGCATCCTTGAACTCGGCTAAAGTCCAGAAAGACTCGACAATTGTTTATCCATTTGTTTAAGATAGGTAGTAGAGATAATCCAGTCAATTATAGACCGTTGAGACTGGTGTCAGGGGTAGGGAACCTGCGAGACAAGATACTGAGGGTTAGGATCTATTATCATTTTGACGAAAATAGTCTTATCAGTGATAGGCAACATGGTTTTGTGCAGGGAAGGTTATGTCTTACCAACTCAATAGAATTCTTTGAGGAAGTGACAAAGTTGACTGATGAGGGAGAGACTGTAGATGTCATCTACATGGACTTCAGGAAGACATTTGCTATGTTTCCCCACGGTCGGATTATGGAGAAAGTGAAATCACATGATGCGCGAGCTACGTGGAAAAAGAATTGACTGGGCAACAGGAGGCAGAGAATAGTTTCATTTAAGATGTTTCTGGAAAGATACATACATGAGCAGGGAACAATTCATACAGACCTTTAGAAAATAGGCGACAGGTTTAGATGGAAGATTTGGATCTGCGCAGGCTTGGACCACCGAATGGCCCGTTCCTGTGCCGGAATGTTCTTTGTTCTAACATTATCAAAGACCCACCAGACCCCAGTAATGGTCTCCTCCAACCTCTTCTATCAGGCTAAAAGATACAGAAGCTTGTAAACACAGAGCAGCTGGTTCAGGAACAGCTTCTTCCTGACTGTTATTAGACTGACGAATGTACCCTCTAATCTCAGATAATGCTGATCTTGTTCATGTTGATCTCGCCTCGCACATGCCCCGTGCAGCGTAACCAGCCATTGTTCTGTTCATCGTTGCTTACTATGATTTGTCTGCACAACTTGATACAGGTCAAAGTAAATCCTCACCTCCCTCTTTCAAGCTCCCTCCAGTGTTCACCGACAACTCTCTCCAGTCCTCACCCCCAGAACCTCCCATTCCCCACCCCCAGCTCACTGTGACCCCATTCCCAGCTTCCTGTGTGCTTTGTATCTCACTATTTCTCTCACACTTACTGGTTCCCTGTGTTTTCCTTTTTTCTGTCTTCTGTTTCTTTCCCTGAACTTAATATCCCTCCTTCTCGCTGTCCATGTGACTGTTTGTTTCTTGTTTTGTTTCCTTTCTCTATTTTACTGACTGTCCTTCTGTTTCCCTCGCTGTGTTCTATCTCTCCTTATAAGTGTCTGTCTCTTTCTCCCTCGTTGTGAAGGTGTTGGTTTCTCTATTCTTTTGAAGCATGTGACGACTCTTTATTTGGAAGTTTGCAATACAATAAACTCAATTGTGTTCTGGCATCTTGGACATAATTTAAATTGATTGATTAAATTTCAATTGATTTCAAAACAGCAACCAGAACTTGGGTATCATTTACCAACCAATTGTTGCATCTAAATATTTTGGAGCTGCCCGTCTCCCAGGATTCTGCACATTGGCAACTGAAACCATTCTATTCACGTGCATGATAGTGTGACGGTAACTGCTCTTCACAGGACCATAAGAAACTACAGACGGTAGTGTACATTGTCCAGACTAGCATGGAAGACAATCTTCCATCCATTTATACTTCTCATTGTCAGCGAAAGGCTAGCAACATCAAATATCTCTCCAAAACCGCTCATGATCTCTTCCAAAAGGGACAAGAGACAGAGGCTTGAAAACATGGACCAGCATGCTCAGGAACACCTTCTTCCCTCCCGTAATTACACTGACGAATTGAAATCTCTAATTTTTCAAGTAGTATTAATCTTGCTAAAGTCGATCTTGCTTTGCAAACCTCCTGTGCAGCTGTCTCCTTGTATGTCTGACTCTGTCTAAGTGTCATGTGAGGCTCAAGGTCTTCTCAAGGGTAATCAAGTTCGTGACCGATGCTGGCCCAGCCAGCGATACCTATATCCCATTAATAAATTTAAGAAGATGACGACACTCAAGGAAGACAGACAGATGGGATCAAATCGCTGGAAACATGATCTCAGATATATACAGGTTTCCCTCGGTATCTGAAAGTAGAGTGTTCCTACAAAGCCTTTCATAAGCTGATATGGCATAAAGCGAAGTACCATTAATTTATGTGGGAAAAAAAAATCACCTTTCTTGGGAAAAGTGAAAATCCTCTTCAGATTTATTTTGGTTAGCGAAAACAGGATGGAATGGAGTTTTTTCAGAAAGGGAAGTGGCAAAAAGCGAAATTTTGAAAAGCGGTGTATGCAGGTACCGACATGGGCATGATATTCAGGAAGGTGGGAAAAGTTAAAAATAAATGAGGTGCATCTCACATTTTATTTCCATTCCAGCTGATCATCATTCCGTTCAGTTGCTTTTTTTCTTCTATCTCTCTCTTTCTCTGTCGACTTAACTCACTACTGGTCCCTTTCAAAGCAGACTTCCCTGCCACCAGCATTATTCACACTATTTTCCAACTGCTTTCAGTCCGGAAAAGCTCCCCAGCATTTTAAGTTCTTTTCTTTGCATTTCTTATGCAATTTCACGTTTCCAACTTGTTTTTCTTAATTTGGTTTGACCTTTAAATTTATTATTGCATGGGAAATCGGCATCTCTGCATTTGATAATCATCACTAATGGGCCTGACTGTGAGGCCATTCCACAAGCCAATATAAAATCAAGCACATTGATATGGGTCTGAAGTTACATTTAACCCAGATCGGGTAGTAACATTGGACTTGTTTACCGAAGGACATCAGTGAAACAGGAAGAATTTCAGAAAATAAATGTGTGTTTTATGGTTGTTTTTCATTAAATTCACTTTTATTCCAATTCTTATCGTTTTATTGAAGTTCTGCTGTCGGCTGTGGTAGGATTGAAACAAATCACTTGAAACAGTGTTTTTCGTTGACGAAACTTTGCTCCTGAATTACATCCAGCGACATTCCTACTCTGAGATATTGTCCTAATCATGAAGTAACGTCCGAGACAAGAACAATTTTGTGATTGAAATACTTGTAACTGGAAAAGTGGCCAGAAGAGAGCTTGAGATATAAAGTCTGAATTTTCCCAACGTGCAGCCAATGGTTTGCACATCCACAGCACTGACGCAGAGATGGAGGTGAGGATACTAGGAGCTGGCAGTGGACAAGGTTGTTGACAGAGAGAACACGAGATATAAGTCAGTTGAGGGAAAAAGGAATCTCGATTTTGTGCACAGTTTTGTTCTCAGATGTCTGTAAGGGAGTGGTCTGCAATTCAGATGAATGTAGACTGCAATTGAAATTGAAGATAATAGTTTCATTCTTTGACAAATATAGATAACAGAAATTGCAATGACATTCAAAATTGTTTCTGGGATAAATGAATTGTCAGAGGTAGAGAACACTAACAATGGCGAGAATAAGTTAGTAACACACCCTCCACACCGCCCAAAATAATAATCAACACCTCTAATATCCGATAGGGTAGCAATTCCCAATAGAGGGAAATGTTTGAAAGACCCAAAGAAAGCCTCCTCTCCATTGGTGTAATGATCCAATCCATTCTTCAGAGATTCAGATCGGTCCTCTTCACGTCTGTCCAGCTGTTGATCTTTGTTATTGTGGGAACTGATGTATCTGCTTCTACACTGGGATAACGCACTGAGTGAAGCCCCTCAACATTAGGAGAGGGAAATCCTCCAGTGACATAGTTACAATGCATGGAGACTGACATCAATCACAGTCCCTGAGCAAATAGTTCTAGCTTTCGATGCAGCACATTCAGTTCACAATATAACTGATCTGGACTGGGTGCTTACATCACTGGCTACTGGTAACATCTTCCATCACCAATTCTTCCAGTTAAGTCAGTTGTGAGGGGGACTAATGGATGTTTTCTTATCGCAGGCGAGATGACTATGCTTTGCGATACGTTTCCAATCTTTCCCGAATCTCCGCCCTTCGAAACAAAAACACACTCAGGATATTGTTACTGTGCTGATCTCTCCTCCACAAGAACAAACGCCAGCCAACAGACTGTCTTTGGGCACAGTTGCCCTGAACATATACAGGAAGTGTGAACTTTTCTGAATGTTCCTATCGCTGGTCTAATACAGATACGTTGGAGATTCCATACAGAATATGTTTAAGTAATTTATTTATTTAAGTTGACAAACAATTTAATGCCGTTTCATTTGCTTTGAAGCAATATTTTTTACGTTTTTCCCTCTCAGTCTGAAACAAAAAGGGATAAGTACAATAAACTTATTCATTAAGTTTTATGAATTAATGATTCAGGTTCGAATGAACATGACATTCGCTGGGAGATAGGGCGGAATGGGGTCAGTGGCTGTGGCGACTGCATGGGGTGTACAATGATATTCCCCAGTCATCAGCGTTCTTTCTGACAAATAGAATTAAGTATAATGCACACTAGGGAAACAGCCAATGTTTGGGAGATGCAATGCTGAATAACAATGTGAGCTGAACAGGATAATATTAAATGTGATAAAGTGAACGATATTTTATATGCACAGCATTTAATTATTGGGAATTCAGATAGAGTAGGGTCACTGCACCTGCAGCATTAACTTTGATTTCGCTTCACAGATACAGGCAGACCTGCTGAGCTTTCCCTCGAACGTCTGTTTTTTTTTCGTTTGAAATTGACCACGTTGTTCATATCTGGCAGGAAACGTAGAATTAAAAGCAGATACTAATAACAAAATGTGCAGGGCTATAGGGGCAATACAAGAGAATTACTGTAGAGATATCGCTCATTCCAATCTGGAAGAGACATTATGCTGAATTTTCAACACCTTTACTGTTATAATTCTATGTTATGCATTGAAAGCCTTTGGAGAGTGGGGAGACAAGGACACAGAGTGTTCCACCATCAGTAATTTATCCTTCTTATTTCATGCAGTTCACCTGCCTGTAAAATGCATTTCCGAACAAAGTAGATTTCCTGAGACTTACAGGATGTTCAGAATTTCTTAAAATTTGTATCTTAAAGAAGAAACAAATTTCGATCATAATTCAGGTGTCACAGACCACTGACTGAAATAGGCACAGAAATAACTACATTGTCCAAATATTACCAAGTTCAACATGTAGACCTGTCAAGAAATATGAAATATAGAGATAATGGAAGGACGAAATACAAACATAAAATGCTGGTGAAACGAAAAAGATGAGGAAGTATCTACAGAGAGTAGCATAATGTACATACGTAATATGATGCGACACTGTTCTGAAAAGCCATATTGGAATTAAAGGTTAATTTGTTGCATCTCTGCTCAGATGTTGCCAGATCAAACTGAGTTTTTCATGAGATATAGCAATAGATTTCCCCATTAACCCTATCCCTTCACTCTGAAACTATGCCATTTTCTCAGAGTCTCTAATACAAGTGGAAATATCTTCTATGTAATAACTGTATCAATCTTTGCAGTAATCGATCAGTTTCAATCAGATGCGCCCCCCGCCAATTCTTCCAAATTCCATTGAGTACAAACATAGAGCGCTTAACTGCCGCTCATATGACAATCCATCATTCCCAGCATAACTGATGTCCAACACCCGTAGATCCTTCCCTAGAACAGCTCACAATAATCCAAATGCCGTCTGTCGATAGCCCATTACATTCTCAGTAGTTTGTCTCCGCTCTTGGATTCTCACTCTCTTTAAATGAACGTTAACATTGCATTTGCTTTCCCAACCTCCAACTGAACCTGCACATTAACATAAGAGAGGACGAGTACTCCAAGCTCCTTTTCTGCTTCAGTTTTCATTCAGCCTTTTAGAACATAGTGTCTGCCTACTGAAGTGCATAATTTCACACGTTCCCATAATTTGTTCCATCAGCCATGTGTTTTCGCAGAGTCCTAAACTGTCCAAGGCTTTCTGCAGCCCCCCCCCCCCACTTCCTCAATATCACCTGCCCATCAAATCATCATTGTATCATCTGCAATCTGCACACCTGGTAATACTCTCAACCAGAAGGAAAAGTCCTATCCTGATGCAAGAAGGCCATCATCATCCTCGTAACTGAGAAAGCACATGCTCTCCCCACCCCAACCACTCCTTTCCCTCTTTATCTGCACTTGCCCCTGCCCTCACTCGCAGTCCTGAAGAACGGGTATACTTGAAATGTTGACTTATCCACATCCTGATGCTACCTGGCTTGGTGTTTCTTCCAGCCTCCTGTTTGTCTATTATTACACAGGGAGATAAGGAATCTAGTCAGCACAACACGCAGGTAAGCAGCAACCATTGGTCACCCAATAATGAACGGCTTCACTGGAACAAGGAAGAGGACAAGCAGCCACCCGAGTCATTGACACGCGAACAGAAGAGGCCATTCAGCCCCTCCAAACTGTCACACTGGAATAGGAGGATGTCACTGATGCTGCAACACAACAAACCAATGAAGCAGAGACTGCACAGACAGACTGCTCCATCTTGTGCCTCCTGGCTCCATTGCTAATGCTTCACGCGTTTTGCATTAACATGGTTTCCTGATGGTAAGAAGGCACAGCGGATGGTTTGTGGCACGTCTCAAGGAGGCATCTTCCATCTCGGAGAAGACACGCTTGTCTTCTGCATGGTGGTCAGAAGCTTTTGAGAATGACCAAACCTGTCAGAGTGTGGCTGCTGACAAGTTTGTGAACAACACAATGCTCAGTGCAGGTTCTCACACCAGCTGTGCATTGAGACGGAGAGAGTTTGTTCAGAGCCTGGAGCTGTCTCGCAACCAATATGGGGGCTCCACGGAGACATGTAAACTATTACAGAGTCATAGAGTTCAACAGGCCCTTTAGCCCAAACTGGACCATTCCAACTAAAATGTCCATCCATGCTACTCTATTTTCCTGCACTTGGCCTATATCCTTCTTGACCTTCCCTATCATATATTTGTCCAAATGTGAAAACATATATTGTGGGAAACACGTAATATTTCACGATATCAATGTTTAAGTTTGAAAAGAGTGAATGTTGGTCCATAACACTCAAGGTTGTTTGCAATCACCTTCTATTCTTTTGTCACATTCATTTTATTTAAAACTCTCCTCAGGGATTAGTCTAGGCTAACACCTTTATCTGTCTCATTGTGGCAAGCAGATCATTCCTCATAAAGGAGAGGAAATCTGTTCACAACGCCCCAAGTACTGTCTCAATACCACTCTACAACTTCAGAAAAATTTCTTCACACTTATCCTTCCATCATTTTGCAATACATTTACTGTGCTGATTACTTACTGCTCAGAATGAATTCTGTTAGTGGCTCATGATCAAAGACATCCACCTCCTTTTCACCAAGAGCACTTCCCATCAGTTCTCCTTCTCATAAATACAAAATGAGAAGGATGGTATGTTTTGCCAAATCATTTTGTTGCCTTGCAAAACGATATGCTTTAAGCACAGTCAGGCCAACAGCAATACATGTATTGCCATTGGAGATTGTTGGAAATTCTGAGGAGGTGATGGCCTATCTGCATTATCTCTGGAATATTAATCCAGGGTCCCAGGTGATGACCCAGACCGCAGATTCGAATCCCACATCCCCAAATGTTGGAATTTGCATTCAATAAAATATCAGGAATTGTGAATCAAATGAAACAATGAAAGCAGTGTGTTTGTCCTACCTGGCACACTAATGAACTTCAGGGAAAGAAATCTACCATCTTCACCCAGTCGGGCGTACATGTGACTCCAGACCCACAGCACTGTGGTTAACACACAGTTGTAGTTTGAATTGGCCAAGCCAGCTGCTCAGTTATATCACTCACTACAAATTCTCAAAGAACTGAAACCGGGCGGACCTCAGCCCTGATTAATTACAGCCCACAGACTGCAATGCATCAGGGAGGCAGCTCCACAATACCTTCTCAAGGACGATGAGGAAAGGTAATTAAATACGGGCACAGCATCCCATTACTTAATAAACGAAGATGATCACACTCAAGGTCACACACAAAGGAACATAACTCACTTCAAACCGGGACTTTGATGTACACCTTACATGGGCATGAATTTCATTAATATGGGAACAGGAGAAAAATAAATAAGATTAGTCTGGATTTTTATTTCCATTCCAGCTGATCATTAACAATCCCTCTGTTTGTTTCTTTCTCTCTACCTCTCTCTTTCTCTATCTATTCAACACACTCCTCCTTTTCACAACAGCCATCCCCGTCATCAACATCATACAAACTATTTCCCAGCTGCATTCAGGTCTGATGTGTGGCGATTGGACACGAAATCTCACTTCTATTTTTCTCTCGAACTGAGCCTGCCAAATTTGTTCAGTTTCTCTGGCACATACTCGTTCCATTTGTTTCTAATCCCCAGCATCATTCTTTTTTTTCCCTCTAACTTTCATGTTGATATTGCATGTGATGTCTGCATCACTGACAGGGCAGCATTTGGGGACTTCACTTAATGCCATTACTGTGAGGCCATTCCTTAAGGTACTGGGTCTGACGTCAGTCTGAATGCATACCAGGCAATAATGCAAGATTTCTTCACCAAAGGACAACACTGAAATAGATAAACTTATTGACAAAGTACTAGTCGGATTATTTTAGTAAAATTCGCTTTTGTTTCCAGTTCCTGTCATTTGAATTTAATTTCTGTCATCATCTGAGATATGATTTGAAACAGTGTCCATAGTGTAGTGACCTGGGCCACTGAATTACGTGGACAGCGACATTACTACTCTGACTCAGTATCCCTGTCATGAATTTGCTTTACAACCAAGAACCAATTTTGATGGAAACATTTGTAACGGAAAGAATGATTAGAAGAGAACAGGAACTATAAAGTCTGACTTTTACCAAGGTATAGATAATGGTTTATTTAGCACCTGCACTGACATCAAGGTGAGGTCCGGGGATATCATGGGGCTGGTAGTGGGTAGCTTTAGTGATGGAGAGAATACCAAGACAGAAATCAATTTGGGACAAATAGTTACTTCAGGATTGTGAACAGTTTTGTTTTCAGAAGTTTGCAAGGGCGGGGGTGTGGGTGGTTCTGAAATGTGTGGTTAATGAATGGATTTGCATTTTAAACTGAAGACAATAATTTCACTATTTAGAAAATATAATTAACAGAAATAGCAGTGAAGTTCACCATGGCTTATGGCATTAATAAATCGATAGAGAAGCGGAGACTTACCAGGTACACCAACAATAGCGAGCATGGGATAGTAACCAGCCTCAATAATCAGCAGTACACCGATTATCCGATCTGGTAATATGTGCCAAAACCAGGAAAGATACAAAAGACCCGAAGATAAACTTTTGTTCATTATTGCAACATTCCAGTCTATTTTTCTTAGCTTCTGAAGCATTGGTGCGACATTCCAGACCACTGTTCTCAGATTATGATCCATTGCTGGAACATTCCAGTCTATGGTTCTCAGATTCTGTTCTCTCCTCTCCCTGTCCCTGCAACTGATGATCCTTGTCAGTGTTGCAGATGATGCATCTGCAGCAATAATGGGTGAAGCATCGGAAGAAGCCCCTTAAAAATAGAAGTGGAACAACGTCCAGTGACATAATTCGGATCCATGGAGACTGACATCAATCACAGTCAGTGAACAAACAGATCCAGATAACTCCTTTCAGAATGGGACCTTCAGTTCAAAATCACAACTGGGTTGAATTGAATGTTTACATCGCTGGCTAATGGTCTAATCTCCCATCACCAATTGCTCTCGTGAAGTTAGTTGCGAGGGAGAATTATGGACATTTTCTCATCACAGGCTAAATGATTCTGCTGTGTTATTCATTTGCAATTCTGTAGCCACCTGAACGCTCCATCATGACCTTCCACAAAAATCACAATCTAGATGTGGTTTCCTTGCTGGTCTCTCCTCGACTAGAACAGGTGCCGAGCAACAGATTCTCTGTGAATATATTTGCCCTGACTATACACAGAAAGTGTGGACCTGTCTGGACATTCCATTCGTGACCATGCTGAATCTTAAACACACAATATGATTGAGATCTGTTTTATGTAAACGAAGAAATAACTTAATGCATTAGTTTGGCTTCAAAGCAGTAAGACTTAAATGTTTGGAATTCAGTCCAAAGCCAAATGTGGACTGTTCTCACAAAGCCGGTCCTTTTACAGGGTTATGTTGTCCTTGATTTTTTTAAAGAGAGTCTGAACTGCGCGATTTCAATATGTCAGAATTTTGAAAGGTTCGTTGGGGTCCGTTTGTTTATACCTAAAAGATAATGCCTCATCCAGAAACCTTTCAAGTCTAAAGAAAGCAGTCTGTATAATCAAGAGGACCTGTGCAGCTCCCTCACTAGACAGGTTGGATCCGTTCGGGGGTTAGTTGAGTCAGGATCAATGGACGCTCCCTGCCTCCTTCTGCCCTTCTGACCTTATAACCTGTAAGCAGTTGTGTCAGTTCACCTCTTGGTGCTAAGGGGTTTTGTTTATTGAGATTGTTGCAAATAATTTGGCAAATAAATGTCATTTGTTTAAAACTCGGTTGTCTGACCAGCCAATTCACTATGGGAGTATCAGCTATAAACTAACCTTCAAACAAATTAGCAAATTTACGGCCCGGGCTACCTGCTTAAAATATTTTTACGGGTCGGGTCTGCTTCATACCAGATTACAGGGCCTTTGCGGAATTTAGGCAGCGAGTGGCAGGTGTTATTGTCTTTGATTTCGCGTGTTGATTTGGTGAGTAAACAGAGCTTCAGATAGCAATGGTTCTTGTAGGAACCGAGCTTGTTTTGGAGGTGGAGAGAAAGACCTTTGGGTTTTTACAAAATGGACATAAGTCCAAGCCGCGGGAATGAGTAGACAAAGGGAGTTGAAGCTACCGTCTAAAGTGAGGAAAGATGAGTTGATTGCAGTAGTAGCTCAGCAGTCCAATTTGTTGCGAACTCCATCAGGATCTGTGGAGATGAGTAAACTTCAATCACAAAAGAAGCAGTTTGGGTTAGAAGCAGAGATGAAGCAGTTTGAGCTACGACTAAAATCAGAAGAGGAAGAAAGATAACGAATAGGTTCAGCAGAGGAAAGAGAAAAAAATAAATAGCTTCATCAGGAGAGAAAGAAAAAGAGGGAGAATTTGAGCTTCAGAGATGGACAGTTAGAATGGAAAGTCAGCTTAAAAGGATGAGGATGAAGGATGAAGGTAAGCTTAGTGAGGAACAGACTGAAGATGGACAAACCCATGGTAGTCCAAGGCCTGGTGAAAAATGTGTGTCAGTATATTAACAGCTTGCCTAAATTTGATGAGTAGGAAAGTGGCTAAAGAATTTCAGTGGCCAGTGGCCATGTAGGTTTTGTTGGCGCAGACAAAACTTGTAGTTAGAGCTAGTGAGGTACGCGCAACACTATCAGAGGAGAGGTCTTGGGAGTATGAGGTGAGGAAAATATACATATGAGTATGTGCCAAAAGCCTACAGACAACGTTTCAGGAATTTACTGAAGGATCCTGGTCGAACCTATATTGAGTTTGAAAGGATCAAACAAAATAATGTTGAAAGATGTAAAAGAGCTTTAAAAAGAGAGCAAACCTACGATGCTCCGAGAGAAGCAATAACTTTGGAGCCGTTTAAGCATTCACATAGTGCAAACTCATTTGGAAGATCATAGAGTTAAAAAGGCAAGACTGACAGCTGAAATGGCTGATGATCATGACTAATGATTATGGCTTGTTTTGGCTTCCAGAATCAATTTCACTCCATGATGGATAGAAATTGGAGCAGAGAGAAATCCCCACGTAGAAAAGGAGACATTGATCTCGGTGAAGATTATGATAACTTACCAAAGGTTAAAAAGGTAACAGTTGATGAAGGCAAACAAGATAAAAAAGCTCTGGTGTTTTTATTGCAACAAATTAGGACACATGAAATCACTGTTTTGGTGTGTTCCAATAAAAACACAGACTCAGGAAAAATGGATAAGTCTGGGAGTTTTGATGGAGCGGTAACAGAAAGCACAGTGGAAGCGAGAAAGCTACATCAGAGTGCACAAGCTGATTGGAGGTTTGTTACGGAGGAAGTGCCTGATCTGATGAGAAAATATACCTGCAAAGGGAAATTTTATTCACATAGGGCAGGTAAAGAAGATGCAATATTAAGAGACGGAGGATCCTCTGTGAATAGATAAGGAGATAGGTACCCCTGAAGAGTATTTCCAGAAAAGGTACTGAAAAAGGGAATTCACCATGAGACAAAAGGTGAAAAATCATGTAAAGTGAGCACAGCGTGTCCAGAAAAGTGTGGGGAAATTGTGGTAGGTGTATTGGAGAAACTCTCAGCTCCAGGAATACAATTTGTTCTTGTGACAAATATAGCTGATTCAGTGGTAGGATTACTGCTACTCTGGTTGAAAAGCCAGTGGAGACGCAGGCAACTGAATCAATGCAGGAATCTTATCCTTGAGTATTTCCTGATTGTGGGTAACAAAGTCCCACTGTCACCAGTTGAAACAGAAAATACCGAAAATGTAAAGATAACAAAGCTTAAGTGGCATGAACAGATTCTTTGTTCCATTAGAACGTTGAGACAAAACTGGACAAATAGGTGATCATGTAAATATATTTTGCTCTGCTAAACTAATTAAGTCACAGCAGAAAGATAAAAATCTAAAGCAGTTGCATCATAAAGCATGTACGTTAGGAATTTTGAATGTATCCCTGTGTGTTATTATCTTAAACATGATGTCCAAATGAGGAAATTGAGACTAACATATATTCAAGGAGACGAGAAATAGGAAGAGATTCATCAAATCATTTTGCCAGTGGGGTACAGAAAGGAAGTGATGCGAATGGTGCATGAGTTACCATCTAGAAGTCATTGAGGAGTGAGGAAAAAACGGACTGAATACAGAGACATTGTAATGGCTGGACTGCATCAGAGTGTAGTTGAATTTTGCATATGCGTCATACATGTCAAGTAATTGGAAAAACACAAGCGGTAATAAAACCTGCACTTTTCTTAACTACTCCGGCATTTGAGGAACCTTTCACAGGAGTCTTAATTGATTGGCTAGGTCCCGACCACAAACAAAAAAGTGGCCACCAGTATTTGTTAACAATAATGGATGCATCGACTAGGTTTCCAGAAGCCATTCCAAGCTGCAGTATCACAGCTAAAAGAATTGCAAAGAAATTACACTTTTTTGAAAAATAGATACGGACTACCAACATAGGTAAAAGGAGATCGTGGTTCAAACTTCGCATCTAATTTATTCACTACAATGTCTTAGGAATAAAGCAATTCAAATCGACTGCATAGCATACAAAATTGCGGGAGCGTTAGAAAGGTGACATTAAACATTAAAGACCATAGTGATGGCTTATGAACAGGACTATCCGGATGATTAGGGTCAGGGAATTCCATTTGAACTTTTTGTAATCAGGGATGCACCAAATTAACAGAGAAAATCCATTCCATTGGAAATACTTTTTGGTGCATTAAGTGAGAGGACAATCAATATTGAAAATAGTATTTCAGAGTTCAAAGGCCACACATTTGGACAAGGTCTCAAAATTTAAGGAAGGATTAATAGCATAGGGGAGTTGGCTAGAAAGCATTTACAAGTATTGCTGCATGCAATAAAACAGGAAGCGGACAGGAAATCAAACAATTGCAATTTTGCGATCGGGGATAAGGTATTATTTATACTTCCAGCTATAGGTGAACCTTTGAAAGTAAGGTTTAGTAGACCTTATCAAATGCAAGGATATTGAACGAGGATAATAACTACTTGATAGGGACTGCAGACAGAATGAAATCTCACAAAACGTACTTTGACAGGGTAACAGAAGGCAGAGGAAAAGGTATTAATGTTTTTGACACAGAAGGAAGAACCAAGTTCAGAGGGTTCTGAATCCAACAGTCCTCAAATTAAAGTGGACAATTAGGTAGTTGTCTAAAATTGGGATAATTTATTGATTTACCTTTCTGAGAAAAATCGTAATGACCAGAAAAAAAACGATTTGTATCGTATTGGGAGATATACAGATATTAACTTGGAAGTACTCACCTAATTGTGCATGGTGCAGCTACAGAAAATGCTGTTACGAATAAACAACATCCTTATAGACATCATCCTCTGACGTTGGCACAGGTTCAGAATGCATGCTCCAAGATGACATAATCAACATGCGTTACAGTGACTGGAACTCACTCATAGTTACGGTGCCAAAGCCAAATTCTATCCAACGGTAATGTGTGGACTATCGTAAAGTCAATGCAGTTAAAAAGATTGATGTATATCCAGTTCCGTGGTTGGAAGACTGTGTTGAAAATGTGGTTCAAGCAACTTACATTTGGTATGAAATATGTGCTGGCCACATTTCAGGGACTAACCAACAAGTTGCCGGATTATCCAACGTTTGGTGTACATTGATGACCTGGTGATTGTCAGTGACTCATGAAGGAGCACTTAGAGAATCTATCGGACTTGTTTGATCAACTTCGGAAGGCAGGCTTGGTGGTAAACCGAGCGAAACGTGAATTTGCCAAAGCAAAAGTCACCTTCCTTGGCCACAATATTAGACATAGATAAACGGTGACATGAAATGTAAAAGTAAAGATAATTGACGAATTTCCCAGACCGTTGACAAAAGGAGCAGTTCATGGGACTGACTGCCTCATTTTCGCAGTGTGACTGCTCCACTCACTGACTTGTTAAAGAAAGGAAAGAAGTTTCAGTGGGCAGCGAACTGTCAGAAGGCATCTAACGGCATGACATATGTGTCAACCACTGCCCCACGATCAGACACACCTAATTATGCAAAACCATTAAAGGTGGATTTAAATGCGAACGATGTGGATATCGGTGCTGGGAATTTGCAGGAAGATGACGAGAAGACAGAATGATCTAATGGGTATTTCTTCAAGAAGTCGAATGTTCATTAGTAGAGATATTCAACAGTTCAGAAATAGACTGTGAGCTTTGCGTTGGCACGACAACATCTGGGTGGTAATATTTCTAGCAACGGATGAGAGACAACCATTTGCACTGATCAGAACCCAATTAAGTCTTTTTGGAGATATTTAAGGAAAATACTGCGAAATTCTTTCGCTGGAGCCTGTTGTTACAGTCATTCAATTTGAAAATCGTGCACGTGACAGATCTTGAAAACATGATAGCCAATGCATTGTTGAGATATGAGTGAAAAATAGAGGCACACACTGAATCTGGATGTAGTTGTGCATGCTTGCATGTTTATAGTAAACGAATATACATGCGCATTTTAGAGTAACAACCACTATTTTTGGGAATTTTAAAATCTGAAGCCATCTTGGATTATTCGAAACTCAGTTTAATATTGGGGGAGTTGTCACATGGGGATCTCTTTACAAGGTTATGTTGTCCTTGAACTTTTTTCAGAGAGGTTCTAAATTACCAAAGGTTCTAACATGTTTCAATTTTGAATGCTGCATTGGAGTCCTTTGTTTTTAACCTAACAGATAATGCCTCGGGAAGAAGGCTTTCAAGTACTTTGAAAAGAAAAACTGATGTAATCAAGGAGATGTGGCCAGCTCTCCAGCTGCACGGGCCATTTCAGTTGGATGATTAGTTGAGTCAGGCTTACTGTTGAAACTGGACACTCTCCCCTTCCTTCAGCCCTTTGACTTCGTAACCTATAAGTTTTTTGTGTAATTTTTACTCTTTGTGCTCATGGGTTTGTTTTTTGGGATTGTGGCAATTAATTTGAATCAGCATCATTAATTCGATGCCATATTTGGAGAGGATGAAATAATCAGGTGCGGTATTTTCGGTTTGTTATGTTTCATGCCTTATTTTTTGCAAATACATTCTCTTTGTTTAAAAGTCGGCAGTCGGACCAACTGATTCTCTCTGGGAATATCCACTATGCACATACCTTCAACAAATGACAACATTACAGATTGTTTTGAGGGATCAGGCCTGATCCATAGCAATGTACAACAACCTTGTTTATTAAAAGTCATGAATTAATGAGTGGAATGAATATGATAATGGCTATGAGCCAGAAAGGGCTGTGGCCACTGGATGAGGAGACCTGAGCGGGGTGCAGCGCTATCTCCCAGTCACGAGTATTCAGCCATCACTGTTTCTGACAAATGGAATGAAATGCAATGCAGAACAAGATAACACATGACTTTTGGTACATGGAATGCTGAACAACAATGTGAATACAATAGGACAATTTTAAATGTGATTTACAGAATTATAGCTTATTTACAGACTGTTTAATCACAGTTATACAGGTTCTGGGTTTTCATTGATTGTCATTTATGTAAATGATTTGCGTGAGAATATTCCTGATGAAGGGCTTATGCTCGAAACGTCGAATTCTCTATTCCTGAGATGCTGCCTGGCCTGCTGTGCTTTGACCAGCAACACATTTGCAGCTGTGATCTCCAGCATCTGCAGACCTCATTTTTTACTTGCGTGAGAATATGGAAGGCATGGTTCGTAAGTTTGCAGATGACACCAAAACTGGTGGCACAGTGGCCATTGAATATGGTTTTCTCAGAAAAGAAAACGATCCTGATGAAATGTGTCATTAGAGTGACAAAGAGCAGACAGAGTTCAAGCTGGATGATTGTTGCTGTCTTGTGAACCAGGAATGGGATGATTTTACTCCCATCTCCTGGGTTCAAAACATCGGTATTATTCATGATCTTTGAGAGGCCTTACCCTGTCTAAGGTTACCCTCTTGCTGTTAATGTAGTTGCACTATATCTTTGGATTATCGATAAACGTATCGGCCCATGTTATCTCATATCTCCTTCTTGCCTTCCTGATTTGTCTCGAAATAATGCCCCACACTCCATATATTGACTAAGAGATTAAATTGAAAAAAGTTGTCTATGACTAAAGTAAGGTTTTCTTTGATTCTTGAATAAAAGCTCAAACACTGTTGTTGTCCATTGTTCCTTTACCTTACCAGCATTACCTTTCACTCGAACAGGAATATAATGCCTCCAACTCCCGTCATCACACTGTTGAATACCTCTCACTCGTCTGACATCGTTTTACCTGATAACAGTCTACTCAAATCGAACTTGGTACGTCCTTGTCTCATGCCATTATAATTTGTGGTACTCCAATTATGAAAAAAATTGAAAGGCTTATTATTTTCCATAACCATTATGAAACTGGGTTTGGAAAATGTATCTGTGTTTGAACACGTTGGAGAGTTGAATAGAAGAACCGTGTATATTTCAAGGAAGAGATTGCCCAACTGAAGCACGAGGAATGGGGAATCTGGATCACGAAGCAACCTCCGCATCAACATCACATTTTTCGACAGGGAACATAAATCTTGAAGTATTTTATAACCAAATATATTTCGAAATATGAATGTTTTTCTACAGTTTACAGATTAATGATCAGATCACTTTCAGCTATTTTAAAATTGTTATGATTCCTTCCCTCAGCATGGTCATTAAACTGGCTCTGCCTGTATATTTGACCAACATTTCCTTTCTGCTCAGCTTTGGTTCCCAGCTTTCCGTATCATTAGCATCAATCTGCAATATCACACCTCCCTTCCAGGATTTTGGGCCCCTGCAGTTAAAGGGCACACTTTCCTTTTTGTACAGTTCCCACATGCGCTGGAAGCAATTCGAATCTTTCAAAAATCAGAAACAATCCTCCGAAAATAGTTCTTTGCCACATATTCAACTGCAGGATCTTCCACTTCTTTGTCTGAATTTCAGGTGGCACAGAAAAAAAATCCCAAGGTTACAACCCTGGAGATCCTGCTTTTTAACTCACTGCTAACTCCCTTAAATTTCTTTGCCGGCCCTTTCAACATTCCACTCTTCTTACCTATGTCATTGGTACCAATTTGAACCACGACTGCTGACTGTTTACCCTCCAAGTTCAGTATGCTCTGAACATGCTCAGAGACGTCATGATCCTGGCACCGACCGCCCTTCGTATGAAGAAATCATAGAAGCATAGAATCTCTACGGTGGGAAACAGGTCATTTTTACACAGCACGTCCACTCTGACCTTCCAAAGAGTAACCAATCCTGACCCCTTTACCTACTATATTACCCCTGACTAATGCATCTAACCGGCACATCGCTGAACACTATTGGCAAAAAGTAAACAAGCAAGACCCATTCCGCTACCCTACGTTGAATCTACTTTCTCATAACAGATACTACCAGAACTACTGACCATTTCCAGCGACCTCCGGTTTTGTCATCAATGATGATTTCATATTGATAAAACCGTATGCAACACAGAATTGAAAAAAAAAAGCTGAATGTCAACCCTCAAGAGAAATCGATATATTTGGTCGTTCAATGATCCCATTAAAGCATCATTAAATTACTGCTGTTCCATTCATGAAGTTCATTTGCTCACTTTCTCAATCCATGAATAAAGGAGATTTTTAACATCTTTTTTATATCAGAAATCTTGTGAATATTGAAAATATACTCCTTTCTGTGGAAATGTGATTACATCTTATTCTTTAACCTCAGTCCAATAATAGAGGATTATTCACAACAAACACACACACAATGTATTTCTTTGTCGAAAAATACCAATGACATCGTAACGAAGTGGAAAGAAAACTGTAAAGAATGATTTAGGAAAGGAAGGATGAGAGAAAATGGTTTGTTTTTTGGAACAGAAAACACTATTATGTGAACTTACAAAGTTGATCAAATTCATGGAAGCTGTGCAGGCCAGGTAAAACATATTGTTATGAAGGTGTAGAGATATATGTTACCTTTACGATAGATTGGAAGCTGGCACAAAGTGTTCTGAAACAAACTAAAATGTAACATTTGACTGAAACCAACAGTGAGGCTGAGTATCAATGGAACAAAAACAAATCCAAATTCGGTCAATCAGTTTAAATTATGGTCCAACATACTGAAATGAAATTGAGTTCGAAATATAATGTATTTGATGACATCAAAAATAAATGAAATGGTCTGAAGTTTTGAGGTATAAAGCAGGAATTTTCAACATTTAGGGGGAGAAATGCAAGGACAGCCACAAGTGTAGAGCTTTCTGAAAGGTGCCTGTGTATGAAAAATTTGCACAGCAGAACATCGAAGCCGACCGAGAGGAACATCTACAAAAGAGGATCGACAAAGCTGACTGGTGTTGAAACGTGATTATATTGTTTATAAATCTTTTTTAAAAAATTTATTGAACCAGTATTGCAGAGTGTGAGGTAAAAGATACGTTTAAACGAAGGAAGTTCTAAATATTTGTTCACTTTATGATACTCTTTTGGACTTTAAAAACAAAATTGTTAATTTTACATTAAATAGTGCCCTCTGGAGTGGTTATTTGCCTCTCGAAATTTAACTGATTTCAGCATGAGATGATTTTTGTCTGTGTGGCTGGGTTAAATTAGTAGAGGGATTACCCTGTGTTGTAATAGCTTGGGGGACCTTCGTCCGCGATTTGAACATGTTTTGAGGGATCCAATCTGCGAGTTGTGCAGATTTGAATATATTTGATGTATGAAAAAAGCAGAGTATATTTAAACATTTGCATGTTTGATTCCGAGTTCTTTAAATAAAACGTCAGTGAGACAACTTGTTTAATTTCGATGAATTGTTTTTTTTTAAATTAGAAGTGTGAGAAATGTTAAGAGGGGTTTGAAGATGGTTTTCAAATTTGTCAAGAGCCTTAAGAAAGAAAGATAAAGGCCAAACTGTTAGAATTGTCAGGGAATACTCTACCACGAAGGTATGTCAGAGAAACGGACAATGGCAGTAGAGTGAGAAAAACTTAAAATACAATTGCGGAATATGGAGTTTAAAGATAAACAAAGGGAGAAAAAGAGAGAAAATGAACAATAAGCAAGAAAGGAGAGAGAGAAAGAGGGAAGTAGAAGTTTCTAAGTTGAGAAATGAGAGAAAGAAGAAAGGGAAAGAAAAAGAGAGAGAAGGTTCTGAGCTGATCAAAAGGAGAAAGAATTTGACTTTGAGAAGTTGCTATTCAGTCAGCAAAGCCAAGTTAACAGAATGGAGATTAAAGGGGAAGGTGGTGATATATACAACTATGTCAAAACTCTGGCACATTTTGATGTGAAAGATGTTGAAGCCTTCTTTCTTTCATTTATGGGTAATGCTAGTTCGGAAAAAGCTGGTAGGCAGGGCGAGTGAGTTATTTGCTCTGCTGTCAGACAAAGGGTCAAGAGATTCTGAAGACAGCAAAAACGTTATTTTAAGTGCTTATGTATTGGTACTGCAGGCATATAGACAACAGTACAGAAACATAAAGAAGGAACCAGGTCAGATTTGTGCTGCAAACGTTTCTTCCCCTGTCTAGGTGACATCCTCAGTGCATGGGAGCCTCCTGTGAAGCGCTTTTGTGATGTTTCCTCCGGCATTTATAGTGATTTGTATCTGCAGCTTCCAGTTGTCAGTTCCAGCTGTCCGCTGCAGTGGTCGGTATATTGGGTCCAGGTCGAGTCAACACAAATTCCCAGTTCAGCGAACAGATCGCAACAACGAGCACCCGAGCTACAAATCTTCTCACAAACTTTGAACCAGGTCAAACTTATGGTAAGTTCAAAAGAACTTACCTAGGCATTTTGATAGATGGGCTTTAATGGAGATTATTCTGCTGGAGGAGTGGAAAAACTCATTCCAGAGATAATAAGAATTAACATGGCGAAACAGTAAGTTCAGGAATTGAGAAGGGCAGGAGAATTAGCATATGAATATATGTTGCTGCATAAGACAAGCTTCCAGCCATAATTTCTTCCTGTGAAGGATCGAATTTGAGAGAAGGGGAGACACTGCAATATAAAAATAACAGTAGAGAATAAGAGTTTACCACAGGTTGTAAAACAATGCCCAAGAGGGTAGAATGGAGGTGAAAGGCATCAGTTGTTTTCACTGTAATAGAGTGGGGCACAGAAAATTACAGAGCCAGAGGCTTCAGAAGGGCACTAGGAAAATGCATTTTAACTGCCATAAGGTGAAATACGTAAGGTCACAGTGCTTATGTTTAAGAAATGCACTGTGGAAAAAGATGTGGTTAAAAAAGCTAAGCCAGTGGCAGTAGTGAACGTATTAAAGGAAACCCCAACAAGAACCGAGAAGCTGCAGAGTAGTGGACAGCCGGGGCAGGGGCTGGGTATGGAGTTAGTACCTGATGTCTGTAATGAATTCGCCTCTGTGAGTAAAATTTACTCAGAGAAAAACAGGGGAAGAAGGAGAAGTAGTTATAATTTTGAGAGATACGGGATCTAATCAGTTTCTAATAGTAAGAGATGAGCACATTTGCAGTCTTTCTGATCTGTTCCACAGGATTGTCGCAATTTGTGGGAGAGATGGACAGAAAATTAGCATTCCCCTTTGTCAGATCAGATTGGAGTGCCTACTCATAACTGGGGAGGGAACAGTGGGAATGATTGACAGAGAGTCAGTTCCAGGAATCCAGTTTGTTCTTGGGAATGATTTAGTTGGGAGCGACACCCTTGCTGTGGAGAAGCCCAAGGAAGACCACGAAACTGAAGAGTTAAAATCCTGCCATTTTCCTAGACTGTCCAGTAACCAGATCCCACAATCATAAGTCACAGCACGAAGCACAAACAAAAGAGAAAGGTTAAGGATTTGAGATTCAGTTAGCGGACACCTTTTTTGACGTCATGGTGTAGGGAAACCTGAATAGGCAGAGGCTCAACAGAGGTAGGAAGTCCTGAAAAACATAGGGATTTGCAATATACAGACAAGACAATAAAAATAAATGTTGATGCATACTCAGAAAAGGGGGCAGAGGATATTTCTGTGGGTCATTATTTGAGTGATCGAGTCCTAAGATGGAAATGGAGACTACAGCAGGTTAGTGCAGATGAGAAATGGGCTGAGGTGCACCATAGTGTGTTACAGGTTGCATACTGACAGGGGGTGCTTCGGATAGAACATGAACTACCTTAGGATGTCAGCTAGGGGTATGAAAGTCTCAGGCTAAGTGACAAAATATTTTTATTAACCTGTAATGCACAAAGATATGGTTAACCATTAGCATACGTTTTATACATGCCAAATGGTAGGGAGGCCACAGGCAGTAATGAAATTATCACCTCTGTTGCCAATTTCCACATTCGAAAATACTTCATGTGGGTTATAAATGAGTGTTTCGGTTCCCTCCTGAAAAGTAGAGGAGAGAAATAAATAGAGAAACAGGTGTTAGTTGCTGCCTCGCAGAGTGAGGAATCCTATCCAAATGTTGTGGATTTTCATGTGCCTCAAAACATGTTAAAAGTGACGAAGTCCTTGAGCAGTTGGATCGGTTAGTAAACTATCTGCCTCAGGAGCATTGAACAGGTTGAAAGGTTAATTATTGCAATATGCGGACATATATAAGATTCATATGGGAGGATTCATTCTATTATACATTACATAGACGTATGGAATTCTGTTCCGATAAAACAATACTCATATCAGCTGAAGCCTCTCAAAGCCAGGCAGGTCCAGAAGGAAGTAGAAGCCATGCTCAATCTGGACATCAACGAACCAAGTCAGAGCGAGAGGAGTTCGACAATCATCCTAGTTTCCAAACCAGACGGGACAGAATGATTTTGTTTGGATTATCAAAAAGTCAGCACTGGTACAAAATCAGACTCATATCTAATACTGGCATTGGAGGATTGTATCGAGAAAGTTGGACAAGTCAGTTACACCACCAACTTGAATGTTTTTGCGTGGTTACTGGCAGTACCTTTATCAGAAACGGTGAAAAAAAATCTGAATCGTAATGCCAAATGAACTGTATCAATTCAAAGTGATGCCCTTCAGAACGAAGAACGCACCCACCACATTCCAAAGATGCATGAAAAGAGTTGTGTCTGGGTTAGCAAACTGTCCATTTGGAAAATGGAGTGGTCTTCAGTAAGTCCAGGAAAGATCAATTGGCACAGTTGGCAGAGCTCTTTTAACGAATACGAGAAGGAAAACTGGTAATAAACTTAAACAAAACTCACTTTGCGAAAGCAGACGTGATGTTCTTTGGATAAAACATCGGTCATGGAATGTTGACCCCACGGAATGCAAAGACGAAAGCTACTGAGGAATTTCCATGACCAACTTCGAACAAAGTGATACTTCGCTCCTTACGACTCAGTGGATTCGATCAGAAGTTTGTTCCAAACTTCAGGAGTATACAGACGATTTGCTGAAGAAGAACACCACGCTTTGGTGGACAGAATAATAGCAGGAGGCAGTCGACCATTTGAAATCAATATTAACCACCAAACCAGCTTCAGCTACACCAAACGTTTTGAAACCTTTTAAAGTTGGCAACGATGCTAGTGGCATCGGAGATGGAGTGATACTGTTACAGTACGATGAGGATGGGATTGTGCTTCTCAAATAAACTCAACATCTACCAGAGGAAATTCTCCATGATTGAAAAAGACCCTTTGAGTTTGCTACTAGCCTTATGGCATTTTCATGTGCATGCCACGAATAATGTGTTGGAGACGGTCGTGTACGTTGATCCCAATCTGCTTATGTTCTTCAAACGCTTTAAAAATTATTTCATTTGAGTCTTATTTTACAGACTTTCAATTTAAAATTGTACATGTAGTTTGTCGCATGCAATCATAGTTGTGTTTTCATTGATTTAACTGATAAAAACTAGATGAGATTTTTATTTATCCAATGTTATATACAGTTATATGGGAAGACGTAATTGTGAATGTAGATTTAAGTTATCTTTACGTTATGGTAAAGTATTTAAAGAGCAGAAACAAAACAAATGTGACCATATTTTCATAACTATGATTCTTCTTATTTGAGAAGGAAGTTAGTGTGAACATGTAAAGGGTACTGTACTTTTATAGAGTTGAAGGACTTGAATGAAAACAGCAAAGGCAGGAACTGTGCAGGTTCACTGTGATGTCAGTTTCTTTCGCTCTCTCACTCTCTCTCTCTTTCGACCTCACCATGTCAATTATTGTCCTTCCTAAAACTGCTGGAGATACTAAATGAGTATTTTGCATCAGCGTTTACTGTGGAAAAGGATATGGGACATATAGAATGTCGGAAAATAGATGGTAACGGCTTGCAAACTGTCCATTTTACAGAGGAGAAAGTGATGGATATCTTGAAATACAAACAGGTAGATGCATCTCCAGAAGCTGATCAGGTGTACCCCATAACTCTGTGGGAAGCTGGAGAAGTGATTGCCGTGCCTCCTGCTGAGATACTTGTATCATCGATAGTCATAGGTGAGTTGCAGGAAGATTGGAGGTTGGCTAATGTGCTCCCATTGTTTACGGATGGCCAGGATAATCCAGGGAACTACAGCAAGTGATCCGGACGTCGGTGATGGGCAAGATGATGGAGAGAATCCTGAGGATCAGGATCGACATGTCTTTGGAAAGGGAAGGACTGATCAGGGATAGCCAACATTGCTCTGTGTGTGGGAAACCATGTCTCACAAACTTGACTGAGGTTTTTGAAGAAGTAACAAAGAGGATTGATGAGGGCAGAGCGGTACATGCGATCTTTCTGGATTTCAGTAAGTCATCCGTCAAGGTTCCTCATGGGAGATTGGTTAGCAAGTTTACATCTCACAGAATACAGGGAGAACTAGCCATTTGGGTACAAAGCTGGCTCAAAGGTAGAAGACAGTGGGTGATGTTGGAGGGTTATCTTTCAGACTGGAGGCCTGGGACCAGTGGAGGCCACAAGGATCGGGGATGGGCCCTCTCCTTTTTGTCATTTATTAAATGATTTGGATGCGCGCGTAAGAGGAACAATTAGTAAATTTGCAGCTGACGCCAAAGTTGGAGGGGCAGTGCACAGCGAAGAGGTTCCATCAGATTATAACAGGATCTTGACCAGATGGGCTAATGGGCTGAGAAGTGGCAGATGGATGCGACGTGCTGCATTTTGGGAAACTATCCCTTAGCGGGACATATACACTTCATGGAACGGTCCAAAGGGCGTGTTGCTTAACAAAGAAACTTGGAGTGCAGGCTCATAGCTCCTTGAAAGTGGAGTCGCAGGTAGATTGGATAGTGAGGAAGACATTTGGTATGCTTTCCTTTATTCGTCAGAGTACTGCGTAAAGGAGTTGGGAGGTCATGTTGCATCAGTACAGGACATTGGTTAGGCCACTGGTGGAACATTGCATACAATTCTGGCCTCTTTCCTATCGGAACGCTGTTGTGAAACGTGAAAGTGTTGACAAAAGATTTACAAGGATGTTGCCAGGTTTGGATGATTTGAGCTAAAGGGAGAGACTAAATAGGCTAGGGCTGTTTTCCATGGAGCATCGGAGGCTGACGGGTGACCTTATAGAGGCATGCAAAGTTAGGGGTGGGGGCATGGATAGGAGAAATGGACAAGTCTTCTTCCTACGGTCGGGAGTCCAGAACTCGAGGGCATAGGTTTAGGGTGAGAGTGAAAAGATATAAAAGAGACGTAAGGGGCAACTTTTTCACACAGAGGGTGTCACGTGAATGGAATGAGATACCAGAGGAAGTGGTGAAGGTTTGTACAATTGCCACATTTGAAAGTCATTTCGATGGATATATGAATATGAAGGGTTTGGTGGGATATGGGCCGGGGACTGGTCGGTCGTACTAGCTTGGGTTGGGATATCTGTTCAGCATGAATTGGTGGACCGAAGGATCTGTTTCCGTGCATTACAGCTCTCCTCTTCAAAGCTCTATGACTGAGCAAGCACAGCACGTTCTGAAAAATTTAACACATGAGATTTGGTCCATCAGCTTGCAGTGCTTGGGTTGCTGTGATGACACAGAAACAATCACGATCAATCAGTTTAAAGCATGCCCCAATATACTAAACACAAATCAAATTTGGCATTTTGACAATATTAAAAAAAACAAACATACCCATGTTTGTGGTATAAAGCTAAAAAATATTGAAAGCTGGGGGAGAACTGCCAAGCCACCAACATCTGTCGAATGCCCGGAGAATAACTCGCGTAAATGCACCTTTATTGATCAATGACTTGCAAAACAGAAATTCTAAGGAAAATAAAAGTTCAGAGGAAGGCACAGAAAGAGGATTCAACAGCTGGCTAGTACTGAAATTTGTATTTTTTAGTAAATCTAAATTTGTGGTAAGGTGGCTGTTTGTGGGACCACAATAGTAGGAGGAAAAGTAAAAGAAAGTTTAGAGAAAGGAGTTGCATATGGTTGTTAGTTAATTATCCTCTGTTCAATATTGAAAAACACATTAAGTTGTTTTTTAAAAAAATTTAAATAGTTTAAAAATTTAAAAATTTAAATCAAGTATGCTTCTTGACCTCTCGATTTTTAACAGTTTACAGCACGAGTTAAATCTTTTTGATGTTGGAAGTTCAAATTAGCGCAGGGGGAGGGGGGATTGCTTACCCCTTGTCAGAACACATTAACTTTGATTTCTCTGCACAGATGCTGCTGGACCTGCTGAGCTTTTCCAGCTTTGGTCTTTGTTTCTAGTTTACAAAGTCTGCAGTTCTCTTGACTTTCTTGTGTGTATCATTGAGAGTGACGGGTAAGATGCTGGAGCACGGGAAGACAGTTAATTATGTCACATATTATTTAACAAGACTGCAAGGAAAAGCCACGGAACTGCAGAGCAACGAGTCTGATGTGAAGTGTGAGTAAGTGCTTGTAGGAGCGTCTAAGAGGCAAGATTTACATGCATTTAGAAAATCAAGGACTGGTTCGGGATAGTCAGCGTGGCTTTGTGATGGGAAAACATTCTAGATTGCAGTTTTTGAATAGGTGATCGGGAAGATAGATGAAGGTACAGCAGCAAATGTTGTCTACGTGGAACTCAGTGAGGTCCAACAAGGTTCCACATGTAGCCTGGTTAATAAGATTAGATCACAGGGGATCAGGGAGAGATAGCCAATTAGATACAAAATTAGCTACACAGTAGGAGACAGAAGGTGCTGGGAGAGAAATGTTGTTCCAGTTGGAGGCCTGTGACCACTGGTGTGCCACAAGGACAAGGCTGTTGCTGTTTATCATTGTTATAAATGATTTGGTTGAGAATATAGGAACCAAAGAGCGTAATGTTGTCGGCAAACCCACCGAAATTGACGCTCTACTGGACAGTGGAGAAGGTAATCTTAGACAACACTGAGATCTCGATCAACTGGGACATTAGGGCAAGGATTGACAGATGGAGTTTCATGCAGATAAATGTGGGTTGTTGCAATTTATTTGACAAACCAGGGCAGGATTTACACAGTGAAAGGTATGGCGCTGGTGAGTGTAGTCGAACAGAGAGACCCAGGATGCAGGTATACCGTTTCTTGAAAGGGGAGTCAGAGATGGATAGGGTGGTGAAGAAGGCATTAGGCACACTTACATTCATCTGTCAGAGATTTGAGTGTTGGAATTAAGACACCATGTTGTGGCTGTGAAAAAGAATGGTCAAGCCACATTTGGAGTACTGAGTACAATTCTTGTCGCCCTGCTATAGGAAGGATGCCATAACCTGGACAGGGCACAAGAATATTTAAAATGATGTAAGGGAGACGGGAGGTTTTGTGATATATGGAGAGGCAGAAAGTTTGTACCGTTTGTGTCTGAATCTGAGGGGTGACCTTATAGAGATTTATAAAACCATGAGGGGCATGGATAAGAGGAATAGCCCATGCCTTTTCCCCAGGATGAGGATGTCCAAAACCAGAGAGGATATGTTTAAGGTGAGAAGTAAAAAAATTAAAAGAGATCTAAGGGACAGCTGTTTCATACAGAGAGCGTGTATATGTAGCGAGCTGTTGGAGGAAGTGGTATTGGTGAATGAACTTGCATTCAAAAGACAATTGGATGTGTTTGGAGGGGTACGTGCCAAAAACGGAAAAATCGAACTCGTTCAGTTTAGGAAACCTGGTGAGCATGGATGAGTTGGGGCGAAGGGTCTGTTTGCATATTGTATGAGTCTAAGAGACTATGACTCGTGATCTCCTGCTTCATCAATAATTCTTCATTGCACTCAATTCATTTCCAAGGCAAAACGCCTCTGTTCCTTTCAGTGATATAACCCCCTCAAATTTCTGAAATACAGAATTCCAGTCGCCCCAATCTCGGTTCCCATCACAAGCCTGCCATCCCAGAAATCAGTCTGGTCATCCTTCACTACACTCTCTCAATGTCAGGTGTGTCCATTATTAAGAAAGGAGATAAAAACTACAAAGAATACTACACAATATTCGAAATGTGGTCTCACCAAGGCCATGGATAGCTGCATTAAGTCACCCTTACTCAAATCTCCTTGAAATAAAAGTCAACACATCATTTATCTTCCTGCCTCCTTTCTTTCCTGCAATATTATTTTCAGTGACTGGTGTACAGGGATATCCAGATCATTCTCAACGTTATATATCGCCATTTGGATGGGTCTATGTACACTGGTCAGCGTGTCAATGCCATTTCCAATATTGACTTCTGGGTTGAGAACTCACTGCCCTGCATAGACCTCGGTGCTCTGTGCAGAAGAAACAAATAAAAGAGCCTAAATCCCTTTAAAGATCAACATGTTTCAACTAATCACTTTTCAAATAATAAGTTTCTGCTCTGTTGTCCCCACCAAAGTGCACACCGTCTCATTATCCCCATTGCTCTTAATCTTCCACGTACTGGCCATTCGTTTCTCTTTTCTCAATCACCTTGTAGCTTTTTTCTATCCTCCTCACTGACGAACAATCCAACAACGTTCAGTACTGCCAACGGACTGGAAAATATTGCATTTGATTCCCTCAATTAAATGTTTGCGATGCATTGGGAATATCTGGGGCCCAAACACCGATTCCTGCCAAACACGATGATCCTTGCATTTAAAAACAGATTATTTTATTCCTATTCATTTATTAGGCCCAATCCCGAATATTTAACTTTGCACACAAGACCAGTGTCTTTATTAAAATCTTCTGAAAATCCAAAAGAATTGCATCCATTGCTTCTCTGTATGTAACGAACAGTCAGTATTTCAAATACGATTCCCATTTCGTGTTGACTCATTACATAAGAAAGTAAGAACAAGTAGTGAGAAATAGACCATTTGGCCCTTCGAGCCTACTCTGCCATTCAATAAGATTGGGGTTGACCTTTTCATGGCCTCAGCTCCACTTATCCGAACTCTCGCTGTGGCACTTAATCCCTTTACTTTTCAAAAATAAAATCCATCGGAGCTTCAAAGATATTCAATGGAAAACCTCAACTACTTCACTGGGCGGGAAATTCCACAGATTCACATTCTTCTTGTTCAAGACGTTCTTTCTCAATTCAATCCTAAATAATCTCCATCTAATTTTGAGACTTTACCCTCTTGTCCTAGTTTCCCATCCAACTGGAAACATCTCCTCTGTTTCTATCTTATCTATTCCCTTCAGAATTATATATGTTTTTATCAGATCGTCCCTCATAATTTCAAATGCCAATCAATGTATAATTGCAGTCTATTCAGTCTCTCCTCATAAGCCACACACCTCAACTTTTGAACCAGCCAACGAACCTCCTTTGCATTGCAGTGCTAGCATTTCCTTTCTCAAGTAAGTCGACCAAGACTGCACGTATTCCAGGTGTGACCTCAGCATGCTGTACAGCTGCAACATAACCTCCCTGCTTTTAAACTCAATCCCTTTAGAAATGAAGGACAAATTCCATTTGCCTTGCTAATTACTTGTTGTACCTGTAGAGCAACATTCTGTGATTCATGAACAAGGACACCAAGGTCCCTCTGCACCGACGCATGATGCATTTTTACCGTGCAAATATTCGTCACTTTAATGTTATTCCTATAAAAATGGATGAGTTCACCTTTATTACAATTGTACTCCATCTGCCAGACCTATGCCCACTCACTTAAACCATTTCTGTTGTTTTGTAAAGATTAACAGTCCTCTGTTCACTTTGCTTGGCCACTCATTTTAGTATCATCTGCAATCTTTGCGACGCAACACGTGGTCCTCAACTTCAAGTTGTCCATGTAAGCTGTGAATAATTGAGGTCGCAGCACTGATCCCAGAGGCACATCACTAGTCACTGATCAGCATCCAGAAAAATACTCATTTATTCCTACTCGTTGCTTCCTGTTAGTTAGCCAATCCTTTATCCGTGCTAATAGTTTACTCGTAATGCCACACCTTATGGAGCAGCAGTTTTGGCGTCACTGTATCGAATGTCTTTTGGAAATCTCAGTACACCAAACCTACTGAGTCCCCGCAGTTGTAATGTCTTCATCGAATTCCAGTAGGTTAGTTACACATGACCTACTTGTCATGAAGCAACAATGTGTCTGCCCAACGGGACAATTTCAATCAAGATGCATTGTCATTTATTTGTTGGTTGCAGATTGAAATATTTTCCCCACTCCAGATATTAAGCTAAGCGGTCTGAAATTCCCCACTTTTGCCTACCTCTCTATTTAAGCAGTGGTATCTGATTTCCTGTTTTCCAATTTGCTGGAATTGCATCAGAGTCCAGTGAATTTAGAAAAAAATCTACAAGTGCATTTGCTATTTCTCTCATCACCTCTGTTAGTATCCTGGGATACATTCCACCCTGACCTATCACCTTCATCCCCTCCTCCACTCACCCATTGTACTCCATGCTATTTTCTCCCCACCCCCATTCTCCTTTCGCTTAGGTCTCCATGCTTCAGGATCACTGCCTTTATTCCTGATGAAGGGCTTTTGCCCGAAACGTCGATTTCGCTGTACTTTGGATGCGGTATGAACTGCTGTGCTCTTGCAGCAACACTAATCCAGATACATTCCTTCAGGCCCAGCCTACCTTTGTCTCCATTAGCTTGATCAAGACTACTTCTATCGTGGGAGTGGTTGTTTTCAAGTCCTCACTTACCTTCCTCTCTTTGGCAATTATTGGCATGTTATTAGTGTCCTTCATTGTGAAGACGGACTGAATATCTATTCAATTCCTCATCCATTTCCTCATTTCCCATTACTGGATCCCCCGTGTCTCCCTTTAAAGGAGCATTGCTTACCTTAGCTATTCTTTGTATATTTAAAGAATATTTTGCGATCTGTCTTTGTATTCTGAGGTAGTTTACATTCATATCCTATCTTATGTGTCTTGACAGTTTTCTTTGTTGCTTTATTTTGACATTTAAAGGTTTCCCAATCTTCGAGGTACCCATTGGTCTTGCCAATATTTATGCCATTTATTTTAATTTGATAGCCTCCCTTATTTCCCAAGACATTCACGGCAGATTACCTTTTCCTACACTCCTTCCATTTCACTGCTATATGCTGTTGCAGAGAACGTTGAAGAATTGCTTTGAAAGCCATCCACTGTTCATTAACGGTTCCACCGTAAAGTCTTTGCTTCCAGCCAACTTTAGCCAACTCTTCTCTCATCCTATTGTCATCTCCTTTGTTTAAGTTCAGCACCCTGGCTTTGGACTTTACCTTCTCACCTTCCAACTGCATTCTAAATTCCACCACACTTCCAGTCACAATAATTTCTCCCAAAGCATTTATTTATGAATTTCATTCTTTTTTTCCCGAGGCTTAGGCTTACCAGTCTTGCTGGGAAGATTTGATTTGTTTCCTTTATTTTTTACTGTGAACACTGAACTGAAGTAGTTGCTTCATAGTTCTGTTGTCGACCTGTTCTCTATTCTCCTTCCTCTCCGTTCAAACTGGAACGAAGCTGCTCTTGTTCTCTCTATCCTTTTCCATTGATAGTTCACTCGTATAATTTTTGATAACATTCTCTTCAGAAACACATCAATTCATGTCCATACCGTGCAATCACAGGAGCATAGTATTTCTACCGTCAGAAATACAGCACGGTGCACACGAGTCCCATTCTCCTACATGAAGCCCATAGTTGTGAATGCTATGACGCTTCAAGAGCTTGTCCAAGTACTATTCAGCAGTTATGAGTTTACCATGTACTTCCACCTCAGGAAGTACATTCCAGACCTCAACACCCTCTGGGTGAAAAGCAATCCGCAACTCCTCTCTAATCCTCAAACCCTTCACTTTAAATGTGTTCTCCCCTGATCTTGCTCCTTTGACTACAAGGAACAGTTGCTGTCTATCCATTCCGTTCAAGCCCTTCGTGATCTTATTTTTTTGAATCACATCCCCCTCAGCCTTCTCTGCTCCAAAGTAAATAACCCGAGCTTATCCAGCCTCTCTCCATAGCTGATATGCTCAATTCCCGGGAACATCCTGGTGAATCTCCTCTGCACTATGTCCATTGAAACCACATCCTTCCTATTATTTGTCTCCCAGAATTCCACAAAATATTCCAACTTGCCCGAACCAAAGTCATGCATAGCTCTTATAATCTTTCTCCCAATGACTAAAGGCTAGTTATTATTCCCAATGCTGTCTGAGCTCCAATTCATCCTGACCAATCACGTTCAGGTATGTGTAGAAAAGTACCATATCAGCTTATGGGTGTGCTGCCATTCATTGAGTACTCCCCTGTCTGATTCCTTCTTCCAAAGTGCATCACCTCATATTTATCCGGATTACATTCCATCAGTCATTTATCCACCCATCTGACTATTCCAGCTGTATCTTCGTGATTTGGAGATGTCGGTGTTGAACTGGGGTGAACAAAGATTAAAATCACACAACACCATGTTATAGTCCAAGAGATTTAATTGAAAACACACGAGATTGCGGAGCAACGCTCCTTCATCAGGTGATAGTGGAGGGCTCGATCGTAACATAGAATTTACAGCAAGAATTTACAGTGTGATGCAACTGAAACTATACATTGAAAAACTGATTGTTAAGCCTTTCATCTGTTTGAATGCAGTAATAGTTTCACTTCTTTCATGTGTAAATCTGAAAACCTTTTCTTAAAAAAGTTGCATTCCCGGGTTAGCTGAGAGCTAGACAATGTGTTGAAGATGTTAGCCCCCTGTGTTCTCTGTCTATGACATGAAGTTTAGATTGATTCTAATCTAAAAAGTTAGATAAGAGAGGTTTACGTAAATTGATGCAATTTTTGAGCTCAGAGTTCTACCTGAATGCATGCAGTTTTTGAGCAAAGTACAATGTAACTCTGCAAGTACAAATTCACCTGGCAAAATTTATGTGTGTATGTGGGTCTTTGTCTGCCTGTCTGGCTGTGTGTGTTTGGGGTAGGTGTTGTGAGTGTGAGAATGTGTGTGTGAGTGTGTGTGTGTGTGTGTGTGTGTGTGGTGAGTGCAGAGTGTATTAAGTCTGTGAGGCGCTGCATGTGTGAGTGTGGGATTGTGTGTGAATATATGGGTGTGTGTGGGTGTCTGTGTGCGCATTCGTGTGTACCTGTGTCCGTGTATGTAAGAGTGTGTGTGTGTGTGTGTGTGTGTGTGTGTGTGTGTGTGTGTGTGTGTGTGTGTGTGTAGGGCAATGATGATCACCTGTAATGTGACATGAACCGAAGATCCCGGTAGAGGCCCTTCTATGGGTACTGAAATTAGCTATCAGCCGCTTCTCGGCCACTATTCTACGCTGCCTGTCCCGAAGTCCCCCTTGGAGGATGGTCACCGGAAGGTCCGAGGCTGAATGTCCTGGACCACTGAAGTGTTCCCGAACATTTAATTTCAGGAGGAGGACGTTAAGGTCGAGAACGGCTTGTCAGGAACTGGAGCAGGACATCCAAGGTGTCGAGACTATAATGTAGGAACATCAGGAGGACATTCAGCCCATCCAGAATATAATGTAAGAACAACACCAGGAGGATGTTCAGCCCAGTGAGTTTGAAAAGCAGCAACAGAATGAGTCCAAACAGCCATCATGCCTCTTACACAGCAATTGGAACAGATCTTTTACAGCCTTGTGCCTGTTCCACAGGAATTGTGAAAGGAAATGTCGAGGTTATAGAGAGCAAAGAAGTTAGAATAACCAGCTTAACTTGGAAATGGCACATAGTGAGAAAACTATTGGGATTGAAGGCAATTTGTTAGAATCCATAATGAAGGAATTACTAACAGGAGACGTTCAAAATCAAGCCACAATCCAGTAAAGTCACCATAGTTTTATGAAGGATAAATCACGTTTGAATGATTTGACTTGCTTTCTTTTTAAAAAAGTGAAAAACAAGTTGGTAATGGGGCTCATATATTTGTATTATATCCGAATTTCCAGACAGCAGTGCCTCACAAAAGATTTACATGCAAAACAAGACCACATGGGGAAAGGATATATTTATTTGCGAAGAGAGATGATTGGCTAAGCAATAAAAAGCTACTATATGAAGCCGCTGGTTTTGGACTGGGTCAGACAAGGTCAAAAATTATACGACAGTCGATTAGAGTCCAACGGGGTTACTTGAAAACAGAAGCTTCCGTAGCCCTGCTTCTTTATCAGGCGTTAGAGAGCGCGGAAGACCTTAAACACAGATGTTGTAAAGATCGAAGTGTTGTACAACTCATGATTATGAATTGTACACACCTATGAAGAGTCTTTATTCCTGATTCACTTAGAATGGAGGTGCATGTTTTGATTGATTAATAATCAAATCGTAGAATTTCTGTCAAGTCACTGCCTGTATATACTTTCAGGTATTATCGATGTAAAGGAGGTGACCCCTTCGGTCAGACATGTATATCAGGCGTGAAGTCTTGTTCGGAGACTGTCTTTGTCTTCACCTGGAATCAGACTGGGTTTTTACCCATAGTAGGAGTTTATAAATTACCGCATTGATTCATTGCGCACAAATTGTATGTTTTTCGGAAGAAGATAAAGTGTAACTGAAAAACAAACATGCAAATGCTTGTGTGTGTATACATGTGTGAGTGTGTGTGTGTTTTGGGGGTTGGGGTCGATGCGAAAGGGAGAGAGAAAGAGAGAGAGAGAATGTGTTTAAGTGAGAGAGACTGAGTGGGAGTGCTGGAGAGAGACAGAGTTAGTGTGGGTGTGCATGCTTTTGACAGGGCAGAGTGTGCGTGTGTATATGTGAGAAGGTTGAAAACGTGTTGCTGGTTAAAGCACAGCAGGTTAGGCAGCATCCAAGGAACAGGAAATTCGATGTTTCTGGCCAGAGCCCTTCATCAGGAATGAGGAGAGTGTGCCAGGCAGGCTAAGATAAAAGGTAGGGAGGAGGGACTTGGGGGAGGGGCGATGGAGATGTGATAGGTGGAAGGAGGTCAAGGTGAGGGTGATAGGCCGGAGTGGGGTGGGGGCGGAGAGGTCAGGAAGAAGATTGCAGGTTAGGAGGGCGGTGCTGAGTTGAGGGAACCGACTGAGACAAGGTGGGGGGGGAGGGGGGGAATGAGGAAACTGGAGAAATCTGAGTTCATTCCTTGTGGTTGGAGGGTTCCCAGGTGGAAGATGAGGCGCTCCTTCTCCAGCCGTCTTGTTGTTATGTTCTGCCGATGGAGAATTCCAAGGACCTGCATATCTTCGGTGGAGTGGGAGGGAGAGTTAAAGTATTGAGCCACGGGGTGGTTGGGTTGGTTGGTCCGGGCGTCCCAGAGGTGTTCTCTGAAGCGTTCCGCAAGTAGGCGGCCCGTCTCCCCAATGTAGAGGAGGCCACATCGGGTGTAGCAGATGCAATAGATGATGTGTGTGGAGGTGCGGGTGAACTTGTGGCAGATATGGAAGGATCCCTTGGGGCCTTGGAGGGAAGTGAGGGAGGAGGTGTGGGCGCAAAATTTACATTTCCTGCGGTTGCAGGGGAAGGTGCCGGGAGTGGAGGTTGGGTTGGTGGGGGGTGTGACGAGGGAGTCACGAAGGGAGTAGTTTTTGCGGAACGCTGATAGGGGAGGGGAGGGAAATATATCCCTGGTGGTGGGGTCTGTTTGGAGGTGGCGAAAATGACGGCGGATGATACGTTGCAAACGGAGGTTGGTGGGGTGGTATGTGAGAACCAGTGGGGTTCTGTCTTGGTGGCGGTTGAAGGATCGGGGCTCAAGGGCAGAGGAACGGGAAGTGGAGGAGACGCGGTGGAGGGCATCGTCGATCACGTGTGGGGGAAATCTGCGGTCCTTGATGAAGAAGGTCATCTGGGCTGTACGGTAATGGAACTGGTCCTCCTGGGAGCAGATGTGGCAGAGACAAAGGAATTGGGAATATGGGATGGAGTTTTTACAGGGGGCAGGGTGGGAGGAGGTGTAGTCCAGGGAGCTGTGGGAGTCAATCGTTTTATAGTAGATGTCTGTGTTGAGTCGGTCGCCCGAGATAGAAATGGAAAGGTCTAGGAAGGGGAGGGAGGAGTCTGAGACAGTCCAGGTGAATTTGAGGTCGGGATGGAAGGTGTTAGTAAAGTTGATGAACTGTTCAACCTCCTCGTGGGAGCACGAGGCAGCGCCGATACAGTCATCGATGTAATGGAGGAAAAGGTGGGGGTGGTGCCAGTGTAGTTGCGGAAGATGGACTGTTCCACATATCCTACGAAGAGACAGGCATAGCTGGGGCCCATTCGGGTGCCCATGGCAACTCCTTTAGTTTGGAGAAAGTGGGAGGATTGAAAAGAGAAGGTATTCAGGGTGAGGCCCAGTTCAGTCAGTCGAAGGAGGGTGTCAGTGGAAGGGTACTGGTTGGTGCGCCGGAAAAGAAGACGCGGAGGGCTTTGAGTCCTTCGTCATGGCGGATGGAGGTGTACAGGGACTGGATGTACATGGTGAAGATAAGGCGTTGGGGACCATGGAAGCGAAAATACCGGAGGAGGTTGTGGACGTGGGTGGTGTCCCGAACGTAGGTGGGGAGGTCTTGGACTAAAGGGGACAGAACCGTGTCGAGATACGCCGAGATGAGTTCGGAGGGGCAGGTGCAGGCTGAGACAATGGGTCGGCCGTGGCAGTCAGGTTTGTGGATTTTGGGCAGGAGGTAGAAACGGGCGGTGCGGGGTTGTGGGACTCTGAGGTTGGAGGCGGTGGATGGGAGATCCCCTGAGGTGATGAGGTTATGGATGGTCTGGGAGATGATGGTTTGGTGGTGGGAGGTGGGGTCATGGTCAAGGGGGCGATAAGAAGAGGCGTGCGCGAGCTGGCATTTGGCCTCAGCGGTATAAAAGTCGGTGTGCTAAACTACTACCATGCCTCCCTTATCTGCCGGTTTGATGGTGAGGTTGGGATTGGAGCGGAGGGAGTGGAGGGCTGCACGTTCTGAGGGTGAGAGGTTGGAGTGGGTAAGAGGGGTGGACAGGTTGAGTCAATAAATGTCACGGCGGCAGTTGGCTATAATTAGATCGAGGGCGGGTAAGAGGCCAGCACGGGATGTCCAGGTGGATGGGGTGTGTTGGAGGCGGGAGAAGGGGTCGTCAGAGGGTGGGCGGGAGTCTTGGTTGTGAAAGTAGGCACGGAGGCGAAGGCGGCGGAAGAATTGTTCAATATCTCGCCGCGTGTTGAACTCATTGATCCGAGGGCGTAGGGGAATGAAGGTGAGGCCTCTGCTGAGGACTGATCTTTCATCCTCAGAGAGGGGGACGTCTGGAGGGATGGTGAAGGTCCGGCAAGGTTGGGACCTAGGACCTGGTGTGGGACTGGAGCTGGGTGTGGGGGTGGGGACAGAGATCGACGTAGGGGCGGGGTTAGACGTGGTGACGTTGCTCGGTGTGGGGTCGGGATCAAGCGTGGGGGCTGGGTCATGCGTCGTGACGGAAGTAAGCGTGGGGGCGGGGTTACGTATGGTGGCGAAAGTCTGCGTGGGGGCAGGGTTATGCGTGGTGATGAAGGTTTGCGTGAGGGCGGGGTGACGTGTAGGGACGAAAGACGGCGCGGGGGCGGAAGTGGCTGCGGCGACGGCAACCGAAGGGGCGGAAATGGTTGTGGCGACAAAAGAGCCGTTATCATTCCCGGTAGCCGCGGGGGTCGCGAGTCCGTCGGCGATCTTCCTGGCGATCGTGGAAACGGTTGTCTGTGTGGCGATCGCCGGGGCGGTTGTTTGGGCGGCGATCGCGGAGGCTCCGAGGTCGGTGGGGGCGGAAGTGACGTCACCGGATGTGAGAAGGGGCATGTGAGTGTGTGTGGAGCGGATAGGGAGACAGTGCATCAGAGTATGTAATGGGGAGAGTGAGGGTGTGTGCCTATCCAGGTTAAAACACAGACAGATTTGGCAGAACCCTTTTCCCACACACACTCGCTCCGTGGTTTCAGAGTTGCCCTTCTCTTCAGCCTCTGCTCCATTTGTTGTTCATGTTACTGACCTAGATGCTGTCACTACAGCCCCCATGCTTCGTTCAGAGTTTAGAGACCGAATCCTCAGGTCTCCCTGAACGTCTGAAGCTGCTCACAGCTTACCTCCAGCAACCCACATCCAACACCTCCACTCACCTTTCAATATCATGAGTCAGCCAGAATCCCCTGAGCTACAAGTTAGAGACCTTGCTCTTTACAATAATATTCTAGGAACTTCCTGATGTTATGGACTGCATTATCAGCTGAGAGGGACAAACACAGGTTTCAGTGGACAGGCATTTATCAATTTTCAAAGGCGTGAGTCAAAGCTGCTGTGCTCCTTCTGCCCCACATGGAGCACCGGATGGGACACACCAGGAAGTGAACAAAATTCTGACACACACCATTTCATTGTTTCTGAACTTCACAATGCCAGCACTCAACACACGAGGGAGCCAAAATCCAAGGCCATGGAGAGGTACAAAACAAACCACCGATGAGAGAGAGAGAGTAATTGGAGAAGTGACAAAGTGGTAGCCTTAATCACAAGAATGAGAACATTGAATAAAGACATTGCTAGATCAGTTGGAGTGGTTCATTGCCTCAAAGTCTGAATCTGCCTCACAGAACCAGCACAGACACTATAAACTGGGACAAAGTAACGGCCAAGATATACAGCTGTACAGAACGTGCTAAAGGATTACTCTGTAAACTGGACTATCAAAATTCTAGCATACATCTAATAGTGTCCTGGACATTTCCCCAACTTTGTACATTTTCAAGCCTCCAGCATCTCCTCTGTAATACAGACACTTTATAAGATATCACCATTTATTTCCCAACTTCATTGCTTCCATAACTTTCCGTGCAGAAAATACCGATATGAAATATTCATTTAATATCACTCCCACATCCTGCAGTTATGCATAACTGCGACCTTTCTGATCTTTAAAGGACCCCATTCTCTTCTGAGTTACTCTTTTATCCTTAAAGTATTTGTAGAATTGATTTGGATTCCCCTTCACCCTATTTCCCAAAGCTATCATGTGTCCCCTTTTTACACTCCCGAGTTCCCTGTTAAGGATACTCCCGTTGCCTTCCGACTCTTCAACTGCTTCACTTTAAATCAGGAATTACGCAGCTAATAATGACCATTTCAATTGTCAGAAAAATCCATCTGGTTCACTACCGTCCTTGAAAGAATCAATCTGCCATCCTTCCCTCTTCTGACCTACATGTGACTCCAGACACACAGCAATGTGGTTGATGGTTAACTGCGCACGTGGCAATTAGAGATAGGTAATAAATGCTTGCACAGCCAGTGACTTCCTCATTTCAGGAATGAAGTAAGAAACATACCTCAATTCCTCAATACCTGACATATTCTTCTCTCTTGTCAGTAACCAGCCCCTGAATTTTTTCAAATCTTCCAACATTCCCTCTAACTATCAGCCTCACCCTTCACCATAACAGAGACATACTATCTCTGTGCTCTTGACATGTCATTTTGATGGCTTTCCACTTCTCAGCTGACCCCTTATCTGCCAACATCTATGCCATCGCACTTTGGAAAGTCCTTGATTTAAAACATCAAAATTGGCTTTTCAAAGATTTAGAAAGTCAAGATTTAGACCCCGTTCATCCCTTTCCACCTCTATTTTAAAACTAATAGAATTATGATGACTTGCCACACAATGCTCCTCCATTGATATCTCAATCACCCCACTACCCACTGCTTTATTTCCCAAGAGTAGATCATATTTAGTTCCTTTTCTGTGATGGAGAGTATTGAACAAGCTGTTTCAGCTTTGTAACCGGGAATGGGGTTAGCACAGTCTTCGACTCATTGGGTTGAATCTAATAATAATTTATCTCTCTGTCATTTTCATTCCGTGTGACAGAGGGATCGTCTGCACAAGGCTGAGCTCGTTTGCTGGTGCGATCTTATCGAAGTCAACTCATTGACGACTTTTCCCGCCCGATGGTATCCCTCTCATTCAATGCCAGCCCGATTCTCCCAACCATCATGGCTGGAGTTACTCACCATTGCTCTGATGCCCCTGGATCTTCCGTGATCCCTGGGACTGATTCCATCTCTCAAAGGCCAATTAGCTAACGGATGAGCTTTCTCAGTTTGTAGCTGTCCTGCACAGCTTCCCCCGAGCATGACAGATAAGGGGCAATTACACCACGGTTTGTCGACAGGGGCACGGAGGTCCTGGTGGATGGACAAGTACCGAGGGGGAGCATTCTCTTCCCAGAGGGGGCCGCACCATTAGACCCATCGAGCATGGTCTGAACTCACCACCCAGCTCAGTGCAGTATCTGTGGTCTGAAGAAATGTCCAGCAATACAACACAAGCATCAATAATCTTCCATGCTCTATCAGGATAAATATCAATGTATTCGCTCTGTTCCCTCACACTCACTTTATATCTGTTATAGTACATACCCCCGAACAAGGTTCATGCTCCACCACTCTCATTGCTGCAATCAGAATCTTCTCTCTCTCTATTTCCCTTCTGCAATGTCTCACTCATTAATAACACTGCACGGATTCAACGCGGTGGACAGAGTCCCACTGAACTCGTCACCATCTACCCTCCAACAACACCAGAAATAATAGGAGGGTCACTCACTCCCAACTTCACTCACTCCTTTTCTCACATTCCAGAAGAAACAGCTTGGAAAACGACAGAAAGGGTCAGGCCGGGTGGTGGAGTTCCCGATATCTCTCTCCCCCTCACCCTCCATATCTGTGTGTCTGTATTTGACTCTACGAGTAACTATATGTAGGTACAGGTCTGACCGTCTCTCTGGTACTTAAAATTACACAATCTCTTCTTCAGGTGGCCTCCCTCCCGTATTGCAGCGACAGCAGCAGAGGGTAGTGACCCTCAAGGATTCAGTCTTGGATGGAGAGAGAAAGAGGGCAGCAGCTCACAGCACCATTTAAACTGATAGCACCATCAACACACACACTCACATAATGCTGGTAGATGGAGGGTTGGAATTATACTTGGGTCTGTCAGAATGGAAATGCTCACCTCCGAGTGAACCATTTTGTCAGGAGATCAGATGAACTTATTTTGCATTCTGTGACTTGGTGTGGTTACAAGTTACGTGAGAAAGTATTGAACGGTTCTGAAAAAGGCCCAGCAGTGTTGGTAATGACGCAGGAACAACATTGCGTAGTATCAGACAAAACTTCTCAATGCTTCCAAAGATATTATTTGAAAACCAAACAGCCGTGCAATGTGAGACAATCACTGGAAAGGACTTGTTATCTTCTCAGAGTAAAATATAAACAGTGCCATTAATACAGTGATGTGAGGAGACTAGCAGAGAGTGTTATTATATGAATCTAATCACAAAACTCAGAGGTGAGCACTGCTGCCTCATAGCACCTGGCATCCCGGTTCAATTCCACCCTCGAGCGATTGTCTGCATGGAGTCTGTACATTCGCTCTGCGTCTGAATTTGTTTCCACCAGCTGTTCCAGTTTCCAACCACAGTCCAAAGGTTTAGTTGGTAAAATTGGCCATGCTAAATTGTCCATATTGTGCTGGGATGTAAAGTTACAGGGTTTAGACAGGGGTAAACGTGGGAGAATAGGGAAATGGATCTGGGTTAAACTTCGAAGGGTGAGTGTGGATGAGTTGGGCCGAAGGGTCTGTTTCCACACTGTAGGGATTCTGTGAACTCGACGAACTATGGAGGCAGACAGAGAGAGAGGAGGAGGGAGACTTTGATTCCAATTTCAATGTATTTACATCAAAAACTGCATTGCACATACATGCAGACAGAAGTGCACAGAAAATTAGATCCTGACACTAACAGATAGAAACAGAGATACACATACAGATATGGACATTTACGCACCAACGTATCTCCATTTACAGGCACACACAGTATCTTTAATACAGAGATAAGTAAGTTTTTTTTAATAAGCAATCAATGGTCAGTCGAGAAGGCAGGAGTTGGATTTTAGAAACATTTCAGAAGTGATTAAACGCCATTGAAGACTAGATGGGCTGAATGGCGAAATTGAGGGCTGCAGATGTTGGATATCAGAGTTCAGATTAGAGTGGTGCTGGATATGCAGAGCAGGTCAGGCAGCATCCGAAGAGAAGGAAAATCGACCTTTCGGGCAAAAACCCTTCATCAGGAATGCAAGATGTAGGGCATTTGCCCAAAACGTTAATTTTACTGCTCCTCAGATGCAGCCTGACTTTCTCTGCTTTCCCAGCACCATTCCAATCTAGATGGGCTGAATGGCCTAATTCTGATCCAGTGACTCATGCTGATATGATCTTGTGGTACCTGGACTTGTCTTCCCGCAAATTCAGTGGATAGTCAAATTGGTAAGTATTTGATTGTAGAGTTTTGATGGGAATGTGGACAAGTATGAGGGGCTGAATGGTCGATATGTGTTCCTAATTGTCATCTCCCTGTATCTTAAAAGACTGGCGATTGATTTGCGGGTAAAACATTTTGAGAATAAGGACTGATGTTAGGGTTGTGTGATCTGTGGTGTTGTCATCCCTAGGAAGCAGTGACGACTGGATTACTGAAAACACTCAAGGTTGAGTTCCATCGATCTTTTATAAACAATGAGTCTCTGTTTATTAGGAACTGATGGGAGAGGGATGTTTAACTACAGTGACATCAACAAAGCACATTCAGAATGTTGCAGCAGGTGCGAGGGGCTGAATGGCCTGATGCTGCTCTTGGCCCATGTGTTATTCTCTCAAACACTCAGTAATGTAACAGATGTAAAGAAAGATCTCATTCAACCTGCCAGCATTGTTATAGTGAGACTGACGAGACCATTTTTCCCTCGAAGGATTTATGCAGGAAAAGACTGAAGTCATTCAGCCCGCTAAGTACATTACACAATGTAGGATAAGGACATCCAACCTTTCTAGCCTGCTTCCCAGCGACAGGGGAAACCTGGTTAACGATCAGGGAATGAACATTCTGGAGAAATGTGTGTTTTCATGCTGTGTCGTTGCAACTTGGTGGAGTGTCTCAGGGATCAGTGTGACATTATCAACTACTTACAATCTATACCAAGGACTTGGATTAGGGGACTAATTGGATTGGAGCTTCAATTAGTTTTTTTCACTAAGATAGTCAATTAACTGGATATTCAGACTGCAATACAGGGGAGGATAGTGAACAAAACGTTGGCAGAAAACAGTGTAATGTGGTTTAAGGGAAGTCAATGCTCTGACGAAAGGGTAAAATGACAGTTAGCTACTTAACTAAAGAGAAATTCGCAGAATTCATTGGTGCTGTAGGCCGTGTATGTTGCGGTGCATGAATCACATAAACTTAGTCAGCAGATTCAGCAAATGGTTAGGAAAGTGTATCGAATGATGCTGCTTTGTGCAAAGGCTATCAGACATAATTATCAGGATGTTTTACTGCATCAGTTTATGACAATTCTGAGGCGACATCTGATGCATTATGTGTAGTAATGAACCCCTGAACTGAACGAAAAACTTGCAATTATTTTAGAAGCTTTTCATAGATGTTTCACTTTACTCATTGTTGGAATGAGGGCCTGATGGAATCATAGTGTCATACAGCACGGAAACAGACCCTTCAGTCCAGCTCATCTGCACGACCAGATATTCCACTCTGATGTAGTACCATTTGCCAGCATTAGACCCATAACTCTCTGAACCCTTCTTATTCACATACCCATCCATTGTGTCTTAAATGTTGTAATTCTACAAGCCTCCACCACTTTTACTGCCAGCTCTTTCCATACACACACTACTGTCTGTGTGAGAAAGTTACCCCTTAGGTTTTTTTTTATCTTTCCAACTTCACGTTAATCCTATAGAGTCTGGTTTGAACTCCTCCGGCCACGGAAAATAACCTTGGCTGTTCACCGTATCCATGTCCCTCATGGCCTGTACAAGGTCAGGAGACGTCAGGCCTGAAAATGAGAGATGTTCGTATTGAATCATAAGAGTGGGGAGAGTGTATTGGGGTGTAGCTGAGGGATGACGGAATAAAATTAATGATCTACACATACTCGTTATAACAAAGGTGTTATGAAGACATTAATTTATTGTATAAAAAATATGCAGACACGTTGAAACTTACATTCAAATTATAAATTGCAAATCATTCCTAAATGTAGCAGATTACAGGGATGGAGTCATGCAATCAGGGGAATGTTCAACTTGACTTTACATGGTTCAGGTTGGTTCTCGGATAATCAGAGAGGGATAAAATGTAACCTTTCTGAGAAGCAACAGTCATTGCTTCTTCGCTTTACTTATTCTTCTCGACAGCAACATTTGAGAGCTGAAAATCCATCAGTCATCTTTACCACTGGTGGAGGGTCCCTTTTAAGGATTCATTGGAATGTATCCTTTTACCGCTAATGGAGTCAGGTGTTACTAGGGGACACAGCTTTAAATTAAGGGGTGGTAGGTATAGGACAGATGTTAGGGGTAGATTCTTCACACAGCGGGTTGTGAGTTCATGGAATGCCCTGCCCGTATCAGTGGTGAACTCTCCTTCTTTATGTTCATTTAAGCGGGCATTGGATAGGCATTTGGAAGTTATTGGGCTAGTATAGGTTAGGTAGGACTCGGTCGGCGCAACATCGAGGGCCGAACGGCCTGTACTGCGCTGTATCCTTCTATGTTCTATGTTCTATGTTCTATCCACTCCTTGCAGCAAAGGGAATTCAGCCAAATCCAACTGTTCCTGTAAGAAATGTCATTTTTAGCAGTTTCTTTGAGGCATCAATAACAATCGAGACGATCTCAATTTTCATTTGGTTAAGATATTTACTATTATTTGCATGAAGATCTTCCGAACTAATATTCTGCAGAGTTTTTTTTCAGTTTGCCTGCAGACATGTGTGTGTGTATGTGAGTGAGTCTCTGTGTGTGTGTGTGTGTGTGTGTGTGTGTGTATGTTTCTGTGTCTCGGATTTATAGGAAAAGAAATGTTGATGTACATGTTGTCATTGCTCAAACTGTTTGTCATTTATCTTTCCGTCGTAATTCAAGTACATTTGCTTTGGTATTAAATTAGTTATTTTTACAAATTTAAGAAATCTCCCTGACGTGTTACTAACCATGAGCCTGACCAAGTCTGAGACGGATAATATTTGCCATGTCACATACGTGATTTCATTAATAGTTTGTCGTGACCTATGGAGGAGTGGGAAGAGAAAAAGATACAATATCTAACCTCGGTAGGAACAGGGATAATGGACCATTTCCAAAGGACAATTTGAGCGGGAAATCTCTTCCTTGCAGATTCCTGTATTCTTGCTTTTATTCAAAGGTGTGTTAGTTAAGTACTTGACGGGAAAGTGACTCAAGGATAATGAAGGGCAGACAGGAACGTGGGGTTGAGACCACAATCTGATCAGCAATAACGTTAGTGCCTGGTGGAGCAGGGTCCCACTCCTGTTCCTCAGCCTTACTTTGCCCCATTCCATTCAGACACTCAATCTGCTACTCAGGAGCAATTGGAGACCACTTGCTCCTGGTACCGGGTGCACAGAAACAGAGGAGACCATTCATCCCATGAAGACAGTCAAACATGTTTTGGTGTGGATTAGAAAACGTTCTTAGGAAAAGAGTGGGCGTTACTGTGAAACAGACCCTTCCTCTCTCTTTACAGACGTTCCTCCTGTTCGTACTCTTGTAGACCCAGATTCAAAGTGAATAATATCCCCATGCTGTACCCAGCTATGACTCACAAAATCCTCTGGTCTCCCTTACTACAAAATTCCTTCACAGGACTTCCAGGAAAGTAACAACAATGAATCTTCTAATAACAGAATGCAAGAACATAAGCAGGAGAAGGTCATTCAGCGCCTACAGCCTATCTTTCCCTTCAATAGAATCATGGGTGATCTGCTTTAGGCCCCAACTCTTGGAGTGTCCAAGGTGTCAAGCAGCCATCCATCTCTGTCTTCCAACTATCTCAGTGATCTACCTCACCTAACTCTATGGAATAGATGCGTCCCTACAATCACTTCCCTCTGTTAGAAGGAAACATTCCCCACACATCCAACGTGACCTATTGACATCAAAAAATGATATGAATGGAAGGTAAGAGTGGCCCTACTAACGAGACAGGATTTAACTGATGCTGGTATCAAGGAACCTGAAGGAAATGGATCTTTAAGGAAATTAGGGTTAACCTCCCCACTGGTTGAATTGATTTAGCGCAAAGAAGATTTCTTTGTTCTTGGCCATCTACCATCTCATGCCTGGGACATCTCTGCAGGAGATCCAAAGCACATGCATCATCAGTTGCTCCGCAATGTCATTACCCCCAACATAAGCTCAGAAGTGAGAATGGTCACTGAAGATCACACAATGTTCAGAACAATTTTTCCACCTCAGCTCCTGTAGGAGTCCGTATCCATGTGTACCAAGACCGGAACAGCATTCAGGCTTGTGCTGTTAGAGTGTCGGAAACATTCATAGTTAAAAAATCACATAACGCCAGGTTATAGTCCAACAGGTTTAATTGGAAGCACCCCAGCTTTCGGAGCGACGCTCCTTCATCAGGTGATAATGGAGGGCTCGATCGTAACACAGAATTTATGCCAAAAATTTACAGTGTGATGTGACTGAAATTATACATTGAAAAATTCATTGCCTGTTAAGCCTTTCATCGTTTAGAATACAGTGATAGTTTCACTTCTTTCAATGATGATAGCTGTCCCGAAAATGCAACGTTAAAAAGGTTTTGTGATTTACACATTGAAGAAGTGAAACTGTCATTGTATTCTAACCAATGAAAGGCTTAACAGACAATCAGTTTTTCAAAGTATAATTTTAGTTACATCACACTGCAAATTTTTGCTGAGTTACGATCGAGCTCTCCACTATCACAAGATGAAGGAGCGTCGCTCCGAAAGCTGGTGTTGGATTATAACCTGGTGCTGTGTGATTTTTAACTTTGCACACCCCAGTCCAACTCCGTAATCTCCAAATCACGATTACCACAGTAAAGAGAGAAGCTTATTCAGCACCTCCAGCTCACTTCACAGGAATGTGAGAAGATCATTCAACCCATCAATACTATTGGATAAGAATATGGATAGTTCATTCACTCCCTCCTGTCTATTACACAGGAAGAGATAAACCCAGTCAAACACATTGAGCTGTTAAACAGGAACCAGGGGTTACCCAGTCAGGTTCTTGAGTTTCTCCAATGAGACCAGAAGGCGGACATTCAGCCCCTCCAGCCCGTATGCAGGTATAGGAGAATGTTATCAACACCCCAACATGACTAACCAATGAAGCAGAGACTGCACGGATAGACTGCTCCATGTTTTTCCTACTGGCTCAATTGCTAATGCTACAATTGACATATTAATATTATTTGTTTACAGTGAATAGAAAAGATAAATGTTTGGGAATATATCTCTAAGAATGCAGACCGGTATGCCTTATGGAGGTCAGAAGCTATTGGGAATGGCTAACTCTTTCAAAGAAGTAAGACATTGCAGCTGATGACAGATTTGTGAACAATGTGACGTTCATTTCAGGGTCACACACCAATTACATATTGAGACGGTGAGAGTTCGTTCACAACCAAGGGCTCTCTCTCAACCAACATAGGAGCTCCATAGAGCTATATCAACTACCAAGAAGCATGCATCATGGGCCAAATACAATTTATCATGCGACCAATGTCTTTTAAAGGAAATAACGTGTATTATTACATCGTCTTCAAGCTTCAATGCAGTTAGCTCTTATTATCATACTGTGCTACAAACTGAACAACCATTTTCTTCTCGAATTCTCATGGTACCATCATCCCAGAGATTATTCTGATAGAACCCATCTGTACTGTCTCTGTGACAAAGAGATCATTGTTTATAAAGGAGAGAAAGTCTGCCCCCAGTAGCCCAAGTACCGCCTCAACAACACTCCATAACTGCAGGAATGTGTCTTTACTCCTGTGCATGATTCACTATGTAATGAAGGCTAGCATTTCATTTCCTGTCCTGATTAACAGATGCCCTGCATAAAGTCTGTTAATTACTTATAACCATGGACACCCAGGTCATTTTTGCCAAAAGCACTTCCCAATCTCTCAACATCGAATAACTACAAATTGAAAAGCACTATACGGGTTGTTCACCTTCAATTCACTTCTTTGTGTTACAAATACCGGTGCTCCAAGCACTGATACATGTGTCACACAATGAGTATCAGCGTTCTGTCCAACGGATGACCCTACTCTCTGTATTCTCTCCAACATGAAATTCTCAAACCGTATAGGATATCCCCCCTCCCCCCTTACACAAGGAATTTAAGTTTTGTCACTCACCTGCGTGAAATCATGTCAAACTTCTGAAAATTCAAATACACCGTTCCCACTGGTTCTCATTCAGCGATGTCACAACCAGGATCCTCCACAAACTCCAGTATGTTTTTTAAAGATGGTTTTCCTGTCCTGAATCTAGGTTGACGCTGCACAATCATATCATTATTCTCCAAGGATACATTACAAAAAAGTGTACATAGTTTCCTCACAACTGTCATCAATTCATCTACCAGTTGGTTTTCTCTTTTCACTCTCCATCCTGTTTGAAATATTCGTGGTCACAGTAGCTATTTGCCAGTCTGCAGGATCATTTCCATAATATAAACGGCTTTGATGAACTTTCACCTCCCTCATATAATTACGAAAATGACAGTGCAGAATGAGGCCATTGACCCATCGTGTCTACACCAGTTCCGCAAAAAGTCATCCAGCAAGTTCAATTCTCCAGTCCTCATCTCTGTAGCCCTTTGATTTCATCACTCATCTGGTCTAGTAGCTTGCCAACTTTCAGTACAATACATTCACCTCACCAGACAGAGATGGTCTCTGTCACCTCATAAACACGATGGGTAATTTAACATCGTAAATCCACCAAATCTATTTGTACTGTGGGAAGAACTTGAAACACTTGGAGGAAATACTTGCAGGCATGGGGAGAAGGTGACATCTCAATATAAACAGTCGTGAAGGTGGAAGCTAACTGGAACCGTTGTACTGTGAGACAGCCGTATTATACATTGAGACACCATGTCCCCCTCCCGCTCGCCCACAAACCGTTTCCCTGGTACTGTGAGACAGCCGTGCTAACCACTGAGACACAATGTTCCCTTCCCCCTCCCACTCCCCCAAAACATGGTCCCAGGTACTGTGAGACAGCCGTTACAACCACCGAGACACCATGCCCCCCCCCACCGCAAATCTGGTCGCTGGTACAGTGAGACAGTTGTGCTAACCACTAAGATACCATGTCCCCCTCCTTTGCCCCCTCCCAAACCAGGTGCCTAGTCCTGTGAGAAGCCGTGTTAACCACAGAGACACCATGTCCCTCTCCACCTCGCCCCAAAACGGGTCCCTGATACTGCGAGACAGCCGTGCTAACTATTGCATCACCAATACCCCTCTCCCCCAACAAACCAGTTCCCAGATTCTGTGAGACAGTCGTGCAAACCACTGAGACACCATGTCCCCCTTCACCTCCCTCTCCTCCCAAAAAAAGGGTTCCTGGTATTGTGAGACAGCTGTGTTAATCACTGAGACACCATGCCTATTCCCCCTCACACAAAACAGTTCCCTGGTACTGTGAGACAGCCGTGCTAATGCCTGAGACAACATGCTCCCGCTCCCTCCCCCTCGCCACCCCCACCCGCCGAAGTCACTGTGCTCGGGAATACTATGGAAAATGTAAACCTGAACTGCAAAGAGTAAATAGTGACAAAACCACACAGTTGTTTCAGGGTCTGAAGGGAGAAACATGGGGAGCATATTGAGTCTGATATGATCCTCTTCTGAAAAACTCATATTGGACTCAAAAGGTTAATTATGTTTCTCTCTGCTCAGAACCTGTTATGATTTTCCAGCACTTTTAACGCAGTTACTCTTGTGGACTGTGGATATTTGTCTGATCTGAAAGGGAACAGTGCAGCTGCAATTTCTGTTGACTCTTAAGTATTTGGTTATGGTTTTTGAATGAAAAAGTAAAACTCTGTGCGTGACAGCTCCCTAAATACCGATAACTTATTGCATCTGCCATAATGCATTTTGAAAATGTTGAACTCGGTGGTCATGACACCATACAATCAATCGTGTAAAAATAACTGATTGAGGTACTGATCCCAATTGTTATCAATGTTTTATCATGCTCCTGATGTCACAGGGCATATTCATTCAGGGTTTGGGAAGGCACTAGCAAGGGCAGAGTTTATTTGTCATCCCAATGGCTCTGAACTAAGCGACACAGAGTTGCCCTGTTTTGCCTCTTCAATCCAAAGTGATGCAGATCCACACAAAGCTGTTTGTAGGGGCATTCCAAGATTTTCAACATATACTTTGAGGGAACAGCAAATTATTCCCTTGTCAGGATGAAATGCAACTTGGAAGATATCTTTCAGAGACTGATTTTCCCATTGTTCCCATCATCTGTGCAAAATGTTCTCTAATTCCCAGTTATCAGAATTTTGCTCAGTGTCCTTGATTTCACCCTCAGTCAAGTCTTGTTTCAACTGAAAGGGAAGTCACTCTGATCTCACCGCAAATTACTTTGGAAGATCAGTTAAAAGAATAAGAAGCACAAAACAAGAAGACAGTTTGTTTGAACAAAGTCCTCGCAATAATGTATTGATGTGTTATTAATGTATTAACTTCATTAATGTATTATTCCAACATGACATCTCTTTTTGAAAAATATTCAGAACGGCGGGTGTTTGTTCTTTTCATGTTCTTCCAATTCAACGTAGAAACTTAGCCAAAGGGTCAAAAACAAGGGAAATACGTTTGAACTGAAAGGGAAGATACTAAGAGAGGATTTGTGAAATCCGTTTTCAACCTAGAGCATTATATGTGTCAAAATTACATTGCCTGAGAGGGTGGATAAGGAAGGAAACCTCACAAACTTTATAAAGCACTTGCATCAGCACTGGATGATGCAGATCCAATTGGCCTTGTCTTTATCACATGATTCCATGTGGTGGCAGCCATGACAGCTCTAATACATTCTGAAGCAAAAGCCATTAGGACTTGTTGGTTTGTTCCAGCGAACTGTGCTCAGTAGGTGGCGAGATTACTAACCAGCATCATCCCATGGAGTATCAGCACATACTCAACCTAGGACAGCCCAGCCATCTCTGAAATCATCCAGGATAATTCACATGGTCAGTGCCAGAATCGTCCAACAACAGCATCAACATTTTTCCAGCTGTTTGATACCATTATTTTAAGTTCACCAAGAACAGAGAAACAGACTTCTTTTCATTATTATATAGACTTCACGTGTAAGGAAGACTAATAAATTCCTTCCCATATATTCGTATTGACAAAGAGTCTGTTATCCTGCGAGCTATTCACTCCAGCGTGGCGGCTGGTTTAATACTCCATCCACCACCAGTAATATTTACTCCCAGTTAAAACGGCACATGAGATGAACAGCTGACACTCACTCTCAACAGCCACTTGGATGGACCAATAGCAACTGGACTGGAACGTCTCAAAGACAATTAATGCTGGTACAGCTCCATTAAAATCCCAAAATGACTAAAAGACAATCCGATTTTCTCAAATTTATTAAACAACGAGGACATTTTATCTATCTGATAAGTTTGGCACTGTCTTTTAAGTTGTGTGCTCTATTTCTGTGAAAGCATTTCGTGCATGTATTGGAAGAACAAAAAAGCTCAGCTCACAGATACAAGGTAACGCAGCTTTTAAACGGAAAATACCACGGAATAGTATGCTATAGATCTTCAGGTATCTATGAATCATGTAGATTGGTGTTTTCTGGCTGATGTAATTGTTTAGAGATAAGGATCGGTTTGTATGCTGTGTGACTCTATCACTTTAATTGTTGGAAACAGAGAACGAGAGTATCACTAATTCCATAGCTTGTGAGCATCAAATAGTGAGGAATACAATCTCCAAGGGTACACAGGAATTGAAGCTATATCATTCTCTCTTTACTATCAAATTGCTAATAACTCCAGTTATCTCTTTGTAACAATCTTGTTAGTGTTCCTGCACCACAAGAACCACTGGGGTTTTTCATCATATTTTAAATAGAAATTAAACGCAGACGACAGAATGCTGGCCTTGCTAATGAAAGCACCTCACAAGAACAACTGAAAGGAATCTGCATTGTTAAAATTATCCATTCGATCCAATCTGATTTCTAAAGCGAAGGTTTCAAGTGAAGCTTTCCCTTTGTTCTATGCTCCTGACTTCTCTACAACATCACGAATCTTTCCTGAGTGCTTCTGAGTCCCGTTTAAAGGTCCCATATGGAAAGATGTGCCCAATGATCTGAAAGGAAAAGTCTTCATGTTCATGAGAAACGTGTCATATTTTTTTCAGGATCAAAAGACAACAGAAATGTTAAACTATCATCAGGAGTAAGGAATTAAAACAGATCCATCATGCGATAAGATTGCGGATGATCTGATTGTTGCCTCAATCACACATTCCTCCTTTGCCCCGACGATGTTAGTGCGTCATTTTTAGTCAAGAATCTGCCTGCCTCTGTCTTAGGAATATTCATTGTCTTATCCCTCCTCGCTCTCTGGGAAGAGAGTCGCACGAAGACACAACATTTTGAGAGGATTACAACAAATCATCATCTTCTTCACTGAGATATTCTTCAGTTTTACAGTCTATCCACCCTTGGTAATCTCTCACACAAGTTGAAATATTCTTTCAGAATTCAACTTGTAAAGACGACTTGGAATATTCTGGGATTAAAAATGATCACATGTTGTTATCCTAAACCCCAGCAGATCCAGTCAGTTCAAGATTTCCTCCTGATATAAACGTTCCTCACAAGAGTCAGTTGAGTGAATCTTCTCTGGACAGGATTTCACATCATTGTGCCCACAGCACTTTCGATGTGGTTAAAGTGCAACCTAGGAGATCTGTTGAAAACGTTTCCTACTTATAAATGTATTCTGTTTCCGAAACTGTCAACATTTAACTGACGTAGCTAAAACATTATGTATACCTAAAGGTATCATTTTGTGATCCATGTGCCCTGTTCCTCGGTTCCTCTGTGCCTCCAGCCAAACTCTCCATTGAAATAATGCCCTGCGTTGCCATTCAACCCTCAAACAACTTTGAGCACAGACATATTTTCCAACTGTGCTCCATACACCAATACTTGGCTGTTCTGTTGACCCACCTTAATCTCTTTATAGACTCATGTTCTCATCATATCTTCCTTCTGTCACAATTTCAAAAGTTTGTATTCTACCATAATACAGACAGAATATTTCGCCAAAGAAATACACCGTGGCGACATTTCAAAGTAATAAACAATGAAATATTTTTATTCACTGCCGTAGGTATAAATTTGTGGCAATGCTGAAGGATTTTGCAGTCCCATCACTCAGTTTGCATGACTCGAAATAGAGTCAGATGGTGTGGAATATGTGTGGGCAGAATTGAGGAATCGCAAAGATACAAAACCATAGTTGGAGTGATGTACAGGCCTACGAATCGTAGTCAGGAGCTGGGATGCAAGACAGAACAGGAGATGGAAAAAATGTGTAGGAAAGGCAAAGTTACTGTGATTGGGAGATTTCAATATGCAGATGGACTGGGAAAATCACTGGTAGTGGTTTGCAAGGAAAGGAATTTGTGGAATGATTACAAGATGGATTATTGGAGCAGCTTACGTTGCAGGCAACAAGTGAACGGGTAATATTGGATTTCGTGTTGTGCAGTGAGGCAGTCTTGATAAGGAAGCTTAAGGTGAAGGAACCCTTTTATGTCAGTGATCATAATATGATTTAACCTCGTCTTCAATTTGAGATGGAGAAGGTAGAACCGGAATGAATATTACAGCTGAATAAAGGCAAGTACAAAGGCATGAGGGACGATCTGTGTAGAATTGACTGGGAGAGGAATCAAGCAGGAAAAACAGTGAAATAGTAATGGCGGGAGTTTCTCGGGGCAATTTAGGAGTCACAGCAGAGATTCATCCCTGGGTAAAAGATGCATTGTACAAGAAGAATGAGGCAACCCTGGAATACTGGGGAATTCATGGCTCGTTTAAAAGAAAAAAGAGAATGTAGATAACATGGCAAATGGCATTGGGAAACCAGAGGATTGGGAAGCTTTCAAGGACGAATAGAGGGCAACAAAATAAGAAATAAGGAGGGGTAAGATTAAATATGCGGTTAAGCTAGCCAGTGATAGAAAGGACGACTGTAAGAGTTTCGTTGGATACATAAAAGGCAAAAAAAAGAGAAGCAGAAGTGGATATTGGTGCAGTGGAAATAACGCTAGAGAGATAGTAGTGTGGAACAAATAATAGATGATAACTGAATAATTATTTCATGTCAGATTTCACGGTGTTTAACATGAATAATATCCCAAATATTCAAGAGAGTGAGGAGACAGAGCTGATGAGGAGAAATTGCTTGAAAACGGAATGCATAAATAAGATGGATGGAGGCATTAATGGTGATTTTTCAGTAATCTCTAGAATCAGGGAGGGTCGCAGAAAACGAGAAAATTCCGAACGTGACACCTTTTATTTAGTAGATATTTTTATTGAAAAAAGAAGATCTTTGAAATATTTGGCAACATTACTAAAATAGTACAAACTAGTGTATTCTGCTTGACATTGTATTAACAACCCTAACATAGAATTTGTCAAAAACTACTAATCTATTCTACAAACTACCAAAACATGAAATAGGATATCCAGCATTACTAGGAGAAAGTGAGGGCTGCAGATGTTGGAGATCAGAGTTGAAAATGTGTTGCTGGAAAAGCGCAGCAAATCAGGCAGCATACAATGAGCAGGAGAAACGACGTTTCCAGCATGATCTCTTCTTCAGGAAGGGATTCAGGATTGCTGAAGAAGTGCTCATATCCGAAACGTCGATTCTTTAGCTCGTTGGATGTTGCTTGACCTGCTTCGCTTTTCCAGCTATCCTGCATTATGAACCATAAACAAAAGGAGAAAAGAAAATAAATAATTAAATAAATAACTGAATATATATTCAAAATAAATTTGTGTTAAATCATAACACAATCCGTATTTATATGGGTTTCCTCCTCCACGGAGCCGCTAAACCAGCCAGAACCATCCCCACGGTTAAGCAAATGTCCTGGACAATATGGCTGATATATCTGTGTCAATACATTTCAAAAAGGGCTGCCATGTTCTATAAAATAATGACTTTTTTGGTGCACCATATTCATAAGGAAGTCAAGGGGGATATATTCCATGACATTATTCTGCGCCAATTTGAAATTCTGTACCTTGGGATACCCAATTCAATAAAGTATTTTTCCTCACACAAAAGGAAAGGATAGTGAATAATTTCCTCCCGTGTACTTCCAAAAAGGGGAAATTTGGGCAGCTCAAAAGAAGAGACATTGGGTCCAACCCAATGTCCGTAACCAAAATCTTTGCCAAGGTATTCGCTATTCTGCTGCACTACCTGCAGATCGTATGGCAGCTGCACAGACAATGCATGAGATAACAAACTTCTATTTTGCATATGGGACACATTGAAGATGGTTCTGCCTTGAAGACAGCAATTCCTTCAGGTGCCATCTGAGCCCTATGAAGTATCTTCAATTGGATAGCCTGAGTTCAATAACAGATAGAGTTCTCCCAGACGTTTTCCAAATGCCCTCCAACACGTCGAAGAAGATTTCCATTCCCAATTCTTTACTTTAGGTTTTATATAACCGTTCCATGTCCTTTGATACCTTATTAAATAGTTCGTGGTAGCGAGTACTGACCGCGAGTGGACCCATCGGCCGAAGCACACTTCTTTCCCTATCCGATTTCAAAGGATTGATTGTCAATATAGTCTTCTTTTCTGTAAAGTCTCCTATTTGAAATATCAAAAAAAACTTTGCCATGCAGCCCAAACTTCTGACGAAGCTGTTCGAAGGACATCTTGACCTCCCCATCGAACAGACCTCCCACACAGAAGATGCCTTTGCACTCCCAGGTTCTGAATCCAGCATCACTCAGCCCTGGCTAGAATCCCAACGTTCCCACTATAGGTGAAGAATGGGAGGATTTTTTTTAGGTTATCCTCATACTGTCGTATTATCCTCCAGGCTTTGATTGGATTTAATAAAATAAAATTTTTACAATGATCCGAAATAACTCTCACCTTGTCCATAAATAGGAGATTGATGAGGGGATATTTTGCATGGGAGGCCTCATACCTCACCAGATAGATTGTGGTTCACAGGAGACCCAATCAGCTACGTAGGATAATAAAGAGCTCAACTGGTTCCTCCTGAAATCTGGAAAATCCAGCCCACCCCTGATCTGTGAAATTAAATTTAAAATTTAATTTAATAAGCTTTTCTAATTTAACAAGGGGCCGTTTATAATTCCAAATAAAAGGTCCGAGCCAACCATAATGCTTACGTAGTGCCTGTCTCGGCAGCATCAAGGAGAACATTCTCATAGGGCATAAAAGGCGTGGTAGGATATTCACGTTGAAAAAAGCTATTCAACAGAGCAAGGATATCGAGAGATCTTCCCGGAATTGAAGGTCCTTCATTATTTTCAAAAATAAATATGTAGAATTGGCTTTATATAGCTGAACGAATGCCAGAGTATAAAAATACCGAAGTAAAGAATATCACCGAAAAGGGAAACGGGATCCATCCAGAAAATTGGATATACTGGCAAGACCTCCGATCAGCACGGCCTTTAATTTCATAAAATTGATTTTATACCATGAGAACATATCAAATAGGTTAACCACTTGATTTAAGCAGGGCATTGATGTCAATGGTTCATTTAAGAAAATGAGGACATCATCTGTATAGACAGTAATTGTGTGCTTACCCGTATTAACCTCCAGAACCATTGTATTAGGGTCGGCTCAGAGAGCTTCCACTAACAACTCAATCACCAGTGCAAATGTTAATGGTGAGAGAGGGCAACCCTTCCGACAACCTCTCCCAGCGCTAACGCTATCTGAACTTAAACCGCTGCTTTGGGATCATTAATTAATACTGTAACCCATTTAGTCAAGATCTCTCCAACATGAAACCGTTCCAGCACACAAAAGAAATATGTCCATTGATCCCAATCAAATGCCTTCTATGCCTCTAGGGAGATAACTAAATCCCAGTATCGCTCCTGCCTGGCAGGCTTATACAATATTGAAGAATCTTCAAATGTTATTAGTTGATCTGTGACCCTTTTTGATCTCTGTCTGGTCCTCTTTTACAATAAATAGTAAAATCCTCTCCAGGGGTCTTAATGCCAACATTTTTGTGAGAAGTGTAAAATCCACATTCAACAAGGATATAAGTCGATGCGAAGAGCAGTCATCTGGGGCCTTTCCCTTCTCAAGAATGAGAGAAATATTTGCTTCTCTCAAAGAAGGCAAGAGGCAGCCCTGACTATGTGAATAATGATGCATATTTATAAGTGGCCCCAGCAAATTCCCCAATGAATTCTTTATAGAACTCAGCCTGGAATACATCTGGTCCGGGCGCTTGTCCAATCTGGAGCTACCTCACCTCCTCCTCGAGATTCTAGGTTGCCGGGGGGCATTCAATAACAACACCTGCTCCAAGGTTTGGCCCGGGAGGGCATGATTTTTTTAAAAAGAAGACTCTATCTTCCTCGTTCCATCTTCACAGCCCTTTGACCTCTACAATTTGAAACAGAACTTTCTAAAGCTGCATTGCTCATTTCACGATCACAAGTCAGGTTACCAGCACTCTTTCTAATAGACGTAATGGCTTGGGAGGCTTTTTCTTTCTGGCAAGGAATGCTAGATTCCTGTCAGGCCTGTCACCGTGTTCCAATAATCTCTGCTTCGCAAATAATATCTCCCTCGTTGCTGTTTGAGCAAGTGTAGTATTCAAAGTTGCCTTCAGGGCTGCGATCAGCTGTAGTTTAGTAATGGAGGGTCAATCCACATACACTGTCTCAGCCGCCTTCAGGCGAGCCTCGAGCAGACGCTTTTGTTCTCCCTTTTGCCTTTTCTGGGTCGCAGAATATGCGATAATCAAGCCTCGCATGCATGCCTTAGCATCCTCCCACATCACCGAAGGGTTACTGGCCGTATTGGAGTTGATATCTCAGAAGGTTTTAAATTCCTTTGACAAATGTTTCGTGAACATACTATCCTTCAATAGGAAAGGGTCCATACGCCAGTGTCAGGAAGCTATCTTATCATCACTCGTCTTAACATCCAAAAATACTATGGCATGGTCGGAAATAGTTATATTACCTACTTTACAAAACAATATTGAGTTCAAAATGGTCGAGGGGACAGACGCATGTCGATTCTCTGTGGGTTAGAATAAAAAGTAAAGTCTCTACCCTCAGGGTCAAGACACGTCCACACATCTACCAGCTCCAACTCCCTGTTCAGATCCGCCAACTGCCTAGATTTCATAGATATGCCCACAGGGATCTTAGGAATTCTGTCCTGCCCTGCGTTGATGATACAATTACAATCTCCCCCTCTAATTGTGTGCTACACCCCGAGAGCTACCAACTTGGAGAACTCTTCCAACACAAATTTAAATGATGCGTCGCGGGCAATGGAGATTCAAAATCCCATATTTCTGTCTATATATTAGTGCATTAATTAATATATATTATCTAGTCATATTTTACCTGGCGTAGCATTTGGAAGGGAATATTCTTCCCAGTAAGATTGGCAACTTTTTGAGCTGAAAGATGAAAAGAACACCTGGCCGAATCCACCCAGTTGCAGCTTCCAATGCTCCTTATCAAGTAGGTGTGTCTCCTGTAGAAGGGTTACATACGTCCTTTGTTTTTTGAGACTTGATAATATGTTTTTCCTTTTGATTAATGCGTGACATTCCAGGTGCACCACCGAAATGAATGAGAAACCAGGAGCAAACGGCAAGCCAAGAATTGTTTTAATAACTGAACTTGGTGGATTTTGTCTGGTCTAGGTAACCACACATTCTGTGCTGGCACTTAGCTGAATGTGACAATGTGCATCAAAACTGGACGTCTTGATCTAACGCCCCAACCCAACTTCCTGACCTCACTCACTCGCACACCTCACTCCCTCAAACAATCACCAACTGATGAGAATCCACAAACTGAATGAAACTTGGAACATAGAACAGTACAGCTCAGTAAGAGCCCTTCAGCCTTCAATGTTTTGCTGGCCTTTTATCCCACTCTTAGATCAGACTAACCTCCATAATCTTCAACGTAGTAATTTCCGTGTTCCTATCCAAGAATCTTCTTAACTATCCCTAATATATCTGATTCTCCTACCACCACTGGGGCTGCATTCCGCCAACCCACCACTCTGAATAAAGAACCTAACTCTGACATCTCCTCTCAACCTTCCTCCAATCACATTAAAGTTATGCCATTTGTTGATAGCCAATTCTGCCCTGGGAAATGGCTCTGGCTATACACTCTATCTATGTCTCTCAACATCTTGTACAACTCTATCTTGTCACCTCTTTTCGTTCTTTGCTCCAGGGAGAAAAGCCCTAGCTCCCTCGAACTTTCTTCCTAAGACATGTCCTCCAGTCCTGGCAGCATCCTGGTAGATCTGCTGTGCACTCTCAGGCTTCCACGTGTTTCTTGTCATGAGAAAACCAGAACTGAACACAATATTCCAAGTGTGGTTGAACCACAGCTTTATAGAGCTAAGCATTAACCTTGCCACTCTTAAACTCAATCCCCCGTTAATGAAAGCCAACACACCATCCAACTTCTTAACAATCCTGCCAATTCGGGTGGCAACTTTCAGGGATCTATGGACATGGAGCGCAAGATCCCTCCGTCACTCCACACTACCATGAATTCTGCCTTTAACCCTGTATTGTGTATGCAAATACAACCTTCCAAAATAAATCGCTTCACAATTTTTAAGGTTGAACTGTATCTGCCACTTATCAGCCCAGCTCTGCATCCTGTCAATGTCCTCTTGTAATCTATACCAACCCTCACAATATCCACAACTCCACCAACCTTCATGTCATTGGCAAACGTACTAACCCACTATTCCACTCCCTCATCAAAGTAATCAATTAAAATCATGAAGTTCCCAGTTCCCAGAGCGGATCCCTGTGGAACACCATTGGTCACTGATTGCCAGGCTGAATACCTTCCATCTGCTACTCCACTTTGTCTTCTATGGGCCAGCCAAGTCCATATCCAGACATCCAAATTTCCCTGTGCTCCATGCCTCCTTACCTTCTGAATGAGCCTACAACGGGAAACCTTATCAAATATCTTGTTAACAAGGTTGTTCACCACATCTGCTGCTCTACCTTCATCAGCGTGTTTTTTCACGTCTTCAAAGAATACAATAAGGATTCTGAGGGATGACTTGCTTCTCACAAAGCCATGCTGACTATCTCTAATCAAACTATAGTTTTAGAACATAGAAGACAGAAAATACAGCGCAGTACAGGCCCTTTGGTCCTCGATGTTGCGCCGACCCAAACCCACCTAAACTACACTAGCCCACTATCCTCTAAATGCCTATCCAATGCCCGTTTACATACCCACAAAGAGGGAGAGTCCTCCACTGCTACTGGCAGGGCATTCCATGAACTCACGACTCGCTGAGTAAAGAATCTACCCCTAACATCTGTCTCATACCTACCTCCCCTTAATTTAAAACTATGCCGCCTGGTAATAGCTGACTCCATACGTGGAAAAAGGTTCTCATTGTCAACCCTATCTAAATGCCTAATCATCTTTTACAGATCTATCAAGTCATCCCTAAACCTTCTTTTCTCCAGTGAAAACAGCCCCAAGTGCTTCAGCCTTTCCTCATACGATCTTCCTACCATACCAGGCAACATCCTTGTAAACCTCCTCTGCGCCCGTTCCAGTGCCTCCACATCCTTCCTATAGTATGGCGACGAAAACTGCACACAATATTCCAGATGCGACCGCACCAGAGCCTTATACAATTACAACACGACCACAGGACTCCGGAACTCAATTCCTTTACCAATAAAAGCCAGTACGCAATATCCCTTCTTCACAGCACTACTTACCTGGGTGGAAACTTTCAGAGATCTGTGTACATGGACACCAAGATCCCTCTGCTCACCACACTACCAAGTATCCGACCATTCGCTCAGTATTCCATCTTCTTGTTTCTCTTACCAAAGTGAATCACTTCACACATACCTACATTGAACTCCATTTGCCACCTTTCTCCGCAGCTCTTCAGCTTATCTATATCCCGCTGTAACCTGCCACATCCTTCCTCTTTGTCAACAACTCCACCGACTTTCGTATCATCTGCAAACTTGCTCCCCCAACCTTCTAGCACTTCCACAAGGTCATTTATAAAAATGACAAAAAGCAATGGTCCCAAAACAGATCCTCGCGGAACACCACGAGTAACTGCACTCCAAGATGAACCTTTGCCATCAACTGCTACCTTCTGTCTTCTTCCAGCCAGTCAATTACTAATCCAAACCTCTAACGCACCCTCAATGCCATACCTACTTATTTTTGCAGTAGCCTACAATGGGGAACCTTATCAAACACCTTACTAAAATTCATATACACCACATCGACCGCTTTACCCTCGTCCACCTCCTTAGTCACCTTCCCATGGAATTCGATAAGGTTTGTGAGTCACGACCTGCCCTTCACAAAACCGTGCTGACTATCCTTGATCACATTATTCCTATCCAGATGTTCATAAATCCTATCACGTACAATTCTCTCTAAGACTTTGCCCACAACAGAAATGAGACTTACCGGCCTATAGTTACTAGGGTTATCCCTACTTCCCTTCTTGAACAAGGGAACCACATCTGCTATCCTCCAGTCTTCTGGAACTATTCCTGTAGACAACAAGGACATAAAAGTCAAGGTCTATAGCTCTGCAATCGCCCCCCTTGCTTCCCAGAGAATCCTAGGATAAATGCCATCAGACCCAGGGGAATTATCTATTTTTACCCTTTCCAGAATTTCCAACACTTCTTTCCTACATACCTCAAAGCCAACTATTCTAATTAATTGTGACTCAATATTCACATCGGCAACAATGTCCTGTTCCTGAGTGAATACTGACGAAAAGTATTCATTCAGTGTCTCTCCAATCTCTTCAGCTTCCACGCACAATTTCCCACTACTATCCCTGACTGCACCTATTCCTACCCTAATCATTCTCTTATTCCTGACATAATTCTCCCAACCAAGGAATTTTCATCTCCCCTTCTTGCTGTTCTTAGCTCTCTCTTTAGATCCTTCCTGGCTAGCTTATAACTCTCAAGCGCCGTAATTGAACCTTCATGTCTCATCTTTACACAGACCGCCCTCTTCCCTTTAACAAGGGATTCCAATTCCTTATTAAACCACTGCTCCCTCACATGACCCTTCCCTCCCTGCCTGACAGGTACATACTTATCAAGGACACTCAATAGTTGTTCCTTGAACAAACTCCACATATGGATAGTGCCCTTCCCTTGAAGCCTACTTTTCCACGCCACGCATCCTAAGTCATGTCTCACCGCATCATAATTTCCTTGCTCCTAGCTATAACTCTTGCCCTGCAGTGCACACTTATCCCTCTCCATCACTAGATTGAAAGTCATCGAATTGTGGTCACTGTTTCCAAAGTGCTCACCTACCTCTAATTCTAACACCTGGCCTGGTTCGTTACCCAGAACCAAATCCAGTATAGCCTCACCTCTTGTTGGCCTGTCCACATATTGTGTCAAGAAACCCTCCTGCACACATTGGACAAACACTGACCAATCTAACGCACTCGAGCTATAGCTTTCCCAGTCAATATCTGGAAAGTTAAAGCCCCCCATAACAACCACCCTGCTACTTTCACTCTTCTCCTGAATCATCCTCGCAATTCTTTCTTCTACGTCTCTGGGACTATTAGGAGGCCTGTAAAAAAACTCCGAACAGGATAACCTTACCTGTCCTATTTGTAACCTCAGCCCAAACTACCTCAGATGGCGAGTATTCATCAATCGTCCTTTCCACCGCTGTAATACAATCCTTGACAAGCAATGTCACACCTCCCCATCTTTTACCCCCACCGCTGACCCTACTAAAACATTTAAACCCTGGAACCTGCAACAGCCATTCCTGTTCCTGTTCTACCTATGTCTCCGTAATAGCCACAACATCGAAATCCAAGGTACCAACTCACACTGCAAGTTCACCTACCTTATTTCAAACCAGAGACAACAACTGTTTGTTCTAGCTCTGAACGTCCAACGTAGCTCCCTGAAAGCCTGCCTAACATCCTCATCCCTCTTCCTACCTATGTCGTTGGTGCCAATGTGGACCACGACCTCGGGCTGCTCCCCATCTCCCTCAAGGATCCGGAAAACGCCATCAGAGACGTCACGTACCCTTGCCCCTGGGAAGCAACATACCAATCGTGAGTCTCTCTCGCCCCCACAAAAACCGCCTGTGTCCCGAACTATCGAACCCCAATAACTATTGCTCTGCTCGTGTCCACCCCTCCCTTCTGAGCAACGGGGATAGGCTCCGTGCCAGAGGCCTGAACCCCATTGCTTACTCCTGTTAAGTCGTACTCCCCACAAGTATCCAAAACTGCATCCTTGTTCTTGAGGATAACGACCGCAGAGATCCCCTGCACTGACTGCTTCCTCCCAGTCCCCGTCACTGTCACCCATCTGTCTGCAATCTTTGGAGTTACTACTTCCCTAAAGCTCCGATCTATGACCCCCTCTACCTCCCGAATGATCCTAAGTTCATCCAACTCCAGCTCCAGTTCACTAACACGGTCTTGGAGGAGCTGGAGATGGGTGCACTTCCTGCAAGTGTAATCAGCAGGGACGAATATGGCATCCCTCACCTCAAACATGTTGCAAGAGGAACATTGCACTGCCTATACTGCGATCGCTCTAAAAGTAACTTTTAAAAAAACTAGGTCTGAAGAATAAAACAAGCAAAATGCAGCACTTACCTGGTTACCACAACGGGTCTTACTATTAGGTTAGAGGAGGCCCTACCCCTGGAGTGCCTCGGTTTCCTCTCCTGCGCGCCTTTATTGGAAAAACCTACCCCGGTGAGCTTTCGCTACACCAGCTTCCGGATCCGCTTCGCACTTTTAAAAAATATTTTAAATTTAAACCATTCAAAAAACTTAACCACGACTACAAAGAGACAACGCCAAACAGCCCTTACCTGCTCCACAGAGACAGTAAGATTTCTAAATAATTGTAAATCCTGTCACACAGATGCATCTCCAATACTTTGCCCACCACTGATGTAAGACTGACTGTTCTGTCATTCCCAGGACGATCCCTATTCCCTTTCCTGAACAAGGGAATAACACGTGCCATCCACCAATCATCTGACACCACTCCAATGGACAAAAGGGACACAAAGGTTATCACCAAAGGCACGCCAATCTCTCCCATCACTTCCTGGAATAACCTCGGGTATACCCTATCTGTCCCAGATCATTTATCTACCCTTATGTTTGTATTTCAATCAGTCTGTACTTCCTTTCAACTTTTCTTACACCCTGCCCAAACAACTGATTCACAGCATCACATTTGAATGTTATATACAGTGTTGCCTGCCTGAGTAATTACGGTTCCCAACGTGCACTGAATCGCAGAACGAAAAAAATGGAAAACACCAATACCTTCCTGATGAAGGGCTTATATGCGGAACATCAACTCTCTTGCTCCTCGGATGCTGCCTGACCTGCTGTACTTTTCCAGCACCACACGTTTTGACTCTGATCTCGACCTAACAGTGGAAGCATCTTCCCAAGCATCTACTCTGACCAGGCGACCAGAATTATCTGTGGTTCTATTAGATCCCCCTTCATCCATATAACATCCAACGGCAGATACAGCACCTTCCTAACTACTGACACAACCTGCACATTTACCTTGAGTCAATCCATACTGGAACTCGTAACACTCTGCAGTTCAGACTTCTGAATTTTCTACCCAGATATAAAATAGTCCATGCCTCTCTCCTTTCTCCTAAAGTGCATCACCACGCACTTTCCCAAGTGTATTCCATCTGCCACTTCTTTGCCCACTCTCTTACCCTGTCTGAATACTTCCGCAGCCTCCCTGCCATCTCAATGATACCTGTCCCTGTGTCTACCTTTGCGTCATCTAAATACCTCGCTGTTTTACCCTCAGTTCCGTCAGCTAGATTGTTATTGTACAAAGGAAAAAGTTGTGGTTCCCTTTCGAAACAACAGTTGTCATTGGCTGCTATCCTGAGAAGGATCTTTTTATTCCCATTCTCTACATTCTGCCAGACAGTCAAGCTTCTGTACACCCTCGTCCCTTGTCTCTGATACCATAGTCCCTTATCTTACTCAGCAGCCTCCTCTGAAGCACCTTGTCAACGTCCTTCTTGAAGTCCAGACACACAGTATCCATTAGCACTCCTTGGTCTCACCTGCTTGTTGCATTCTCAAAGCGTTCTAACAGATTCATTCGCATGGCCTTCCCTTGATGAAACCATCCTGACTTTGCCCTAATTTATCATGCACTGGCAGGTATTCAGAAATCTCATCCTCCACAATGGATTCCAGGGACGTACCCACGACCAGGTTAGGATAATCCGTTTGTGCTTTTCTGTCTTTCGCCTTATTCTCCGTTTAAATAGGGTGTCAGCGAGATCGAAGATGGTAGCGACGCAGTATGACTGAGTTTGCAGAGCACTGTTAAAGACTCAGGCAAAGTGATGTACCCGCCCTCACCTCACCTGTTAAATTGCTAAAATAGTTGTTGCCCAGCATCCATGGCCATTCTACATCAAAATTTAGCAGCCTGATGCTTTATAAATGACCAAAGGTGAAGGCTCTCCCAGTCCACAACAGGCAGGGATTTCTCCCCCACTACTCCTTAGCAACAGAGACGTCTGCGGCAGCCCTGGGGGGCTGGCCTATTGGGGCGAGCCTAATCTCAGAGTTTCTTCAACTCTGCGATAAGATGGATGAGTCCATTGAAGAGACGCAGTCCAGGTGGGAGTCGATCTTAGTCATGCTGCAGAAACATGACGGAGAAATCGAGAAACTCGAACAGCGTGTCAGAGTGGGGCGGAGCAACGGGCCGTGGCCTCCGAAACCACTTCTGAGTCATCCATGGGTCAGGTCTAGGCTCTGGAACATCGAGTCCGGACCTTAGATGCACATATTAATGACCTCGAAAATCGAGGTCATCGAAAAAATATTTGGTTGCTGGGCCTTCCCGAACGGGAGGAGGAAGGGCAGTTTGTTGATTTCCTGGAGCAATGGCTCTAACAGCTGCTGAAACTGTAGTCAGAGCTGGGCTGGTTGCCAGTTGAGCGGGCCCACCGGGTTGCTGAGCGCCGGCTCGGGTCGGACCAGTGCCCCCACCCAGTCCTAGTTCAACTTCAACATTAGAGGGAAAAACAGATGTTCCTCCAGACCACCGGAGTGTTGGGGAAGGATCCCCATGCCGTGATATATATAAGGGTTCCAGGATAATGTTGGTCTCTGGATGTGGTCTGCAAGGGGAAGGCGATGAGGCGAAGCAGCATCTGAGGGATTTAACAATTAAATATTATATGCAATATCCAAAAATTCTATGCTGCTGTCATGAAGGCTCTGTATATGACTTCAGATCACCGGAAAAGGTAAACTAATTCCTGGATGCTCTCAAATGGACTCCAGGATTTGAACTGTATGGATAATTACTTTATTTTGCCCCTCTTTTCTTTTTTACCTCCTCCTTTCTTCCTTTTTAGTCTTCTCGATCTTTCCATTGTGCTGGGGGAGGGGGACTGCGAATTCCTTATCCTTTCTATGAATTCTTATCTATACTTTGTGCGGTTTATTTGATTATTCGGGTCGTTTCTGAATTCTTTTTTATTTGGTTGATTATTACTTGCAGTGATTGTAATTTTGTAATTTTATACATTTTCATCTTGTGTTGTTTTGATCAGTGTATCGTGGTGTTGGTGTGGGAGTCACCCACATTTATCTTCTGTCTTTTAAAATATTGGAAATTATTTACACTACTTAGTAATGCCCGCGCTGAGGGAATGCGTCTGGCTGGGAGATGTTATGGCGGGATTATTGGAAGGTAGTAGTACCTCCTCTGAAAAAGGGGGAAAGTCTCCTTTTCCATCTGTCAAAATGTGTTGCTGGAAAAGCGCAGCAGGTCAGGCAGCAATCAAGGAGCAGGAGAATCGGTTCTCCTGTTCCTTGGATGCTGCCTGACCTGCTGCGCTTTTCCAGCAACACGTTTTCAGCTCTGCTCTCCAGCATCTGCAGTCCTCACTTTCTCCTCCTTTTCAATATGCTTTATATTATTTGTTTTTGGGAATAGTTCTTAGTTGTTTTGATTTAGCTGTTTTAAAGAGTTTTTATGCGTGTATCATTTTTTGTTTTTTATTCAATGTCTTTTGGGTGGGGTTCTTCCTCCTGGGCGGTCTCTGGCTTGCTTGGACTATCATGACTATTCATTCATTTCGGTGTTGTACCTGGAATGTCAAGCGGAGCCACGCATTAATCAAAAGGAAAAAGACATTATCAAGTCTTAAAAAAAGAAAGAACGGATGTAGCCCTTTTACAGGAGACACATCTACTTGATAAGGAGCATTGGAAGCTGCAATTGGGTGGATTCGGCCAGGTGTACTTTTCATCTTTCAGCTCAAAATGTTGCCAATCTTACTGGGAACAATCTTCCCTTCCAAATGCTAAGGCAGATAAAAGATGACTAGATAATATATATTAATTAATGCACTAATATATGGACAAGAATGTGGGATTTTGAATCTCTCTTGCCCCCCGACTCACCATTTAAATTTGTGTTGGAAGAGTTCTTCAAGTTGATCGCTCTCGGGGTGCAGCACACTATTTTAGGGGGAGATTATAATTGTATCATTAACCCAGGGCTGGACAGAATGCCTAAGAACTCTGTGGGCATATCTATGAGATCTAGGCAGTTGGGGGATCTGAGCAGGGAGTTGAAGCTGGTAGATGTGTGGACGTGTCTTGAACCTGAGGGTAGAGACTTTACTTTTTATTCTAACCCACACAAGTGCCATACCAGAATCGACATGCGTCTGTCCCCTCGACCATTTTGAATTCAATATTGTTTTGTAAAGTAGGTAATATAACTATTTCCGACTATGCCACAGTATTTTTGGATGTTAAGACGAGTGATGATGAGATACTTTCCTGACACTGGCGTATGGAACCTTTCCCATTGAAGCATAATATGTTCATAAAATATTTATCACTGGAATTTAAAACCTTCTGGGATATCAACTCCAATACGGCCAGTAACCCTCCGGTGATGTGGGAGGATGCTAAGGCATGCATGCGAGGCTTGATTATCGCATATTCTGCGACCCAGAAAAGGCAAAAGGGAGAACAAAAGCGTCTGCTCGAGGCTCGCCTGAAGGCGGCTGAGACAGTGTATGTGGATTGACCCTCCATTACTAAACTACAGCTGATCGCAGCCCTGAAGGCAACTTTGAATACTACACTTGCTCAAACAGCAACGAGGGAGATATTATTTGCGAAGCAGAGATTATTTGAACACGGTGACAAGCCTGACAGGAATCTAGCATTCCTTGCCAGAAAGAAAAAGGCTCCCAAGCCATTACGTCTATTAGAAAGAGTGCTGGTAACCTGACGTGATCGTGAAATGAGCAATGCAGCCTTTAGAAAGTTCTGTTTCAAATTTTAGAGGTCAAAGAGCTGTGAAGATGGAACGAGGAAGATAGAGTCTTCTTTTTAAAAAAATCATGCCCTCCCGGGCCAAATCCTGGAGCAGGTGTTGTTATTGAATGCCCCCCGGCAACCTAGAATCTCGAGGAGGAGGTGAGGTAGCTCCAGATTGGACAAGCGCCCGGACCAGATGTATTCCAGGCTGAGTTCTATAAAGAATTCATTGGGGAATTTGCTGGGGCCACTTATAAATATGCATCATTATTCACATAGTCAGGGCTGCCTCTTGCCTTCTTTGAGAGAAGCAAATATTTCTCTCATTCTTGAGAAGGGAAAGGCCCCAGATGACTGCTCTTCGCATCGACTTATATCCTTGTTGAATGTGGATTTTACACTTCTCACAAAAATGTTGGCATTAAGACCCCTGGAGAGGATTTTACTATTTATTGTAAAAGAGGACCAGACAGAGATCAAAAAGGGTCACAGATCAACTAATAACATTTGAAGATTCTTCAATATGGTATAAGCCTGCCAGGCGGGAGCGATATTGGGATTAGTTATCTCCCTAGAGGCATAGAAGGCATTTGATTGGGATCAATGGACATATTTCTTTTGTGTGCTGGAACGGTTTCATGTTGGAGAGATCTTGACTAAATGGGTTACAGTATTAATTAATGATCCCAAAGCAGCGGTTTAAGTTCAGATAGCGTTAGCGCTGGGAGAGGTTGTCGAAAGGGTTGCCCTCTCTCACCATTAACATTTGCACTGGTGATTGAGTTGTTAGTGGAAGCTCTCTGAGCCGACCCTAATACAATGGTTCTGGAGGTTAATACGGGTAAGCACACAATTACTGTCTATACAGATGATGTCCTCATTTTCTTAAATGAACAATTGACATCAATGCCCTGCTTAAATCAAGTGGTTAACCTATTTGATATGTTCTCATGGTATAAAATCAATTTTATGAAATTAAAGGCCGTGCTGATCGGAGGTCTTGCCAGTATATCCAATTTTCTGGATGGATCCCGTTTCCCTTTTCGGTGGTTTTCTTTACTTCGGTATTTTTATACTCTGGCATTCGTTCAGCTATATAAAGCCAAAACTACATATTTATTTGAGAAAATAAGAAAGGACCTTCAATTCCGGGAAGATCTCCCGATATCCTTGCTCTGTTGAATAGCTTTTTTCAACGTGAATAACCTTCCACGCCTTTTATGCCCTATGAGAATGTTCTCCTTGATGCTGCCGAGACAGGCACTACGTAAGCATTATGGTTGGCTCGGACCCTTTATTTGGAATTATAAACGGCCCCTTGTTAAGTTAGAAAAGCTTATTAAATTTTCCGGATTTCAGGAGAAACCAGTTGAGCTCTCTATTATCCTACGTAGCTGATTGGGTCTCCTGTGAACCACAATCTATCTGGTGAGGTATGAGGCCTCCCATGCAAAATATCCCCTCATCAATCTACTATTTATGGACAAGGTGAGAGTTATTTCGGATCATTGTAAAAATTTTATTTTATTAAATCCAATCGAAGCCTGGATGATAATACGACAGTATGAGGGTAACCTAAAAAAAACTCCCCTTCTTCACCTATAGTGGGAACGTTGGGATTCTAGCCAGGGCTGAGTGATGCTGGATTCAGAACCTGGGAGTGCAAAGGTATCTTCTGTTTGGGTGTTCTGTTCGATGGGGAGGTCAAGATGTCCTTCGAACAGCTTCGTCAGAAGCTTGGGCTGCACAGCAAAGATTTTTTTTGATATTTCAAATAGGAGATTTTATACAAAAGAAGACTATATTGACAATCAATCCTTTGAAATCGGATAGGGAAAGAAGTGTGCTTCGGCCGTTGTTTCCACTCGCGGTCCGTACACTCTACCACGAACTCTTTAATAAGGTATCAAAGGACATGGAACGGTTATATAAAACCTAAAGTAAAGAATTGGGAATGGAAATCTTCTTAGACGTGTGGGAGGGCATTTGGAAAACGTCAAGGAGACCTCTTACTCTCACGGAACTCAGGCTATCCAATTGAAGATACTTCATAGGGCTCAGATGGCACCTGAGGGAATTGCAAACTTCAAAGCAGGAGCATTTCCAATGTGTCCCATATGCAAAATCGTAGTTTGTTATCTCATGCATTGTCTGTGCAGCTGCCATACGATCTGCAGGTAGTGGGGCAGAGTAGCGAATGCCTTGGCAAAGATTTTCGTTACGGAGATTGGGTTGGACCTAATGTCTCTTCTTTTGACTGCCCAAATTTCCCCTCTTTGGAAGTACACGGGAGGAAATTATTCACTATCCTTTCCTTTTGTGCGAGGAAAAATATTTTATTGAATTGGGTATCCCAAGGTCCCCCAGGAATTTCAAACTGGCACAGAATAGTCATGGAATATATCCCCCTTGACCTCCTTATGAATATGGTGCACCAGAAAAAAGTAAGTATTTTACAGAACATGGCAGCCATTTTTCAACTGTATTGACACAGATATATCATCCAGGTTGTCCAGGACCTTTGCTTAGCCGTGGGGATGGTTCTAGCTGTTTCGGCGGCTCCGAAGATGAGGAATCCCATATAAATACGGGTTGTGTTATGATTTAATACAAATTTATTTTGAATACGTATCCAGTTATTTATTTATTTATTAATTTTCTTTTCTCCTTTTGTTTATGGTTCGTAATGCAGGATAGCTGGAAAAGCGCAGCAGATCAGGCATTGTGCAAGGAGCTAGAGAATCGACGTTTCTGGTATGAGCACTACTTCAGGAATCCTCAATCCCTTCCTGAAGAAGGGATCATGTTGGGAACGTCGTTTCTCCTGCTCCTAGGATGCTGCCTGACATGCTGCGCTTTTCCGGCAACACATTTTCAACTCTGATCTCCAACATCTGCAGTCCTCACTTTCTCCTAGTAATGCAGGATATCCTATTTCATGTTTTGGTGGTTTGTAGAATAGATGAGTAATTTTTTTTTACAAATTCTACATTAGGATTGTTCTTACATTGTAAAGCAGAATACACTAGTTTGTACTATTTTTGTAATGTTGTCAAATATTTCAAAGATTTTCTGTTTTCATTAAAAATATCAACTAAATAAAAGGTGTCACGTTCGAAATTTTCTCGTCTTCTGCGACCATCCCTGATTCTAGCGATTCCTGAAAGATCACCATTATGCCTCCATCCATCTTATTTATTCATTCCGTTTTCAAGCAATTTCTCCTCATCAGCTCTGTGTCCTCACTCTCTTGAATATTTGGGATATTATTCATGTTAAACGCCGTAAAATCTGACATGAAATAATTATTCAGTTATCATCTATTATTTGTTCCACACTACTATCTCTCCAGCGTTATTTTCCACTGCCCCAATATCCACTTCTGCTTCTCTTTTTTGCCTTTTATGTATCTCACGAAACTCTTACAGTCGCCCTTTCTATCACTGGCTAGCTTCACCGCATATTTAAATCTTACTCCTCCTTATTTCTTATTTTGTTGCCCTTATTTGTCCTTGAAAGCTTCCCAATCCTCTGGTTTCCCAATGCCATTTGCCATGTTATCTACTTTCTCTTTTTTCTTTTAAACGAGCCATGAATTCCCCAGTCATCCATGGTTGCCTCATTCTTCTTGTACAATGCAGCTTTTACCTCGGGATGAATCTCTGCTTTGACTCCTAAATTGCTCCGAGAAATCCCGACATTCCTATTTCACTGTTTTTCCTGCTCGATTCTTCTCCCAGTCAATTCTACACAGATCTTTCCTCATGCCTTTGTACTTGCTTTTATTCAGCTGTAATAGTAACTCCGGTTCTACCTTCTCCCTCTCAAATTGAAGACTAGGTTCAATCATATTATGATCACTGACATCAAAGTGTTCCTTCACCTTAAGCTTCCTTATCAAGCCTGCCTCATTTCACAACACGAAATCCAGTATTACCCGTTCACTTGTTGTCTGCACCGTAAGCTGCTCCAATAATCCATCTTGTAGACATTGCACAAATTCCTTTCCTTGCAAACCACTACCAGTGATTTTCGCAGCCCATCTGCATATTGAAATCTCCCCAATCACTGTAACTTTACCTTTCCTACACATTTTTTCCATCTCCTGTTCTGTCTTGCATACAAGCGCCTGACTAAGATTCACTCCAACTATGGTTTTGCATCTTTGTGGTTCCTCAATTCTGCCCACACACATTCCACACCATGTGACTCTATTTCGAGTCATGCGAACTGAGTGATGGAACTGCAAAATACTTCAGCATTGCTACAAATTTATTCCTAAGCCAATGAGTAAAAATATTTCTTCGTCTATTACCTTGAAATGTCGCCATCGTGTATTTCTTTTGGCCAAGCATTCTGTCTGTATTATGAAAGAATACAAACTTTTGAAATTATGACAGAAGGAAGATATGACGAGGGCTTGAGTCTATAAAGAGATTATAGTGGGTCAAGTGAACAGCCACATATTTGTGTATCGAGCACATTTGGAAAATATGTCTGTGCTCAAAGTTGTATGAGAGTTGAATGGCAATGCAGGGCATTATTTCAATGGAGAGATTGGCTTGAGGCACAGAGGAACAGGGCACATGGATTACAAAATGAAACATTTAGGTGTACATAATGTTTTAGTTTCGTAAGTTAAATTTTGAACGTTTCGGAAACAGAATACATTTAAAAGTAGGGAATATTTTTGACAGATCTGCTAGGTAGTAGTTTAACCGCATCGAAAGTGCTATGGGCACAATGATGTGAAATCCTGTCCAGAGAAGATTCACTCAACTGACTCTTGTGAGGAACGTTTATATCAGGAGGAAATCTTGAACTGACTGGATCTGCTGGGGTTTAGGATAACAACATGTGATCATTTTTAATCCCAGAATATTCCAAGTCGTCTTTACAAGTTGAATTCTGAAAGAATATTTCAGCTTGTGTGAGAGATTACCATGGGTGGATAGACTGTAAAACTGAAGAATATCTCAGTGAAGAAGATGATGATTTGTTGTAATCCTCTCAAAATGTTGTGTCTTCGTGCGACTCTCTTCCCAGAGAGCGAGGAGGGATAAGACAATGAATATTCCTAAGACAGAGGCAGGCAGATTCTTGACTAAAAATGACGCACTAACATCGTCGGGGCAAAGGAGGAATGTGTGATTGAGGCAACAATCAGATCATCCGCAATCTTATCGCATGATGGATCTGTTTTAATTCCTTACTCCTGATGATCGTTTAACATTTCTGTTGTCTTTTGATCCTGAAAAAAAATGATACGCTTCTCATGAACATGAAGACTTTTCCTTTCAGATCATTGGGCACATCTTTCCATATGGGACCTTTAAAAGAAGCACTCAGGAAAGATTCGTGATGTTGTAGAGAAGTCAGGAGCATAGAACAAAGGGAAAGCTTCACTTGAAACCTTCGCTTTAGAAATCAGATTGGATCGAATGGATAATTTTAACAATGCAGATTCCTTTCAGTTGTTCTTGTGAGGTGCTTTCATTAGCAAGGCCAGCATTCTGTCGTCTGCGTTTAATTTCTATTTAAAATATGATGAAAAACCCCAGTGGTTCTTGTGGTGCAGGAACACTAACAAGAATGTTACAAAGAGATAACTGGAGTTATTAGCAATTTGATAGTAAAGAGAGAATGATATAGCTTCAATTCCTGTGTACCCTTGGAGATTGTATTCCTCACTATTTGATGCTCACAAGCTATGGAATTAGTGATACTCTCGTTCTCTGTTTCCAACAATTAAAGTGATAGAGTCACACAGCATACAAACCGATCCTTATCTCTAAACAATTACATCAGCCAGAAAACACCAATCTACATGATTCATAGATACCTGAAGATCTATAGCATACTATTCCGTGGTATTTTCCGTGTAAAAGCTGCGTTACCTTGTATCTGTGAGCTGAGCTTTTTTGTTCTTCCAATACATGCACGAAATGCTTTCACAGAAATAGAGCACACAACTTAAAAGACAGCGCCAAACTCATCAGATAGATAAAATGTCCTCGTTGTTTAATAAATTTGAGAAAATCGGATTGTCTTTTAGTCATTTTGGGATTTTAATGGAGCTATACCAGCATTAATTGTCTTTGAGAAGTTCCAGTCCAGTTGCTATTGGTCCATCCAAGTGGCTGTTGAGAGTGAGTGTCAGCTGTTCATCTCATGTGCCGTTTTAACTGGGAGTAAATATTACTGGTGGTGGATGGAGTATTAAACCAGCCGCCACGCTGGAGTGAATAGCTCGCAGGATAACAGACTCTTTGTCAATACGAATATATGGGAAGGAATTTATTAGTCTTCCTTACACGTGAAGTCTATATAATAATGAAACGAAGTCTGTTTCTATTTTATTGGTGAACTTAGAATAATGGTGTCAAACAGTTGGAATAGTGTTGATGCTCTTGTTGGACTAATCTGGCACTGACCCTGTGAATTATCCTGGATGATTTCAGAGATGGCTGTGCTTTCCTAGGTTGATCACATGTTGTTCGCCTAAACCCCAGCAGATCCAGGGCCAGTTAGTTCAAGATTTCCTCCTGAAATAAACGCTCCTCAGAAGAGTCGGTTGAGTGAATATTCTCTGGCTGACACTCCATGGGATGATATTTGTTTGTAATCTCGCCACCTACTGAGCACAGTTCGCTGGAACAAGCCAACAAGTCCGATTGGCTCTTGCTTCAGAATATATCAGAGCTTTCATGGCTGCCACCACATGGAATCATGTAATAAAGACATGGTCCATCGAGTCTGCACCACCCACTGCTGATACAAGTGCTTTATAAAGTTTGTGAGGTTTCCTTCCTTATCCACCCTCTCAGGCAATGCAATTTTGACACATATCATGCTCTAGGTTGAAAACGGATTTCACAAATCCTCTCTTGGTATCTTCCCTTTCAGTTCAATCGTATTTACCTTGTTTTTGACCCTTTGCCTAAGAGGAATAGCTGTTGTCATTTCACTCGTCCCATTCCTCTCATGCTCTAATGCACCTCTGTCAGTGTCACCCTTCACCCTTCTGTGTTCCAAAAGCAAATCTAACCTATCTTCATAATTTGTGTTCTCTCTTGTCGTGACATCTTCCAAATTACAGCATCTCACATATATCAGTGTTAACTTTTATCTGTCATTGATCTGGCCATCTAACAATCTGTTTGTACCCTCTTGTAAAAAACACGTTCCTGCTCACTGTGACCCACCCAGCTTATCATTGTGTCATCGTCCAACATTGTTTATCATCCTGCAACACCACCGCCACCCCACAATCTCCCACATTCTTATCATCACCATTCATGAATTTCAGAAACAAACCTTGATTTTTTTTCCTGTGCTACGGATGTGGTTGCAGAATTGGGAATTCCAGTCGCTGGTTTTTCCTATTTTGATGAATTTACAGCGTGAATCGATTGTGGTCTTTTGTGAGGGAGCCGCAAATGGTATTTTGGACATGGAGTTGAATTCTCCTTTTATACTGCGCCCATCTGCATGTACTACTCATATGGCATGGCCATCATTGACCTTGGACTAGCTTTTAGTACCTTGCCCTGCATCATTTCAATTTTATGTGGGCCTGCAGCTTATTTTTTACAACATTTGCTGCAATAGTCAGAACTGAAAGAACTCTTTAATCTGTATGATGGACACAGGCTCATTCGGTAATTTTGTTTGAAAGAGCTAGAGCAATCATGATAGAGATAGAATTAAATTCTGGATTATAAGAATACTATAGAAGATCAATTCACGTTCTCATTTCTACGTTGAATTGGAAGAAAATTAAAAGAACAAACACCCACCGTTCTGAATATTGTTTAAAAAGCGATGTCATGTTGAAATAATACATTAAGGAAGATCATGCCTCAATTTTCTTTTGAATATTGCGAGGACGTTGTTCAAACAAACAGTGTTCTTGTCTTTTGCTTCTTATTCCTTTAACTGATCTTCCAAAGTAATTTGAGGTGAGATCAGAGTGACTTCCCTTTCAGTTGAAACAGGACTTGACTGAAGGTGGAATCAAGGACACTGAGCAAAACTGTGATAACTGGGAATTAGAGAACATTTTGCACTGGTGATGGGAACAATGGGAAAATCAGTCTCTGAAAGTTATCTTCCAAGTTGCGTTTCATCCTGACAAGGGAATGATTTGCTGTTCCTTCAAAGTATATGTTAAAAATCTTGGAATGCTCCTATAAACAGCTCTGTGTGGATCTGCATCACTTTGGATTGAAGAGCCAAAACAGGGCAACTCTGTGTCGTTAAGTTAAGAGCCATTGGGATAACAAATACACTCTACCCTTGCTAGTGCCTTCCCAAACCCTAGATGAATATGTTCTGTGACACCAGGAGCATGATAAAACATTGATAACAATTGGGAACAGGACATCAATCAGTTATTTTTACACGATTGATTGTATGATGTCATGACCACCGAGTTCAACGATTTCCAAATACATTATGGCAGGGTCAAAAAATTATCAGTATTCAGGGAGCTGTCTCGCAGAGTTTTTACGTTTTCATTCAAAAACCATAACCAAACACTTAAGAGTCAACAGAAATGGCAGCTGCACTGTTCCCTTTCAGATCAGACAAATATCCACACTCCGAAAGAGTAACTGAATTAAAAGTGCTGGAAAATCACAACAGGTTCTGAGCAGAGTGCAACACAATTAACCTTTTGAATCCAAAATGAGTTTTTCAGAAGAGGATCAGATCAGACTCAATTTGCTTTCTATGCTTCTCCCTTCAGACCCTGAAACGACTGTGGGGTTTTGTCACTGTGTACTCTTTGCATTTCAGGTTTACAATTTCCACAGTATTCCCAAGCACAGTGACTTTGTTTGGAGTGGGGGTGGGGAGGAGGAGGGAGAGGGGGGCATGTTGTCTCAGGCGTTAGCACGGCTGTCTCACAGTACAAGGGATTGATTTGTGGGAGGGAGAGGGGGCATTGTGTCTTAGTGATGAGCACAATTGTCTCACAGCACCAGAAACACTGTTTGGGAGGGATAGGGGAAGGAGGCATGGTGTCTCAGTGGTTAGCACAGCTGTCTCACAGTTCTAGGGACTGGTTTGGGAGGCGTGGGTAAGGGCATTGTGTCTCAGTGGTTAGCACGGTTGTCTCACCGTATCAGCGACCCGTTTTGGGCGTGAGGGGGAGGGACTCATGGTGTCTCAGTGTTTAGCACGGCTGTCTCACAGTACCAGGGACCCGTTTTAGGCGGGAGGGGAAGGGGGCATGTTAGCACGAGTGGTAAGCCCGACTGTCTCACAACCCGGGTCCGGTTTGGGAGGGAGAGTGGGAGGGGGGCATCGAGTCTCAGTGGTTAGCGCAACTGTCTCACAGTAACAGGGACACGGTTTAGGGGAGAAAGGGGAGAGGATCATGGCCTCTCAGTGATTCGCATGAGTGTCTCACATTACCAGGGACCCGGTATGGTAGGAAGGGAGAGTGGGGCATGGTGTCTCAGTGTTTGGCATGGCTGTCTCACATTACCAGGCACCCGGTATGGGAGGAGGGTGGCATGGTATCACAGTGGTTAGCACGGCTGTCTCACTGTACCGGGAACGGACTGTGGGGAGTGGATGGAGGAGGGGGCATTGTGTCTCGGTGGATAGCATTGCTATCTTATTACCAGAGAACCTGTTTGCGGAAGGGGAGGGGAAATGGAGCATGGTGACTCAGTGGTTAGCACAGCTGTCTACTAGGGACCTGGTTTTTTGGGGGGGTGCAGAGTGCATTATGTCTCAGTGGTTGACATGACTGTCCGTCTCACATTACCATGGATCCGGTTTGGGGGTAATGGGAGGGGGTCATGGTGTCTCAGGCGTTAGCACGGCTGTCTCACAGTACCAGGAATCCGGTTTGGCGGGAGTGGTAGGGTGAGTGGTGTTTGAATGGATAGCACGGCTGTCTCAGAGTATCAGTGTCCCGGTTTGGGGGGACGGCGAGGGGACATGGTGTCTCAGTGGATAGAAAGTCTGTCTCACAGTACCAGGAACCCTTTTTTTGGGGGGGAGAGGGAGGTGAAGGGGGTCATGGTGTCTCAGTGGTATGCACGACGGTCTCACAGAACCAGGGAACTGGTTTGTGGGGGGAGAGCAGTATTGGTGACTCAATAGTTAGCACGGCTGTCTCGCAGTATCAGGGACCCGTTTTGGGTCGAAGTGGAGAGGGACATGGTATCTCTGTGGTTAGCACGGCTTCTCACAGCACTACGGACCTAGTTTGGGAGGGGGCAAAGGAGGGGGACATGGTATCTCAGTGGTTAGCACAACTGTCTCACAGTACCAACGACCAGATTTGGGGTGGGACATGGCGTCTTAGTGGTTATACCGGCTGTCTCACAGTACCAGGGAAACAGTTTGTGGGCGAGTGGGAGGGGGATATGGTGCCTCAATGTATAGTATGGCTGTCTCACAGTACAATGGTTCCGGTTAGCTTCCACCTTCAGGACTGTTTATATTGAAATTTCACCTTCTCCAATGCCTGCAAGTATTTCCTAGAAGTGTTGCAAGTTCTTCCCACAGTACAAATAGATTCGGTGGATTTACGATGCTAAATTACCCAGCGTGTGCAGCTTGGTGTGTTCACCATGAGAAATGCAGGGATACGGGATGAGGCGGGCTAGCCAAGGGAAGTGCAGGAATAGTGAATGAGGTGGGCCTGTGTGCAATGGTCTGCAGAGGGTCAATGTGGGCTCAATGGGCCAATGTGCTCTCAAATAAAAAAATAGAAGTCAAATCAAACAAATAAAGATACTGTAGATCTGAACCAAAACGAAATAGAGTAGCAGGGAAACGGAGCAGGTTTGGCAGCCTCTGTCGAGAGAAAAACGTTTAGCATTTTGAGTCCCCTTACCATACAGCAAATCTGAAAGAAGTTGGGAAATAGTGTAATGTGTGTTGCTGGAGTGAGATGTATATGTGGAGAAATAGAGAGATAGAAAAATAAAACAAACAAAGAAATTATTGACAATCAGCTGGGATGAAAATAAATGTGAAAGTGTTTTCATTTATTTTTCATCTCATCCCATATTTTCGAGTATCGTGCCCGTGTAGATATATGCCCACGTCCCTGTTTGAAGTGAATTCAGTCCCCTCTCTCTTCCTTCCCTGAGTGTGATTATCTTCTTTACTTCATTAATGGGATATTCGATGTGTTGGCTGGGCCAGCATTTATTTCTGTTTCCGTGTTGCTCTTGGGAAGGTGCTGGAGAACTGACTTTCAGACCTACTGCACTTCGACTTGCTGTCGGCTGCCAGTGCTTAGGTCTGTCTGGTTTCCCTTCTTTGAGACCTCATCGTGTTATAACTGAATGACTGGCTCAGCCGGTTCAAAGGGCATTTGAGAGACTATCATTGCTAAGGGTCTGGAGTAATATGTAGGCCAGACCAGTGAACACAGCACGTTTCCTTCCCTGAAGGATACAAGCGAGCCAGATGTTTACAGTTTTAACAACCATCAACATTTCATTCGAGTATTGAATTCAAATGTGTTATTTAATTCAAAATCCACCATCTGTTGTGTCCAGGTTTGGGTCATTACCTGGATCCCTGGATTTATAGTCTGGAGAAAATAATCCGAGACCATCACGTCTCCAATATCTCCACCAGCAGTAGTGGCGATGGTGCTATTATGACTGAGGTACAGAAAATTGTGCAGTCACATTGTCAACTAGTTCCATGGAAAGCAGAACTATTCATATTTCAGGTCATGGGACTGCACAGAAATATAACAGTTTATCAGCCAGGAATAGAAATTGAAGAGAGTTAGACATGTTCAACACGAAATGGTTGGGCCACGTTTGCAGGGATTGACTTGCTCCTGTCATTGGAAAGTCATTGGAGGTCCTCTGGGTGGTTTTCTCAGATTTGTGTGTCTGCTGCTGCATTCATTCATGGAGACCTGAGGTTTTGTTATCCCCACTCTGGACAAGGTATGGGGTATCTGGGTCTGCAGAGACTGCATAGGGGGATCAGGACACTGCACTTTCCTTACTGGGATTTCCACAAATATTTCCCAATGTTAAACCGTTTCCAAGTGCAAAGCGTGAAGCCAGTTTATTTCAACAATGAGGAGGTCACTGAGCTGTGCAACCTACTTCAGCATAACCTGCAGTCGCACACCAGGAAGAGGACTGTACTCAAAATGCACATCAACAATTTTGGTTCTGGACCTTTCCAGGCAGAATTGGACGCATTCTCATCCTCTCCCGTATTTATCAGGTGACAGAGATCATCTCTATCTAGTGAGGTGAATGTGTTGTACTGAAGGTTGGTAAGCTACTAGACCAGATGAGTAATCAAATCAAAGGGCTTCAGAGATGAGGATTGGAGAATTGAACTTGCTGGATAACTATTTTCGGAACTGGTGCAGACACGATGGGTCAATGGCCTCATTCTGCGCTGTCTTTTCCATAATTATATGAGGGAGGTCAAAGTTCATCAAAGCCCTTTATATTATGGAAATGATCCTGCAGACTGGCAAATAGCTACTGTGACCAGAAATATTTCAAATAGGATGGAGAGTGAAAAGAGAAAACCAACTGGTCGATAGATTGATGACAGTTGTGAAGAAACTATGAGCACTTTTTTGTAATGAATGATAACTGGATCCTTGGAGAATAATGATATGATTGTGCAGCGTCAACCTAGATTCAGGACAGGAAAACCATCTTTGAAAAACATGCTAGAGTTTGTGGAGGATCCTGGTTGTGACATCGCTGTATGAGAACCAGTGGGAACGGTGTATTTGAATTTTCAGAAGTTTGACATGATTTCACGCAGGTGAGTGACAAAAGTTAAAGTCCTTGGGTAAGGGGGGATATCCTATATGTTTTGAGGATTGGTTGTTGGAGAGAATACAGACAGTAGGGTCATCCATTGGACAGAATGCCACTAGTCATTGTGTAACACATGAAACAGTGCTTGGAGCACCGTTATTTGTAACTCAAAGAAGTGATTTGAACGTGAACAACCCGTATAGTGCTTTACACTTTGTAGTGATTCGATGTTGAGAGATTGCGAAGTGTTTTTGGCAAAAAATCACCTGGTTGTCCATGGTTGTAAGTAACTAACAGACTTTATGCAGGGCATATGTTAATCAGGATATGAAATGAAATGCCAGCCTTCATGACAAAGTGAATCATGTATAGGAGTAAAGACAGCTTCCTGTAGTTATGGAGTGTTGTTGAGGCGGTACTTGGGCTATTGTGGGCAGACTTTCTCTCCTTTATACTCAATGATCTCTGTCACAGAGACAGTACGGAAGAGTTCTATCAGAATAATCTCTGGGATGATGGTACCATGAGAATTCGAGAAGAAAATGGATGTTCAGTTTGGAGCACAGTACGATAATAGGACCTAATTGCATTGAAACTTGAAGATGATGTACTAACACACGTTATTTCCTTTAAAATGCATTGGTCGCATGATACTATGATTCCATCAGGCCCTCATTCCAACAAAGAGTAAAGGGAAACATCTGTGAAAAGCTTCTAAAATAATTGCATTTTTTTCGTTCAGTTCAGGGGTTCATTACTACACATAATGCATCAGATGTCGTCTCAGAATTGTCATATACTGGTGCCGTAAAACATCCTGATGATTATGCTCGATAGCCTTTGCACAAACAGCATCGTTCGATAAACTTTCCTAACAATTTGCTGAACCGCTGACTAAGTTTATGTGATTCATGCACCGCAACCAACACGGCCTACTGCACCAATGAATTCTGCGAATTTCTCTTTAGTTAAGTAGCTAACTGTCATTTTACCCTTTCGTCAGAGCACTGACTTCCCTTAAATCACATTACACTGTTTTCTGCCAACTATCCTCCCCTATTGCAGTCTGAATATCCAGTTAAATGACTCTCTTAGTGAAAAAAATTAATTGAATCTCCAATCCAATCAGTCCCCTAATCCAAGTCGTTGGTATAGATTGAAAGTAGCGCTGAAACCCTGATGAAGGGCTCTGGCCCGAAACGTCGAATTTCCTGTTCCTTGGATGCTGCTTGACCTGCTGTGCTTTAACCAGCAATACATTTTCAGCTCTGATCTCCAGCATCTGCAGACCTCACTTTTTACTCGATAGATTGAAAGTAGTTGATAATGTCACACTGATCCCTGAGACACCCCACTAAGTTGCAACTATACAACATGAAAACAAACATTTATCCCGAATGTTCATTCCCGGATAGTTAAACAGGTTCCCCCTGACGCTGGGAAGCAGGCTCGGAAGGTCGGATGGCCTCCTCCTACAATGTGTAATGTTACTTAGCGGTCTGAATGACTTCAATCTTTTCCTGCACAAATCCTTGGAGGGCAGAATGGTCTCGTCAGTCTCTTTACAACAATGCTGGCTGGCTGAATGGGATCTTTCTTTACATCTGTTACATGTGCTTGAGAGAATAACACATAGGGCAGGAGCAGCATCTGGCCATTCAGCCCCTCGCACCGGTTGCATCATTCTGAATGTGCTTTGTTGATGTCACTGCAGTTAAACATCCCTCTCCCGTCAGTTCCTAATAAACAGAGACTCATTGTTTATAAAAGATCTATGGAACTCAACCTTGAGTGTTTTCAGTAATCCAGCCTTCACTGCTCCCTGGGGATGACAACACCACAGATCACATAACCCTATCAACAGTCTGAAATTGAAAGGTCCTTATTCTCAAATTGTGTTACCCTCAAGTCAATCGCCAGTCTTTAAAGATACAAGGAGATGACAATTAGGAACACATATCGACCATTCAGCCCCTCATACTTGTCCACATTCCCATTAACACACTACTATCAAATACTTACCAATTTGACTGTCCACTGAACTTGCGGGAAGACAAGTCCAGGAACCACAAGATCATATCAGCATGAGGCACTTGATCAGAATTAGGCCATTCAGCACATCGAGATTGGAATGGTGCTGGGAAAGCAGAGAAAGTCAGGCTGCATCTGAGGAGCAGGAAAATTAACGTTTCGGGCAAGTGCCCTTCATCTTTCATTCCTGATGAAGGGCTTTTGCCCGAAAGGTCGATTTTCCTTCTCCTCGGATGTTGCCTGACCTGCTCTGCCTATCCAGCACCACTCTAATCTGGACTCTGATATCCAACATCTGCAATCCTCAATTGCGCCATTCAGCCCATCTAGTCTGCAATTGCATTTGAGCACTTCTGATATGTTTCTAAAATCCAACTCCTGCCTTCTCGACTGACCATTGATTGCTTATTAATAAAAAAACTTACATATCTCTGTATTGAAGACACTGTGCGTGCCTGTACATGGAGATATGTTGGTGCGTAAATGTCCATATCTGTATGTGTATCGCTGTATTTATGTGTTAGTGCCAGGATCTAATTTTATGTGTACCTCTGTCTGCATCTATGTGCAATGCAGTTTTGATGTAAATACATTGAAATTGGAATCAAAGTCTCCCTCCTACTCTCTCTCTGTCTGCCTCTATAGTTCGTAGAGTTCACAGAATCCCTACAGTGTGGAAACCGACCATTCGGCCCAACTCATCCACACTGACCCTTCGAAGGTTAACCCACCCTGATCCATTTTCCTATTCTCCCACGTTTAACCCTGTCTAAACCCTCTAACCTTACATCCCAGAACAATATGGACATTTTGGAAGGCCAATTTAACTAACATGCAAACCTTTGGACTGTGGTTGGAAACTGGAACAGCTGGTGGAAACAAATTCAGACACAGAGCGAATGTACAGACTTCATGCAGACAATCGCTCGAGGGTGGAATTGAACCGGGATGCCTGGTGCTATGAGGCCGCAGTGCTCGCCTCTGAGTTTTGTGATTAGATTCATATAAAACCACTCTCTGCTCGTCTCCTCACATCACTGTATTAATGGCACTGTTCATATTTTACTCTGAGAAGACACCAAGCCCTTTCCAGTGATTCTCTCACGTTTCACGGCTGTTTGGTTTTTCAAATAACATGTTTGGAATCATTGAGCAGTTTTGTCTGATACTAAGCAATGTTGTTCCTGCGTCATTACCAACATTGCTGGGCCTTTTTCAGGACCTTTCAATACTTTCTCACATAATTTCCTCCGGGTGGGTTTCCTCCGGGTGCTCCGGTTTCCTCCCACAGTCCAAAGATGTGCAGGTCAGGTGAATTGGACATGCTAAATTGCCCGTAGTGTTAGGTAAGGGGTAAATGTAGGGGTATGGGTGGGTTTCGCTTCGGCGGGTCGGTGTGGACTTGTTGGGCCGAAGGGCCTGTTTCCACACTGTAAGTCTAATCTAATCTAAAAAAAAATAATTTGTAACCATACCAAGTCACAGAATGCAAAATAATTTCATCTGATCTCCTGACAAAATGGTTCACTAGGAGGTGAGCATTTCCATTCTGACAGGCCCAAGCATAATTGCAAACCTCCATCTACCAACAGTATGTGTGTGTGTGTGTGTGTGTGTGTGTGTGTGTGTGTGTGTGTGTGTGTGTGTGTGTGTGTGTGTGTATTGACGGTGCTATCAGTTTAAATGGTGCTGAAAGCTGCTGCCCTCTCTCTCTCCATCCCAGACTGGATCCTAGAGGGTCTCCACCCTCTGCTGCTGTCGCTGCAGTACGGGAGGGAGGCCAGCTGAAGAAGAGATTCTGTCATTTTAAGTCCCAGAGAGACGGTCAGACCGGTACCTACATATAGGTACTCGTAGAGTCAAATGCAGACACACAGGTACGGAGGGTGAGGGGGAGATGGATATCGGGAACTCCACCACCCGGCTTGACCCTTTATGTCCTTTTGCAACCTGTTTAGCCTGGAATGTGAGAAAGGGAGGGAGTGAAGTTGGGAGTGAGTGGCCCTCCTATTATTTCTGGTGTTGTTGGAGGGTAGATGGTGACGAGTTCAGAGGGAGTCAGTCCACCGCGTTGCATCCGTGCAGTGTTATTAATGAGTGAGACATTGTTGAAGGGAAATAGAGAGAGAGAAGGATCTGATTGCAGAAATGAGAGTGGTGGAGCATGAACCTTGTTCGGGGGTATGTGCTGTAACAGATATAAAGTGAGTGTGAGGGAACAGAGAGAATACAGTGACCATTATCCCGACAGAGCATGGAAGATTATTGGTGCTTGTTTTGTATTGCTGGACATTTCTTCAGACCAAAGACACTGCACTGAGCTGTGTGGTGAGTTCAGACCATGCTCGATGGGTCTAACGGTGCGGCCCCTCCAGGAATAGAATGCTCCCCCTCTGTACTTGAACATCCACCAGGACCTTGGTGCCCTTGTCGACAAACCGTGGTGTAATTGCCCCTTATCTGTCATGCTCGGGGGAAACTGTGCAGGACAGCTACAAACTGAAAAAGCACAACCGTTTGCCCATTGGCCTTTGAGAGATGGAACCAATGCCAGGGATCACGGATAATCCAGGGGCATCAGAGCAATGGTGAGTAACCTCAGCCATGATGGTTGGGAGAATCGGGCTGGCATTGAATGAGAGGGATACCATCGGGCGGGATAAGTCGTCAATGAGATGAGGTCGATAAGATCACACCAGCAAACTAGCTCAGTCTTGTGCAGACGATCCCTCTGTCATACTCAGTGAAAATGACAGAGAGACAAATTATTATTATATTCAGCCCAATGAGTCGAAGACTGTGCTAACCCCATTCCCAGTTACAAAGCTGCAACAGCTTTTTCAATAATCTCCATCACAGAAAAGGAGCGAAATATGATCTACTCTTGGGAAATAAAGCAGTGGGTAGTGGGGTGGTTGAGATATCAATGCAGGAGCACTTTGTGGCAAGTCATCATAATTCTATTAGTTTTAAAATAGAGGTGGAAAAGGATGAACGGGGTCTAAAACTTGACTTTCTAAATTTTTGAAAAGCCAATTTTGATGTTTTAAATCAAGGACTTTCCAAAGTGCAATGGCAGAGATGTTGGCAGATAATGGGCCAGCTGAGAAGTGGAAAGCCTTCAAAATGAGATTTTAAGAGCACAGAGATAGTATGTCACTGTTATGGTGAAGGTTGAGGCTGATAGGTTGTAAGATTGTAACATAGGGAATGTTGTAAGATTGGAAAAAAAAAATCAGGGTCTGGTTACTGACAAGAGAGAAACATATGTCAGGTAAAGACAGCAGGAATTGAGGTTCTTTTCTTGCATCATTCCGGAAAAATGGAAGTCACTGGCTGGGCAAGCATTTATTACCTATCTCTAATTGCCAAGTGTGCAGTTGGCCATCAACCACATTGCTGTGTGTCTGGAGTCACATGTAGGTCAGAAGAGGGAAGGATGGCAGAATGATTCTTTCAAGGACGTTAGTGAACCAGATGAATTTTTCTGACAATTGAAATGGTCATTATTAGCTGCGTAATTCCTGATTTAAAGTGAAGCAGTTGAAGACTCGGAAGGCAACGGGAGTATCCTTAACAGGGAATTCGGGAGTGCAAAAAGGGGGCATGTGATAGCTTTTGGGAAATAGGGTGAAGGGGAATCCAAACCAATTCGACAAATACTTTAAGGATAAAAGAGTAACTCAGGAGGGAATAGGGTCCCTTAAAGATCAGAAAGGTCGCAGATATGCATAACTGCAGGAGGTGGGAGTGATACTAAATGAATATTTCACATCGGTATTTACTGCACAGGAAGATATGGAAGCAATTCAAGTTGGGAAATAAATAGTGATATCTTGCAAAGTGTCTGTATTACAGAGTAGATGCTGGAGGCTTGTAAATGTACAAAGTTGGGTAAATGTCCAGGACACTATTAGATGCATGCTAGAACTTTGAGGGAAGCTGGGAAGTGATTGCTGTGTCCCTTGCAGAGATTCTGTATCAAAGATAGCCACAGGTAAGGTACTGTAGGTTGTCTAATGTGTTGCCACTCCTTCAAAAACTTAACAAGGGTGATAAGGAAAAGCCAGTGACCCTGACGTCAGTGGTGGGTAAGTTGTTGCAGGGGATTATGAGGCACATGATCGGCGTGCATTTTGAAAGGTAATGACTGATTAGGGATAGTTAACATGGCTTTGTACAAGTGATATTGTGTCTCACTTACTTGTCTGAGTTATTTTGAAGAAGCAACTAAGAAGATTTATTGAGGCAGAAACGTGTACATTGTCGATATGGACATTGGTAAGGAATTTAACAATGTTGTACATGGGTATCTGGTTTACAAGAATGTTCCATACGAGATACATGGACAACTAGCCATTTGGATGCAAAATTGGCTCGAAGGTAGGAGACAGAGGGTGGTAGTGGAGAATTGTAATATACTGACCAAGGTTTGCAATGCGCCCCATGCTGGGCAGATAGTCCAGTTTACGGAGTGATCCACTAGCACGGTCTGTACAGCTGTCCATCTTGGCCGTTACTTTGTTCCAGTTTATATGTCTGGGCTGGTTCTGTGAGGCAGGTTCAGACTTTGAGGCAATGAACCATTCCAACTGATCTAGCAATGTCTTTATTCAATGTTCTCATTCTTGTGACTAAGCCCACCATTTTGTCACTTCTCCAATTACTCTCTCTCTCTCGTCTGTCTCCTTATCCATTTTGCACAAAGTTTATCAGTTAATTAATTCGGTGGTTTTTTTTGTACCTCTCCATGGCCTTGGATTTTGGCTCACTCGTGCTGGCATTGTGAAGTTCAGAAACAATGAAATGATGTGTGTCAGGCTGTTGTTCACTTCCTGCTGTGTCCCATCCGGTGCTCCATGTAGGGCAGGAGGAACCCAGCAGCTTTGACTCACGCCTTTGAAAATTGGTATGTGCCTGTCCACTGAAACCTGTGTTTGTCCCTCTCAGCTGATCATGCGGTCAATAACATCAGGAAGTTGCTAGAGTATTATTGTAAAGGGCCAGGTCTCTAACTTGTAGCTCAGGGGATTCTGACTGACTCATGGTATTGAAAGGTGAGTGGAGGTGTTGGGTGTGGGTTGCTGGAGGTTATGCTGTGAGCTGCCTCAGACGTTCATGGAGACCTGAGGATTCGGTCTCCAAATTCTGGACGAAGCATGGGGACTGTAGTGACAGCATCTAGGTCTGTAACATGAACAAGAAGTGGAGCAGAGTCTGAAGAGAAGGGCAGCTCTGAAACCACGGAGCGAGTGTGTATGGGAAAAGCCACATCTGTCTGTGTTTTAACCTGGATAGGCACACACCCTCACTCTCCCCATTACATACACTGATGCACTAACTCCCTATCCACTCCACACAAACTCACATGCCCCTTCTCACATGTACACACGCACACTCTGCTCTGTCAAAAGCATGCACACACACACCAACTCTGTCTGTCTCCAACACTCACACATTCACACCCCCTCAGTCTCTCTTACTTGAACACATTGTCTCTCTATCTCTCTCTCCCCTTCGCATCGGCAACCCCCCCCCCCCACCCAAACACACACACTCACACATGCATACACACACGTAGCATGTATTAATCTCCGGGATGAATTTGCATTTGCATGTTTGTCTTTCAGTTACACTTTATTTTCTTCCGAAAAACATGCAATTTGTACACAATGAGTCAATGCGGTATTTTATAAACGCCTACTTTGGGTAAAAACCTAGTCTGATTCCAGGTGAAAACACAGGCAGACTCCGAAGAAGACTTCACGCCTGAAATATATGTCTAACCGAAGGGGTCACCTCCTGTACATCGATAAAACTGAAAGTATTTCCAGGCAGTGACTGGAAAGAAATTCTACGATTTGATTTTTAATCAATTAAAACATGCACCTCCGTTCTAAATGAATCAGGATTTAAGACTCTCCATAGGTGTGTACAATTCATGTTCATGAGTTGTACAACACTTCGATCTTTACATTATAACATCTGTGTTTAAAGTCTTCCGCTCTGTCTAACACCTGATAAAGAAGCAGGGCTATGGACGCTTCTGTTGTCAAATAATCTCGTTGGACTCTAACCGACTGTCGTATAATTTTTGACCTTGTCTGACCCAGTCCAAAACCAGCGGCTTCATATCGTAGCTTTTTATTGCTTAGCCAATCATCTCTCTTCGCAAATAAATATTTCCTTTCCCCATGTGGTCTTGTTTTGCATGTTTAATCTTTTGTGAGGCACTGCTGTCTGAAAATTCGGATATAATACAAATATATGAGCCCCATTACCAACTTGTTTTTCACTTTTTAAAAAAGAAAGCAAGTCAAGTCATTCAAACGTGATTTATCCTTCATAAAACTATGGTGACTTTACTGGATTGTGGCTTGATTTTGAACGTCTCCTGTTAGTAATTCCTTCATTATGGATTCTAACAAATTGCCTTCAATCCCAATAGTTGTCTCGCTATGTGTCATTCCCAAGTGAAGCTGGTTATTCTCACTTCTTTGCTCTCTATAATCTCTACATCCCCTTTCACAATTCCTGTGGAACAGGCACAAGGCTGTAAAAGGTCTGTTCCAATTGCTGTGTAAGAGGCATGAGTGACTGTTCGGACTCATTCTGTTACTGCCTTTCAAACTCAGTGTGCTGAATATCCTCCTGGTGTTCCTACATTATAGTCTCGATGGTCTGAATGTCCTCCTGATGTTCCTACATTATAGTCTCGATACCTTGCATGTCTTGCTTCAGTTCCTGACCAAGCTGTTCTCGATCTCAACGTCCTCCTCCTGATATGAAATGTTGGGGAACACTTCAGTGGTCCGGGACATTCAGCCTCGGACCTTCGGGTGACCATCCTCCAAGGTGGATTTCGAGACAGGCAGCGTAGAACAGTGGCCGAGCAGCGGCTGATATCTAATTTCATTACCCATAAGAAGGGCCTCAACCGGGACCATGGGTTCATGTCACATTACAGGTTATCACCATTGCCCTACACAAACACACACACACACACACACACACACACACACACACACACACACACACACACACACACACACACACACACACACACACACACACACACACACACACATATTCCTGCACACACACACACACTCTTACATACATGGGCACAGGTACACATGGACACGCACACAGACACCCACATGCACCCTTATATTCACACACAATCCCACACTCACACATGCACCGCCTCGCAGACTTAAGACACTCTGCATTCACTACGCACACACACACTTTCTCACACTCACAACACCCACCCCAAACACAGACAGGCAGACAAAGACCCACATGCACACATATATTTTGTCAGGTGAATTTGTACTTGTAGAGTTACATTGTACTTTGCTGAAACACTGCATGCATTCATGTAGAACTCTGAGCTCAAAAACTGCATGAATTTATGTAAAACTCTGTTATCTCACTTTTTAGATTAGAATCAATCTAAACATCATGGCAATGACAGAGAACACAGGGGCTAAAATCTTCAACACATTGTCTAGCTATCACCATTATCAACAGCTAACCCGGGAATGAAACTTTAAGAAAAAAGGTTTTGAGATTTACACATGAAAAAAGTGAAACTATCACTGCATTCAAACAGACGAAAGGCTTAACAGACAATCAGTTTTTGAATGTATAATTTCAGTTACATCACACTGTAAATTGTTGCTATAAATTCTGTGTTACGATCGAGCCCTCCACTATCACCTGATGAAGAAGCGTTGCTCCGAAATCTAGTGTGTTTTCAGTTAAACCTATTGGACGATAACATGGTGTTGTGTGATTGGTAACTTTGTTCACCCCAGTTCAACACCGGCATCTCCAAATCACGAAGATACAGCTGGAATAGTCAGATCGTGGATCAATGGCAGATGGAATGTAATCCTGATAAATATGAGGTGATGCACTTTGGAAGAAGGAACCAGACAGGGGAGTACTCAATGAATGGCAGCACACCCATAAGCTGATATGGTACTTTTCCACACATACCTGAATGTGACTGGCCAGGATGAATTGGAGATAAGACAGCATTGGGAATAATAACTAGCCATTAGTCATTGGGATATAGATTATAAGAGCTATACATGACTTTGGTTAGGGCAAGTTGGAATATTTGTGGAATTCTGGGAGACAAGTCATAGGAAGGATGTGGTTTCAATGGACGTAGTGCAGAGGAGATTCACCAGGATGTCCCCGGGAATTGAGCATATCAGCTATGGAGAGAGGCTGGATAAGCTCGGGTTGTTTACTTTGGAGCAGAGAAGGCTGAGGGGGATGTGATCCAAAAAAATAAGATCACGAAGGGCTTGAATGGAATGTATAGACAGCAACTGTTCCTTGTAGTCAAAGGGGCAAGAACAGGGGAGAACGCATTTAAAGTGAAGGGTTTGAGGATTAGAGAGGATTTGCGGATTGCTTTTCACCCAGAGGGTGTTGGGGTCTGGAATGTACTTCCTGAGGTGGAAGTACATGGTAAACTCATAACTGCTGAGTAGTACTTGGACAAGCTCTTGACGTGTCATAACATTCACAACTATGGGCTTCATGTAGGAGAATGGGACTAGTGTACACCGTGCTGTATTTCTGACGGTAGAAATACTATGCTCCTGTGATTGCATTGTGTGGAAATGAATTGTTGTGTTTCTGAAGAGAATGTTATCAAAAATTATACGAGGGAATTATCAATGGAAAAGGATAGAGAGAACAAGAGCAGCTTCGTTCCAGTTTGAACGGAGAGGAAGGAGAATAGAGAACCGGTCGATAACAGAACTATGAAGCAACTACTTCAGTTCAGTGTTCACAGAAGAAAATAAAGGAAACAAATCAAATCTTCCCAGCAAGACTGGTAAGCTTAAGCCTCGAGAGAAAAAGAATGAAATTCATAAATAAATGCTTTGGGAGAAATTATTGTGACTGAAAGTGTGGTGGAATTTAGAATAAAGTTGGAAGGTGATAAGGTAAAGTCCAAAGCCAGGGTGCTGAACTTAAACAAAGGAGATGACAATAGGATGAGAGAGGAGTTGGCTGAAGTTGACTGGAAGCAAAGACTTTACAGTGGAACCGTTAATGAACAGTGGATGGCTTTCAAAGCAATTCTTCAACGTTCTCAGCAACAGCATATAACAGTGAAATGGAAGGACTGTAGGAAAAGGTTATGTGCCGTGAATGTCTCGGGTAATCGGGGAGGCTATCAAATTAAAATAAATGGCATAAATATTGGCAAAGACCAGTGGGAAACTAGAAGATTGGGAAACCTTTAAAGGTCAAAATAAAGCAACACAGAAAACTATCAAGACACATAAGATAGGATATGAGTGTAAACTACCTCAGACTCCAAAGACAGATCGCAAAATATTCTTTCAATATACTAAACGAAACGAATAGCCAAGGTAAGCAATGTTCCTTTAAAGGGAGACAAGCGGGATGCAGTAATGGGAAATGAGGAAATGGATGAGGAATTGAAGAGATATTTAGTCGGTCTTCACAATGAAGGACACTAATAACATGCCAATAATTGCCAAAGAGAGGAAGGTAAGTGAGGACTTGAAAACAACCACTCCCACGAGAGAGGTAGTCTTGATCAAGCTAATGGAGTCAAAGGTAGGCTGGGCCTGTGAGAATGTATCTGGATTAGTGGTGCTGCAAGAGCACAGCAGTTCATACCGCATCCAAAGTATAGCGAAATCGACCTTTCGGGCAAAAGCCCTTCATCAGGAATAAAGGCAGTGAGCCTGAAGCGTGGAGAGCTAAGAGAAAGGAGGGTAGGGGTGGGGAGAAAATAGCATGGAGTACAATGGGTGAATGGAGGAGGGGATGAAAGTGATAGGTCAAGGTGGAATGTATCCCCGGGTACTAACAGAGGTGATGAGAGAAATAGCAAATGCGCTTGTGAAATTTTTTCTAAATTCACTGGACTCTGATGCAATTCCAGCAAATTGGAAAACAGGAAATCAGATACCACTGCTTAAAAAGAGAGGTAGGCAAAAGTGGGGAATTCCAGACCGCTTAGCCTAATATCTGGAGTGGGGAAAATATTTCAATCTGCAACCAACAAATAAATGACAATGCATCTTGATTGAAATTGTCCCGTTGGGCAGACACATTGTTGCTTCATGACAAGTAGGTCATGTGTAACTAACCTACTGGAATTCGATGAAGACATTACAACTGCGGGGACTCAGTAGGTTTGGTGTACTGAGATTTCCAAAAGACATTCGATACAGTGACGCCAAAACTGCTGCTGCATAAGGTGTGGCATTACGGGTAAAGTATTAGCATGGATAAAGGATTGGCTACCTAACAGGAAGCAACGAGTAGGAATAAATGAGTATTTTTCTGGTTGCTGATCAGTGACTAGTGATGTGCCTCTGGGAGCAGTGCTGGGACATCAAGTATTCACAGCTTCCATGGACGACTTGGAGTTGCGGACCACGTGTTGTATCTCAAAAATTGCAGATGATACTAAAATGAGTGGCCAAGCAAAGTGAACAGAGGAATGTTAATCTTTACAAAACAACAGAAATAGTTTCAGTGAGTTGACAAAGGTCTGGCAGATGGAGTACAATAATAATAAAGGTGAACTCATCCGTTTTTATAGGAATAACATTAAAGTGACGATTATTTGCATGGTAAAAATGCATCATGCGTCGGTGCAGAGGGACCTGGGTGTCCTTTTTCATGAATCACAGAATGTTGCTCTACACGTACAACAAGTAATTAACAAGGCAAATGGAATTTGCCCTTCATTGCTAAAGGGATTGAGTTTAAAGGCAGGGAGGTTATGTTAAGGCTGTACAGGGTGCTGATAAGGCCACACCTTGAATACGTGCAGTCTTGGTCGACTAACGTGAGAAAGGAAATGCTAGCACTACAATGCAGAGGAGGTTCGCTAGGCTGGTTCAAGAGTTGAGGTGTTTGGCTTATGGGGAGAGACTGAATAGACTGGAATTATGCATTGATTGGCATTTGAAATTATTAGGGACGATCTGATAAAAAACATATATAATTCTGAAGGGAATAGATAAGATAGAAACAGGGAGGATGTTTCCAGTTGGATGGGAAACTAGGACAAGAGGGTAAAGTTTCAAAATTAGATGGAGATGATTTAGGACTGATTTGAGAAAGAACTTCTTGGCCAAGAAGGTTGTGAATCTGTGGAATTTCCCGCCCAGTGAAGGAGTTGAGGCTTTCCATTGAATGTTTTTGAAGCTCCGATGGAGTATTTTTTTGAAAAGTAAAGACATTAAGTATGGATAAGTGGAGCTGAGGCCATGAAAAGGTCAGCCCTGATCTTATTGAATAGCAGTGTTAGCTCGAAGGGCCAAATGGTCTATTTCTCACTCCTTGTTCTTACTTTCTTACGTAATGAGTCAACACGAAACAGAAATCATATTTGAGATACTGACAGTTCGGTGCATGCAGTGAAGCAATGGATGCAATACATTTGGATTTTCAGAAAGATTTTAATAAAGACACTGGTCTTGTGTGCAAAGTTAAATATTACAGGATTCGGGCAAATGAATGAACATGGTTTTAGAATAGGAGAACTGGCAGGAAACAGTGAACAGGACTAAAATAATCTGTTTTTAAATGCAAGGATCATCGTGTTTGGCAGGAATCGGTGCTTGGGCCCCAGATATTCCCAATACATCGCAAACATTTAATTGAGGGAATCAAATGCAATATCTTCCAGTCCGTTGGCAGTACTGAACGTTGTTGGATTGTTCGTCAGTGAGGAGGATATACAAAAGCTCCAAGGTGATTGAGAAAATAGAAACGAATGGCCAATTACGTGGAAGATGAAGAGCAATGGGGATAATGAGACGGTGTGTACTTTGTTGGGAACAACAGAGCAGAAACTTATTATTTGAAAAGTGATTGTTTGAAACATGTTGATCTTTAAAGGGATTTAGGCTCTTTTATTTGTTTCTTCTGCACAGATCACCGAGGCCTATGCAGGGCAGTGAGTTCTGAACCCAGAAGTCAATATTGGGAATGACATTGACACTCTGACCAAAGTACATAGACCCATCAAAATGGCGAGCTATAACGTTGAAAAGGATCTGGATATCCCTGTACACTAGTCACTGAAAATAATATTGCAGGAAAGAAAGGAGGCAGGAAGATAAATGGTGTGTTAAACTTTATTTCAAGGAGATTTGAGTAAGGGTGACTTAACGCAGTTATCCAGGGCCTTGCTGAGACCACATTTCGAACATTTTGTAGTATTGTTTGCAGTTGTTATTCGCTTTCTTAATAACGGACACACCTGACATTGAGGGAATGTAGTGAAGGATGACCAGACTGATTTCTGCAATGGCAGGGTTGTTGTGGGAACAGAGTTTGGGGTGACTGGAATTCTCTATTTTAGAAAGTTGAGGGAGTTATATCACTGAAAGTAACAGTTTTGACTTAGAGATGAATTGAGTGCAATGAAGAATTATTGATGAAACAGGAGATCACGAGTTATAGACTCTTAGACTCATACAATATGCAAACAGTCCCTTCGCCCCAACTCATCCATGCTCACCAGGTTTCCTAAACTGAACGAGTTAGATTTTTCCGTTTTTGGCACATAGCCCTCCAAACACATCCAATTGTCTTTCAAATGCAATTTCACTCACCAATACCACTTCCTCCAACAGCTCACTACATGTACACGCTCTCTGTCAGAAACAGCTGTCCCTTAGATCTCTTTTAATTTTCTTACTTCTTACCTTAAACATATCTTCTCTGGTTTTGGACGTCCTCATCCTGGCGAAAAGACATTGGCTATTCCTCTCATTCATGCCCCTCATGATTTTATAAATCTCAACAAGGTCATCCCTTAGACTCAGACAGAAACGGTACAAACTCCCTGCCTCTCCATGTATCTCAAATCCTCCCGTCTCCGTTACATCCTTTTAAATATTCTTGTGCCCTGTCCAGGTTATAACATCCTTCCTAAAGGAGGGTGGCAAGAATTGTACTCAGTATTCCAAATGGCTTGACCATTCTTTTTCACAGCCACAACATGATGTCTTAGTTCCAACATTCAAATCTCATTGAAAGTAAGTGTGCCTAACGCCTTCTTCTCCACCCTGTCCATCTCTGACTCCCCTTTCAAGAAATAGTATACCTGCATCCTGGGTCTCTCTGTTCGACTACACTCACCAGCGCCCTACCTTTTACTGTGTAAATCCTGCACTGGTTTGTCAAATAAAATGCAACAACCCATATTTATCTGCATGAAACTCCATCTGCCAAGCCTTGCCCTAGTGGCCCAGTTGATCGAGATCTCAGTGTTGTCTAAGATTACCTTCTTCACTGTCCAGATTAGCATCAATTTCTGAGGGTTTTCCTACAACATTACGTTCTATGGTTCATATATTCTCAACCAAATCCTTTATAACAATGATAAACAGCAACAGCCTTGTCCTTGTGGCACACCAGTGGTCACAGGCCTCCAACTGGAACAACATATCTCTCCCAGCACATTCTATCTCCTACTGCCTCGCTAACTTTGTATTTAATTGGCTGTCTTTCCCTGATCCCCTGTGGTCTAATCTTATTAACCAGTCTACACGTGGAACCTTGTTGGACCTTACTAAGGACCAAGTTGACAACATTTGCTGCTGTACCTTCATCTATCTTCCCGATCACCTATTCAAAAACTGCAATCTAGAATGTTTTCCCAGACACAAAGCCATGCTGACTATCCCTAATCAGTCCTTGATTTTCCAAATGTAAGTAAATCTTGCCTCTCTGACGCTCCTACAAACACTTACTCACACTTGACATCAGACTCGTTGCTCTGCAGTTCCCTGGCTTTTCCTTGCAGCCTTGCTAAATAATATGTGACATAATTAACTGGCTTCCCGTGCTGCAGCATCTTTCCCGTCGCTCTCAATGATACACACAAGAAAGTCAAGACAACTGCAGATTTTGTAAACTAGAAACAAAGACCAAAGCTGGAAAAGCTCCGCAAGTCCAGCAGCATCTGTGCAGAGAAAACAAAGTTAATGTGTTCTGACAAGGGGTAAGCAATCCCCCCTCCCCCTGCTCTAATTTGAATTTCCAACATCAAAAAGATTTAACTCGTGCTGTAAACTGTTAAAAATCGAGATGTCAAGAAGTATCCTGAAGGGAACTATTTAATTTTTTTTAAAAAAACAACTTAATGTGTTTTTAAATGTCGAATAGAGGATAATTAACTAACAATCATTTGCAACTCCTTTCTCTAAACAATCTTTTACTTTTCCTTCTACGATTGTGGTCCAACAAACAGCCAACTTACCCCAAATTTAGATTGACTAAAAAAACCAAATTTCATTACTAGCCAGCTGTTGAATCCTCTTTCTGTGCCTTCCTCTGAACTTATATTCTCCTTAGAATTTCTGTTTTCCAGGTCATTGATAAATAAAGGTGCATTTAAGAGAGTTATTCTCCGGGTATTCGGCAGATGTTGGTGGCTTGGCAGTTCTCCCCCAGCTTTCAATATTTTTTAGCTTTATACCACAAACATGGGTATGTTTTTTTTAAATAATGTCAAAATGCCAAATTTGATTTGTGTTTAGTATCTTGGGGCATGCTTTAAACTGATTGATCATGATTGCTTTTTTTGTCATCACAGCAACCCAGGCACTGCAAGCTGATGGACCAAATCTCACATGTTAAATTTTTCAGAACGTGCTGTGCTTGCTAAGTCATAGAGCTTTGAAGAAGAGAGATGTACAGTACGAAAACAGACCCTTCGGTCCATCAATTCATGCTGAACCGATATCCCAACCCAAGCTAGTACGACTGACCAGTCCCCGGCCCATTTCCCTCCAAACCCTTCCTATTCATATACCCATCGAAATGACTTTCAAATGTGGCAATTGTACAAGTCTCCACCACTTCCTCTGGTATCTCATTCCATGCACCTAACACCCTCTGTGTGAAAACGTTGCCCCTTAGGTCTCTTTTATATCTTTTCACTCTCACCCTAAACCTATGCCCTGGAGTTCTGGACTCCCGACCGCAGGGAGAAGACTTGTCCATTTCTCCTCAGCCTCCGATGCTCCATGGAAAACAGCCCTTGCGTATTTAGAGTCTCCCATTAGCTCAAATCATCCAACCCTGGCAACATCCTTGTAAATCTTTTGTCAACCCTTTCAAGTTTCACAACAGCGTTCCAATAGAAAGGAGGCCAGTATTGCATGCAATATTCCACCAGTGGCCGAACCAATGTCCTGTACAGCTGCAACATGACCTCACAACTCCTTTACGTAGTACTCTGAACAATAAAGGAAAGCATACCAAACTTCTTCACTATCCAATCTACCTGCGACTCCACTTTCAAGGAGCTATGAGCCTGCACTCCAATGTTTCTTTGTTTAGCAACATCCCCTTTGGACCGTTCCATTAAGTATATAAGTCCTGCTAAAGGATAGTTTCCGAAAATGCAGCACGTCGCATTCTTCTGCCACATCTCAGCCCATTAGCCCATCTGGTCAAGATCCTGTTGTAATCTGAGGTAACCTCTTCGCTGTGCACTACCCTTCCAATTTTGGCGTCAGTTGCAGATTTACGAATTGTTCCTTTTATGCTCGCATCCAAATCATTTAATAAATGATAAAAAGGAGAGGGCCCAGCCCCGATCCTTTTGGCCTCCACTGATCCCAGGCCTCCAGTCTGAAAAAGAACCCTCCAACATCACCCACTGACTTCTACCTTTCAGCCAGCTTTGTACACAAATGGCTAGATCTCCCTGTATTCCGTGAGATGTAAACTTGCTAACCAATCTCCCATGAGGAACCTTGACAGATGACTTACTGAAATCCAGAAAGATCGCATCTACCGCTCTGCCCTCAACAATCCTCTTTGTTACTTCTTCAAGAAACTCAGTCAAGTTTGGAGACATGGTTTCCCACATACAGAGCAATGTTGGCTGTCCCTGATCAATCCTTCCCTTTCCAAAGACACGTAGATCCTGATCCTCAGGATTCTCTCCATCAGCTTGCCCCTCACCGACGTCTGGATCACTTGCTGTAGTTCCCTGGATTATCCTGGCCACCAGTAAACAGTGGCACCACGTTAGCAAACTTCCAGTCTTCCTGCAACTCACCTATGACTATCGATGATACGAGTATCTCAGCAGGAGGCACGGCAATCACTTCTCTAGCTGCACACAGAGTTATGGGGTATACCTGATCAGCTTCGGGGGATATATCTACCTTTTTGCATTTCAAAATATCCATCACTTCCTCCTCTTTAAAATGGACAGCTTTCAAGCCGTTACCATCTATTTCCCGACATTCAATATGTCCCATATCATTTTCCACAGTAAATGCTGATGCAAAATACGCATTAGCTCCAGCAGTTTTAGAAGGGACAAGAATTGACATGGTGAGGTCGAAAGAGAGAGAGAGAGAGAGCGCGAAAGAATCTGACACTACAGTGAGCCTGCACAGTTCCTGCCTTTGCTGTTTTCATTCAAGTCCTTCAACTGTATAAAAGTACAGTACCCTTTACATGTTCAAAACTCCTTCCTTCTCAAATAAGAAGAATCATAGTTATGAAAACATTGTCACATTTGTTTTTTTTTCTGTTCCTTAAATACTTTACCGTAACGTACAGATAACTTAAATCTACGTTCATAATTACGACTTCCCATACAACTGTATATAACAGTGGATAAATACAAATTTCACCTACTTTTTTATCAGTTAAATCTATGAAAACACAACTGTTATTGCATTCATACGTCACGCTACATGTACAATTTTAAATTGAAAGTCTGTAAAATAAGACTCAAATGAAATAATCTTCAAATCGTTTGAAGAACATAAGCAGATTGCGATCAATGGACACGGCCGTCTCCAACACATTATTCGTGGCATACACATGAAACTGTCATAAGGCTAGTAGTAAACTCAATGGGTCTTTTTCAATCATGGGGAATTTCCTCTGGTAGATATTGAGTTTATTTGAAAAGCACAATCCCATCCTCATCGTCCTGCAGCAGCATCACTCCAACTCCGATGTCACTAGCATCGTTGCCAACTTTGAAAGGTTTCAAAACGTTTGGTGTAGCTGAAACTGGTTTGGTGGTTAATAATGATTTCAAATGTTCGACCGCCTCCTGGCATTGTTCTGTCCACCAAAGCGTGGTGTTCTTCTTCAGCAAATCGTCTGTCCACTCCTGAAGTTTGGAACAAACTTCCGATCGAATCCACTGAGTCGTAATGATCGAAGTACCTCTTTGTTCGAGGTTGGTCATGGAAATTCCTCAGTAGCTTTCGTCTTTGCATTCCGTGGGGTCAAAATTCCATGACCGATGTTTTATCCAAAGAACATCATGTCTGCTTTCGCAAAGTGAGTTTTGTTTAAGTTTATTACCAGTTTTGCTTCTCGTATTCGTTTAAAGAGCTCTGCCAACTGTAGCAAGTGATCTTTTCTGGACTTCCTGAAGACCACTACATTTTCCAAATGGAATGCACAGTTTGCTAAACTAGCCACAACTCTTTTCATGCATCTTTGGAATGTGGTGGGTGCGTTCTTCGTTCCAAAGGGCATCACTTTGAATTGATACAGTTCATTTGGCATTACGATTCAGATTTTTTTTCACCGTTTCTGATAAAGGTACTGCCAGTAACCACGCAAAAACATTCAAGTTGGTGTAACTGACTTGTCCAACTTTCTCGATACAGTCCTCCAATGCCAGTATTAGATATGAGTCTGATTATGTACCAGTGCTGACCTTTTGATAATCCAAACCAAATCATTCAGTCCCGTCTGGTTTGGTAATGAAGATGATTGTCGAACTCCACTCGCTCTAGCTTGGTTCATTGATGTCCACATTGAGCATGGCCTCTACCTCCTTCTGGATCTGCCTAGCTTTGAGAGCCTCAAGCTGATATGGGTGTTTTTTTTATCGGAACAGAATTCCATACGTCTATGTCATGTACAATAGAACGAATCCTCCCATATGAATCTTATATATGTCCTCATGTTGCAACGATAAACCTTTCAACTGTGTTCTATGCTCCTGAGGCAGATAGTTTACTAACAGATCCAACTGCTCAAGGACTTACTCATTTTTAATATGTTTTGAGGCTCATCAAAATCCACAACATTTGAATAGGATTCCTCTCTCTGCGATTCAGCAGCTAACACCTGTTTCTCCATTTATTTCTCTCCTCTACTTTACAGGAGGGAATCTAAACACTCATTTATAATCCACATGAAGTATTTTAGAATGTGGGAATTGGCAACAGAGATGCTACTTTCATTACTGCCTGTGGCCTCCCTAGCATTTGGCATATATAAAACGTATGCCAAAGGTTAACCATATCTTTGTGCATTCCAAGCCAACAGAAATGTGTTGTCACTTAGCCTGAGACTTTCATACCCCTATCTGACATCCTAAGGTAGTTCCTGTTCTACCCGAAGCACCCCCTGTCAGTATGCGACCTGCAACACACTCTCGTGCACTTTGGCCCATTTCTCATCTGCACGAACCTGCCGTAGTCTCCATTTCCATCTTAGGATTCTATCACTCAGATAATGATCCACAGAAATACCCTCTGCCTCCTTTTCAGAGTATGCATCAACATTTATTTTTATTGTCTTGTCTGTATGTTGTGAATCCCTATGTCTTTCAGGACTGACCACCTCTGTTGGGCCTCTGCCAATTCAGGTTTCCCTACACCATTCCATCAAAAAAGGTGTCCGATAACTAAACCTCAACTCCTTAACCTTGTCTTTAGTTTGTGCTTCGTGCTGTGACTTATGATTGTGGGATCTGGTTTCTGGACAGTCTAGGAAAATGCCAGGATTTTAACTCTTCGGTTTCATGGTCTTCCTTGGGCTTCTCCACAGCAGCGGGTGTCGCTCCCAACTTGGGCCCTGCTAAATCATTCCCAAGAACAAACTGGATTTCTGGAACGGACTCTCTGTCAATCACTCCCACTGTTACCTCCCCAGTTATGAGTAGGCACTCCAATCTGATCTGACATAGGGGAATGCTAAATTTCTCTCCATCTATTCCACAAATTCGCGACAAACCTGTGTAACAGATCAGAAAGATTGCAAATGTGCTCATCTCTGACTATTAGAGACTGATGAGAAACCGTATCTCTCAAAATTATAACTTCTTCTCCGTCTCCCCCTTTTATTTCTGAGTAAACTATACTCACAGAGGTGAATTCATTACAGAGATCAGGTACTAACTCCATACCCAGCCCCTGCCTCGGCTGTGCACTATCCTGCAGCTTCTCGGTTCTTGTTGGGGTTTCCTTTAATACATTCACTACTGCCGCTGGCTTAGCTTTTTTTAACCACATCTCTTTCCACAGTGCATTTCTTAAACACAAGCACTGTGACCTTACGTCTCTCACCTTAAAGCAGTTAAAATGCATTTTCCTAGTGCCCTTCTGAAACCTCTGGCTCTGTAATTTTTTGTGCCCCACTCTATTACAGTGAAATAAACCTGAGGCCTTTCACTTCAATTCCACCCTCTTGGGCATTGTTTTTTTTTACCTGTGGTAAACTCTTATTCTCTACTGTTATTTTTATAGTGCAGTGTCTCCCCTTCTCTCAAATTCGATCCTTCACATGAAGAAATTATGGCTGGAAGCTTGTCTTTTGCAGCAACATATATTCATTTGCTAATTCTCCTGCCCTTCTCAATTCCTGAACTTTCTGTTTCTCCATGTTAATTCTTATTATCTCTGGAATGAGTTTTTCTTCTCCTCCAGCAGAACAATCACCATGAAAGCCCATAGGTCATATGTACCTTTAATTCAAGCATCCATCTATCAAAATGCCTATGTAAGTTCTTTTGAACTCACCATAAGTATGACCTGGTTCAAAGTTTGTGAGAAGATTTGTAGCTCGGGTGCTCGTTGTTGTGGTTGTGTTCGCTGAACTGGGAATTTGTGTTGACTCGATCTGGACCGAGTATACCAACCACTGCAGCGGACAGCTGGAACTGAGAACTGGAAGCGGCAGATACAAATCACTATAAATGCCGGAGGAAACATCACAAAACCGCTTCACAGGAGGCTCCCAAGCACTGAGGATGTCACCTAGACAGGGGACGAAACGTCTGCAGCACAAATCTGATCTGGTTACTTCTTTACGTTTCTGTACTGTTGTCTATATGCCTGCAGTACTAATGCATAAGCCCTTAAAAGAACGTTTTTGATGTTTTCCGAATCTCTTGACCCTTTATTTGACAGCGGAGCAAATACCTCACTCGCCCTGCCTACCAGCTTGCTCCGAAATAGCATTACCCATAAATCCTTGGAACATTCTATCTGTGTAGCCAATGTTTCAAATGAAATGAAGAAGGCTTGAACATCTTTCTCATCAAAATGTGCCAGAATTTTGACATAGTTGTACATATCATCGCCTTCCCCTTTAATCTCCATTCTGTTAACTTGGCTTTGCTGACTAACTAGCAACTTCTCAAATTCAAATTCTTTCTCTTTTTGATCAGCGAAGAACCTTCTCTCTCTTTTTCTTTCCCTTTCTTCTTCCTCTCATTGCTCAGCTTAGAATCTTCTATTTCCCTCTTTCTCTCTCTCCTCTCTTGCTTATTGTTCATTTTCTCTCTTTTTCTCCCTTTGTTTATCTTTAAACTCCAGATTCCGCAATTGTACTTTAAGTTTTTCTCACTCTACTGCCATTGTCTGTTTCTCTGACATACCTTCGTGGTAGAGTATTCCCTGACAATTCTAACAGTTTGGCCTTTATCTTTCTTTCTTAAGGCTCTTGACAAATTTGAAAACCATCTTCAAACCCCTCTTAACATTTCTCACACTTTTAATTTAAACAAACACAAGTCATCAAAATTAAACAAGTTGTCTCACTGACGTTTTATTTCAAAAACTCGGACACTAACATGCAAATGTTTAAATACACTGTGCTTTTTTCATACATCAAATATATTCAAATCTGCCCAACTCGCAGATTGGATCTGTCTAAACCTGTTCAAATCGCGGACGACGGTCCCCCAAGCTATTGCAACACAGGGTAATCCTTCTCCTAATTTAACGCAGCCACACAGAAAAAAATCATTTCATGCTGAAATCTGTTAAATTTCGAGAGGCAAATAACCAGTTCCAGTGGGCACTATTTAAAGTAAAATTAACAATTTTGTTTTTAAAGTCCACCAGAGTATAATAAAGTGAACAAATACTTAGAACTTCCTACGTTGAAACGCATATTTTACCTCACACTCTGCAATACTGGTCCAATAAAAAAAAAATTAAGATTTGTAAAAAATATAATCACGTTTCAAGACCAGTCAGCTTCGTCGATCCTCTTCTGTAGATGTTCCTCTCGGTCTGCATACGCAAGCACCTTTCATAAAGCTCTATACTTGTGGCTGTCCTTGCATTTCTCCCCATAAATGTTCAAAATTCCTGCTTTATACCTCAAAACTTCGGACCATTTCATTTATTTTTGATGTCATCAAATACATTATATTTCGTACTCAATTTCATTTCAGTATGTTGGGGCATAATTTAAACTGATTGGCCGAATTGGATTGGTTTTTGTTCCATGGAAACGCAGCCTCACTGTTGGTTTCAGTCAAATGTTACATTTTAGTTTGTTTCAGAACACATTGTGCCAGCTTCCAGTCTTTTTTAAAGGTAACGAATATCTCTACACCTTCAGAACAATATGTTTTACTTGGCCTGCACAGCATCCATAAATTTGTTCAATTTTGTAAGTTCACAAAAAACGAATTATTTTCTCTCATCCTTCCTTACCTAAATCCTTCTTTCCAGTTTTCATTCCACTTCGTTACGAAGTTATTGGTATTTTTCGACAAAGAAATACATTGTGTATATGTGTGTGTGTTTGTTGTGAATAATCCTATATTATTGGATTGAGATTAAAGAATAAGATGTAATCACATTTCCATAGAAAGCAGTATATTTTCAACATTTCCAAGATTTCTGATATAAAAAAGTTGTAAAAATCTCCTTTATTCATGGATTGAGAAAGTGAACAAATGAATTTCATGAACGGAACAGCAGTAATTTAATGATCCTTTACTGGGATCATTGAACGACCAAATATATCTATTTCTCTTGAGGGTTGACATTCAGCTTTTTTTTCAATTCTGTGTCGCATACGGTTTTATCAATATGCAATCATCATTGATGACAAAACCGGAGGTGGCTGGAAATGGTCAGTAGTTCTGGTAGTATCTGTTTTGAGAAAGTAGATTCAACGTAGGGGAGCGGAATGGGTCTTGCTTGTTTACTTTTTGCCAATACTGTTCACCGGGTAGGTGCATGAGTCAGGAGTAATAGAGTAGGTAAATGGGTCAGGGTTGATTACTCTTTGGAAGGTCAGAGTGGACGTGCTGTGTGAAAATGATCTGTTTCCCACCATAGAGATTCTATGATTCTATGATTTCTTCATACGAAGGGCGGTCCGTGCCAGGATCATGACGTCTCTGAGCATGTTCAGAGCATACTGAAGTTGGAGGGTAAACAGCCAGCGGTCGTGGTTCAAATTGGTGCCAGTGACATAGGTAAGAAGAGTGTAATGTTGAAACGGCCGGCAAAGAAATTTAAGGGAGTTCGCAGTGAGTTAAAAAGCAGGATCTCCAGGATTGTAATCTTGGGATTTTTTCTGTGCCATCTGAAATTGAGACAAAGAAGAGGAAGAGGAAGAGGAATATGTGGCAAAGAGCTATTTTCGGAGGAGGATAATTTCTGATTTTTTTAATGATTCGAATTGCTTGCAGCGCATGTGGGAGCGGTACAAAAAGGAAAGTGTGCACTTTACCCGCAGGGGCCCCAAAATCCTGGAAGGGAGGTGTGATAATGCAGTTTTAAGCTAATGATACAGGAGGCTGGGAACCAAAGCTGAGCAGAAAGGAAACGTTAGTCAAATTCACAGGCAGAGCCAGTTTAATGACCATGCTGAGGGAAGGAATCATAACAACTTAAAAAATCTGAAAGTGATCTGATCATTAATCTGTAAACTGTAGAAAAACATTCCTCTTTTTAAATGTATTTGGTTGTAAAATACTTCAAGTTTTATATTCCCTGCCGAAAAATGTGATGTTGATGCAGAGGTTGCTTCGTGATCCAGATTCCCCATTCCTCGTGCTTCAGTTGTGCAAACTCTTCATTCAAATATACACGGTTTTTCTATTCAACTCGCCAACGTGCTCAGACACAGATACATTTTCCAAACCCAGTTTCATAATGTTTATGGAAAAGAATAAGCCTTTCAATTTTTTTCATAATTGGAGTGCCATAAATTTTAATGGCATGGGACAAGGACGTACCAAGTTTCAGTTGAGTAGACTGTTATCAGGTATAACAATGTCAGACAAGTGAGAGGCATTCAACAGTGTGATGACGGGAGTTGGAGGCATTACATTCCTGTTCGCGTGAAAGGTAATGCTGGTAAGATAAAGGAACAATGCACAACGACCGTAATTGAGCTTTTATTCAAGAATCAAAGAAAACCTTACTTTAGACATAGACAACTTTATTCAATTTAATCTCTTAGTCAATATAAAGAGTTTGGGGTAAAATTTCGAGACAAATCAGGAAAGCAAGAAGGAGAAATGAGATAACATGGGCCGATACGTTTACCAATACTCCAAAGATCTTGTGCAACTACATTAACGGCAAGAGGGCAACCACAGACAGGGTAAGGCCTCTCAAAGATCATGAATAATACCGATGTTTTGAACCCAGGAGATGGGAGTAAAATCATTCCATTCCTGGTTCACAAGACAGCAACAAACACACATAATCGCCTGCACCTCACATTCATCCAGCTTGATCTCTGTCTGCTCTTTGTCACTCTATTGACACATTTCATCAGGATCCTTTTGTATTCTGAGAAAACCATATTCAATGGCCACTGTGCCACCAGTTTTGGTGTCATCTGCAAACTTACGAACCATGCCTTCCATATTCTCACGCAAATCATTTACGTAAATGACAAACAATGAAACCCCAGAACCTGTATAACCTGTGATTAAACAGTCTGTTAATAAGCTATAATTCTGTAAATCACATTTAAAATTGTCCTATTCTGTTCACATTGTCGTTCAGCATTCCATGTACCAAAAGCTATCGGTTATGTTGTTCTGCATTGCATTTCATTCCATTTGTCAGAAACAGTGATGGCTGAATACTCGTGACTGGGAGATAGTGCTGCACCCCGCTCAGGTCTCCTCATCCAGTGGCCTCAGCCCTTTCTGTCTCATAGCCATTATCATATTCATTCCACCCCATACTCATTAATTCATGATTTTTAATAAACAAGGTTGTTGTCCATTACTATGGATCAGGCCTGACCACTCAAAACAATCTGTAATGTTGTCATTTGTTGAAGGTAAGTGTATACTGGATATTCCCAGACAGAATTAGTTGTTCCAACTGCCGACTTTTAAACAAAGAATGTATTTGCAAAAAAAAGAAATGAAACATAACGAACCGAAAATACCGCTCCTGATTATTTCATCCTATCCAAATATGACCTCGAATTAATGATGCTGATTAAAATTACTTGCCACAATCCCAAAAAACAAACCCATGAGCACAAAGAGTAAAAATTACACAAAAACCTATAGGTTATGATGTCAAAGGACTGAAGGAAGGGGAGAGTGTCCAGTTTCAATAGTAAGCCTGACTCAACTAACCCTCGAACTGAAATGACCTGTGCCGCTGGAGAGCTGGCCACATCTCCTTGATTACATCAGTTTTTCTTTTCAAACGGCTTGAAAGCCTTCTTCCTGAGGAATTATCTGTTAGGTAAAAAACAAAGGACTCCAATGCAGCATTCAAAATTGAAACATGTTAGAACGTTGGGTCCTTTAGAACCACTCTGAAAAAAGTTCAAGGACAACATAACCTTGTAAAGAGAACCCTACGTGACAACTCCCCCAATAAAAAACTGAATCTTGAATAATCAAAGATGGCTTCAGTTTTTACAATTCACAAAAAATAGTGGTTCTTACTCTAAAATGCACATGCGTATTCGTTTACTATAAACATGCAAGCATGCACAACTACATCCAGATTCAGTGTGTGATACTTCCATCATTGGGGGCCTCTATTTTTCACTCAAATCTCAACGATGCATTGGCTATCATGTTTTCAAGATCTGCCACGTGCACGATTTTCAAATTGCATGACTGTAACAATAGGCTCCTGCGACAGAATTTCACAGTATTTTCCTTAAATATCTCCAAAAATACTTAATTGGATTCTGATCAGTGCCAATGGTTGTCTCTCATCCGTTGCTGGAAATATAAATACCCAAATGTTGTCATGTCAACGCAAAGCTCACAGTCTATTTCTCAACTGTTGAATATTTCTACTAATGAACATTCGACTTCTTGAAGAAATACCTAGTAGATCTTTCTGTCTTCTCGTCATCTTCCTCCAAGAGCCCAGCACCGATATCAACATCGTTCGCATTTAAATCCACCTTTCATGGTTTTTCTTAATTAGGTGTGCCTGATCGTGGGGCAGTGGTTGACACATATTTCATGCCGTTAAATGCCTTCTGATAGTTCGCTGCCACTGAAACTTCTTGCCTTTCTTTAACAAGTCAGTGAGTGGAGCAGCCATACTGCCAAAATGAGGCACTCACTCCCATGAACTGCTCCTTTTGTCAACGGTCTGGGAAATTCGTCAATTATCTTTAATTTTACATCTCATGGCACCGTTTATCTATGTTTAATATTGTGCCCAAGGAGGGTGACTTTTGCTTTGGCATATTCACTTTTCGCTCGGTTTACCACCAAGCCTGCCTTCCGAAGTTGATCAAACAAGTCCGATAGATTCTCTAAGTGTTCCTTCATGAGTCACTAAAAATCACCACTTCATCAATGTACACCAAACGTTAGATAATCCGGCAACTTGTTGGATAGTCCCTGAAATGTGGCCAGCAGATTTATCATACCAAATGTAAGTTGCTTGACCCACATTTTCAACACAGTCTTCCAACCACGGAACTGGATATACATCAATCTTTTTAACTGCATTGATTTTACGATCGTCCACACATTACCGTTGGATACCATTTGGCATTGGGACCATAACTATGGGTGAGTTCCAGTCACTGTAACGCATGTTGATTATGTCATCTTGGAGCATGCATTCTGAACCTGTGCCAACGTCAGAGGTTGATGTCTGTAAGAATGTTGCTTAATCGTAACAGCATTTGCTGTGGCTGCATCATGCACAATTAGGTGAGTACTTCCAACTTAATATCTGCATATCTCCCAATATGGTACCAATCCTTTTTTCCTTCTGGTCATTTCGATTTTTCTCAGGAAGGTAAATCAATAAATTATCCCAATTTTAGACAACTACCTAATTGTCCACTTTTATTTGAGGACTGTTGGATTCAGAACCCTCTGAACTTGGTTCTTCCTTCTGAGCCAAAAACATTAACACCTTTTCCTCTACCTTCTGTTACCTGTTAAAGTGCATTTTATGAGATTTCTTTCTGTCTGCAGTCCCTATAAAGTAGTTATTACCCTCACTCAATATCCGTTTCAACTCCCTTTGTCTAAACATTCCCGCGGCTCGGACTTACGTGCATTTTGTAAAAACCCCGAAGGTCGTTTTCTCCACCTCCAAACATGCTCGCTTCCTGCAAGAATCATTGCTATCTGAAGCTCTGTTTACTCACCAAATCAACACACGAAATAAGAGACAATAACACCTATCGCTCGCTGTGTAAATTCTGCAAAGGCCCTTTCATCCGTTATGAAGCAGACCCGACCCGTCAAAACATTTTTAGCAGATAACACGCACATTAAATTTGCTATTTTTTGAAGGTTATGCATAGCCCATAATCCCAAAGTGAATTAGCTGGTCAGACAATCGAGTTTTAAACAAATCAAATTTATTTGCCAAGTTGCCAAATTAAACATAAGCATCCGAACCTAACAGGCTATCCCGATTTAAGAATGCTGTTCCAAAATACTTGCAACAATCCCAATAAGCAAAACTCCTTAGCACCAAGAGGAGAACTGACACAACTGCTTACAGGTTAGAAGGGCAGAAGGGCAGAAGGAGGCAGAGAGCATCCAGTGACCCTGACTCAACTAACGCCCGAACTGATCCAACCTGTCCAGCTAGGGAGCTGGACAGGTCCTCTTCATTATACTACTGTTTACAGACTTGAAAGTCTTCTGATGAGGCATTATCATTTAGGTATAAGCAAACAGATCCCAACGAACCTTTCAAAATTCTGACATATCGAAATGGCGTCGTTTAGATGTTTTTAAAAAATATAAGGACAACATAACCCTGTAAAAGGATTGGCTTTGTGATAACAGTCCGCATTTGGCTTTGGACTGAATTCCAAAAATTTAAGTCTTACGATTTTGAAGCCAAATAATCTAATAAGTTGTTTCTTCGTTGACATAAAACAGATCTCAATCATATTGTGTGTTGAAGATTCAGCATGGACACGAATGGAATGTCCAGACAGATCCACACTTTTTGCGTATAGTCAGGGCAAATATATTCACTGAGAATCTGTTGAATGGTGGCTGTTCTAGTCGAGGAGAGACCAGCATGGAAACCACATCTAGATTGTGATTTTTGTGGATGATCATGGTGGAGCGTTCAGGTGGTTCCAGAATTGCAAATGAGTGACACAGCCGAATCATCAAGCCTTTGATTAGAAAATGTCCATAATTCTCCCTCGCAACTAACTTCACAAGAGCAATTGGTGATGAGAGATGTGACCATTAGCCAGCGATGTCAACATTCAATTCAACAAAGCTGTTATTTTTAACTGAAGGTCCCATTCTGAAAGGAGTTATCTGCGTCTGTTTGTTCAGTGACTGTGATTGATGTCAGTCTCCATGGATCCGAACTATGTCACTGGATGGTTTTCCTCTTCTATTTTTAAGAGGTTTCTTCCAATGCTTTATCCCATCATTGCTGCAGATGCATCATCTGCAACACTGAAAAGGATCAGCAGTTGCAGGGACAGGGAGAGGAGAGATCAGACTCTGAGAACCAAAGACTGGAATATTCCAACAATGGACCAGAATCTGAGAACAGTAGATTGGAATGTCGCACCAATGCTTCAGAATCTAAGATAAATAGCCTGGAATGCTGCAACAATGAACAAAAGTTTATCTTCGGGTCTTTTGTATCTTTCCTGGTTTTGGCACATATTACCAGAGCCGATATACGGTGTACTGCTGATTATTCAGGCTGGTTACTATCCCATGATCGCTATTGCTGGTGTACCTGGCAAGTCTCCCCATCTCTATTGATTTATTAATTCCATAAGCCATGGTGAACTTCACTGCCATTTATGTTAACTATATTTAGTAAATACTGAAACTATTGTTTTCAGTTTAAAATGCAAATTCATTCATTACCCACAATTTCAGAACCACCCCGCCCTCACAAACTTCTGAGAACAAAATTGTTCACAATCCTGAAGTACCTATTTGCCCCGAATTGATTTCTGTCTTGGTATTCTCTCCATCACTAAAGCTACCCACTACCAGCCCCATGATATCCCCAGACCTCACCTTGACGTCAGTGCAGGTGCTAAATAAACCATTATCTATACCTTGGTAAAAGTCAGTCTTTATGGTTCCTGTTCTCTTCTAATCATTCTTTCCGTTACAAATGTTTCCATCAAAATTGGTTCTTGTTTGTAAAGCAAATTCATGACAGGGTCACAGTGTCAGAGTAGTAATGTCGCTGTCCACGTAATTCAGTAGCCCAGGTAACTACACTATGGACACTGTTTCAAATTATATCTCAGATGATGACAGAAACTAAATTCAAATGACAGGAACTGGAAACAAAAACGAATTTTACTAAAATAATCCCACCAGCACTTTGTCAATAAGTTTATCTATTTCACTGTTGTCCTTTGGTGAAGAAATCTTGCATTATTGCCTGGTCTGCATTAAGACTGACGTCAGACCCAGTACCTTAAGGAATGGTCTCACAGTAAAGGCATTAAGTGAGGTCCACAAATGCTGCCCTGTCAGTGATGCAGACATCCCATGCAATAACAACATGAAAGTTAGAGGAAAAAAAAAATGATGCTGGGGATTAGAAACAAATGGAACGAGTATGTGCCAGAGAAACTGAACAGATTTGGCAGGCTCAGATTGAGAGAAAAATAGAAGTGAGATTTCGTGTCCAATCTCCTTACATCAGACCTGAATGCAGCTGGAAAATGGTGTGTTTGATGTTGACGACAGGGATGGCTGTTGTGAAAAGGCGAAGGAGTGAGTTGAATAGATAGAGAAAGAGAGAGATAGAGAAAAAGAAACAAACAGAGGGATTGTTGATGATCAGATGGTTAGGAAATAAAAATCCAGACACATCTTATTTATTTTTCTCCTGTTCTCATATTCATGAAATTCATGCACATGTAAGGTGTACATCAATGTCCCGGTTTTAAGTGAGTTATGTCCCTTTGTGTTTGACCTTGTGTGTGATCATCTTCGTTTATTCAGTCATGGGATGCTGGGCCAGTAGTTAATTCCCTTTCCTCATCGTCTTTGAGAAAGTATTGGGGAGCTGCCTTCCTGACCCACTGCAGTCTATGGGCTGAGGTCAGTGCTGAGGTCCGCCCGGTTTCATTTCTTTGAGAATTTGTAGTGACTGATATAACTAAGCGGCTGGCTTGGCCAATTCAAACTACAACTGTGTGTTAACCACAGTGCTGTGGGTCTGGAGTGACATGCAAGTACGACTGGGTGAAGATGGTAGATTTCCTTCCCTGAAGTTCATTAGTGTGCCAGGTAAGACAAACACATTGGTTTCATTTTGTCATTTGATTCTCAATTCCTGATATTTTATGAAATGCAAATTCTAACATTTCCCGTGGTGGGACTCGAATCTGCGGTCTGGGTCATCACCTGGGACCCTGAATTAACGTGTTGCGCTTCGGCGGATCGGTGTCGACTTGTTGGGCCAAAGGACCTGTTTCCACACTGTACGTAATCTAATCTAATCTAATCTAATATTCCAGAGATAATACAGCTAGGCCATCACCTCCTCAGCATCTCCAACAATCTCCAATTGCAATAGTTATATTGCTGTTGGCCTGGTTGTGCTTAAAGCATATCGTTTTGCAAGGCAACAAAATGATTTGGCAGAACATATCATCCTTCTCATTTTGTATTTATGAGAAGGAGAATTGATGGGAAGTGTTCTTAGTGAAAATGAGGTGGATGTCCTTGATTATAAGCCACTGGCAGAATTCATTCTGAGCAGTAAGTAATCAGCACAGTAAAAGTATTGCAAAATGATGCAAGTATAAGTGTGAAGAAACCTTACTGAAGTTGTAGAGTGATATTAAGTCAGTACTTGGGGCGCTGTGAACATATTTCCTCTCCTTTATGAGGAATGATCTGCTTGCCACAATGAGACAGAGTAAAGGAGTTACACTAGACTAATCCCTGCGTTGAATTTACCATGAGGAGAGTGTGAAGGAAATGAATGTTTAATTTGTGATGTGACTAAGGAATAAAAGCAGATTGCAATAAAACTTGAGTGTTATGGACCAACATTCACTATTTTCAAAATTAAACATTGATATCGCGAAATATTACGTGTTTTCCGCAATATATGTTTTCACATTTGGACAAATATATAATCGAAAAGATAAAGAAGGATATGGGCCAAGTGCAGGAAAATGGAGTTAGCATGGATGGACATTTTAGTCGGAATGGTCCAGTTTGGGCTAAAGGGCCTGTTGAACTCTATGACTCTGTGATAGTGTACATGTCTCCGTGGAGCCCCCATGTTGGTTGAGAGACAGCTCCAGGCTCTGAACAAACTCTCTCCGTCTCAATGCACAGCTGGTGTGAGAACCTGCACTGACCATCATGTTCACAAACTTGTCAGCTGCCACACTCTGACAGGGTTGGTCATTCTCAAAAGCTTCTGACCTCCATGCAGAAGACTAGCGTGTCTTCTCCGAGATGGAAGATGCCTCCTTGAGACGTGTCACAAACCATCCGCTGTGCCTTCTTACCATCGGCAAATCATGTTAATGTAAAACGCATGAAACATTAGCAATGGAGCCAGGAGGCACAAGATGGAACAGTCTGTCTGTGCAGTCTCTGCTTCTTTGGTTTGTTGTGTTGCAGCATCAATGACATCCTCTAATTCCAGTCTGACTGTTTGGGGGTGCTGAATGGCATCTTCTGTTCGTGTGTCTATGACTCGCGTGGCTGTATATCTTCTTCCTCGTTTCAGTGAAGTGGTTCATTTTTGGGTGACCAATGGTTGCTGCTTACCTGCGTGTTGTGCTGACTAGATTCCTTATCTCCCTGTGTAATAATAGACAAACAGGAGGCTGGAAGAAACAGCAAGCCAGGCAGCATCAGGAGGTGGATAAGTCAACATTTCAAGTACACCCGTTCTTCAGGACTGCGAATGGGGGCAGGGGGAACTGCAGATAAAGAGGGAAGGGAGTGGTTGGGGTGGGGAGAGCATGTGCTTTCTCAGTTACGGGGATGGTGATGGCCTTCTTGCATCAGGATTGGACTTTCCTTCAGGAGGGAGAGTTTTAATAAGTTTGCAGATGATACAATGATGATTTGATGGGTAGGTGATATTGAGCAAATGGGGAGGCTGCAGAAAGCCTTGGACAGTTTAGGACACTGGGAAAACACATGGCTGATGGAACACACTATGGGAACGTGTGAAATTATGCGGAATTCAGCAGACACTATGTTCTAAAACGCTTAAGTAAATCTGAAGCAGAAAAGGAGCTTGGAGTATTCGTCCTCTCTTATATTAATGTGCAGGTTCAGTTGCAAGTGGGAAAGCAAATGCAATGCTAACGTTCATTTCAAGAGAGTGAGAATACAAGAGCGGAGACAATGCTGAGAATGTAATGGGCTATCGACAGACGGCATTTGGATTATTGTGAGCTGTTCTGGGGAAGGATCTACGGGTGTTGGATATGATTTATCCTGGGAATGATGGATTGTCATATGAGCGGCAGTTGAGCGCTCTATGTTTGTACTCAATGGAATTTAGAAGAATTTGTGGGGGGCGCATCTGATTGAAACTGATCGATTACTGCAAAGATTGATACAGTTAATATATAGAAGATATTTCCACTTGTATTAGAGACTCTGAGGAAATGGCATAGTTTCAGAGTGAAGGGATAGGGTAAATGGCCGAAATCTATTGATATATCTCATGAAAAATTCAGTAGATCTGACAACATCTGAGCAGAGATGCAGCAAATTAACCTTTAATTCCAATATGACTTTTCAGAGCAGTGTCACATAATATAATATATGTTAATTATGCTGGTCTCTGCAGATACTTTCTCACCCTTTTCGCTTCACCAGCATTTTCTGTTTGTATTTCGTGCTTCCATTATCTCTACTTTTCATATTTCTTGGCAGGTCTACATGTTGAACTTCGTAATATTTCGACAATTTATAGTAACAAGAAGATGGTGTACTGGGCAAATGGTCGGATACTTAGTAGTGTGGTTGAGCAGAGGGATGTTGGTGTCCATGTACACAGATCTCTGAAAGTTGCCACCCAGGTAAATATTGCTGTGAAGAAAGCATATGGTGTACTGGTTATTATTGGTAGAGGAATAGAGTTCCGGAGACCTGAGGTCATGTTGCAGTTGTATAAGACTCTGGTGCGGCCGCATTTGGAGTATTGTGTGCAGTTTTGGTCGCCATACTATAGGAAGGATGTGGAGGCACTGGAATTGGTGCAGAGGACTCTTACCATGATGTTCCCTGGTATGGTAGGAGGATCTTATGAGGAAAGGCTGAGGCACTTGGTGCTGTTGTCATTGGAGAAATGTAGGTTTAGGGGTGACGTGATAGAGGTGTACAAGATGATAAGGGGTTTAGATAGGGTTGGCCATGAGAACCTTTTTCCACTTATGTAGTTGGATATTACGAGGGGGCATATCTTTAAATTAAGGGGTGGTAGGTATAGGACAGATGTTAGATTCTTCACTCAGCGAGTCGTGAGTTCATGGAATGCCCTGCCAGTAAGAGTGGTGGACTGTCCCTCTTTATGGGCATTTAAACGGGCATTGGATAGGCATATGGAGGATAGTGGGCTAGTGTAGGTTAGGTGAGCTTGGATCGGCGCAACATCGAGGGCCGAAGGACCTGTACTGCGCTGTATTTTTCTGTGTTCTATGTTCTGTGTTAATGTCGTTATTTCCTGTGCCTATTTCAGTTCGTGGGTCTGTGACATGTGAATTATGACCGAAATTTGTTTCTTCTTTAAGATACAAATTTTAAGAAATACTGAACATCCTGTAAATCTCAGGAAATCTACTTTGTTCGACAATGCATTTTAGAGGCAGCTGAACTGCAAGAAATAATAAAGATAAATTACTGATGATGAGACACTCTGTGTCTTCATTGACCAAGCTTGTCTCCCGACTCTCCGAAAGCTATCAATGGATGACATAGAATTATTACAGCAAAGGTGTAGAAAATTCAGCATAATGTCTCTTCCAACTTGGGATGAGCAATATCTCTACTATTATTCTCTTGTATTGTCCCTATAGCCCTGCACATTTTGGTATTAGTCTGTTGCTAAGTGTAAGTTTCCTGCCAGATATGAACAGTATGATCAATTTCAAACAAAATAAAATAGACGTCAGAGGGAAAGCCCAGCAGGTCTGGCTGCATCTGTGAAGAGAAATCAAAGTTACTGCTTCAGGTGTAGTGACCCTACTCAATCTGTATTCCCAATAATTGAATGGAGTGTATATATTATATAGTTCACTTTATCACGTTTAATATTATCCTGTTTAGATCACATTGTTGTTCAGCATTGCATCTCCCAAACTTTGGCTGTTTCCCTGTGGTGCATTATACTTAATTCTATTTGTCAGAAAGAGCGATGATGACTGGGGAATATCATTGTACTCCCCATGTAGTCGCCACAGCCACTGATCCCATTCCGCCCTATCTCCCAGCGAATGTCATGTTCATTCGAACCTGAATCACTAATTCAGAAACCTCAATGAATTGTACTTATCAATTTTTGTTTCAGACTGAGAGGGAAAAACATAAAAATTATTGCTTCAAAGCAAATAAAACTGCATTAAAATGTTTGTCAACTTGAATAAATAAATTACTTAAGCCTATTCTGTATGGAATCTCCAACGTATCTGTATTAGACCAGCGATAGGAACATTCAGAGAAGTTCACACTTCCTGTATATGTTCAGGGCAACTGTGCTCAAAGACAGTCTGTTGGCTGGGGTTTGTTCTTGTGGAAGAGAGATCAGCACAGTAACAACATCCTCCAAAAACTTCCTCTTTTTGTAGGGGCGGATATTCGAGGAAAGATGGTTACAGCATTGCAAATGTATCACAGAGCAGAGTCATCTAGCCTGCGATAAGAAAACATCCATTATTCTCCCTCACAACTGACTTAACTGGAAGAATTGGTGATGGAAGATGTGACCAATAGCCAGCGATGTCAGCACCCAGTCCAGACCAGTTATATTGTGAACTTAATGTGCTGCATTGAAAGCTTTGTTTGCTCAGGGACTGTGATTGATGTCAGTCTCCATGCATTGTAACTGTGTCACTGGAGAGTTTCCCTCTCCTAATAATGAGGGGCTTCACTCAGTGCGTTATCCCAGTGTAGGAGCAGATGCATCAACTCCAACAATAACAAATATCAGCAGCTGCACCGACGTGAACACGACGGATCTGAATCTCTGAAGAATGGACTGGATAATTACACCAATGGAGAGGAGGCTTTCCTTGGGTCTTTCAAACATTTCCCTCTATTGGGATTGCTACCTTATCGGATATTAGAGATGCTGATTATTATTTTGGGCGGTGTGGAGGGTGTGTTACTAACCTATTCTCGCCATTGTTGGTGCTCTCTACCTCTGTCCATTCATTACTCCCATAAACAATTTTGAACGTCATTGCAATTTCTGTTATCTACATGTGTCAAAGAAAGAAACTATTATCTTCAATTTCAATTGCAGTCTACATTCATCTGAATTGCAGACCACTCCCTTACAGACATCTGAGAAGAAAACTGCACAACCTCGGGATCCTTTTTACCCTCGATTGATTTATGTCTCGTGTTCTCTCTGTCAACAACCCTGCTCACTGCCAGCTCCTAGTATCCCCAGTCGCCATCTCTGCGATAGTGCTGTGGATGTGCAAACCATTGGCTGCACGTTGTTAAAATTCAGACTTTATATCTCAAGCTCTCTTCTGGCCACTTTTTCAGTTACAAATATTTCAATCACAAAATTGTTCTTGTCTCGGACGTTACTTCATGATTAGAATAATGTATCAGAGTAGGAATGTCGCTGGATGTAAATCAGGAGCAAAGCTTAGTAAACGAAAGACATTGTTTCAATTGATTTGTTTCAAGTCCTCCCACAGCCGATGGCAGAACTTCAATAAAAATGATAAGAATTGGAATAAACGTGAATTTCACGAAAAACAACCACAAAACCCACATTTTGTCTGAAAATCTTCCTGTTTCATTGATGCCCTTCGGTAAACAAGTCCAATGTTATTACCCGATCTGGGTTAAGTGCAACTTCAGATCCACATCAATGTTTTTGATTTTATATTGGCTTGTGGAATGGCCTCACAGTCAGGGCAATTAATGATGATTAACACATGCTGCTCTGGCAGAGATGCCGACTTCCCATGGAATAACAAATCTAAAGGTCAAACCAGATTTAAAACAAAAAGCTGGAGATCTGAAATTGCATAAGAAACGCAGAGAAAAGAACTTAAAATGCCGGGGAGCTTTTCCGAACTGAAAGCAGTTGGAAAATAGTGTGAATAATGCTGGTGGCAGGGAAATCTGCTTTGAAGTGGAGGAGGAGTGAATTTAATCGATAGAGAAAGAGAGAGATAGAAGAAAAAGAGCAAACAAACAGAATGATGATCGGCTGAGATGGAAATGAAATGTGAGATTCACCTCCTTTATTTTTGACTTTTCCCATCTTCCTGAATATCATGCCCATGTCGGTACATGCATCCCCCGTTTTTCAAAAATTCGCTTTTTGCCACTTCCCTTTCTGGAAAACCTCCATTCCGTCCTATTTTCGCTAACCAAAATCAAACTGAAGAGAATTTCAATTTTACCAAGAAAGGTGATTTTTTTCCCCAAATAAATTAACGCCAATTCGCTTTATGCCGTATCAGCTTATGAAAGACTTTGTATGAACACTACTTTCAGATACCGAGGGAAACCTGTATATATCTGAGATCATGTTTATAGCGATTTGATCCCACCTGTCTGTCTTCCTTGAGTGTCGTCATCTTCTTAAATTTATTAATGGGATATAGGTATTGCTGGCTGGGCCAGCATCGGTCACGAACTTGATTGCCCTTGAGAAGACCTTGAGCCTCACATGACACTTAGACAGAGTGAGACGTACAAGGAGACAGCTGCACAGAAAGTTTGCAAAGCAAGATCGACTTTAGCATCATTAGTATTATTTGAAAAGTTAAAGATTTCAATTCGTCGGTGTAATTGCGGTAGGGAAGAAGTTGTTCCTGAGCATGCTGGTCAATGTTTTCAAGCCTCTGTACCTCCTCCCTTTTGGAAGAGGTTGTGGGGGATCATGAGCAGTTTTGGAGAGATATTTGATGTTGCCAGACTTTTGCTGACAATGAGAAGTATAAATGGATGGAAAATTGTCATCCATGATAGTCGGGGCAGTGTACACTACCGTCTGTAGTTTCTTATGATCCTGGAAAGAGCAGTTAACATCACACGTTTATGCACATGAATAGAACGCTTTCAGTTGCCAGTTTGCAGAGTACTGGGAGACGGGCAGTTCCAAAATATTTAGATATAATAATTGGTTGGTAAATGGATACCCAAGTTCTGGTTGCTGTTTTGACAACAATTGAAATTTCACAAATAAATTTAATTATGTCCAAGATACCAAAACACAACTGAGTTTATTGTATTACCAACATTCCAACCAAAGAACCATCAGCCATCACATGTTTCAAAGCAATAGAGAAACCAACATCATCACAACAAGGGATAAAGAGACACACACTTATGAGGAGAGAGAGAACACAGCGAGGGAAACAGAAGGACAGTTAGGAAAACACAGAAAGAAAACAAAACAACAAACAAACAGTTACATGGACAGGGAAGGGGCGATAGTAAGTTCAGGTAAAGAAACAGAAGACAGAGAAAAGGAAAACACAGGGAACCAGACAGTGTGAGAGAAATAGTGAGATACAAAGCACACAGTGAGCTGGGGATGGGGTCACAGTGAGCTGCGGATGGGGAATGGGAGATTCCGGGGGTGAGGACCGGAGAGAGTTGGCAGTGAGCACTCGAGGGAGCTTGGGAGGAGGGAAGTGAAGATTTACTTTGACCTGTACCAAGTTGTGCCGTCAAATCATAGTAAGAACGATGAACAAAACAATGTCTGGTTAAGCTGCACAAGGCATGTGAGAAGCGAGATCAACATGAACAAGATCAGCATTATCTGAGATTAGAGGGTACATTCATCAGTCTAATAACAGTCAGGAAGAAACTGTTCCTGAACCAGCTGCTCTGTGTTTACAAGCTTCTGTATCTTTTAGCCTGATAGAAGAGGTTGGAGGAGACCATTACAGGGGTCTGATGGGTCTTTGTTAATGTTAGAACAAAGAATATTCCGGCACAGGAACGGGCCATTCGGTGGTCCAAGCCTGCGCTGATCCAGATCCTCTATCTCAACCTGTCCCCTGTCGCCTATTTTCTAAGGGTCTGTATGCCTTTGCCCCCTGCTCATGTATGTATATTTCCAGAAACATCTTAAGTGAAACCACTGGTCACAACTTTCCATTTTGAGAAACTCCCTTCCCCCACTGTTCTCTGCCTCCTGTTGCCTGGCCAGTTCTTTCTCCACTTAGCTAGCGCACCATTTGTTTTCACTTTCTCCATGATCCGAACATCGGGAAACATAACAAACGCCTTCCTGAAGTCCACGTGTTTGACATCTACAGTCTCTCCCTCATCAGTCAACTTTGTCCCTTCCTCAAATAATTCTATTGAGTTGGTAAGACACAACTTTCCCTGTACAAAACCATGTTGCCTATCACTGATCAGACTATTTTCGTCCAAATGAGAATAGATCCTAACCCTCAGTATCTTCTTTCATAGGTTCCCTACCTCTAACATCAGTCTCACCGATCTATAATTAACTGTAGTATCCCTACTACCTATCTTAAACAAGTGGATAAACTATTGTCCAGTCTTCCTGGACTGCAGCCGAGTTCCCAAGGATGCTACAAAAATATCATTTAATGCCCCAGCTATTTCCTCTCTCCCTTCCCTCAGTAATCCGGGTAGATGTTGGCAGCTTTTCTGCCGCAAGAAGCCACGTAAATAGAATCAATGGTTGGGATGTTTGAGTCCGTGTTGGTCAGAGCTGTGCACCCAACCGTCTGTCGTTTCTCATGGTCCTGAGTAGAACAGTTGCCACACCAGGCTGTTGTGCACCGGGACAGAACGCTCTCAATGGTGAACCTGTAGAAGGGGCGCATGCTGAATTTTCTGAACCACCTAAGGAAGGAGAAGCATTGTTGAACCTTCCCGACCGTCGGACCTATGTGAGAAGTTCAGGGCAGGTTGTCAGTTATCATCACTCTGAGGGACTTAATGGTCTGCACTCCCTCAAACGTTGATGTAGATGGAGTGCGTTCCCCTCCTTTCTACCTAAAGTCAATGATCGGCCCTTTACGTTTACAAGATTAGAGAGAGACGTCATTATCAAAAAACCATGCCACCGAGCTCACTATCTCCTTTCTCTGTTCTGACGCGTTGTTGTTTGATATCCGTACGGCTATAGTGATGTCATCAGTGAACTTGTAACTGGCGTTGTTTGGAATTTGGAAACTCAGCCGTGGCTGTACAGGGAGTGCATAGGGGGCTGAGGACACAGCCGTGGCTGTACAGGGAGGACATGAGGGGACTCAGGAAACAACCGTGGGTGTGCAGAGAGTCCAGTAGGGGCCTGAGGACACAGCCATGTGTGTACATGGAGGACAGTAGGGGGCTGAGGACACAACCGTGCGTGTACAGGGAGTTCGGTAGTTGGCCTGGGCACAGCCATGAGTGCATATGGAGTACACTAAGGGGCTGAGGGCATAGCCGTGGTCGTACACGGAGGAAAGTGGGGGGCTGAGGGCAGAGCCGTGGGGGCACATGGAGTACAGTCAGGGGCTGAGGGCACAGACCTGGGTGTGCATGGAGGAGAGTGGGGGCGTTGAGGACACAGTCGTGGGTGTACAGGGAGTACAGTAAGGTGCTGAGGGCACAGCCATGGGAGTACAGGGAGTACATTAAGTGGTTGAGGGCACTGCCATGGGTGTACAGGGAGTAGAGTAGGGAGCTGAGGTTGCAGCCATGGGCGTACTGGGAGTATTATCGGGTGTTGAGATGACATCCGACAACAACTTTAATGTTGTGTGTTATTGTGGAGGAGTTGATTTTACCTATCTTCACAATTGTGGTCTGTGGGTCAGAAATCTGTGGTGCCAGTAGCAGAGACTCGAACCGAGACCAAGGTCGCGGGGTTTTGTGATTAGTACATGAGGGAATATGATTTTGAAAGTGAAGCTTTAGTCGACGAGCAGAAGTCTGATGTAGGTATCCTTGTTGTCCAGATGTTCCAGGGATGCCTGCAGGCTCGGATGTGGCATTCATTGTGTAGCCGTTACATCAGTTGGCAAATTATTGGGCAGCAGGTCAGGCTGGGAGACTGGAGTTGGTGTAGGCCATAACCAGACACTCAAAGCACTTCATCAATATTGAGGTTGGAGTCACTGGGTGATAGTCTATAAGGGCACGGTCCAGGTGCTTTCTCACTTACGAGGATGATGATGGCCTTCTTGAATCAGGTTGGGACTTCGGCTTCAAGAGGGAGAGTTTTACTAGGTTTGCAGATGTTACAATGATGATTGGATAGTCAGGTGATATTGAGGAAGTGGGGAGGCTGCAGAAAGACTTGTACAGGTTAGGACATTGGGAAAGACATGGCTGATGGAGTAAAACATGGGAACTTCTGAGATTTTGCACTTCAGTAGGCGGTATACAGCAGACACTATGTTCTAAAAGGTTTCATGAAATATGAAGCACAAAAGGAGTTTGGAGTCTTCGTCCTCTCTTACGGTTAATGTGCTGGTTCAGTTGGCAGTCAGGAAAACAAATGTAATGCTAACATTCCTTTCAAGAGCGTGAGAATACCAGAGCGGAGACATACTGCTGAGAATGTAATGGCCCATGGTCAGACGGCATTTGGATTATTGTGAGCTGTTCTGTGGAAGGATCTACTGATGTTGGACATGATGCACCCTGGGAATGATGGCTTGCCATATTATCGGAAGTTGCGGGCTCTATGTCTGTACTCAATGGAATTTAGAAGAATTGAGGGGGGGTCTTGGGGGGCGCATCTGATTGAAACTGATCGATTACTGCAAAGATTGAAAGAGTTAGAGTATAGAAGACATTTCCAATAGTCTTAGAGACTATGACAAAATGGCCCAGTTTCAGAGTGAAGAGATAGGCTGAATGGCATAAATGAATTGCTATATCTCTGTCCTTACGGTCATGCAGTCTATTATTCAGCGTATAATTGCAAGTCTCTGACATGTTCTTGTAACCCTTGTATCTGTACGTTGATTTTACTTCACCTTCTGGTCAACGGTAACCCCTGTAATATTGACGGTGGGAGGATTCAGTGGTAACCAGTAGCACAGTAGTATGTTGAAAATAAGCTGCTATCTGTGAGACTCTTCTGGCGAGAGTACATTGTCTCGATGATGATTGTCATTCTCGGTCTGGTATTTTTGAAAGATCGATCCTGCTAGGCTAATATTGTTGCATTTAACAAGACAGGTGCAATTTGTCACAGCACTCAGCAACAATATGTCATGGAACACTGAACGCATTTCTAATCGCAGAAAGATCTAAAATGTTAGTATCAGAAACGCAGCTTTCCTGTTCATGTTCAAATCAGACAACCTGTCCCATCGAGGTGCTCAACTTGGAACTTTTTAAACTTTTTTTTGTTTATGGGAATCGCAGGATGGGCCCATCATTTCTTGTCCATCCTTACTTGCTCCCTTGAGAAGGTGGTGCTGAGTTGCCTTATTGTACCGCTGCAGTCCACCTGCTGAACAACAATTCTATGAAGGAGGGAATTTCAAGGTTTTTACCCAGCAACAGTGAAAGAATTGTGATATATTTTCAACTGAGGATGTTAACTGGTTTGGCGGGGAGATTGAAGGTGGTGGTGTTTGCAAAAGATTGATGCCTTGTCATTTTATATGTAAGTGTTCGTAGGATTGGAAGGTGCTTTCTGAGGATCTTTGGAGAATTTCTGCAACACATCGTGTAGATAGTATACACTGCTCCTACTGAATGTTGGGGGTGAAGGGAGTGAATTGTTGTGTATGTGATGCCAAGTAATTGGGCTGTTTTGTCCTGGATGATGTCAAGCTTCTTCAGTGTCGTTGTGGCTGCACTCATTCTTGCAATTAGAGAGTATTCCATCTCACACCTGACCTTTGCCTTGCAGATGGTGAACATGGTTTGGGAAGATAGGAGTTCAGTTTCTTGGGCAGTATTCCTAGCCTCTGATCTGCTCTTATGTTGATGTGGCGAGTCCAGTTGAGTTTCTGATCAATGGTAACGCCAAGTGTATTAATGGTGGGGAGGGGGGGGGGGGGGGTTGGGTGCGGCATATAGTGACAAATATGCTGCTGAATAGCAAGTCGTTATATTATTTCTTATTGGTAACAGCTATTGTTTGCCATTTGTGTGACGTGAATGTTATTTGCCACTTATCAGCTCAAGCCTGGATATTGTCCAGAACTTGTTGCATTTTGGCAAGGACTGTTTCTGTACCTGACCATTTGCGAACGGTGCTGAACAATGTGCAGTCATTGTCGGATATCCCCACTTCTGACCTTATGATGGAGAGAAGGTCGTTGATGAAGAAACAGAAGATGGTTGCACCTAGGTTTCATCCCTTAGGGATCCTTAAGATGTGACGTAGTATTGTGACGAAACGTCTGAAAATGAACATTCCAGCTCATGGAGCAAACTTACCTCCACATTATCCTGAGGGACTACTGCAGAGATATTCTGGAACTGAGATGACTGATCTCCAACAACTATGACCGCTTTCCTATCTGTCAGGTATTATTCCAATAATGAAATACTTGCGCGCAATACCCTTTTTTTGCTTGGGTTCCTTGATGCTACATTTGAACAGTTGAGAGCATGACTGCCAAGCTACCAGCATGCAAAGACTGCCTGAAAAATAGGTCCCAGAAAAGTATATTTATTGATTCGTAACTAGTGAAGAAAAATCCCCCAGAAGAAAAGAAGGCAGGGCTATGGAGAAGAACCGAAAGCTTCCTGGTTTTGAGATAAGAAGTTTTATTTTGTAAATCTTAATTAGTAGTCTTATCGGACTCGAATTGTGGAGAGGGAAGGTAAAAGCTAGCTTGGAGGAAGAAGTTGTAAATATTCGTTCGATTATTATTCTCTGTAATACGTTAAGAAATAAAGTTTTTTTTTACTTTAAATAGTTCTTAGAATTTTAGAATTATCACACATTACTGCATTGGATAAATCTTTTCTCTGTTGCTGGTTTTAATTAAGCAAGAAAATTTATCCTTTATTGTAAGACTACAAACCTCTAGCAATGTGTTTTATTCTTTACTGTCCTGTGGAACAACTGAACCAGCCACTCGGTTTGAGATTGGCATAACATGCTGTCCTGACCAGAGCTGGATACATCCTGTGAGAGAAGAACAAAAGTAAAGATAGCTCCCTTCCTCTGCCTGTTTCTCGTATTTGTACAGCTCATTTCTATTCAGGTAGGGGATCATTACATATTTTAGGTGTATCCTATCTCATTGAAATTCTCCCCGAGTGTCCATATGTAACTCTGGTGCTAGCTTTATTGATGCTGGCGTACAGATGGAAGGAACGCATAAATTTCATCTCAGTCGTAGTGCATAGAGAAGTAATAGCGTAACAGGAAGGAAAAGGCGATGTCTAAGTGAGAGAAAAGGATTATTGCGATCATCCCTGAGAGTGTTATTGAGGCATTATTTGGGGTACTGCGGATCGACTTTCTCTCAAGTCTCAATCCCTGGGATGATGGCAGCATGAGCAGGGAGTGAAGCTCAGTGAGAGAATAAGGTGATTGCATTGAATATTAAGGGAGATGTACAATCACTTATGATTTTCTGAACAGACACTGTTACGGTGATAAAGTCCACGGCTTTTCTTTTCACTCGGTTTACATGATTCTCGATAGTTTCAGAGCCTCTGAGAACGTTCCACTCAACCACCCACACTCCCAATTTCGATTGAGGGAGAGAGAGAGATTCGGGATTTTGAAAAAAACAGATCTCCCAACACAGTTCAATTGGTGCGTGATCCTGCAATGAACATCATGCTATCCATCATCCCGACAGCAGCCACGATACCTTCATTATAAAAGAGTTAACTCTTCCCAGCAGGTTCTGACCTACATAGAGCACATGAGTGTGTCTTCTCGGAGATAGAAGATGCCTCCTTGAGACTTGATACAAAATACTTGGTTTCCCTTCTCACTGCCAGCAAACCATGTTGAAGTAGCTCACGTTCTACAAACAGTGGAGCCATGATTAACACCATGGAGCGCTTTATCAGTGCAGTCTCGGTTTCATTGGTTTGTCATGTTGGAGTATCAATGACGCCCTCCTGTTTCTGTATAACTGTCTCGTGGGGCTGAATAGCCTCCTCCTGGTCTCATGGAACATGTTTAAGGGTCTGATTAGGCTCTGCCTGTTTCTATTTAATAGCTCGATGCACTGACCAAACACATTCTCTTCCTGTGGAGCAGGCAGGTGGATTGGATGGGCTGCCCCTCTTCTCGTTCAGGAGTTTCATGGGCTCAATGGCTTCACATATCAGTGTGCAACCAGCTGGAGATGTTGAATGAGCTCCTCGACTAACTGTGGAAATGTGTAGTGTCTGGCAGCGCTGTTGCATGAATGTTACCGACACTTTAACAGGACAAACGGGAATGCTGTGCAGGTCTTGCTGCACACGAACACAGAATGGTTCAGGAGCTGAGGGGCCGGAAAATGTTCTGAATATTCTGTTATCTTCAGTCACTATCACTACTTCAGATCTTCTGATGGGGAAAGACATTGATGGAGCAGTTGAAGATGTTTGTGCTGTCGAGGCTAACCTGAGGATCTCCTGCAGAGATGTCCCGGGGCTGCGAGGATTGTTGGCCACCGACCACAACCATCTTTCTTTGTGCTCTGAAAGACACAGACGAGTGGGAAGTTACACCTGATTCCCATTCAGCTCAAATAAGTGGGTGGTCCTAATGCTATCCTCAGTCAAATATTGCCCTGATATCAAAGCCAGTCACTCTTTGCTGAGCCCCTGTGTTCACCTCTCGTTCATATAAATTAGTTGACGAAGTATGTGTAGGGACTGTTTTCCTCTCACAGCGGGTAATCAGTGTCAGGAATTATCTGGGCTAGAGAGTTATGGGAGCTACATCACTGAAAGTATTTAAGGAGGAGGTAGATGGATTGTTGACCTGTCAGACAGCTAAGGGATGAGAAGAATTGTGCATTAAAGAGTTAATACCAATCCTAGATTAGCCATGATGGCAGGCAATGGCTTGATCGTCCGAATTAGCTACTCCGGTTCCTTATGTCCTCATATTCCGTAATTACAAAGTTAATGATTGTAATTAACTTTCGAACCCAGCCTGGATTTCCAGATAGCATTTTACAACCCACACTAAACCGTGTGTGTGTGTGACAATCTTGAGAGACTGAATGAGATGCTGTGTTACTGTGGATCAGGTATTTGGAGCAAGTGGCCTCCAACTGCTCCTTGCAGGAGCTGTGAGTGGTTGAATGGAACATAGGACTGAGAGGCAGGAGTGAGCCATTAGATACATTGTCACAGCTCCACCATGCACAAACATTATGGGTCATGTGATTGTGGTCTCCCCAGCACTTTTCTGTCTGTATACCATTTTATACATTCACTTTTCCGTCAAATGTCACCAAATACAACTTTGAATAAATGCAAGCATCCAGGCACCACAAACTTCTGGGGAGGGAATTTCCACTTGGATGGTCCTTGGAAAAATTCTCATTGGTGTTCCAGCCGTTGTTGAATGGTTACCGTTTCCTTTTCCATCCCACTCCTCCACTTGTTAAACCAATCTAAAATGTAACCAGTTCAGTGATGTGGCCAATGATATCGGGCTCAGAGTAGATCATTTTCTAGAAAAAAATGTGAGACACAGAAAGTTGAACTCATATCAAATGGTATATTAATGACAGAGTGCCCCAAATGTTATTCTGCCTTTGAAGCTATTCTGCTCACACAAGCCACTGGTATTGGGATTTCTTTCTGGAACGGTTGGATTTGGCTGAATTCCCTTTACCTCAGGCATATGAGAGTTTCCAATGAACCCTCACCAGGAATCCATTGCAAGTGGTAAAGATAACTCGGGGATTTTATAGACTGACACTTTGCTATCTGGTGGAACAAATAAAGAGAGAGGGATCAATCGGCTGTTGCTTCTCAGGCAGGGAACAGTTTTCTCTCGCTCTGTGTTGAAATATACAATAATGTCGACTGAACACCAAACTGGAGCATGTGTGCTCTCCTGGAACATTCTCTGGAAAACCTGATGATTGATTATATGCCAGTGCATCATTGGTCTTGTACATAATTCCATTCAATCTCAAAAACTGACCCCACTTTGCAATTTGATGACAAGCTTCCATGTGTCTGTGTAATTTGTAAATATTGGTAGGTGTCTTCATAGCATGTGTATTAATAAAAATACATCTTTTTCTTGAAATTTATTCTCCATCTTTAGTCTCCCTGACAGGAGATAATATGCATCCAGCTGATGCATTTTTCTGAAAATCATGGGTGGTTCAATACTATTTCTAGGCTAAGATCGGAGCTGATTATCCCCAATGACCAAAGGCCGGCATTCCAGGAATGAGAAAAGGGAAACCTCTTTGAAAATTTCGAAAATAATTATATCCTTTTATTTTAGTGTTAGGGGATCAAAGCTGCAGATGCAGTAAAGCATTCCTGCGATTAAACATGACACCTTTTGTTGTGGTTCTGCTCGCCGAGCTGGAAGTTTTTGCTGCAAACGTTTCGTTCCCTGGCTAGGGAACATCATCATCGTGTGAAGCGCTGCTTTGATGTTTCTTCCGGTATTTATATATCCCGGAAGAAACATCAAAGCAGCGCTTCACACGAGGCTCCCACCGCACTGATGATGTTCCCTAGCCAGGGAACGAAACGTTTGCAGCAAAAACTTCCAGCTCGGCGAGCAGAACCACAACAACGGATACCCGAGCTACAAATCTTCAATCAGATTTTATGACACCTTTTGTCAAAAACAGCATAATTCCACTTACCTTCCAAATCACATGCTGCATCTGCAGACTGAATTCACATGATTCATGTCCCAGGAACTTGGAAACCGCCTGTATCACAGAGTTCTGCAATTTCTCTCTATTTAGCTTGATTGCCATTATTTAATCCTTCATGCCAAAATAGACAACTTACCTTATGTTATTTCTAGTGAAGCTTTTGCTCACTACCCTTCCTTATCTATAATCATATTGCAGACTCAGTACCTCCATTTGACACAATGAATGACCATCTTGATCTACGAGCTATTTGAGCTCCAAGCTATTCCCTCCCCTTCCTCCAGATCATTGACACAGATTATTGGTCATTGACGTCCCCACAGTGATCTCTGAGGCACTCCATCAGTTAGAGCTTTGCAGGCTGAAACTATACATTTCTCTCTTCTCTCTATTCCCTGTTCCTATGTAGCTGTTCAGGCAGGTTGAATTGACTCGTCCTGGGCTGTGTAATGTACTCAACGATCTGAATTACATAATTCTATATTCCTGTGTAATTTCTTAGAGGGGCAGAATGTGCTCGTCCTGTCTCATTGTAACGATCCTGTCTGACTGATTTGGTTGGTCCCCTACACTGTAACAGCATCAAGGGTGGATTGAGGGAACAACACAAGGGTTAGGGGCAGCAATATATCTCTGTAACAGCCTCGAGAGAGGATTGAGGGAACAGCACATGGAGGAGTGACAGCAGTATACCTCTGTAACAGCCTGGAGGGAGTATTGCAGGAACAACACATGCGGTAGTGACAGCAGCACGTCTCTGTAACAGTTTCGAGATCTGGACTGAGGGAACAACACATGGGGGTGGTAGCAATATATCTCTGTAACAGCCTCGAGGGTGTATCGAGGGAACAACGCATGGGATAGTGACAGCAGTTTATCTCTGTAACTGCCTCGAGGGTGTATTGCGGGAACAACACATGGAGTAGGGAAAGCAGTATATCTCTGTAACAGCCTCGAGCGTGTATTGAGGGAACAACATATGGGGTAATGACAGCGGTATATCTCTGTAACAGCCTCGAGGGAGTATTGCAGGAACAACACACGGGGTAGTGACAACAGTATTTCTCTGTAACAGCCTCGAGGGAGTATTGAGAAAACAACACATTCAGAAAACTCTTGGCTGATCCGATTGTCTCTGAACATCCCTCTCCCGTCTGTTCCCGATAAACATTGACTCTCCTGTCCAGCAGAGATCAGTCGTGCTCCGCCTAGACTATTATCAAGAACAGAGTGTTCCCTATTCCCTGAGGTTGAGGATACCACAGACTGTACAGCACTAAGTAGAAAGGGACATCTTTACTTCATTGTGGGACCCAATAATTTAAAACTCTGTTAACCACACATCAAATCACCACCTCTTTTCATACTTAAGGGTATAATAATTATGAATAACCATAATCCATTCTGCCCTCCAAACCTGTTCATCCTTCCCACTGACTCTTTCCAGTCAAATATGTATCAAACCCAGTCTCTACTGCTATCTCAGAAAGTGAATACTTGATAGTATAACATCACATGAGCATGAATAAAGGAGCAGAATGAGGCTATGAGACCCATAAAGTCAGATATGCCATTCAAAATGTTCTTCTATGTCCCTCAACCTCATTCTCCTGCCTTCCCCCTCGAATCTTTTATCCCTTTATAAACCAAAAACTTGCTGAAGTATGTCTTAATGTCATCAGTGCTTTTTCCTCTGTGTGTATTAATATGTATGTTTGTGTGTCCGTATGTGCATATGTCCATGTGCTTGTTTTCTATGTATTTGTGTGTCTACACCTTTGTGTATGCGTATCAGCATCTGTGTTTCTATCTGTGTTTGTGTCTACATGTGTGCAACTGTATATGTCTCACTGTGTTGCAATGTGTTATCTCCTTATGTGTTTTGTTTATATTAGTATGCTGGGGTGTTTCCCAATACATCTGCGATTTCTGTGCCTGCATCTCCGTGCTGTGAGGCCTTTGTTTTTGTTTCGGAGTGAAAGGACTGACGTTGGAACTGATAGTGGGTTTAAAGTGAGAACTGACGTTGCTCTTGACTCAGTTGATGGGAAGTTGATGTTTCAGAAGCTCCACATAAGCCATCTTGTTTCTGTCCGTCTCATGACAGGCTCCTCCCAACATGGCGGGGGAACGGGGTGCGAGGGAACAGATATCAGGCACTCCACCATCCGGCTTGGCCTTTTCTGTCCCATTCCAGACAGTGAAAGGGAGAGAGGGAGGGAGGGAAAGTGGGAATGGGTGACCCTGCTGTTAGTGCTGGTGGAGGTGGGGCTGGGAGAAATGGTGAGGCGTCCGGAATAAGTCAGTCGACAGTTGTAAATCCATTTAGTATTATTAGTGTGTGTGGGGGGGGGGGGGTATTGCGTAGATGACAAAGAAAGTGAGGAAGAAAGTTGCTGAATTCAGTAATGAGTTTAGTGGTGCCTCAGCCTTATTTGGAGTTAGAGCGTGAGCCTTGTTCTGGGGTCGGTACAGGGAGTGTGAATGAGTATATTCAGATAGAATATGGTGACCTTATCCTGACAGAGCGGGAAAGTTATTGACGTTTGTCCTGTATTGCTGAGTATTTCTTCAGATCATCACAGAGTCAAGATGACCCTTCCGATATGTCTTGTCCAAGTCTATCACTAATAACGCCACAGACCATGTCCCTCAGATTCAGTTTAGGTGGAGCTTACAAATAACAAGGTGAAGCAAACATGTTTAGAAACTAAAATAGTTGCAGAAAATCTGAGCATCATATCCTCTGAAAATTAGACATGCAATTATCATGGATATTGGATGGTCTCAAGTTACATCTCAACTGCGTAAACTAAGTGACTGTTCATGCTGTGAAAAATAAATTCCCTGAAGGTGTATCAAGTGGGTTTAAGAGTATGTATTGAACCAGAGTAGAGATCAAGTTTTTTCGGATTTGGTATTGTGTGGTCAGGACGACGAATCAATAACCTTGCTCTGAAGCATCTGTGGAGGAGTAGTGATATTAATATGCGGTATTTTATACGGCGTCTGCATACAACAGAGAATGTTTGTACATTCTGCTCAAACATGATGGAAGCATGGAGCCGAGAGGGTCAAGTTTGTTCCAGTGAATTGGCAAAAAACAATATAGAATTCAGTGGGAGATAAGCAATGGTTTTTCGAGTCATAGAGTCCTACATCACGGAAACAGGCCCTTCGGCTCAATCTGATCTATTCCGACCAAAATGTCCAAAATGACACTAACCCCGTTTCCCAGCCATTGCCCCCCTATCCTTCTAATCCTTTCCTATCCTATATTTTTCCAAATGCATTTTAAATGTTGTGAATGTACCCACCTTAACTACGTCTGCTGGTAGCTCATTCCATATGCGTATCACCCTGGGTGAAAAAAAATGCCTCTCTGGTTCCCTTTTATCTTACCCCTCTGACCTTAAACTGATGTCCTCTAGTCCGTGATTGTCCCATCCCGGGAAGTAAAGGCTGAGTGCATTCACTCTATCCATGCCTGTCACGATCTTATACCCTTCAATAAGATCTTCTCCTCAGTCTCATACACGCAAGAAAAAAATGTCCTCGCTTTTCCAACCACTCCCTCTAACTCAAAACCTTGAGACCCTGGCAACATTCTTGTAAATTTCTTCAGCACCCTTTCCAGTTTAATAACATCATTCCATAGCAAAGTTAAGAAAACTGAACATAATGCTATAAGTATGGCCTCATCAGTGCCCTGTATAACTGCACTATAGCTCCCCAAATTCGATACTCAGTGCCCTTACTAATCAATGCCAGTGTGCCAAAAGTCTTCTTCATTGCCCTGTCTACTTCTGAATCAATTTTCAGAGAACCATGCACCGTAATTCCAAGGTCCCACTGTTACACTACGTTTCTTAAAATCCAGCCATTCACCATAAAACTCCGATATTGATTTGAGTTTCTAAAATGCAAGAACTTTCACTTATCTGCATTAAAATCCATTCACAATTTCTTGGCCCACTTCCCCAGCTGATCAAGGTACTACTGTAAGCTATGAAATTTCTGATAACCTTTGTCATTCACCATGACACCGCCTATTTTATTGATACCTTCAAACTTACATGTCATGCATGTACATTATCATCTAAATTATAGACATATGCAATATATAGTGGTGCCATCATCCCCCCGAGGCAGTCCCAGGCCTCCATTCTGACAAGCATCCTTCCACTATTACTCTTTGCTTCCTACCATTAAGCCAATTTTGTATCCAATTTGGCACGTTCTCCTCAATTTCATGAGATCTAACCTTCCAGAACAGCGCACCATGTGTAAGCTTATTGAAGGCCTTACTGGAATCCATACAGACTACGCATACCACCCTGACCTCCTCATCGTTGCTGGTCACTTCGTCAAAGAATTCGAACACATGTGTGAGCTATGGTCTCCGATGGACAAAGCTGTGCTGACTTTGATGATAGGCTTTTGCCCCAAACGTTGATTTTCCTGTTTCTTGAATGTTGCTTGAACTACTGTGCTTTTCTAGCACCACTCTAATCTTGCACAGAATCACACTCTGTGTTTCCAAATGCACGTTTGTCTTATCTCTCCGAATCTTTTCAAGTAAGTTAGCTGCTACAGATTTTAGGTTTAGTGGTCTATAGTTCCCAAGTCTTTCATTGTAGCACTTCTTGAGTCAGGGCACAGCACTCGCAACCCTCCAGTCCGACAGGACCTCACCCGTTGGCCAGCGATGATGCAAAAATGTCAGCCAGTGGTCCCGGAATTCCTTTTCTGTCCTCCTGCAGTCTTCCTGAATATATCCAATCAGGATCAGGAGATTTATAGAAATATTGCAAAGTCTGAATAATACGTCTATTTATTTCAGGTACAAACACCAAAAAAGGGAAAGTGACACAATGATGTTTAACATATCAAATTAGAAAACGTATTAATCATAGGAAGTGGCTTCAAAAGAATTTCAGTAATTGTGGAAACCTGAGAATTCTCAGTAATTCACGATCCAGAAACAAGGGCCATGGAAGTGATAAGGAAATCAAAAACAGAACAAGAATGCTTACAAATAGGAACAAAAACACTGCATAAATCTACAATCTGTATATCAAAGGAAACAAAGTAAAAGCAAAGTCGAATATGGAAATTGGTAATCGGGAGAGGAGAGTTTATTGTGAAGAACAGGGAAATGGCCAAGAAAATAACCAGTTACTTTGCATCTGTCTCCGTGGAGGAAGATCCACAAAATCACCCAGTAATACCCAGTGATCATGTAGGGCTTGTGCAACTGAAGACATAAAGTCAACTGATATCAGTAACAAGGTGATATTTGAGAATGTAACTGGATTGAGAATTGCTAAGTCTGACAAACCTGATGTACTTCATATTAAAATGTCAGACATAAATCGGCAATAGAAATATTAATTGCACTGTCAATAACTGTTTTATTTTCCTATGCATTATGCAGAGGCTGGAAGCCATTGTAGATAAATGCAAGTTAAGAAACGTGGTCCAAGCACGATAGATTAATGGAAGGAATGCAAGCATCTATAACGGGAAGAAGACATCGTTTAGAGAACTGCCGAACAATTGACTTGACATCTGCAGGGAAACTATTGGAATCTAATATACAGCATGTGATATTGGATATTTAGGAATTAACATCAGCAATGGAGAAAATCCATATGCATTTCTTACAAATGTCTAACTCGGTGTGCTATTAGTTTTTAGACCCCATCAACCACCCTCTGAGAAAATGTACAGAAAGGGATTCCACCACAGGAAATAGCATCATCACAGGAAACGACATCACCAACCCAAAGAAGCGCAAACATATAAATGGAAAGCAGGAATTTTAAGCATTATTTCGCATGAGGGCCACTGAAGATGTTACCTACTATGACAACGAAACGTCTGGAAATGAAGCTTTCAGCGTAGCGAGCCAACTTACATCAATTGTGTAAAGTTTTCCTGACCCAATCTGAGAAAGAATATACTGACTACAAAAAAGTGCAATGGACATTGTCCAGATTAATCCCTCAGATGGTGAGATTGCCTGATGAGGAAACTCGGCCTGTGTGCTCTCGAATTTCAAAGAATATAAGAAGGGTCACAATGAAACTTGGAAAATTCACAAAACATCTGCCAAGTTGGAAATAAACAGGACGTTTCCCTGTCTGTCTAATCCACATTCAAGGCCAATAATTGCAGTTTAAGGGACAGAACATTTAAGCCGATTCGTCAACTTCAAATCCTATGGGACTGCGACTAATATGGTTTTAGAATGGGAGAGCTGGCAGGAAGCAGTGAGTAGGAATAAAACAATGCGTTTTTTTTAATGGAAGGCTTGGAGGATATAGCTAGGCTCAGGGTGATTGAGTGGATCAAATACAATATTTCCAAGTTTGCTGATTGCACTAAACAATATCGGATTGTGAGTGGGTGAGCAGGATGTCAAAATGCTCCCAGGTGATTAATACAAGTGGAGTGTCTGGGCAAATACGTGGCACATGGGGAGCAATGGGGAGGGGAGGCGAAGGATATGTGATATGGTGACTTTGATGGAAAAAACAGAACGGGAGCCTGTCATTTGAAAAGGGATTGGTTGAAAAATGTTGATCTATACAGGAACTTAAGCTGCATATTTGTTTCCTTCTGTGCAGCCCTCCAAGGACAGTGTCGGACAATGAGATCTGAATCGAGAAGTCAATACTGGGAATGGCATTGGCACGCTGACCACTGTACACAGACCCAACAAGTGGGGAGCTGTAACATTGAAAAGGATCTGGATCTCCCTGTACACCAGTCACTGAAAGCAATATTGCAGGAGCAGAAAGCAGGTAGGCAGATGAATCGTGTATTCACCTTCATTTCAGGGGGATTTGAATACAGAAGTAAGGGTGTTATATTGCAGCTGTACAGGGCGTTGGTCAGACCTCATCTCGAACGCTGTGCAGTATTATGTACAGTTTTGGTCGACTTACCTAATAAAGGACAAAGCTGACATTGAGGGAGAGCAGCGAAGATGACCAGACAGATCGCTGTTTTGAGAGGAGAAACTGGGCCGGCTGGGTCTGAATTCCATGGGCTTTAGGAAAATGAGTGGAGATATCAGTGAACTATATAAAACTCTGTCAAAACGAGACACATTGGAAGCAGGGGTGACAATTCCCCTGGCTGGGATATCTAAACAAGGGGCCACAGTTTTAGGTATAGACAGACCACTCTGCATTGAGATGAGAATAAATGTCTATACTCAGAGACTGGTGAACCTGGGGAATCATCTCCCAGATCAGGCTGTGGAAACCAAGACACTGAATATAAATATGGATTTCTGGTAACGAAAGGGATAGGGAGAGAACAGGGTATGGTATGAAGATAGAGGATCAGATATCATTACAGTTTGTTCTCCAATAATTTGGTAGCTGTGTTCCTGTGCATCACTGCATTGCAGAAAATCATGCAGTATTAATATTGTGGTGTATGGGGAAAAGAGAATAATGGGCGAACCACAAAATATCAGTTAAAAAAAAGCAATATTAAAGTTAGTCTTACATACACACTCGCACAGTCTAATTAAACCTTTATTCATATATTGTAATGAAATAGTGCTGTAAATGCAAAACTTTCACAATACAGTCACTGGCTACAACCCTGTACCTTTCACCAAGCTCTTCACCAGAAAGCGCGCGGGGTTGACTGACCACGTGATGCCAACATGAAATTCCATTTCTCCTCGATATTCTCCCCCTAACTTCAAATAAAGTTCCTTCTAATTGGAGAGAACACTTTCCCGTTTCGGACACAGATTCAAGGCTTGGCAGAGGGGATTGCATTCCTGTTTTAGCTGAACACTCAAAGGGTGCATTTTGCAGGCAGAGGATCCTGAAAGTGCGTTTTGTTGTTCAGCTGGTGCCTGGCAACGAATCGCGTCACAGTGAGCGGGAGCTCACTTTATAGGAAAAAGGTGCACAATTCACGAATCGCGTTGCAGTCAAATCACATTTAATAAACACGCATTATCAGAGAACTACCTGTGTATTGAATCGAGGAGCAAGATTGATGGACTGAAGGGTCTACAACAGTTCTTATTTTATATTTCACAATGTTCAAACATATTAATGGATATGAACACTGTGTCGGGAAAACTGCATTGCGGAGATTTTCTTAATGAACTAGAATGGGGAAGGCTCAATGTATTGAATGGCCTACTCATTTCCTGATGTTTCCGTGCAGCCTGTGGGAAAGCACTGTAAATGTTGTCACAAACTCTCGGATGTTAGGAAGGAGGTCTATGCAGGGTCAACAGGACTGTGATTCCCGTTCCCTTTTCTGATATTGAGGCTGGTGCTGGGTATTCTGTCTGGTTTATTCCATGAAGACCTTGGCGCAGTGTGATACAATTGAGTGTCTTGCTGGGCCGTTTCAGGGATAATTGAAGAGTTTATCACATGGCTCTGTGTCTGGAGATATTTTTAGGCCAGACCGGGGAAGCTCGGGAGATTCACTTCCTGAAAGTTCATTGGGGAAGGAGATCGATGTTTACAATCACCATTGGATGCAAGGTCACTGTTACCATCACCAGATTCTACACCTTGATATTTTATTAATTTCTTTTAACTTCCACCAGCTGCCAGAGCATTATCCTGTATTGGATTAGAAATCCAGTGACATTTCCACAACAACACCATGTCCACAAAGGAACCTATCAGAAACCACACTGAGCAGGTTATTTCTACACTGCTTGACAGCTCTGTCAAAATGAACTCCCACCAATGTGATTATCGTGAAGGGACTGAGGGGGTGTTAAATGATCATAATGTAATTATTCACCTATTACGGGAGTGGCTATAGTTGAGGAATTTTCCTTATTGGCAGAGAGATTTCAGAGTTGGAGCTGGAATGAAACAGCTTACCCAGGAACACGGCTTGTTGTGCAGCACATGTCTTCAGTCCTATTGCAGGAACAGTATCAGGGTCGTTTGCCTTTGTCGTTTCTGCTGTGTTCAGCTGTTTCTTCATGTCACGTGCAGCGAATCGAATTGGTTGAACACGGGCATCTGTGATTCTGTGGAGATCATGGCAAGGATGAGGTGGTTCATCCATTCAACCCCTCTGTCTGAGGATGGTGCAGATACTACATCTTTGTCTTTTTCAGTAAAGTGCACGGCTGTTCCATTATTTAGGGTGGGGATATTTCTGGAGTCCTCTCCTCCGGTAAGTTGTTTGATAGTACAACGACATTTATGTCTGGATGGGGCAGGACTGCAGATCTGATATCTGATCTGTTGGTCGTGGGATCATATCGTCCTCCCTGTCAGCTGTTAGTTTGGCTGTTTGAAATGAAGCCACTCAAGCACTGTAGCTTTGATGATTTGTCATCAGCTTTAGGTTTACATGGTTCTCACCTTGGCATGTTCACCCACACTGGTAACTGAACCATCACTCGGATTGATGGTAATGGTAGACTGATGGAATATCCTGGGGAAACTGTTACAGATTATGTTCGACTACAATCCTGCTTCTGTTGCTGCTGTTGTCTACAGCATCACGTGATAGCCAGTTTGATCTGCAATTCAATTCTACTGACTGTCCCTGAGTTCACACTGAGACCCATTCACCGATCAGCCGTGCACTCAGTGATCGCACCTGGTTTCTGATGCGGTAATACTTCCATTTCATATTCTCATTCTGCTGAGGGTTCGCCTTGGTGTCATGCTTCTAATTTGTTACATTACTCAAACCCTTTAACATATTCACCTGAATCTTTTCCTTTGTCATCGTGCCATCTTCTGCGTTTGAATTGAATGTGTTTCCCTCTGGTTTTCTCTCTGATTAAGAGCTGTGTGGTGTCAGTGATGCCAGCCTTATGCAGTTTCTGAGCGAATGAATGTGTGCACTTTGCGTTATCGTTCAGTTCTCAGTGTATGGCGCTCCGTGTTTGAGCAGCTTTCACACACGTCATTGGAACTTGTTCAAAAACAGAAATTGCTGAAGAAACAAAGCAGGTCTGCTGGCATATTCTGTAGTAAATGTAGAGTTAAACTTTCGGGTCCACTGACCCTCTACAAAGCTCGCAGTTTCTCCAGCAATTTTTCTATTTATTTCAAGTATCCAAAGTTATTTGTTGAATTGAAAATTTGTGCTGTGCCTATGCGTTTCTGGAGACACTCGGCAGATATGGCAGAATCTGCAGAGACAAAGAAACAGTGTTAGAGTTCCAAGTCCATTGTGACTTCTTCAGAACTGAAAAGAGTTGTACACTGGGCTTTTTAATGCCTTGCCGGAGATTGGGGATGGGTGACTTGGAAAAGAGGGCGTAGCAAAAGATAAACGGGCTAATGGCAGTGGTGAATGAGGAGATAATGCAAACTGAGTTTAAATTAAGGTGTGAATGGGGGAAATCCTACTGATTGTAAGATAAAGAAGACACAACCACACAAGGCCACAGGGAGAACAGGAGGGAGAATGTTGACCATGTGTTATTAAATAAATCTAGTTCTATACGTTTTCACAGTATACATCATCAGAGACTTCACACTATAGAATTCAGCAGCTTGACCTCTTATTAGCACGAGTAAGAGTTTCATGCTGCCTTAGGTTTGTAACATACAGCAAAACGAACAGTGTCAAATTTGGGTTGTTTTCATTACCTGTCATTTTTAATATTGTTTCAAATTTGCAGTGCTTATCGTTAAACGTTTGATCTTGAAGTTAGTATCAGATGGAGTGTACGAGTTTGAGGGGTTGCATTCGAGAAGTTTATAATATCATGGGAGGCAAGGATAGAGTGAATATTGAAGGTCTTTTCTGCAGGATCTGGGAGTTCAAACACAAATGCGTAGCTTTAAGGTGGAAGGAGGGGGTACTTGAAAGGGACAAATTGACAACTTTGTTTGCACAGAGGGTGATGTATGTATGGAATGAGCTGCCAGAGGAACAGTGATAGATGCAAATACAGCTACAATATTTCAAAAATTACAACATTGGGACCATCATATGAATGGGAACTGTTTAGAAGCATATGGGCCAAGTGCAAGTCGATGGGATTACTTTAGTTTAGAAAACCTGGTCAGCACGGACAAGATGGACCAAATGGTCTGTTTGTGCACGAAATAGAAAGTGAGGAAAATGTACGAAAAGATACTATGCAATAAATTGGCAAGAAATATAAAAAAACAAGCATCATGAACTTTTCCGTCTACATAAAAAAAGCTTGAAGATGGTGTGTGACCTGAAGCAGAAGTGAAGTGAGGAAAGTACTTCGAGGCCATGAGGAGGGTGTGACTGGAGAACTGGCCACAGGGAACAGACAGATAATTTACTGACTCTCCAGAGATTTTTCACAAGGTAATACAAAATAAACGTTCTGACACAAGACAGAGGCTCGGAGTATGATGAATAATATATTAGCATGGGATGATGGTTGCTTAACACGTAGAAATCGGAGAGTCAGAATTTAAATCACTCCTGATGGGGAAAGTACTAAAAATATTGCAGGCGCGCTGCCCACCCCTGTATGTATCACATTGCAGACGCTCTTCCCTCCGCCTGTTTCTATAACATTGGAGACGCTCTGTCTCTATTTGACATCTTATTGATTGACTATCCTGATGTATGAGCAGACTGAGCTCCATCCTCTTCATCCAATTCATTGGTATGGATTGTATTTTGTTGATGACATCACACAGATCCCTGCGCAATTTCAATGGATCGTGCTTGCCAAACAAAATGAGGAATGATCTCTTCTCGGTATTTCCTGATGCTGCCCAAGGCGCCCCTGCTCCTGCATAACAGCCTCGGATGGTTATATGGCGTCTTCCTGTGCTGTGTAATTTACTAACATGATTTGAATACTTTATTATAATCCGGCCTCACCCCATAGAGGTGCACAATGGCCTGCCCCTGCTGCATTGTAACGATGCTGACTGGCTGAATGGGATCTTTCTCACCCTCTGTAACAGCCTCGGGGGTGAATTAATAGAACAACGGATGAGGTAGGAGCAGAAGTTGACCATTCGTCCCCTCCAACTTGCTCTCAGTTTAGAAACATCATGGCTGGTCTGATTGTAGCTGAATATCCCTTTCCTGTCTCTTCCCAATAAACATTGACTCCCCTGTCCATCAAAGTCAGTCAAGGTCAGCCTTGAATATCCTCAATGACCCAGTCTTCACTGTTCCCGGGAGATGACAACGCCACAGATCGCTTAATCGAAAGGAGAAAGGCGCAATGTTATCTCAAATGGAAAAGGGAGACCCGTTTTATTTTAAAGTGCGTTAACCTCACAGCAACTCACCTCTTCTTTTCAGATACAAGGGCATTGCAAATAGGAACAAACACATACCATTCAGCCTCTCAAACGTATCCCACAGTCCCATTGACTGTTCAGTCAAGTATTTATCAAACTTAGCTTCTACTGCACCCTTGGAAAATAATCCTGACACCTTAAGGCCGCAGAGCTTAGGAAATTGGAATTAGGCCATTTGGCCCAACAGGTCTACTTTGCTATTTGATCCTGTCTGGTGTGTATCTCAACACAATTTCCCCGCCTTCTCACTGTAACTCTTGATCGTGGTTTTAATCTAACCTTTGTCTTAAAGACATGTTTGCATCAGAGTCTCTGTATGAGTGTGTGATTGCATGTGTGCTTCTGTGTATATCTGTTTAATGGCAGGAGGCCGGGTGATAGTCGATGTCTGTTTTTTGAACTGGAAGCCTTGGACTCTCCTACCTTAGGGGGAGGAAATCTTGACCATTCACCCTATCCATGCCCTTCATAAATTTATAAACATCTAGAAAGTGTAAATGTGACTCCAATCAAGACGATTGGCTGTGCTTTCAGTCATCCTGGGTCTAAATTCTCAAATTCAGTAGTCGTACCTCTTCCTTCTCCATCAAGGCGCGATTCGAAAAAAGCTTAATCAACTTGTTTAGACATATAGGATTTGAAACGAGAATTTTCGGCGCAGTGATAGAGATACTACCATCTTTCAGCCTTAGCACCTAAAGCTGCAACATGATGCTCCTGTATGTTGTTCATCAGCCTGCTGTAACATGCTGTGATACACTTCCATAGGACATGAATTCCCTCCACTTTCTCCAAGGATAGGGGCACAGTCAAATATTCATGAACTGGAATCGAATCCAGAACTCCAGCTCAGAAACGTGGGCACCATCCAATAAACAAGGCTTAAACTATTCCCAGATTTCGGGTGTATGGATTAGAAGTGTATGGATGTATTAAATTCTGGTTAATATTACCAAATTATACAGGGAACGAATCTCATTGAAAAAAAGTACAATTTATTAGCCTCAAAATTAGGATGTTGAGTGCATTCGCTGTACCATTGAGATAAACTATGAACATCTGCAATTGCATGGCTATGATTTCCGGTTTAAATTGCTATTACCAGTAGTCTGCTATATTAGGAAAAGAAATCCTGCACCACACTCCGCACTATGAAGGATCTCGAGTAGATATCATTACTGAACACCAGAGACATGGGAGAAGCACAATTATGGGCCTAAAACACCGGTCACTATTTCAAATCTCAAGCATGTGGCTTCACTCTTCCTAAAATCATTAATTGATATAAGACAACTATTTCCTTTCCAACTTTTGCATACCGACTCCTCCCTCTGCCTGCACAAGGCAAACCAATCTCTGGGTCATTGCGAAGCTCAAGGATGTAGGCTTCTTGGAGAGGGGATTGTCCTTTTAATCCGAAGGGGAAGTATGACGATACAGTAATATCATTCACTGGACTGAGGTGTGGCAGATGGAGTTTAACATGGATACATGTGAGGTGTTGCATTTTGGGAAAACAAACAATGGGAGGGCTTACACAATTAATGCTGGGCTTAGATAGTTATGTCGAAAAGAGGGACCCACGGGCGCAGGTATAATTCTTTGAAGTTTGTGGCGCAGGTTGTTTCAGGTTACTTCGTTGCTCAGAACTTTGAGTTTAGAAGCTGAGCAGGCATCCTGAGATTGTGCAGGACATTGATGAAGCCTCTTCTGTAGTTCTGTGTGCAGTTCTGTTATAGGAACGAGATTGTTAAGCTGAAGAGGGTTCAGAAGACCCGGATGTCACCAGTAACACATTATCTTCTGCCTCGGGAGCCCACAAACACATGGCATGAACATTAGATTCACTGATTTACAAATCTCCCCTGGCCAACCCAGTTCCCAGATCCCAGATCCAACCCCGCAGACTCACATCTGCCATCCCGAGGAGAGTTAAGGCCCATCTTCCCATCGCTCCGACCCACAATCTCCACCGATATATCCCTATCACCTCCTACCTTAGCTCACCTTTCCCCAAGCTTCATCCCATCACCCATTTTCTCTTAACCCCTTTCCCCTCGCCTGTCCTGAAGAAGAGTTCTGCCTGAAACGTCGACTTTCTTGCTTCTCGGGTGTTGCATGGCTTGCTGTGCCTTTTCCACCGCCATGCTTTACCGACACTGAATTATCAACAGCTGCAGTCTCCATTACCTCTAAGGTACAATTCCCTGTTAACATAACCACGTCGTTGTCTGTTATAACCGCACGTAGTCTCAGGGAAATTTTCTTCTCAGATCATGGACGATGGAAGTTCTTTTAAAGTTTTACTGATATTGTAATGCCTGATCAGTAGTTAAAGAATATACGTTTCAATTTATAAACTGAGAAGCATGCTTATGTTCTAATAAACCTCTGGTATTGCTCCCATTTCCAAGGCAGATTGAAAGCTTACACATGATTAATCTACCAGCCCTAACATTTGTTCCCTCTGTCACCCCGACATATCCCATCCAGAATGTGTACATTTTAATCATACGTTTTTTTTAAATAATAGAACAAGTATTGAATTTAAATTGGTTAACAGGAGATATTTGTACAGAGACTAAGATTGATGTCAGTCACCGTGGATCCTAAATGTGTGAATGGAGGGCTTTCCTCTTCTACTAATGAGGGAATCGGTTCAATGTATTATCCCATACTATCAGCGACAGCATCACCGACAGCACTCACGTGAGTCAGTAGATCTAGACAGAGGGGAAGAAGACATCTGAATCTAAGAACATTAGACTGGAATGTTCCAACAATGGATCAGAATCTGAGAACATTAAACTGGAATGGGACAGCAATGGGTAGGAGTTTATCCGAGGGTCTTTACTTGCTTTCTCAACCTTGGATCTCATTAGCATTGTGGTTCTATGGTGTACTGATAGTTATTCAAAGTGGTTACTATCCCATCCTCATTACAGTTGGTTTTCCTGGTAAGTCATTCTATCTGTTCATAAAGCCAGGTTAGACTGAGTAGCTGCTCATATTATTTAAAATTTAGGATGGTGGACGTCAACATTTTCAATTGAAATGAAATATTCCATTCCTCACAAATTTTAATTAGCAAATTACTCACCAATATGCGAGGAGGAGACAGACTGTTCCCAAACGCCATAATCCTGCCCGCCCTGCACAGATCTACATTTCTATATCCTCCGCACTCACAAATCCTGTCCAATATCACCATCATGATGTCCCCGTCTCCTCCTTAGCCTCAGTGCATCCTCTGAATAAACCATCAATTGTACATTTGTTAAATCTGGATACAACTTACCAAGTCCCTTGTAACCACATGTCAGATTTCAGAATAATTGATGTTGAGTACGCTGAACTTGTTCACTGCACAGAACCTGTCAGACAGGCAGACACTGCATGCTACTTAAATCATTGACGCATAATCTGGAGGCACAGAATAATAATCTGTTGATAACTCAAGGAAAATGATGTAAATGAAGTGAAACCGTCTTCATTTGTGAAAATAAAAATGTCCATCTGCTTGCTTCATTTCCTTCAGAGAAGTCAATGGGTTATTCTTCTACAATCATGTCTGTGCAAACCCACATCAATATGTTTTACTCTTTAATGTCCCGTGGAACAGCTGAACCAGGCACTCACTTCAAGATCCGTATAACATACTGGCCTTGTCAGGGCTGCACACATTTCTTGAGGGAAGAATAATAGTAAAGTTAGCTCCCTTCCTCTGCCTGTTTTCCTTATTCTTACACTCCATTTCCATTCAGGTCGATGACCATTCCCTATTTCAAATGAAATCTTTCTGACTGAGTCTCTCCTCAAGAGTGATGTTCATCTCCACAGGCACCTCTGGTGCTGGATTTACAGATGCTGACATACAGATGTAAGGAACATTAAATTCCACATCGATGGAAGTACATAGAGAGTGAATGGGTTTTTATGTTATATTAAAGATGCAGAGACCCTAAGTGTGGGAATAAATTATTGTGATCTTCACTGAGAGTGTTGTTGAGGCAGGATTTGTGGTATTATGGGCAGTTTTTTTTTATCCTGTACAACGAACGATCTCATTGCAATACAGACAGTGTGAAGCAATTTCACCAGAGTAATCCCTGAGCTGATGGTAAAAGTGCAGTGAGTGAACTTTAATCTGCAGCACTGTCAGAGAATAAGAGGCCATTGTATTGAAACTTGATGGTGATAGACAATCACTGTTATGTTCTACACACACACTGAGAAAATGATAAGTCCCATGGCTTGTATTTGTTATTTTACTCGGGATGCATGGTTCTGGATATTTAAGTGCCTATGAGGATTAAAACTTCAGTCAAATCCTGCCTTGATATCGGGGTCAATCTCTCCTACCTGAGCAGGTCAGTTAACCTCTTTTGTTCATGTTAATACGTGATGGTGTCTGTGTGAAGAGTGTTTGTCGTTTCATTGAAGGTAGTGAATGCTAGCAATTCTCAGGTCTCGAAAGTTAGGGGATCTAGATCATTTAAGTATTTAAAGAGGAGTTAGATGGAATTTTGACCTGCCAAAGAGCTGAGGGGAGGGAAGAATTGGGCATTAAAGATGAGTTAATGCCAACAGTAGGTCAGACATGATCGCATACGATAGCGCGAGCATCCGAATTATCTCCTCCTGTTTCTTATGTTCTCATATTCTGTCATTGGAAAGTGAATGGTTGCAATTTACCTAGAAGTGCTGTTATTGAATGTTGAGGACAGTGAGAGAAAAGTATCTGGTGAGATATGGGCCGGATATTCACAGTGAATCTGGGTCTACAACATGACCAACAAATGAAATACCAGTTGCAGCAAGGAGATATTCTGTAAAGAGGTATCCAGCCTGGATTTCCCATCATATTTTCCAAACCACACCAAATCGCACGGTACTGAGGGACTGAATTATATCCGGTAATACTGCGGACCAGCTATTTGGAGCAAAATGGTGGTCTCTATCTGCTCCAGTTCAGGTGGTTTTAAGGACTGAATGGAACATAGGAACATAGGACTGAGGAGCAGGAGTGGGTCATTAGACACTTTGTAATTGCTCGACCAGACAGTAAGATCGTGGCTGATCTGGGTGTGGTCTCCGCAGCACTTTCTGTCTGTCTACAATTTTCCTCCATGTGTTAAATGTTGAACAAACACAACTTTGAATAAATGCAAGCACCGAGTCGTAATACTAGGGAACTGCACAAAGTCAAACTACACAGGCAACACAGTTCTGGAAGGCACCAAACATTTGTCTAACAGTCTTTTTCCCATCCAATTAAATCTGCTGCAGTTCATCGTTTTTTATTTATTCATCGATTGTGGGTGTTGTTGATAGGCCAACATTTATGGACCATGATTAATTACACTGGAAGTCGTGGTGCTGAGCTGCATCTTGGGAATAAACTTCTGGGGAAGAGAATTCCCATTTGAACAGCCCCGTGAGAATTTCTCATTCCTGCTCAGACCAATGTTGGAAGGTCACTGTTTCATTTTCCAGCCCCACGTCTCCACTAGTTACAACAAAATTAAAGTGTAACCTAGGTCATTTTCTCGAAAAATGTGAGACACCGAGTCACACACATACAGACACATACACCAACGCACATGTCTGATGACGATAAAGAATAAGGAATTGTTTCCAGAGTTTCATAGTATTTTTACTCACATTAAATGGAAAAAAAAATGTGTCCCAACTGATATTCTGTCTCCGACGTTATTCTACTCAAACAAGCTGCTGGTATGAGACTTCTTCCAGGAAAAGTTGGATTTGGCAGAATTTCCTTTCCTTCAAACATTGGAGCGATTCCCATGAATCCTCAATAGGAAACCTCCACGTTTGTTAAAGATGACTCAGGGATTTTTTAAAAATCTCACACTTTGCTGTCAGGAGGGACAAAGTAAGAGTACGGGAGTATAAGACTGCAGCTTACGACCATAAGATCATCGAACGTAGGAACAGGAATGAGGTCATTGAGCCCATCGAGTCTGATCCACCATTCAATTATGCTGACATTCTCCTGCTTTGTCCCCCCGTAACATTTGATCACTTTGACACTCCAGAAGCAAACTATCTCTATCTTAAGCATACTCAATAATCTGAACTCCACTGCCTTCTGCGAAAATGAATTCCATAGATTCACCACTCTCTGGCTGAAGACATTTTCCGTTACCTCCGTTCTAAAAGGATTTCCATTTGCTCTAAGGTTGTATGCTTTGGTCCAAGTGTCTCCTACCAATGAAAGTCTTCTCAACATCCACACTGCGCGGCCATTCAGTATTCTATATGTTTCAATTAAATCCACCCACATCCCTCTGAACTCCATTAAGAACAGACGCAGAGTCTTCAAACGTTCTCATATGTTTAGTTTTTCATTCCTAGGACCATTCTCATATACCTGCTTTGAACCCAGTCCAAGGTCAGCACATCTTTCCTGAGACATAGGAATCCAAACAGCGCATAATACTCCACATGTGGTCTGACCAGAGCCTTATCGAACCTCAAAAGTACATCCCTGCTTTTAAATTCAAGTCCTTTCAAAATAAATTCCATTACTGCATTTTCCTTCCAAACTACTGACTCAACCTGCAAGTTTATATTGAGAGAATCCTGGAGTAGAACTCCCAAGTTCCTTTGCACTTCAGACAGCTGAATTTTCTCGGTAGTCCATGTTTTTATTCTTCCTACCAAAGTGCATGTTCCTACAGTTTCCCAGTTTGTACTCCATCTGCCACTTCTTTGCTCATTATCCTAACCTATCCACATCCTTCTTGAGGCTTTATGCCTCTTCGACGTTACCTGTCCCGATACGTATCCTTGTATCACCTTCAAACCTAACCAGAATCCGTTCAGCTCCTTCATTTGGATCGTTAACGTATAAAATTAAACGTTGTGGCACCCACACTGAGCCTGATGAAACACCACTTGACACAGGCTGTCATCCTGAGAAGTACACTTTTATCGACACTCTCTCCTTCCTGCCAGACAGCCAAATTTCTATCCATGCTAGCACCTTGCTTCCAATACCATAGGCCCTTGCCTTACTCAGCATTCATTGTCAAAGACCTTCTGGAAGTCCAGGTGGATGACATACGTTGGCTCTCCTTGTTCTCAGCTGCTCGTTGTGTCCTCAAGGTTTTCTGGCAGATTTTCCAGACATGACTTCCCCTTGATGAAACCATGCTAACTTTGTCCTAATTCACCATCCACACCGAAGTATTCAGAAATCTCATCCTTCACAATGTATTCCAGGATCTTACCCAGAACCAAGTTTAGATTAAACAGTCTGTGATTTTCCGTTTTTTTCCTTCGCTCCCTTTTTAAACAGGGGTATCACGTTAGAGATTTTCCAGTCCTCTGAGAATCTCCCTGATTCGAGAGATTCCTGAAAGATCACCACCAACGCCTCCACTGCCTCATCAGCTATCTGCATTGGAAATCTGGAGTGGAGTCCATTTATCCAGTTGATTTACTTACCTTCAGGCCATTCAGTTTTTACAGCTCTTCTCCTAGGTGATGGCCACCTTACTCAGGTCTGTCCACTAAGTCTTTTCAATTTTTGGGATATTACTCGTATTTTCAACCGTGAAGACTGACACAAAGTAATTTTTCAACTCCTCAGCCATTTCCTTGTTCAACATTACTATGTCTCCTGTGTCAATTTCTAGCGATCAGATGCCCATTTTTTACTTCCCATTTGACCTTTCCATATCGAAAGAAGCTCTTGCAGGCGTTCTTTATGTTTAATCTAATCACTCCTTACTTCTGCTTTTTTGGTGTCTGTTGGTCTTTACAAATGTTTCGTGGTGAATGTCTCCATTTATTAAACCAAACATCCAGGAAAGTTCAACTCACTCCGAAATCTGTTAGAATATGAATGACAGAGAACTCCCAAATTCCACTATTTAAAGAAAATAACGCCGATTTATTTTTAAATGTAAAAGTGAACATTAATCCACAACTGTTTACAACTTTAAACAAACCCGCCCCCCACCACCACACAACTGCCCCCAACTGTATAACAATATGCTGTTTCAATTCGACACTTATGAAGATTACACCAACATGATTTCAAAACCACACAGCCACTAACGTCCTCTGTGATGTTACTCTTCTGGCTGTGAATTCCCTGGGTCGTCGTATTTCGGTTTACTATGAATATGTTTCATATGACAAAATATCTATGATAGTGTGTATTTCCAAATTACTTGCAGTACAAGTTGGTTGATCCCCAGGCGTCTTCCATCTCGATGGCAGCTGCTCTCTCCACATTTTTCAAAATATTCACATTTTAATATCCCCAGCATCAAATTGTCTCACTGGTTCAATGTTGGCAAAACAATAAATTCAATCTCGATTTGCTTTCAGTGACTGAGATAGTGAAGGAAAGAGAGTGTTGCATGCAATAGTGAGAGAGGTGGAGCAAGAGCATTGTTAGGGGGCAGGTGCTGTAACAGACATGCAGAGAGTGTGAGGGAGTAGAGAGAATTGGGAGAAATTTGTCCCGGCAGAGAGGAGAAGGTTATTGATGCTTGTCCTGTACTGATGGGTATCACTAATAACACCACAGAGCAATCCCTCAGCTTCTTCAGAACCAGTTTGTATGGATCTTGCAAACAACAAGGAGAAACAAACATTATTGCCTTACATATCTATATCAAAACCGTTGTGCATTAAATTTTCTGGAAATTATATATGCAAATATCGTGGGTTCTGCATTAATATTGGATGTTCTAAAATTGCATCTAAACAGCATTAACTAAATGATTGTTAATGCTGTGAAATATACATTTCATCAGTGTGTATGAGGTAGGCTGAAGAGTATATTGTGAACCAATGTAGAGAGCAGGTTATTTCGGGCGTGGTGTTGCGTGGTCAGAAGGGCTTATTACGTACCGTGCTCTGAGGAATCTATTGGGCAATCGTGACATTAATATGTTGAACTTTCCCCGGCGCCGGCAAGCAATATAGAATGTTTGAACATTGCACTCAAATATCATGGAAATCTGAAGGCTAGAGGGCCAAGTGAATCGGCAAAAATAAAATATGACATTTAGTGTAAGACAAACAATGTTTGTCAGTGATAGAAATATTGCAAAGTCTGAAAAATACGTACATATCACTAAGTTACAAACACCAAAGAAAGGGAAGGGGGCTCATCGATAGTTTATGTAAGAAATTAATGATTGCATTAAATCAGCTTCAGGAAGCAGCTTCAGAGGAATTCCAGATATTGTGCAAATCTGAACATTCTGAGAGATTTACTTTTCTGAAAATAAGGGCAAAGAAAGTATTAAGGAAATCAAAACGATCATGAATACAAACAAGCAGGAAACACAAAGGCTGTTCAAATCCATGATGCATGTAACAAAGAAAACGAAAGTTAGGCCAATGTGGAAATTTGTAAGGTATAGGAGAATTTATTGTGGGGAACGAGGAAATGGCAGAGAAACTAACCAGGTACTTTGAATCTGTCTTCATGTAAATCTCCGTAAAAGCAAGCAATCACCTGGGAATTGTGGAACTAAAGACATAAAGTCAATTCATATCAGCAACAAGGTAGTAATTGAAAACGGAGCTAGATTGATCATTGTTCAGACTGATGGGCCAGATATACTTCGTATCAAAATGTCTGAAAAAAAACAGCATATTAATTGAACTGTCGGCGACTGTGCTTTATTTTACTGTAGATCCTGCAAAGACCATAAGCACTTGGAGATAACTGGAAGGGAGTAAACATGATCCATCTATGTATGCAGGGAAGAAGAGATAATGTGGTGAACTGCAGACCAATTGATTTGAATTATGTAGGGAAACAGTTAGAATCCATTATATGATAAGTGATATTGAGTACTTAGAAATGAACAGCAAAATTGCAGAGAATCACAATGCATTTCTGACAGAGAAATCATGCCTGACAAACTTCGGAGTTATTTGAAGTTATTTCTTGCAGCATAGATCACGGACAACCAGTGGAAGCAGGGTATTTGGATTTTCAGAAGTCTGGGCAGGAAAAATTTCTGGCTGTAACAGCTGCTTCTTTTATGAGATATTTTAGGTGTTGAAGGTGATTTCCTCGAATTCCAGGAGCAGCAATTTCTGCTTGCATTGTTTTGGAACTTTGGGAGGAAAAGTCAAAGCAACAGCAGTTTTAAGAGGGAAAGGAACAGACAAAGGAAGCACATGGTGAGGGAAGAAACTGTCATGACAGTGTACCTGCGCAGTTGCTGCCTTTGCAGTGTGAATTCATGTATCGCTGGATATCGGGGTGCGTCTTGGAAAATTAACAAACAATGAAACTTGGAACTGTTTGGGCAATGTCCCCAGCCAGACAAGTGAATTGTTTTTACTGTATCCTACAGAAAGTCTGCAGAAGTGCGTAGAGTGACTTCTTCCTTAATTATATATATTTTTAAATATATCTCTTGATTTACCTTAAAATATAATCCATAAATATTAATTGAACTCGGGGCAATGTTTTGTAGAGGTATAAGACAGTTTTGTTTTTCTGGGTCTGTAAATTGTGAAGGAGCACAAATGGCCTTAGGACCATCTTATGCGCTTCTTGTCAGATGTGGGAGTTTAAAGAGGATTTAGGGGTTCCTGCGGATTTTCTCTGCAATAAATGCTTCTAGTTGCGATTCCTATCAGATCGAATGGATTGGTTGGAGAGACAGTTAGACACAATGAAGAATTTATAACAGCAACATTATGTGATCGATGCCAGTTATAGGAAGCGAGGAAAGGCTCAGATGCAGTCACATAGATGGGTTAACACCAAAAAATGTAAGAGAGGTAAGCAGCTAGTCTTCTGGGGCTGTCCCCATTTCAAATCAATATGTTGTTTTGGAAAATGTAGAGGGTGATAGATTCACGGGGGAATGTAGCACGAACAGGCAAGTTTCTGGTATTTAGACTGACTCTAATGCAACAAGGGGTATGTAGGATTCCACGAGGTCAATTGTGTTAGGGGTCTCCCTCGTCTGAGGTACAGACAAATGTTTCTGTGGCCAGCAGAGAAAAAGCAGAATGGTGTGATGCTTTCCTGGTGCCAGGATCAAGGATGCCTTAGAAAGGGTGCAGAATATTCTCACGGGGGAGAGGGGCCAGTATCGGAACCAACGACATAGGAAGGGAAACGTTTGAGATTCTAGACGGAGATTGCAGGGTGTTGGGCAGAAATTTAAAAAGAAGGTTCTCGAAAATAGTAATATCTGGATTACTCCCGGCGCTGCGAGCTATGAGAGCAGGAACAGGAGGATATGGCAGATGAATGCATAGCTGTGGAGCTAGTGTATGAGGGAAGGATTCACATTTTTGGATCATTGGAATCTCTTTTGCGGTAGAAGGGATCTATACCAGAAGACGGATTGCACCTAAATTGGAAGGGGACGAATATAATGGCAGGGAGATTTGCTAGAGCTGCACAGGAGGGTTTAATCTAGTAAGGGGTGGGCGAGGGAGCCAGGTAGACAGTGAGGAAATAGATCAATCTGAGATTGGTACAAGTGAGAACAGAAACGAGTCGAACAGTCAGGGCAGACAGGAACAAGGTCGGACTAATAAAGTTAACTGCATTCTTTCAATGCAAGGGCCGAACGGGGACGGCAGATTAACTCAGGGCCTGGTTAGGAACGTGGGACTGGGCTATCATAACAATTACAGAAACATGGCGCAGGACTGGGCAGGAATGGCAGCTAAATGTTCCAGGATACAAATGCTATAGGAAAGATAGAAAGGGAGGCAGGAAAGGAGGGGGAGTGGCATTATTGATTAGGGATATCATTACAGTTGCACTGAGGGAGGATATTCCTGGAAATACATCCAGGGAAGTTATTTGGGTAGAACTGAGAAATAAGAACGGGATGATCACCTTATTGGGGTTGTATTTTAGACACCCTAATAGTCAGGCGGAAATTGAGAAACAAACATGTAAGGTGATCTCAGCTATCTTTAAGAAAGTAGGGTGATTATGTTAGGAGATATTACCTTTCCAATCAAAGACTGGGCCTGCCATAGCGTTACGGGTCTAGATGGGGAGCAACTTGTTAAGTGTATACAAGAAAATGTTCTGATTCAGTATGTGGATGAATGTACTCGAGAAGGTGCAAAACTTGACCCACCCGAGGGAATTAAGGCAGGGTAGGTGAATTGGGGCCAGTTACCAATTCTGCTAGGTTTAAAATAATTATGGAAAAGGATAGTCCAGATCACAAAGTTAAAGTTCGAAATTGAAAAAAAGGCCAAAGTTGACGGTATTAGGCAAGAACATTCAAGACCTGATTGGGGGCAGATGTTCACAGGTAAACGGACGGCTGGCAAATGGGAAGCCTTCAGAAATGAGATAACAAGAATCCAGAGAAAGTATATTCCTGTTAGGATGAAAGGAAAGGCTAATGTTGGATGACTAAAGGGTTTGGTTAATAAAAAGAAGGAAGCATATGGCAGGTATGGACAGGATAGATCGAGCGAATCCTTAGAAGAGTATAAAGGCAGTAGGAGTACACTTAAGAGGGAAATCAGGAAGGCAAAAGGGGGACGTGAGATAGCTTTAGCAAGTAGAATTAAAGAGAATCCAAAGGGTTTTTTTTTACAAATACATTAATGACGAAATCATAACGAGGGAGAGAATAGGGCACCTCAAAGATCAGCAAGGCGGCCTTTGTGAGAAGCTGCAAAATATAGGGGAGATATTATAAGAGTATTTTGCATCAGTATTTACTGTGGAAACGAGTATGGACGATATAGAATATCAGGAAATAGATGGTTACATGTTGAACAATGTCCATATTTCAGAGGAGGAAGTGCTGGATGTCTTGAAAGAGGTAAAGTTGGATAAAACCCCAGGAACTGAAGAGGTGTAACCGAGAACTCTGTGGTAAGCTAGAGAAGTAATTGCTGGGCTTCTTGCCGAAACATTTGTACCATTGACAGTCAAAGGACAGGCACAAGGAGACTGGATTTGGGCAAACGTGGTGCCACTGTTTAAGAAGGGTGGTATGGAAAAGCCAAGGAACTATAGGCCAGTGAGCCTGATGTCGGTGGTGGGCAAGTTGTTGGAGGGATTACTGAAGGACAGGATGTACATGTATTTGGAAAGACAAAGACTGATTAGGGATAGTCAATATAGCTTTGTGAATGAGAAATCATATCTCACAATCTTGATTGAGTTTTTTGAAGAAGCAACGAAGAGGATTGATGAGGGAAGAGTAGTAGATTTGATCTATATGGACTTCAGTAACGCGTTCGACAAGATTCTCCATGGGAGACTGATTAGGAAGTATATATCTCACGGAATACAGGGACAACTAGCCAATTGGATGCAGAACTGGCTCAAAGTTTGAAGACAGAGGGTGGATGTGGAGGGTTGTTTTACAGACTGGAGGCCTGTGACCAGTGGAATGCCACTAGGATCAGTGCTGGGTCCTCTTTTTTTTGCCATTTACATAAATTAATTGGATGCGAGCATAAGAGGTATCGTTATTAAGTTTGCAGATGACACCAAAGTTGGAGGTGTAGTGGACAGCGAAGGTTACCTCAGATTACAACATGATCTGAACCAGATGGGCAAATGTGGTGAGCAGTGGCGGATGGAGTTTAATTCATATAAATGCTGCATTTTGGGAAAGCACATTTTAGCAGGATGTATGCACATAATGGTAAGGTCCTGGGGAGTGTTGCTGAACAAAGAGATCTTGGAGTGTAGGTTCATAGCTCCTTGAAAGTGGAGTCACAGTTAGATAGGATAGTAAGGCGGCGTTTGTTAAGCTTTCTTTTATTGGTTAGAGCATTGTGTATTGGAGATGGGAGGTCATGTTGAGGCTGTACGGGATACTGGTTAGTCCATTGTTGGAATATTGCGTGCAATTCTGGTCTCCTTCCTATCGGAAATATGTTGTGAAACTTGAAAGGGTTCAGGAAAGATTTACAAGAATGTTGCCAGGGTAGTAGGATTTGAGCTATAGGGAGAGGCTGTACAGGCTGGGACTGGTTTCCGTTGAGCGTCGGATGCCGAGGGGTGACCTGACAGAGATGTACAAAATTATGAGGGGCATGGTGGGGAAAAATACAAAGTTTTTTTTCCCCCTGGGTTCGGGGAATCCAGAACTAAAGGGCATAGGTTTAGGTTGAGAGGAGAAAGATGTTGGTTGGCACGGTGGCACAGTGGTTTGCAATGCTCCCTCACAATTGCCGCCACAGGCGACTCTCTGTGTGGAGTTTGCACAATTTACCCCTGTCTTCGTAGGTTTCCTCCCACAATCCAAAAATGTGCAGGTTAGGTAAATTGGCTATGCTAATTTGCCCATAGAATTAGGTGAAGGGGAATGGGTCTGTGTGGGTTGCGCTACAGCGGATCAGTGTGGATTTGTTTCCACACTGTAAGTAATCTGATCTAAATGTAAATGAGACCCAAGGGACAATATTTTCACACAGTGGTACGTGTATGGAATGAGCTGCCAGAGGATGTGGTGAAGGCTGGTACAATTGCAGCACTTAAAAGTCATTTGGATGGTTATATGAATAGGAAGGGTTTGGGGGGGTATATATGCTGGGTGCGGGCAGGTGGGACTAGATTGGGCTGGGATATCTGCTAGTCATGGATGGATTGGACTAAAAGTTCTGTTTCCATGCTGTACATCACGATGACTCCATAACTCACATAGTGAGTTCGTAAATGCAATTAGTTTGAATGGTAATTGGAGGAATACGTGTAATTGGAAAGTTAAAGTTAGGTTGGATTTTGTTTTAGGGAATCAGAATATAGAGGTAAAGACATCAAGAAGCAGTTGCACAGAGTGTTGGTGAGAGTGTACCTGAGTTATTGGGTGCAGTGTTGGTGACCTAATCTAGGAAGAGTACACTGATCACAGAGGACGTGCAATGAACATTCTCCAGATTAATTCCTCAGATGACAAGATTTTCTGATCGGGAGGTTTTTCTTGCGACCTCTCCAGTTTCAAAGCATGAGAGGTGATGGCAGTGAAATTTCAAAAATCTGTGATACATGTGATGAGGTGGAAATAAATAGGATGTTTCTCTAGCTGTCTACTCTATATTTAAGACAAATGATGACAGGATAAGTGATATGCCATTTAAGACCGTAATAAGGAGGAACTTCTTCCCTCAGAGAGGACTGCCTCACACAGGGGCATGGAAGCCTGCTGGCAGGACAAGATTAAGGAGAATCCCCAGATATTCTTCACGTATATCAAGTGAAACAGAACAACCAGACAATATGGAGGGTCTATTAGTGACTAGCCAAATTGCATCCCAACTCAACTTCATGGTAGAAGGCTAAGTTTGTGACTGGAGTCCAATTTCCTCTGTTGTACCGCAGAGATCAGTTCTGTGTCCCTTACTATTTGTGGTATTCATAATTGATGCGAATGTGAATTGGGTAGGGGGAGTGTGATAAGTAAGGTCGTGTTTGACACAAAGATTGGCCAGGTGGTTGGCAGTGAGGAGGAATGTCTTATGTTACAAGAATATACAGATGGAATGGACAGATGGTCAGATCAATGGCATATGGTGTGTAATCCTGATAAATATGACGTGATACACTTTGGAAGAAGGAACCAGGCAGTGGAGTACTCAAAGAATGACAACACACTCGGAAGCTCAGAGGGTGCCTCTTCACACATTGCTTAATGTGACTGGATATGATAAATGATGTGTTCAGCATGACTGTAGATCATTGAACCAAATATTATACGAATTTTGTGTGGCACTTTGGTCAGCCCAAATGAAATATTGTGTGCAGTTCTGGGAGCCACATTACAGGAAGGATGCGATTGCACTGGGTGAGGTGCAGAGGAGATTCACCAGGATGTTCCCTGGGATGGAGCATATGAGCTGTGGAGAGTGGCTGGATAAGCTTGAGTTATTTATTTTGGAGCAGAGGAAGTTGAGTGCGTAAGTAATTCAGGTTTAATATTACAAAGGCCATGGACAGAGTGAATATACAACATCTGTTCTTTTTAGTCAAAGTTTCAGTTTCCTTACAGTCTGAAACCAGGAAATGGAGAATGGAGAACAGAGAAACATGACACAACTACTTCACTTCTGCCTTCACAGTAAAATACATAAACGAAGCCTTCCCAGCAATAGGTGAAAACCTGAGTCCGAGGAGAAAATGATATTGAATGAAATTAGTAAATAAACTAATTTGGTGACTTTATTGGAACTGAAAATAATGGGCATAGAAAAAAAAATCAACACACATTGATGAAACGGGAAACATATTTGAGAAACTGACTGGTAGATTAATTGCAGGAAAAAAATAGAGGCACTGAACTTGGATTTTCAGCAAGAATTTTAATAGAGTCCCAAACCAAATGCGCAAAGTGAATACACATGTGATAGGGGGTAATATATTAACATGGTGTTAAAATGGGAGTGTTGACAGGAAACAATGAGGAGGAATAAATGGATTGTTTTCAGTTTGGAAGGCTCATGAGGCAACGCGATGATTGGTGCTGTGGCGCCAGATATTCACAATACATCTCAAACATCTTGTTGAGGGAATCAAATGCAAAGTTTCCAAGTCTGCTGACGGAACTAGGGTTTTGAAAAGTGAGGAGGATGTGAAAAAGACTTCAAGGTGATTGAAACAAATGGAGTGAATGAGTAAACATGTGACAGATGAAGAGCAGTGTGAATAGGTGTGATGTTGTCTTCTTTGTTGGGAAACATTAAAATGCCAGCCAACCATTTGAAAAGGGAGTGATTTAGAAATGTTGATATATGAGGGGAACTGCAGTTTTCTTTTGTTATTGTTTGGACATACCTCTGAGGGCAGGAGGAGAAAGTGGTCAGGAAGATAAATGGGGCGTTGACCCTCATTTCAGGGGGACTTGAGTCCAGGAGTAAGGGTGTCTCAGTGCATCTGTACAGGCTCTTGGTGAGACCTCAACTCGAACGTTGTGCAGTATTCTGTGCACTTTTGGTGTCGGTACCTATTAAAGTACAAACCAGAAATTGAGGGAGTGCAGTGAAGGGTGACCAGACTGATCTCTGGGATGACAGACGTTTTGTGGGAGCCGAGTTTGGGGCGACTGAGCCTGCATTCCATCGGGTTCAGGAAAGGTGAGGAGATCTCAAAGGAATATATAAAACCCTGACAGGGTTAGATAGATTGGAAACAGTGATGATAATACCCCTGGCTGGGACGTCTAAAACAAGGGGCCACAGCATTCCGTACAGTCAGGTCACATTGCATTCAAATAAGAATAATTGTCTGCACTCAGAGACTGATGAACCAGGGGATTCTCTGATATAAGGCTGTGGAAGACAAGGCACTAAAGACTAATAAGAATGTCCAGACACCGAAAGGATGGGGGAGAGAGCAGGAGTATGGTATAGAAATAAAGGGTCAGCCATCATTATATTGAATTGGATAGCAAACTCGACAGACCAAAGGGACTACCGCAGTTCCTATTTTATAGCTTCACAAGGTTAATCACATTAAGGGATGTGAACAGCGTGTGGGGAAAGTGCATTGAAGAGATGTTCAGAATGGGGCAGTCTCAATATGCTGTATGGCTATTCCATTCCCGATGTTTCTGTGCGGTCTGTGGGAAAGGTCGGTAAATGTTATCACAAGTTCGCAGGTGTTAGAAAGTGGGTCTCTGCAGGATCAACATGACTGTGTTTCCCGTTCCCTTTTCCAGACTGAGGCTGGGGCTGTGTGTTCTGTCCGGTTTTATCCTTTAAGACCTCGGAGCAGTTTGATACAATAGAATGTCTTGTTTGGCCTTTTCAGAGGCCATTGAAGAGTTTATCACATCTCTGTGTGTCTGGTGTCACATATAGGCCAGACCAGGAAAGCACAGGAGATTCACTTCCTGAAAGTACATTGGAAAAGCAAATTGTTATTTATAATCGACGTTGACCTCAAGGTCACTATTCCTGACACCAGATTTTAGATCTCGATATTATATTAATTGTTTTTAACTTCCACCAGCTGCCAGAGCATTAGCCTGGTATGGACTATTAATCCAGTGACTTTTCCAAAACAGCATCATCTCCACATGGGGACCTACTGGAAACCACACTGAGCAAGTTATATCTCTGCTGCTTGACAGCTCTGTCAAAAACAATGCCCAATTTGACTATCGTGATGAGATTGAGGGGGTTGTAATTGGTCAGATTGTAATTATTCCCCGTTTAGGAACTGGACACAGCTGAGTCATTGTCCTCATTGCCAGGGAGATGTCAGAGTTAGAGCTGGAAGGAAATAGCTTCTGCAGGGACACGGCTTGTTGTGCAGCACAAATCTTCAGTCGTATTGCAGGAAGGGAGTCAGGGCCCATTGCCTTTGTCGTATTTCATGTGTTCAGCTGTTTCTTCTTGTCACCTGCAGCAAATCGATCATTGCAACATAGAACGTATAAAAATACTGTCGAAATGTGTCATTGATTTGCCTTCTGATCTGAGCTAAAGATTAAGGAAACGATTGTCTTCTCATGTCAAAGCCAGTTTCGAGGAAGATCCTTTGGTATTCTCCCAGCATTAACCAGGTTTTGCTTGAATTAAAGTCCATTCCGTGCCTGTGCCCTGTCTGCCTCCAGAGTCTTTGAGCCTAGCTGGGGAATCTCGCTCCTACAATAAGCAAGGACATACAGATCATAGGGTAAAGGAAAACCTTATAGTGAGGCATACAGGCTACACCAGAAAAGGCATGCAATAGGCAACATTAATGTGAGCAAGATCAGCATTATTGGAAGTTAGAGAGTCCATTCCTCAGTTTAATAATGGCTGGGAAGATGCTGCTCATGAGCCGCTGGTTTGTATGTTCAAGCTTCTGTATTGTCTGCCTGATGGAAGAAAAGGCATTATTGTCTGCATGATGGAAGATATTGTAGGAGATCCCGGGAGCGATGGGTCTTTGATCATGTTGTCAGCCTTTCCGCGGCCGTGAGCAGTGTAAATGGAGGAAATGGATGGGACGTTAGTTTTCGTGATGACATGGGCTGTGCTCACAACCTTCAGTCATTTCTCTTACTGTCCTGGGCAGGACTGTGGTCATTATGCACCCAGGTAGTTTGCTCTCAGTGTTGCATTTGTCGACATTGGTGAGGGTCCTTATGGACATGTTAACTGTCCTGAGCTGCCAGCAAAAGAAGAGGCGTTGTTGTGTCATCTCGGCTGTCACATCTACATGGGAAGTCGGTTATCATCACTCCAAGCAACTTAATGCTTTCCACCCTTTCAAATTCAGTTCCATTGATGCAGATGGTGGCATGTTCACTTCCTTTCTTTCTGAAGTCATTGATCAGTTGGTTAGTTCTGCCGATGTTGAAAGAGAGGTTGGTCTCAGTGCAGCACATCACCAAGTCTTTTATTTCCATTCTGTATTTTGACTTTCCATCATTACATATCGATCCTACTATGATGGTGTCATCAGTGAACATGTAGATGGCATTCGTTCAAAATTTGGCAACACATTCATGGGTGTACAAGGGATTTCAGTGTTGAATGTTATCCTGGAAAAGACGCACTTACCTATTTTCACTGATTGTGCACAGTAGGTCAGAAAGCTGAGGATCCAATTTCAGAGGGCGGAGCCAAGACTAAGGTCAGGGAGTTTTGTGATCAGCCTGAAGGGAATAATGGTAATGAAGGTGAACCTATAGTCAATGAGCAGGAATCTGACGTGGGTGTCCTTGTTATCCAGATGTTCCAGTGATATGGCACTGCTATGGGCCCATTCACCTGGTAGGAAAATAGTAGGGGATAGAGGCAGGCTGGGAGACTGGAACTGATGTGGGCCATGACTAGCCTCTCGAAGCACTTCTTGCCGCCCCTCAGTCTCCTGCGCTCCAAAGAGACATATCCCAGGTTATCCAACCTCTCTCAATGACTCAGACACTGGAGTCCTGGCAACATCTTTGTAAAGTTCCAATTTAATACTATCCTTCCCATGGCAAGGTGACCGAAACTGAACACAACGTTGCATTTGGAACGATTTGCAACTGTAAATTATACTCTGCTGCCAATAGTTATGCTGCTGCGATATTGTTTTATTATTTGTGTTATTCTGAAATTGTATTATTTATTAAATCCTCTGATGGCAATCCCCTCGGGTGAACGTCCTCCTGGCTGCTTGAATTTGAATCAAACTATTCTGTTTGGGCAGATATTTTGAGGCCGCTGCATATCAGAGAATAGGAAGAGCTGATGGATGTTTGTCCAGTGTGTATCCTTTACTCAACCAGCTTGTCTCTCCAGGCACCTAAAGCTTTTATTGTGGGTCAGAGTACCTCAGAATTGTTATATCACAGAAGGAAGCTATTCAGGCCATAGTAGGTGCATGAACATAGAACATTAAAGCTCGGTACCTGCAACATTCTTCAGCATTGCTCACAGCTCCACCGAACTTAATGTGAACCGTAAATTGACTAACTCATCCTTCCATTCCCTCATTAAGGTCATTTTCAAAAAGACAAGCAACAGGTGTCCTCAAAACAGATTTTTAAAGTATACCACTACCGACTGAACTCGAGGATGCACATTACCCATTAACTATTACCCTCTGTTTTCTTTCAGCTTGCCAATTTCGGCTCTAAACCGCTAAATCACCCTCAATTCCACGTCTACGTTTTTTCTGGCATAAAGTAAGAACGACAGATGTTTGAGAGCAGAGTGGAAAGTGTGGTTCTGGAAAAGCACAGCAGGTCAGGCAGCATCCGAGGAGCAAGGAGAAAGTGAAGACAGCAGATGCTGGAGACCAGAACAATGATTCCCGATGAAGGGCTTACAAATGAAATTTCGACTGTCCTCCTACTTGGACGCTGCCTTATCTGTTCTGCTTTTCCAACACGACACTCTCCATATTTTCTGCAATAACCTACCATGGGGGAACTTATGAAACTTTTTACTGTAATATATATACCCCACATTACCCTCAACTCCTTGTTTGGTCACCTTCTCAATGAACTCTTTACTCAGCTGGTTGTGAGTTCATGGAATGTCCTGCCAGTAGCAGTGGTTGACTCTCCCTCTTTATGGTCATTTAAGCGGGCTTTGGATAAGTATATGGAGGTTATTGGGCGAGTGTAGGTTAGGTAGGCTTTGGTCGGCGCAACATCGAGGGCCGAAGGGCCTGTACTGCGCTGTAATTTTCTGTGTTCTATGTTCTATGAACTCAGTAAGATTTGTGAGGCATGGCATACCGTTCCCAAAGCCTTGTTGACTATCCCTAATCAAATGATTCCTTTCTAGATGATAATAAATCCTATCTCTTATAATCCTTTCCAACACTTTACCCATAACCAAAGTAAGCCTGTATATAATAACCATGGTTGTCTCTTCTCCATTTCTTGAACAAGGGGACAACAGTTGCTGTCGTCCAGTCTTCTGGCACTATCCCGGTAAACAATGGCGATGTAAAGATTCGAACCAATTGCAGTGTAACCTCCTCGCTAACTTCTCAGAGAGTCCAAGGATTAATCCCATCTGGCCAAGGGACTTATCTATTTTCACACTCTCCAGAATCGCTAACATCTCCATCTTACGAACCTCAATCCCATCTAGTCTAATAGCTTTTACTCCATATGGGCCAAAAGGCCAATTGATTCTTTTTTACACAGTGATAAGGTGGTTTAATTTAAATAGACTGGGTGAACAGCAGCAGGAACTGGGAATCCTGCTCGGTACTGAGATACTGCGCCACAGAATCTCAACGAGGTGGATCACTGACAGAGAGGAAATCAGCATCTCGACTGTGGGCCAAATAATGATTGAGAAAGATTGCACACCACTTCCGTGATTTTGTAATACACATTTCATTTTATGTAGCTCAATACTATGAGTGCATTTTATCTCTTTGTACTTTCCATAGTTCAGTCTGGACAGAAAATCACTTTGTCCTTTATTTTGTGTTTAGTAAACATATTTTACTCATCATTCCTTACTTTAAATGTATCCTTGAATCTTTTCTTCATATGAATTATAAAGGGTAACATTCCAATATTGAAGACTGAGGAATACTATTTTCCCTCTCTCCAGTCTGAGCTGCCATGCCCCCGAATTCTCTCTGTTTTCTGTCGGCTTCACGATACCATAATCACACTGTAATTGAAGTCCAGTAAATGACACTTCATCACAGTTCATTAACATCGATAACGTCAGCAGGACAGGCCTCATCAGCCTCTCTCTGAACCTGAAATAACAATCTGAATTGCATTTGCCACGTACAATTCTCTGTTAAGATATCCGTGCCATTTGTCTGTTTTAACCTCACGTTTTTTAGACCCACATTCCCTTCAGATCATGAACTATAAAAATTGTCCCATTGCCTTATTGAAATTATAATGCTTGATCACTAGTTCCAGGATGTATGTTTCCATTGATAAACAGAAAAGCATGTTTACGTTCTGATAAACCTATGACATTACTCCTGCAGGAGAAAGTGAGGTCTTCAGATGCTGGAGTATCAGAGCTGAAAATGTGTTGCTGGAAAAGCGCAGCAGATCAGGCAGCATCCAAGGAGCAGGAGAATCGACGTTTCGGGCATAAGCCCTTCATTACTCCTGCGTCGAAGGCAGATTGAATGGTTACACTCAATTGATCCATCTGCCTCAAGATTTGTTCCATCGGTCAACCTTACATAGCCCACCCAGAATGCAAAGGTTTGAATCATTGTTTTGAATTTTCATAAGACAATATTGAATTGAAAGGCGTTGGCTGGAGCTACTTGTTCAGTGACTGTGATTGATGTCAGTCTCAGTGGATCGTAAATGTGTCACTGCAGAATTTGCCTCTCCTATCAATTAAGGATTCGGTTCAATGTGCTATCCCAGTATGGGGGGGGGGGGGGGAGGGGGAGGGTAGCATCATCAACTGGACTAACAGAGATCAGCAGCTCGAGAGACGGGGAGGAGAAATCAGAATCTGAGGACGTTAGACTGGAATATTACAACAGACAGGAGTTTATCCTTGGGTCTTTACAGCCTTTCTCAGTCTTGGATATCATTAGTATCACAGATCAAAGAAATCCTTTGGATTATTCAAGGAGGTTACTATCCCATCCTCGCTATAGTTGGTGTTCCTTCTAAGTCATTCCAAGTGACCATTAAACCGAGTTGACCTGAATTGCTGTTCATATTCAAATTTTAGAATTTCGAAGTCATCATTTTCAGATCCAGTCAAAAATGTTATTCCTTACAGATTATACCTAGTAAATTACTATTCACAACTTACTCAAAAATACGCGAGGAGAAACCAAACTGTTCTTAAACTCCGTGATCTTTTTTCTCCATTCAGTTTACATTTCTACATATCCTCCCCAATCACCAATCCTACCCAAGACCACTGTCACGATATTTCAGTCTCCTTCTCAGCCTCAATTCAACTGCTGAATAATCCGTCCTTTGTACCTTTGGTGAATCCAGATATAACCGTTTCAAGTCCCTTCTAACTACGCTTCCGTCATAAAATATATGCACTTGAGATGGGTAATTTGTCCTCTCCACAGAATCTGTCAGGGGGACAGACAGTGCATGGTGGTGAAGTCATTGACTCGTCATCAAGAAGCATAGAATAATCTTTTGGTGTCTCATGAAAGAAGTTGATGAAATGCTAATGAAATCATCGCCACTTGTTTTAAACAGAAGCCTATCTGTTTGCCTCATGTCCTGCGGAGAACATCAATGGGTTATCCTTCCCTGGTTAGGTCTCTGTGTGACTGCAAACCCGCAGCAATGTGTTCTACTTTCTACTGTCCTGCGGAATAGCTGAAACAGCTACTCAGTTCAGGATCAGCATAACATACTGGTCTGACCAGGGCTGCATACATCCCGTGAGGGCAGAACAAAAGAAAAGATCGCTCCGTTCCTCTGCCTGATTTCAATGTTGCCGGAAGTCATTTCCATTCAGGTAGGTGACCATTCCCTATTTCGAGTAAATGCTTTCTCGGAGTAATATTCATCTCCGTCGTCACCGCTGGTGAAGATTTTTTTGTTGCTGATGTACAGATGTAAGGAACGTCTAAATTCCACATCAATCACAGTCCAGAGAGAAGTAATGGCTTTTTAAGGCACAGGAAAGAAGCTGAGGCAGCTGAATGTGGGATCAGAATTATTTTGATCAACCGTGAGAGTGTTGTTGAGATAGTAGTTGGGGTATTGTGGGCAGAGTTTCTCTCTTTGTTATGGAATAATCCTCTTGGCAGAAAGAGTGTAAAGGTGTTTCACCAGACTAATTGTTGGGATGATTGTACCATCAGGATTGCATGAGGATTTATCTGTAGCGATTTGAGGGAATAAGAAGTGATTGCATTGAATCTTAAGGGGATGGACAGTCACTCACTTTATTCCAAACAGACAATGATACGGTGATAAATTCCATGGCTTGTTTATTACTTGGTTTACATGATTCTCGATAGTTTAAAAACCTCTGGGAACGTCCCCCTCACTCCATGCCACTCCCCATTTCGATTGAGAGAGAGAGAGAGAGAGGGCCAGTCTTTGGCTAACCTATCCCCACATTATGCATATAATCCACAATTCCGACAGGAGCCTCAATACCTTCATACTAAAACAGCTAACAATTCCCATCATCTTCTGACCTCCATGGGTCTGTCTTCAGAGATACAAGATGCCTCTTTGAGACTTGGTACAAAACATTTTGCTTTCTTCCTTATTGCTTGCAAAACATGTTAAAGTATCATGTGTTGCACAGACAATGGAGCCACGAAGAACACTGTGGGGCCGTCTATGAGTGCACTCTCGTCTCCATTGCTTTTTTCAGGTTGGAGCATCAATGACACCTTCCTGTTCCTGTATAAATTACTTGAGGGGCTGAATGGCCTCCTCCTGCTACCATGGAACAGGTGTGTGTGATTGGTCTCTGCCTGTTCCTGTTTAACAGCTCAATGGACTGACCACAGCCCTCCTCTCCCTGGTGAAAAGGCAACGCGATTGAATGGGTTGTCCTTCTGCTTCTTCAATCGTTTTGATGGGTTGAATGGCTTCCAAATATGCGTGTAACCAGCTTGAGGTGCTGAGTGAGCTCTTCCTTTAACTGTGGGTATGTGCAGTGGCTGGCAGTACAGTAACATGAATGTTACCAACACTTTATCAGCATAAACCAGAATGTAGTCCAGGTCTTGCTGCACATGGACACAGGGATTGGTTCAGGAATTCAGAGGGGTCAAAATGTTCTGAACATTGTGTGATCTTCAGTGATCATCCGCTTCTGATCGTATGATGGATGGGGTGGGGGGGCGTGGGGATGGGGAGCCAGGGGTGCGGACGCGTAGACATTGACAAAGGAACTGAAGATGTTTGTGCTGAGGAAGTTAACTTGAGGATCACATGAAGAGATGTCCTGGGACTGAGAGAATTGTGAGTCACCGCCCATAAACATCTTCCTTTGTGCTCAGAAAGACCCCAACCAGTGGTGATGGTATAGCTCATTCCCATTGAGGCAAAATACGTATGTTGGACTGCTGACACACTCAGTCAAATACTGCCTTGATATCAAGGCCATTCACTATTTCCTGAGCCCCTGTTTTCACCTCTTGTTCATATCAACAGGTGATGCTGTATGTGTGGGGAGTCGTTTCCTCTTGTAGAGGGGAATCAATGTTTGATATTATCTGGGCTCGAGAGTTAAGGGAGCTTAATCATGAAAGTATTTAAAGAGGCGGTAGATGTATTTTTGACCTGTCAGAGAGTTGGCGGGTGTGAAGGATTGGGTATTAAGGAGGAGTTAATGAAAACAGCAGATCAACCATGACCGTATACATTGACTTGACCGTCCGATTACCTGCTCCTGTTCCTTACGTTCATATTTTCTGTAATTACAAAGTTGATGGTTGTAATGTTCCGAGACGTTCTGTTGTTGAATGATGCAAACAGAAAGAGCAAAGCAGTTTTGTCATCGCTGGGTGAGGTATGGGGCTTTATTCAAAATGAGTCTTGGTCTAGACCATGACCAACAAATGAAGCACAAGTTGCAGAGAGGAGGCATTCTGTAAAGAGACCAGAGACGTCTTTCGAACACAGAGTGCATTTCCAAATAACATTTTCCAACCCACATCAAACCGTGTGTGATAGCCTGGAGGGATTGAATGAGATCCTGTGTTACTGTGGACCAGGCATTTGGAGCAAGTGGCTTCCATCTGTTCCTGTGCAGGAGCTGTGAAAGGCTGAATGCAACATGGTAACATGGGACTGTGGACCAAGAGTGTCTCATCTGCTCCAGCACACACTATGATCTGATTATGGTCTCAGGAGCACTTTTCTGTCTGTCCACCATTTTCCTACTCTGATTTATCTGTCAAGTGTTTAACATACACAATTTTGAATAAATGGAAATATCCAGGCATTACAAACTTTAACAGCCCTTCGAGAACCTCTTCATAGTGTACGGACCAATGTTCGAGGGTCACTGATATCTTTTCTCACTCCTCTACTAGTGAAAGCAAATTGTAAATGAGTGCTGTGGCCAATTAAATAGGTATCAGTCTGGGTAGTTTTCTACAAAAAACTTGAACTCTGAACAAATGGTAAAATGATCGACTGTCCTAAATCCAAATGCTTTTCTGCCTTTGAAGTTATTCTGCTCACATCAATGTCTGAGAATGCGAATTTTTCCCGGAACAGTCGGGTTTGGCTGCATTCCCTTTGCTTTGGGCAGTGGAGAGATTCCTATGAATTCTCACCAGGAATCGTCCAAGAGGGGAAAAGTTGACTCGGATTTTCTGTTCTTACATCTTGTTTTCAGGTACATCAAAATTAGATATGGAGACCATTTGGCTGCTGCTTTAAAGGCAGGTAATATTTTTCTCCCTCTCTGTGTGGAAAAATACTGTAATGACAACTGAACACCAAACTGGGCCATGTGCCATCACCATGAACATTCTCTGGAATGGATGATAATAGAGTGCATGCTGCATGTAGGTGCATCATTGCTGTTGTTGTGCACAGCGCCTTTCATGAGCAAAAAAAATGTGCCCGTTTTATAATTTGATGACATGCTTATATCGGTCTGCGTAATTTTTATAAATGTGTTCACACCTTCATAATATTTGTGTTTACATAAACACATCACATTCATAAAAATATTCTCTAACTTTAGTCTCCTGAACAAGAGAAAATATGCATCCAGCTGAAACACTTTTCTGAAAACCGTGGTTCAATAAGATTTCTCATCTAAGAATTTAGCAGATAATCCCAGATGACAAAAGGCGTTCATTTCAGGAAGGAGTAAAGGGAAGCATCTTTGAAGACCTTCAAAAGGAATTACATTCGTTTTTTAGTTTAGATGATCAAAACTGCACCCAGTGTATCTGATGTGGTCGCAGCAATGCCCTGTACAGATGCAGTAAAACATTCCCGAGTAAACCCAATACCCGTCGCCACAAACAACATCATTCTACTTACCTTCCAAATCACTTGCTCCATTTGCAGACAGACTTCATATGATTCATGTACCAGGAGTATGAAAAACATCTGCATCACAGAGTTCTGCGTCTCCCTCCATTGAAGTTGTTTCCTGCTGTTCTATCCTTCGTACCACAATAGGCAACACACGTTATATTATTTCTGCTGAAGTATTGCTCACTAACTTTCCCTGTCTACATCACAATGCAGATTCACTACCTCCATTTGAAGATATATTGAATGATCATCTTGGTGTACAAAGTAATTCAGCTTTGATCCATTCAGTCCTTTCATCCAGCTATTTGACATAGATTATTGATCATTGATGACCCTACAGTGATCTCAGAGGCAAAAATAGTTCCAGTTTTGTAAAAATATACATTTATATCTACTGTCCATTTTCTGTTAGCGACAGTATCCCCGTTCCTCTGCAGCAGTTCTGGCGGGTTGAATGGCCTCCTCCTGGGCTATGTGACGTACTCAACTAGCTGAATTACTTCATTCTATATTCCTGTGCAACTCATTCGGGGGGAAGAATGGACACCACCCATCACATTGTAACGATCCTGTGTGGCTGAGTGTGGTGGTCCCCTACCCTATAAGAGACTCGAGGGGTGGATTGAGGCGACAACACTTAGGGTAGGCGCAAAAGTATATCTCTGTAATAGCATCGAGGGCTGTATTGAACGAACAACACATTGAAGAGGGGCGGCAGTTAAACATTCGGCTGCACCATTCAGAATGTTGATAGCTGATCCGATTCTATCTGACCATCCGACTCCTGTCTGTTCCCAATAAACACTGACTCTCCTGTCCTTGAATATCTTAAATAACCGAGTCTTCGCTGTTCCCTGGGGAAGAGGACACCACGGGTAACACAACACTAAAGGGAAAGGGACATCTTGATTTCATTATGGGATTCATTATTTTAAAACTGTGTTAACCTTACATCAAATTACTGCCCCTTTTCGAATATAAGGATAAAATAACGAGGAATAGACATGAATCATTCCGCTCTCCAACTCTGTCCCACATTACCACTGACTCTTTCCAATCAATTATGGATCAAACCCAGCCTCTGCTGCTATCTCAGGAAGAAAATACCTGATAGTATAACACCACATAAGCATTAAGTAAAGGAAAAGAATTAGGCTATTTAACCCATCAAGTCTGATATGCCATTCAATCATTTCTTATATGTTCCTCTAAATCGTTCTCCTACCTTCTCCCTCGAATTCTTGATCTCCTTATTAATCAAAAACGTATTTAATTGTTTCTTAATGACACTAGCGCCTGTGTCTTTGCTCTTTACTGAATATTGCTCCTTACTCAGTTGGTGGGACGTGGATGTTTCAGAATCTCCACACAAGTCCTCCTGGTCCTTTCTGGCTCTTTCCAGGATCCTCCCCATAGGTTGGGGTTGGGGGCTGAGGGAACGGATATCCGGCACTCCACCACTCAGCTTGGCATTTTCTGCCCTATTCCAGGCTGTTTCTACTGGAATGGGCGAAAGGGAGGGAAGGAATGAGGCTGGGAGTGGGTGTCTCTGCTGTTAATGCTGGAGGGGGGAAGGGGGAAGTGTCTGAAGGGAGTCTGACCACAGTGTTGTATCCATGCAGTGTTATTAATGTGCAGGACTATCGCGTCAGTGACAGAAAAAAGTGGGAGCGTGAAGTTGCTGGATTCAGTAGTGAGAGTGGTCATGCTTGAGCCTTATTTGGAGATAGAATGTGAGCCTTGTTCGGGGATATGTGATAAAACAGATATACAGTGAGTGTGAGGGAGCAGAGAGTGTGAGGGAGCAGAGAGAACACGATGATACCCTGGCAGAGTGGGGAAAATATTGATACTTGTCCTGTATTGCTCACCAATTCTTCAGATCATCTAAGTGTTAAGGTGAGCCTCTCCAAATGTCCTGTCCAAGTGTATCACTAATAACGTCACAGACCCTGTCCCTCAGATTCCTCAGAATCAGTTTGGGTGGATCTAACAAATAGGAAGGAGAAACAAACATTGGTGTGTTATATATCGAGACCAGAACTGTGGCACAAATGCTTTGTCATCATATGCTCTGGAAATTGGATATGTGAGTATATGCATGGGATAGCAATGACAAACGTGATATTATCGCTGGTATTTTAGCCCAGAGACCCAGGGAACTATTCTGAATACCCGAGTTCTAAGCCTGCCATGGCAAATGGTGGAATGTGAATTTAACAAGTATCTGGAATCAAGGGTTTATGGTGACCAGTAACCTATTGTCATTTGTTGGAAAAACTCATCTGGTTCACTAATGTCTTTTAGGGAGGGAAACTGCTGTCCTTCCCTGGTCTGGCCTGCTTGTGACTTCAAACCAAGGCAACGCTGCTGGCTCTTAACTGCCCTCTGGCATGGGCAATAAATGCTGGTTATAAATGCGATGCTTTGATCCTGTAAATGACTAACAAATAATCGTGGGGACTGTAGTAATACTGTATGGTGACAAGTTGTTTCGAAACTGCGATAACTGCGTGACTGCTCATGTTGTGAAAAACAAATTCCTTAAGTGTATATCAGGTAGTTGGAAAGAATGTTGTGAACTAAACTAGAGCGCAGGTTATTTAGGATTTGGTGTTTTGTGGTCAGGAGAACTTATTACTAACCTTGCTCTGAAGAAGCTTTGAGGAATTGTGACATTAATATGTTGCATTGCACATACCGTCTGCATGCAAGATAGAAATTTTGAACATTATAGTCAAACATCGTGGAAACCTGGAAGCGAGAGGGCCACGTTAGTTCCAATGAATTGGAAAAGTACAATTTAAAATTCAGTGAGAGATAATCAATGGTTGTTGAAGTCATAGAGTCCGACAGTATAAAGACAGGCCCTTTGGCCCAAAGTGGTGCATTCCGAACAAAACGTCCATTCACACTAAACCCATTTCCGTGCTGTTGTCCTGTATTCTTCTAATCCTTTCCTATCCAAGTAGTTGTCCAAATGGCTTTTAAAAGTTGTTAATGTACCCACCTCAACCACTACCACTGTCACCTCATTCCATATGTTTACAAACCTGAGAGTAAAATAAAATGCTCCTCAGGTTCCCTTTTATTCTTTCTCCTTTGACCTTAAACTGATGCCCTCTAGTCCGGGATTGCCCACCCCTGGGGTAATAAGACTGAGGGCATTCACTCTGTTCATGCCTCCCATGATCTTATATACTTCCATCAGATCGCCCATCATTCTCAAACACTCTAAAGGTAAAAAAAATTCCTAGCTTGTCCAACCTCTTCTTAAAATCCAGGTATTATAGTCCTTGGCAACATCCGTGTAAATTTCTTGTGCAATATTTCCAGTTTAATAACATCCTTCCTAGAGCAAAGTGAACAAAATTGAACATAACGCTTAAAGTGTGGCCTCACCAACATCCTGTATAACTGCAACATAATTCCTCAATTTCCCCATTCAATGCCCTGACTGATGAAGGTCAGGGTGCCAAAAGCCTTCTTCACTGCCCTGTCTATCTCTGAATTGACTTTCAGAGAACCCTGCACCTGAATTCCAGGGTCTGTCTGTTCCACTACCACCCTTATGGCCCAAACATTCACCATGAAACTCCGACCTTGAATTGAGTTTACAAAATGCAATAACTCACATTTATCCATATTCAACTCCATTTGCTGTTTCTTGTCCCACTTCCCAAACAGATCAAGGTCCTGCTGCTACGTCTGACAACCTCACTGTCCACGAGACAACATTGCTTAGTGTCATCTACAATCTTAATAATCGTGCCTTGTACATTCTAAACTAAATCATTATACATAAAACAAACAGTAATGGTCCCAGACTGACCACTGAGACACTTCACATGTGACAGACCTCCAGTCTGACAAGCATCCTTCCAAAATTACTCTTTGCTTCCTGCCATCAAGACAATTTTGTATCGAATTTGCCATGTTGTGGTTCTGTTCGCCGAGCTGGAAGTTTTTGCTGCAAACGTTTCGTTCCCTGGCTAGGGAACATCATCAGTGCTATTGGAGCCTCCTGTGAAGCGCTGCTGTGATGTTTCTTCCGGTATTTATAGTGGTTTGTTCTTGCCGCTTCCGGGTGTCAGTTTCAGCTGTAGTAGTTTGTATGTGGGGTCCAGGTCGATGTGTCTGTTGGTGGATGTTCTTGCCGCTTCCGGGTGTCAGTTTCAGATGTAGTGGTTTGTATATGGGGTCCAGGTCCATGCGTCGTTAATGGAGTTTGTGGATGAATGCCGTGCCTCTAGGAATTCCCTGGCTGTTCTCTGTCTGGCTTGTCCTATGATGGTAGTCTTTTCCCAGTCAAATTCGGGGCGACAAGGGAGCTGAAAATTCAATAGGAGGGTAGTAGCTGGGCTGACAGTAGGGTCACTGGGAAGGCGATAAGAAGATGTAGGTGGGAGTGACAGTGATATGTCGGAGGACAGGGTGGTGTGGATAGGTGGGAAGGAAGATGGACAATTAAGTCAGTTCAAGAGGGCTGTTCTAATTTCAATGATTGGATCAGGAATGAGGTTGCAGAGGGGAGATTTGGAAATTGGTGAAGTCCATGTTGATGCTGGAATGTTTGAGGGTTCCAGCTGTCCTTCCACCGAACCACTTCACCCTCCTCTCCGACCTATCACCATTACCCCCACATGTGCATCAACCTATCGCATTCCAAATTCCCTTCCATCCAGCTCCACCTCCACTCTCGCATTTAATTCTCGACCCCCTTCCACCTCACTTAACCCTACTTTCCTGATGAAGGATTTATGCTTGAAATGTCAACTCTCCTGCCCTTCGGATGCTGGCAACCTGCTGTGCTTTTCCAGCCCCACACTTTCCAACTCTCATCTTCAGCATCTGCAGTCCTGTCTTTACCGCGGCGTCTAATAGTAATAGATGGAAGTATTTTCACTCTTTCTGATTTGGTACTCAAAAGCGTGATAATTTGTGGAGTGGGGGCAGAAACTAAGCATTCCCTTGTGGTAACATCAGGTTGGAGTGCGAAGTCAAGAATGGAGAAGTAACAGGTTGGGTGAGTGACAGGGTGTCCGTTCCAGGAATACAGTTACTTCTTGGGAATGATTTGGCAGGATCCAAGGTGGGAGAGGCACCCTTGTGGTAGAGAAGTCAAAGGAAAACTAGTGAACTGGAGAATTAAAATAAAAGTACCCAGGGATTTTTCAAGACTGTGTTGTAACAAGATCCCACTGTCAGATGTTACAGCAGGAAGGAAAAACGAAAGCAAAAAAGGAGTTGATGTTCAGTGAACTCACACCCTGTTTGATGTAGATGCAGGAAATTTGTATCCATTACACACACACACACAAACACATACACACACAAGGAATCAGAATATATTGTCGAAAGATATTAAAGGTAGAATCCTAAAATTTAACTGGAGACCACGACAGGTTAGTGCAGAAGGGAAATAGATTGACGTGCACCAGATTGTGTTACTGGGAGCATACAATGTTATGGGTATCACATTAACTAACTGCAGGCGATCCGCGAGGTATACAGACACGAACTGAGGTACAGAAGCATTTCAACTGGTTGAAATGCACACGGACGTGGTTAATTTTTGTTGGACATGTCATACATGCCAAATGGTAGGTAAGTGACAGGCATTAATAAAACCAGCACCTTTGTTGCTAATTCCTGTATTCGAAGAACCTTTCACGTGGGTTATGATAAATTGTTGAACTCCCCCTTCTAAAATAAAAGTGGAAACTAATATTTGCTGATCATAATAGATGTGTCTACAAGATTTCCATGGATAATTCCATTATGGGGTGTTAAGGCAAAAGGAGAGGTGGAGGAGTTTGTAGCTTTCTTTACACGTTGTGGGCTACGCACTGTTATTCAGTCAGACCAAGGGTCTCATTTTACCGCTCAACTGTTTAATGACGCCATGGATAGCTTCAGATTACAGCAATTTAAATCAAGTGCGTCCCATATCAAATAACAGAAAACCTTGGAAAGTTGGCATTAGACACTGAAGACTATATTAACAGTGTACTGTCAGAATTCCCTGAATGAATAGAATAAAGGCGTCTCATGAAATTGTTTGCCATTAGAAATGCCCAAAATAAATCTACTCACTTCACTTCCTTTGAGTTAATATTCGTGCATGAATTGAAAGGTCCTTTTAAATTAATTAAATATAAATTGACAGGACCAAAGTCGGAGATCTCGCACTGGGATGATGTATCTGAGGTGAGCGAGAGATTAGATGGAGTAGGTGAGTTCACTCAAAAGCACCTGAAGAGGGCACAGTGTAGAGTGAAACTTAAAGGAATTCCCGTGAGGATGACGTATTAATATTGTCACCAGTCGCAGGAAATCCCTTCAAAGCCAGGTTAAGTGACCCCTTTCAAATTATAAAAAAATTTTGAGCCAGTTAAAATATCTGGTCAAGATACGGATATCACAAATAAATGTTAGAGTATGTCATGTGAATTAATAATGCTCCTGACACAGTTAAGACTCAGGAACTGAGTTACGGCCAGATGAACAAATTGTGCAGGTTATCTGTATGATGTGGCGATCTTTAGCAAGTGACTGAAAGCTCACATGTTACAGCTGGCAGAGCATGTTGAACGATTACAAGAAGCAAACTTGATAATAAACGTTAGAAAGCAGAATTCACGAAGGCAGAGGGGTCGTTCCTGGGATATTACATTGGCCATGGATCGTTGACCCCCTGGAACACAAGGAATTTCCACAACTATCCTCGAAGGAAGAGGTGGTTCGCCTTTTGGAACTGAGTGGACTTTATCGGAACATTGTTCCAAGCTTCAGCAGCAGCAACGAGAACACAGAATTGTGGTGAACAGAACAATGCAGGGAGGCATTTGAGAATTTTAAAGCAGGATTAATCATGCACCAGTTTGAACTGCACAAATATTTTGAAACCCTTTGAAAATTGTGTTTGATGCGAGGGATACAGGGGTCAGAAATGTACTGATGCAGAAAGATGATGATGGAAGTAAATGGCCAAATGGCTACTTGTTGAAAAATCTCAGCATCCACCAGGAAAATGCAAAATCTCCATTAATAAACAAGAAAGATTGAGTTTTATACAAGTTTAACTTTCGTAATGACCTGACAATATTTTATTGTTTATATGACAAACAAATTGTCGGAGACGGATGTGGACAGCAACGACAATCGTCTCGCATTTTTTTGCAATATTTAGACCAGGATATGAGTCTATTTCATTGGGGTCTTATGCTACAGACTTTAATCTTACAACATCTACATTATTTGGGTCGCATAAATGTGATAGCAGATGTGTTATCACAGATTTAAAGGGAAATGTGTGGTTAAAATTTGCCTTATTCCGGTGTTATATATGCTTGCAGAATGAATATCAATGGTATAACTGGGATTAATACTTTTCTATTTCATAATAATGGGATTAAGAATTAAAGGAAAAGAAATGAAGACATCTTTTCATTCTGATGGTTCATTTTATTTCTGAAGAAGGGAGGTGTTATGAGGCCGAAAGCATGTCTGGTCACTTTAAGACTGAACGGATTTTGCTGAGAGAAATTACAGTCACGGATAACAGCTAAAGATCACACTGTTCCACTTGTCTCAATTATCTGGGAATAGGATACCTGAGTTTTGGTTGCCATTTCGACAACACGTCAAATGCAACCAAAGAGTTTAAATAACGCTTAGCTTACCATAAGTCAACGGAAATCGTTATTATTCTTTGGTGAACGAGAAAGTATGAGACTTATTGCAACACGGGAAGTCTGTAAACACAGGATTTTGAACACTAGAGGGCGAGCAACTGCCATCCAACAGCAGAATTACTGCTGCAGAAAAGGAGTGCTAACTGGTCATCTCAAACACTCACTATCAAAGATACATGTTCATGTCAAACTTACTTGCAGAAAAAAAAAATGACCCAGGGAGGTCAGCAGCTGGAAGAGCGAACACAACGGGGAAGATAGAGACTGTGTGGTCTTGAGATTGTAATGTTTAATATGTGGTTTGTTGGAACAGCATAATTTTATAGAGTTGGAGTCAGGCTGTAAGTAGAATAGAAAAGAGGGGTTTGTATTAGTGAATTTAGTGATTTTAGTGTTCACTACTAAAGTTAAGAAATAAACTTGTTATTTTTTTTCTTAATAGTGGAAGGTTGGAGGTCTGTGTCATTCATATTTTAATAGTTTACGAGGTGAGGCGAGTTTTTCTGGGTGTTTGATTTTAATTAACTGGAGGGATCGACTCCAACGTGTAAATGTCCATCCACAATAACCCCATTTCCCTGCAGTTGGCCAATATCCTTCAAGTCCTATCCTATCCACATATTTATCCAAATACTTTTCAAATGTTGTTAATTTACCCCATCAACCACATCTGCTGGCAGCTCATCCATGTACCATCCCTCTGCGTAAAGAAGTGGCACCTCAGATGCCCTTTTATTCCTTCCCCTCTAACCTTAAACTGAACCCCTCTGGAAAAAGACTGAGAGCATTCAGCCTATCCATAACCCTCATGATCTTATACAGTTCTATAAAGTCTTCTCTCAGTTTTCTACACTCTAAAGAAAACGTCCTAGCTTGCCCAACCTCTCCCTACAACTCAGATCATTGAGTCCTGACAACGTCATTGTAAATTTCTTCTGCACTGTTTCTAATTTAATGACATCCTCCCTATAACAAGCTAACAAAACTGAAGACAATACTCCAAGTGTGGCCTTACCAAAGTCCTGTGTAACTGCAATATAAATTCCCAACTTCCATAATCAGTGTCCTGATTGACGAAGGCCAGTGTGTCAAATGCCTTTTGCACTGCCCTGGCTCCCTGTGACTTCACTCTCAGAGAAACGTACACCTGAACCCCAAGCCCTCTCTGCCCACTACACCCCGTAAGGCGCTCCCATTCACCATGAAACTCCTACCTTGATTGTAGTTTCCATAATGCAAGACCTCACACATCTATATTAAATTTAATTTGCCAATTCTCAGCACACTTTCCCACCTGATTAAGGTCCTGCTGCAATTTCTGATAAGCTTCCTCACTGATCAAGCTGCCACTCAGTTTCGTGTCATCTGCAAACTTACTAATCATGCCTTGTACATTCTCAACCAAATCAGAGAAAACGAAGAGCTATGGACCCCCCCTCCAGTCTGAGAAGCATCCTTCCACAAAACAATCTGCTTCCGACCATTAAGCCAAATGTGTATCTAATTGGCTAGTTTCCCCAGCATTTCACGTGATGGAACCTTTCAGTGTATCCTGCCAGGTGGAACCTTATTGAAAGGCCTTACTGAAATCCATGGAGACTACGTTTACCTCTCTGTCCTCGTCAAACTTCTTGATCACTTCATCAAAGAACTCTAGGAAATTTGAGAAGCATGATCTCCCATTCACAAGTCTATGCTGACCGGTCGGAATCAAACCCTGTGTAAGGAATGGGTGCAGTCAATGGTATGATGTCCGTCATTGTCAGATGATTCGAGTACATAAGTAAAGCCATCTTCCTGCGGTTGGAGAGCCTTACTGAGAGAGCATTTGGAGCACTCTGTACAGATTTGATCTCCTTTGTAAGGAATGATCTCCTGACCACAGACACGGGTAATGGTAACATGAGGCTAAAGTGAATAAGCTGAGTGTTTAATCCGTAGAGTTGTGAGAGACGAAGAAATGGTGACGCTGAAACACGAGGAGTGGCAGCGATCATTTACTTCCAAAAGAGACATTGACGGGTTGAGAAATTCCAAACTTTAACCAGTATTGATTGGTTTGATTTAATGCCACGTGTACCTCAGTACAGTGAAACACTTCATTTATGAGCAGTGGAGGCAGAACATAGTAAGCATGGCCAGAAAGATCATTGGGTGGAAATAGGCTAGGACAGAGTAAGGCATGCAGGTTACACTGAACAGGATGTGCAGTAGACAAGATTAATATGAACAAGAATCAGCATTATGTGAACTTAGAGAATCCATCCATCAGTCTAAAGTGACTTTCCTAATAGTTTATATGCCTTAATTAACTCTACCCATATTATTGTGCAGTCGATGTGTGAACCCACACTGTATGCCATATTGTAAACAATCCCCAACAGCAGCCACAATACCTTCCATCTGAAACAGGGAGCCATTCCCACCAGATTTCGCCCTACATAGAGAATACAAGACATATGGCTTCCCTCCTCACCAGTAGAAAACCACGTTAAAGTCCCACGTGTGTATCATGAGCGACGAAGCCAGGATGAACAACGTGGAGTAGTTTGTCTGTGTAGCTCCTGCTCCACTTGTTCGTCATGTAAGAGCATCAGTTAGGAAACAGTGAGGACTGCCAATCAGAGTAGACAGTGGTTTGCTGTAAAGCACAGCAGAAGAGTCAACGTTTTGGGCATAAGCCATTCATCAGGATCAACATCAATTCTCTCATTATGCCCCCGTGTAACTGCTTTGAGGTGGGAATGGCCTCCTACTGTTCCTGTATAAGTGGTTCAAATAGTTGAATAGCCTCTTACTGTTCCTGCCTCAGTGACTCAAGGGGCTGAATGGCCTCCTCTTGTCCTGTGTAAGTAACTCAAGGGGCTGAATGGCCTCATCCTGTTCCTGAGTAAGTGACTTAAGGGGCATAATGACTTCGTCCTTGTCCGACTGGACAGGACCAAGGGCCCGATTGGTTACCCCGGTTCCTGTTTGACAGCTCTATGTACTGACAACTGTGATGATGCTGCAGCGTTAAGAGGTTATTTTGTTCTGGTTTCTTTTAAGAGAGAGTTTTAATTATCGTTACCAAGCTGGAAACGTCAGACCACTTGGGTATACAGCTCGGGAGGCCTTGGCTTTATTTTAATGCAGCCTGAATACGTGTGGCCTGCTCTCCCAGATTAAAGTATTTGGGTTTTTGTTTCTCAGCAACATCAGAAACTATCGGGGACTCCACAGAGTTGGACGATTCAGTGACTATCTCCTGGCTGCTATTCTCTCTGATTTTTCTCTTGGTGCTGCTTTTAACTCCTGGATTGGAGAAATATTTTTGACATTCCATGTCTGAATATGCCTTTCTGCCAAGGGCTGTGTTTATGGGTTGTTCCTGTGTTGGAACAGTTCATTAGTAATAGTTCCTCGATCTGTTATTCTGTTAACTTGGCCAATAGAATTACGTTATTCTAAATTTCTCTTTTTTTGGTTTCATTTTATCTTTCGTGTTTAAATAAATGTTGTTTTTCATCACACCGAGTAGTTTGAGCAGTCACATTGCATCTGGAACAGACACTTTACATTTCCTTTAAAATAAGAAAACATTAGAATCTACACGACCGCCTTCAAATATTTTCGAGGGTTTCTGGTGTAGCCCATCACACTAGACTCCTTCTCTTCCTGAGAAATTGGCTGGAGGCACTGAATGGGTTGTCCCTGTTTTTCTCCAATAGAGTCAATGGGCTGAATGACTTCCTCATATTCCTGTGAAACCAGCGTGAGGTGCTGAATGAACTCTTATTTTATTGTGGCAATGTGTAGTGTCAGGCATTGCTGTTGCATGAATGTTACTGCTACTTTAACAGCACACGCCTCAATGGAGTCTGGGTCTTGCTGCACATGGACACAGGCTGTTTAAGGGGCTGACGGGGGAACAAAATGTTCTTAAGATTTGGAATCTGCAGTGACAATTCCCCCTTCTGATCTTATGGTGGGGAGGGTGGGGGCGTGGAGACATTGATGAAGCAGCTGAAGATGTTTGTGAAGGGGAAGGTACCCTGAGGATTTCCTACAGAGCTGACCCAGGACTGAGATGATGTTCATCTTCCTTTGTGCCATGTTTGAATATTAACACTGGAGAGTTTAGTCTGATTCCCATTAAATCCAGTTTTGTTAAGCTCCTTGATGTCAACAGATGGCAACCACTGCCTTTCTATCAGGACCAGTCATTTTTACCTGAACCCTTGTGTCAACCTCTTTTGTTCATGATATAGGAGCAGCAAGTGTTTTCTTCAAACAGCTGGTATTGAATGTCAGGATGTCTCTTCTCAAGAGTGTTTGGGGAGCTCGATGACTGAAAGTATTTGAAGAGGAGGTAGATGGATATTGGCCTGTCAGAGAGTTGAGGGCTATGAAGAATTGGGTACAAAAGTGGACTTGAGACCAAGAGCAGATTAGCCATGATCTTAGTGAAGGGCCACACAGGATGCGGAGTGAACGACCTGCCCTGTTTCTGATGTTCTCACATTCTGTTATCGGAAAGTTAATGGGTTTCACTTTTATTGATGTTCTGTTATTGTACATTGCAATCAGTGAGACCAGAGAATTTTGTGAGCCATCGCTGGGTGAGATTTGCGAGCTATATTCAGTGAATCTGTGACTGCAACATGACCAACAAATGAAGCACAGGTTGCAGAGAGGGGAAGCCCTGTAAAGAGAGATGAGTCTTTCATACCCACCCTGGGTTTCGCACCTACATTTCCCAAATCGCCTCAATGCGTGTATGACAGTCTTGAAGGGCCAAATGGTCTCCTCTGTTTCTGTGCACGAGGTTATAGCAGCAAGTAGCCTCCAATTGCTCCTGTTTCGCTGGTTTGAGAGGCTGAAAGGAACACAGAAATTTGGGACAGAGGAGCAGGAGTGGGTCATTAGAGACTTTGAGCCGTCTCCACCAGGCAGTCAGATTGTGGCTGATCAGGTTGTAGTCTCTGCCTCACTTTCCTGTCTGTGTCCAATTATCCATGAATCACTTCTATGTCAAAGATTTAATTAATGCAGCTTTCAATCAATGTGAACAATAGAGGCACGATAAACTTCCTGTGAAGAGAATTCTGACTTGAAAAGTACTTACAGAACTTTTCGTCGTCCCTCTTAGAGATTTAGAGAGTCATGCAGTGTGGAAACAGAACCGTAAAACCAAACTTTCTCTCCGATCAGATATCAAATGTGGTCGAGACCCATTTGCCAGCATTTTACGAATATCCCTCCACTTCCAGATATTTTTAAAATGTTTGATAGTAACTGCCTTCACCACTTCTTCTGACAGCACTTTCTGTACACACACTCCTTTATGTATGTATCATTTACCTTCAGTTCAGTCCTAAATAATTCGCCCTCTCGCCTTCAACCAATGTCCTCTTGTTCTGGACTCCCCTATTCCAGGGAGCAGAACGTGGCTGATCTGAATATCCATGGCCCTGGTGGTTTTATAAACCTCTATCATGTCACCGCTCATCCTCTGACACTCCATGGGGAAACACCTCAACCTAATCAACCTCTCCCGAAAGTTCAAACCCCCAGTCCTGGGAGACCCGTGTAAATCCTTTCTGCAAACAACCGAGTTGTACGCAGTATGCTTAAAGTGGCCTCAACAACATTCTGTACAGATGGAAGATGCCACCCCAACTCTTGTACTCAATGCTCTCACTGATTAAGGCAAATGTTCCAAATGTTTTCTACATCATTCTGTTTACCTGCAAATCCACTTTCAAGGAAAAATGCACCTGCCGTTCGAGGTCCATTTTTTCACAAAATCCCTAGGACCTTACCATTAAATATATAATTTCTGCCCTGATTTGCCTTCCCAAAATGCAAAACATCATATTTACTGAAATTAAATTTCATCTGTCAGTCCTTGCCCCTTTGTACCATCTATTTTTGGTCTCGTTGTACTCTGAGATAATCTACTACACCACCTTTCCGATGTAATCTGTAAACTTACTAATTATGGCCCCAATCGTCGCATCTATATCCTTTACCAAAATGATGAAATGCAGTGAACTCAGCACTGATTCTTGCAGCACACTGCTGCTCACAAACATCCAGACTGAAAACATATCCCTCTTTCTTTAAGACAATTGTGACTAGCTTCTTCTTGTCCCATGTGACCGAACCTTACTAAACTGTCCACTAATCAAAATGTTATGAGCACCTTGCTGAGGTCCATATAGACAATGCCTACCAAACTGCCTTCATCAACCTTCTTTGTCACCTCTTCATAAAACTCAATCAAATCAATGAGACATGATTTCCCATACAGAAAGCCACACTGTCTACCCCGATCAGCCCTTGCCTTCCCAAATTTCTGTAAATCCTGTCCCTCAGAATCCCCTCCAACAACTTACCCTCCACTGATATCAGGCTCATTGGTCTATAGTTCCCCGGCTTTTGCGGTCACTGTTTCCTTTTCTATTCCCACTCCTCCACTACTCACAACAAACGTTTATTGTAACCAAGTTTGTGATATGACTGATGATATCGGTCTGAGACTGGGTCAGAGTCAGTTTTAGCAACAAGTCAGGCTAGTCTCTTTCATCTGCTAAAATCGCACTTTTATAATTCAAAGCAATGTTACTCAAACTATGATGGAAAGATGAATGGCAAACTGTTTGGGTATTGCAAATATATAATTGATATTTCCCTGTTTAAAACACTGATACACACACACAGACAATTTGAAGTTGAAAGAATTCTGTTTAAATATTAGTGTAACTCGTAAAAAAAGGATAAAATGAGAGATAGTCCAAAATATGATTCTGCTTTTGAAGATATTCTACTCACACAAGCTGCCAGCAATGGGATTTCATCCTGGGACAGTTGTATTTGACTGAATTCTCTTTGCATTAGGCAGTGCGGAGATTCCAATGAATTCTGGTCACGGTTACCGCAATGGGTAGCACCGTGGCTCAGTTGTTTAGGACTGCTACCTTGCAACACTAGAAACGTAGGGTCGATTCCAGCCTCGGGTGACTAGCTGAGTGGCGATTGTATGTTCCCCTTTTGTCTGCGTGTTTTACTTATCGGAGTTCAAACTGTGTTCGTCAGGTGGATTGGTCGTGCTAAATTGTCCGTAGTGTTCAGGGTTTTCTAGGTTAGGTGCATTAGTCAGGGGTAAATCTCGGGTCTGGGAAGGCTACTTTTTGGAAGATTGGTATGGACTTGTTGCCCGAAGGGCCTGTTACCACACTGCATGAACTCTTTAAAAATGAGAATGGGACTGATGACCCTAGATGTGTGTTGGTTTTAGCTCACATACATTGCTGTGATAAGAAATAATGAGGGAGAGAGAGAGTGTAATAGGCCGTTCCTTCTCAGGCAGATTACATTTTCTTCCTCTCTGAGTTGAATCACACAGTAATGTCAGCCTTTGCCAAACTGGATCATGTGACCTCTCCTTGTACATTGTCCAAACGATGTCCCCATCACATTCCCTCCGCCATCGAAATTAACTATGAACGTCTTCAATCGCTATTATTTGTAGTCTGCAATATTAGGGAAAGAAATCGTGCAGTCATATTCAGCCCAATGAAGGGTCTCGAATAGATTTTTATCACTGAATACCAGAGACCAAGAAAAAGCATAATTTCTGGCCCCAAAACAGAATCAGTATTACCCAACTCTCACGTGTGACTCCGCTCTTCCTAAAACCATGAAATGACACCACGCCGGCGATTACTGTCCTGTGTCTCCTCCCCACTGACTGTGTCTGTAAAATGTCCCTCCTCCCCCTAACCACACAAGACAAACCAAGCTCAGGGTCTTTGTGAAAATCAAGGCCGAAGTGTGCAGGCCTTTTGGAGATGGTGAGGATATTTTAAAGTGGGAGAGTGAGGAGGTGATAATATCACGCACTGGGCTGAGGAGTGGCAGATGGCGTTTAGTTTGGATTAATGCGAGGTATTGGATTAGGTAAATTGAAAAAGAGCAGGACCTATACAAGTAAAAGTAGGGCCTTCGGCAGTGTTGCAGAGCAGAGACCGAGGCCGTCAGGTATAATTCTTTAAAATTTGCATCTCATATAGATAGTGTATTTAAGAAGGTGTTTAACACACTTGTCTTCATTGGTCAGACCTTTAAGTATTGGAATTGGGACATCATGTTGAGGTTGCACAGGATATTGGTGAGGCCTCTTCTGGAATACTTGTCCAGTCTGGTCATCTTGCCCGCTCATTTTATAGGAACACCACCCTCTGGATGAAAACAAATGTCCATTAGGTTACTTTTAAATGTTTTCCCGCTCACATTAAACGTGTACCGTCTAGTTTTGGTCTCCCGCCCTTGGAAAACATCTTAATTATTCATTTTCATATTACTGACGTTGATAGTATTAAGCTGTAGAGGATGGAGCAGACATTAACCTGAATGTTGCTGGGAATGGAGGGAGTGAGCTATCAGGAGAAGCTGGATAAACTGGGTCTCTTTTCACCGGAGAGTAGAAAAATAAGGGGTAACTTTACAAAGGTTTATAAAATCATGAGTGGTATAGATAAGCTGAATGGCTGATGTCTTTTGCCTAGAGTGGGGGATTAAAATCTGAGGGATATTTTAAGTGTGAGGAAAAAGATTTACAAAAGTCATGCAGGGTAAATATTTTAGACAGAATCTGGCTTGTGTGTGAACTAAAATTCCAGAGGAAATGGTGAAAGCAGGGTCAGTTACAACGTCTAATGGACATTGAGATCAGCTGCCAAAGGCGTGGATGTCTGAGAATCTCCACACGAGGCATCCCGGCCCTCTCCGGCTCCTACCAGGGTCCTCCCCACATGACAGGGGGAGGGGGTAAGGAAATGGATATCAGGCTGACCCCTTTCTGTCGTATTCCAGACTGATTCTCCTGGAATTGTAGAAGTGGAGGGAGGGAGTGTGGGTGTGGGTGGCCCTGTTGTTGGTGCTGATGTAACTGGGGATAGTGGCAAATGGTGAGGGAGTCTGTCGACAGTGTTGCATCCTTGCAGTGTTATTAATGTGAAGGGTAAAGTGGACGGGGTGACAGAGAGAGAGAGAAAGTGAGAGTGAGAGACAAAGACAGAGGGAGAGAAAGAGAGAGAGAAGGTATTGCATGCAGTAGTGAGAGTGGTGGATCATTAGCCTTGTTCGGGGGTTGGTGCTGTAACAGATGTACAGTGAGTGTGAGGGAACAGAGAGAATACGGTGACCCTTATCCTGACAGAGCAGAGAAGGTTATTGATGCTTGTCCTGTATTGCTGGATATTTCTTCAGACCGCAGAAACTGCTCTGAGCTGGGCGGTAAGCTCAGACCATGTTTGGTGGGTCTGGTGGTGTGCCTCCCCTCTCGGAAGATAATGGTCTCCCTCTGTAGTAGACCAATAACCAGGACCTCTGTGCCCCGTCGACAGACTTGAGTGTAATTGCTCCTTACCTGCCATGCTCGGGTAAACTGTGCAGAGCAGCTCCAAACGGAGAAAGCTCAACCGTGTGCACATCGGCCTTTTAAAGATGGCACGAATGTCAGGAATATCCAGGGACATCCGGGAGTTGGTGAGTACCTCCAACTATGATGGGTGAGAGAATCGGGATGATATTGAATGGGAGGGACATCATGGGGTGTGGTTGGGTAGTTTATGACGTGAGTTCGATAAGATAGCACCAGGAAGCTAGCTCAGCCTCGTGAGGACGATCCCTCTGTCACAGTCAATGAAAATGGCACTGAGATAAGTTATTGTTAGAATCTGCCCAATGAGTCATAAATTTTGTTGAAACCAATTCCAGATACAAAGATGCAGAACAAATGTTCGTCTGACGTCACACCAAAATCCCTTTTTCCCATCGTTCCTGGAAACACTGGCTCATGTTGCAGGATGCTCTCAAAGTGGCTTCATTTCAGCATTCTGAAACCTGGCAACACATCCTTCCATGACACTGTCTCTCAGTCTCCACCTTTCTGTCTATTTCCCAAATCCCTCCCATGTAGTGATATTTAAACTGATTCCACCGCCATCTCTCTCTGGCAGTGATGTTCACACCCACAGCACCCCTTTGTCATGGCGTAATGGAGATATGGAGATGTAAATGGGTAGAAGCTGTACATCCTGTCACTTCCAGCATGGGCTGCAAGTTTCCCCACGCTGGGCAGGGATCTAACACAGTGTTAATAAGCATCACACTGGGGTGGTGTACACAGTCCGACATGCTGGAAGGGTAACTGCTCCATGGTTACAGATCAATGCACTGGGGTGAAATACACAGTCCTACATGCTGGGAGGGTAACGGCTCGTGGTTTACAGATCAATGCATTGGGTTGGTGTACACAGTCCTCCATGCTGGCAGGATAACTGCTCCTGGTTTACAGATCAATGCACTGGAGTGGTGCACCCAGTCCTACATGCTGGAAGGGTAACTGCTCCTGGTTTACAGATCAATGCACTGGGGTGGTGCACACCTTCCTACATGCTGGGAGGGTATCTGCTCCTGTGTTACAGATCAATGCACTGGGGTGGTGTACACAGTCTTACATGCTGGGAGGTAACTGCTCCTTGTTTACCGATCAATGCAGTGGGGTGGTGTACACAGTCCTACATGCTGGCTGGGTAACTGCTCCTGGGTTACTGATCAATGCACTGAGGTGGTGCACAGTCGTACATACTGAGTGGGTAACTGCTTCTGGTTTACAGATCAATGCACTGGGGTGGGTTACACAGTTCTACATTTTGGGAGATAACTGCTCCTGATTTACAGGTCAATGCGCTGGTGTGGGGTACATAGTCAAACGTGTTGGGAAGGTAACTGCTCCTGGTTTACAGCTTAATTCACGGGTGATCACTGCACAGTTCGCTGTGCTGCTCAGACTGTTTGGTTGAGTTTTATGGATAATGCACTGCTTTGGTCTGCACAGCTCACAGTGCTGGGAAGATATCTAGTTTGGGTTTATAAATCAATGCACTGCTGTGATCTGCACACTCCTCCACTCTGGAAAGATTGCTGGGTTGTACTGAGCAGTACACTGGCCTGGTCTATACAGTGTTCTGCAGTGAACAGATATCTCCTCTGGGTTTATGGTGTCTGAGCTAGTTCTGTGAGGTGGATTGAGAATGTGGTATATCTAACCATTTCAGCTGATCTGGCAATGCTTTTAGTTCCCATTCCTGTGATTGGACCCTCCGTCTCTCACCCCATTAATGTTACAGAATGTCCATGCACAGTACATCATGTTGGTGGGGTGGGTACGGGGGGAATGTGATGGACAGGTCAAGGAGTCCCCGGAAAGTTCTGTCCCCTACATTCTAAAACTGACATTCCCCGGAACGTTCTGTCCCCAACATTCTATAACTGATATTCCCCGGAACGTTCTGCCCTGACATTCTACAACTTCTATTCCCCGGAGCGTCCTGCCCTGACATTCTATAACTGACATTTCGTGGAACGTTCTGTTCCGAACATTTTATAAATTACGTTCCCCAGAGCATTCTGTCCCCGACATTATATAACTGACATTCCCCGGAACGTTCTGTCCCTGACATTCTATAACTGACATTTCCTGGAACGTTCTTTCCCCAACATTCTATAACTGACATTCCGTGGAATATTCTATCCCTGACATTGTTTGTGAACGGTCGGACGTCAGTGAATTAAACAAATGATAAGATCCCGAGGGAAGAGATCCCATTCCAGGGAGACGGAGACAATGTTCCGAAGGCTCCTCAGTCAGTTAAAGGTGTGAACACGTTTTCCCCGCGTTGACATTTCTTCACGACACAGGATCGACCACAATTCAGACCAAAATACAGAAATTCCCAAACTCCGTTTGTCTTCAGGAAACTGGGGGAGAATCCTTCAGAACAGCAACTTATCCACCCTCCGTATTAGGAACTGGGAAGGAGTGACCTGTGTCTGTTCTCGAGTGATCGAGTGTGTGGGAAGTTTCCAGAAACCGTCTGTCCTTATGAGTGTGTCTCTGTGTGATTGGGGAGATAGGGTTTCCTGTGGTTTATGTCACATTTTTGTCAGTAATTCCGACCTTTCCATTTGTTATTCCAGCTCCAATTATTTTAATAAATCGCCGAATACAGGGACACATTTGAAAATCTCACTGGTCCCCAATCAAACGGGTCCTTTTGCCTCGAGGCTGATGGTTAATGGACTTGTTTTCCTTCCTTACAGTTAACGGAGTGACCATCTACGTCCTGCTTTATAAAGATTGTGGATTGTCTTCTTGTGTCAGACGTTACCTGGGGGCCATGGCCACGGCGGATCTCCTGGTCATTATCTTAGACCTGATACTGAGACACATTCCCATTGTTTATCGGGAACATTTTTATTTCCTGAGGGACTCTGTCCCGCTGTGTAATATCCACGCCGTCCTGCTTTATGCAGCCACTGACTGCTCTGTCTGGTTGACCGTCACTTTCACCTTTGATCGGTTTGTGGCCATTTGTTGCAAGAAGCTGAAAATTAAATATTGCAGTGAGAAAACGGCGGCTGTGGTTCTGGGAGCAGTGATTGTGCTGAGCTGTTTAAAGAACATTTTCTGGTATTTTATCCTCTCGGGTCAATATAGGCTGAGGAACGACCCCTGGTTTTGTGATGTAACAGACGCTGCTCTATTATCCAGTGTCTGGATCACAATCGAGTCTCTCCACCACATTCTCACCCCGTGTGTCCCATTTCTCCTGATTCTGCTGCTCAATGTTCTCACCGTCAGTGCTGAGCTGTTTAAAGAACATTTTCTGGTATTTTATCCTCTCGGGTCAATATAGGCTGAGGAACGACCCCTGGTTTTGTGATGTAACAGACGCTGCTCTATTATCCAGTGTCTGGATCACAATCGAGTCTCTCCACCACATTCTCACCCCGTGTGTCCCATTTCTCCTGATTCTGCTGCTCAATGTTCTCACCGTCAGACACATTTTAGTGACCAGCAGAGCCCGCAGGAGACTCCGCGCTCACACAAATGGGGACGCTCAGTCTGACACAGAAATGAGAAACCGAATAAAATCCATCATTTTACTGTTTGTGATCTCGGCCAATTTCATCCTGTTGTGGTCAACATTCATGCTGTATTCTATATGGGTACGGGTGATTGTTATTGTGGATACCTCTGTGTATATCCATCCCTTTGTGCAGGAACAATGCTTCATGCTGCAGCTCCTCAGTTGCTGCACAAACACCGCAATTTATGCCGTGACCCAGACTACGTTCAGACAGCAGCTGAAGATTGTGCTGAACTATCCCTTCATCCAAATCCATCCATCAATCAAATTCCCTCATTAATCACACCATCCGGGATTTTCTCATTTCAGTTCAGTGTTTCAGCAATGGAGCAGCCTGTCGCTATGGTAACAGACTGAGAGTGGCACCGGTTTGTCCATCCTAATCTCACAGGGGCAGTTCAATGTTTCTCATAACTCAGGTGCCAGTGAGAAAAAGCCCCATCCCAGTGACTGTACCATCACTTCCCTTTGTAAACAATTAAAATGGTCATTAAAGCATGCAAAGCAGCAGAGTGAACGACTTTGTTGTTTGTCTTTATGTTGGAAAAGCTCAGCTGGAGAGAGACAGACTCAGACCAAAGTCCTGGGCCACGGGGAAGGGGAGGGCACCGGTCCCTGAACTCAGAGCTGGGTTTAACTCCCTCTGTCCCCCCAGTCCAAACAGGCATCCCAATTTCCACTACCTACTCTTTCTCCTCAGTTGTCTCGCTCTTTCCCTTTTTCACCACATTTTTCTTTCACTTTCCCTCACCCCCCACACATTTCCCCAAACCCCGATTTCTCCAACTGCCTCCTCTCTTTCTTCTCCCTTCCCCCTCACTCTCACTCTCTTGCTGCCTCTTTCTCCCTCACGCAATTCCGTCTCTACCCCATTTCCCCCTCCTCACACCTCCCTAATCCACCATCCCACACGCAGCCTCACCATCAACACGCACACCCAGCCAATGGGTCCGAGGGAAAGAGAAGGACCAGGGAGACGGTTTGTGTCAGAGAGAGGGACAGAGTGAGGGAAAGGAGGGAGAGATATTCAGCCAAAGAGAAACGGAGGGAAGTGGGGAGAGAGAGAGAGACACTGAGGGAGCGTTATCGAGAGTGAGAGAAGGTGAAGAGAGAGTGAAGGAGAAGGGAGAAAGGGAGAGGGGCGGAATAAGGAAGACATAGAGGGAGAGACGGGACGAGAAAAAAACCAGGTGGAGAGAGAGATGGTGAGAGAGACGTAGTGCACAAAAGAGAAAAGTCTGTGTAAAGGGCGTGTCGAGAGAGAAGGGAGCGGGAGAGAGAGAGGGTAAGAGCAAGCGCGAGCACGAGGGGGCAAGAGAGGGCGAGGCAGAGAAAGAGAGGGGGAGCGAAACAGTTCAAGAGAGAGGGAGGGAGAAAAGGGACGAGAGAGAAGTGGGGGAACACTTGAGCGAGAGAGAGGGGAGGGCGAGAGAGGGGGAGTACGAGAGATGGGGAGGACGGGAGAGTGGAGGGGGAGATAGGGGAGGACGAGAGAGGCGAGTGGGTGAGAAAGTGGTGGGCGAGAGGGAGGGGAGGGCGTGAGAGGGAGGAGTGTAAGAGAGGGGAGAGCGTCAGAGAGGGGAGAGCGTGAGAGGGGGAGGGCGAGAGAGTGGAGAGGGAGAGAGACAGGGCAGACCTGAGGGGGTGGGCGGGAGTGGGAAGAGCGAGAGCGGGGAGAGCGAGAGAGAGAGGTGAGAGCGAGAGAGAGGGGGAGGGCGTGAAAGAGAAAGGGATGGTGAGAGAGAGGAGGGCCACAAAGGAAAGAGAGTTGTGTGTGAGATGGGTCGGTTGAGAGGGGGATGGCGAGAGAGGTGGAGAACGAGAGAGAGGGGAGGGCGAGAGTGGGTGGGCGAGAGTGGGGATGGGAGAGACAGAGGGAACAGCGAGAGTGGGGGAGGGAGAGAAAGTGGAGAGGGCGAGAGAGCGGAGGGCAAGAGAGGGGAGGGCAAGAGATGGGAGAGCAAGAGAGGGGAGGGCAAGTGTGGGGAGTGCAAGAGAGTGGGGAGCGAGAGAGAGGGGAGTGCGCGAGACGTGGAGGCCAGAGGTGAAGGACAGGAGTCGGGAGGGTGTGAGACGGGAAGTGGAGGGTTCGGAGGGCGAGAGAGGGGAGGGCGAGAGGGAGAGGGCGCGAGCGAGGGGGAGGGCGAGAGAGAGGGGAGGGCGCCAGAGGGGGTGGGCAAGAGTGCGGGTGGGAGAGAGAGAGGGAAAAGCGAGATTGGGGAGGGATAGAGAGTGGGGAGTGTGAGAGTGGGAAGGGCAAGATAGAGGAGGGCGAGAGAGGGGAGGGTGAGAGCGGGGAGAGCGAGAGAGGGGAGGGCGAGAGAGACGGGTGGGCGAGAGAGAGGAGTGGGCGAGAGAGGAAGAGGTCAAGAGAGGGTGGAATGGGAGACGGGAGGGTGAGATAGGGGAGCGGGAGAAATGGAAGGGCGAGAGAGGGAAGGGTGAGAGAGAGGGGAGGGGGAGGAAGGGGGAGGCGAGTGCGAAAGACGGGAAGGTGAAAGACGGGGAGGGAGAGAGAGGGGAGTGGGAAAGACAGGAGAGTCCGAGAGAGGGGAAATCGAGTGAGGGGAGAGTGACTGAGCGGAGGGCGAGAGAGGGGAGGGTGAAAGAGAAGTCGGGGAACGAGAGGAGGGCAAGGGATGGGAGGGGTCAGAGGCGAGGGCAAGATAGATGAGGGAGAGGGAGAATGGGGAGAGTGAGTGAGGAGATGGCGAGAGAGGGGAGGGTGAGAGAGGGGATGGCGAGAGAGTACTGAGCGAAAGAGTGGTGGGCGAGAGAGGGTAGGGCGAGAGAGGGTTGGGCGAGAGAGGGTTGGGCGAGAGAGAGAGGAGTGTGAGAGAGACGAGGTCGAGAGAGAGGAGGGCGACAGACGGGTTGGTGAGAGAGGGATGGGCGAGATAGGAAAGGGTGAGAGAAGGGTGGGAGAGAGAAGGGAGGGCGAGAGAGGGGAGGGCGAGAGTGGGGAGGGCGAGAGACGGGTGGGCAAGAGACGTGATGTCAAGCGATGGGAGCGCGAGAGAGGGGCACGCGAGAGATTGAAGAGCAAGAGATGGGAAGGCGAGAGAGGGGAAGGCGAGATGGGGAGGGTGAGAGACAGGAGGTTGAGAGAGGGGTTGGCGGGAGAGTAGTGGGAGAGAGTGATGAGGGTGAGAGAGAGGAGGGCGAGACAGGGGTTGACGAGAGAGGGGTGGACAAGAGAGGGGTGGGCAAGAGACGGAATGTGTAGCAATGGGAGGGTGACAGAGACGCGAGTGAGAGAGGGGAGGGCAAGAGAGGGGAGGGCGAGAGAGGGGAGGGTGAGAGACGGGTGGGCCAGAGAGATGAGGGTGAGAGAGAGAAGCGCGAGACAGGGGTGGGCGACAGAAGGTTGGGCGAGAGAAGGAGAGGCGAGAGAAGGAGAGGCGAGAGAAGGAGAGGCGAGAGAAGGGAGGGCGAGAGCGCGGTCGGCGATAGAGGGGTGGGCGAGAGACAGGAGGGTGAGAGACAGATGAGCAAGAGATGTGATGTCTAGCTCCAGAGGGGCGGGCGGGATTGGGGAGAGCTAGAGTGGGGAGGGCAAGAGAGGGGACGGTGACGGAGAGGAGTGTGAGAGAGAGGAATGGGAGAGAGAGGAGAGCGAGAGTGAGGAGGGCAAGAGTGGGGTATTCGAGTGAGTTGTGGGTGAGAGAGAGGTGGGCAACGAGAAGGGTGGGCGAGAGAGATGAGGGCGAGAGAGAGGAGATGAGGGCGAGAGTGAGGAGAGATGGGCGAGAAAGGGCTTTGTGTGTGAGAAATCACATCTCATGAACTTGAGTCATTTTCTTTGAAGTAACGACAAAGGGGATTGATAAGGGCAAAGCAGTGGAAATGATCTACATGGTCTTCAGTAAGGCGTTCAACAATGTGCCCCATGGGAGACTGGTTAGCAAGGTTAGATCTCACGGAATACAGAGAGAACTAGCCATTTGTATACAAAACTGGCTCAAAGGTAGTGGACAGAGGGTGGTGGTGGAAGGTTGCTTTTCAGACTGGAGAACTGTGAGCAGTGGGGTGTCACAAAGGATAGGTGCTGGATCCACGAATTTTCATAATTTATATAAATGATTTGGATGTGAATATAGGAAGTATTGTTTGTAAGATGACACCAAAATTGGAGTTGTAGTGGATAGTAAAGAGGATTACCTCAGATTACAACGCGATCTTGATCAGAAGGTTGAATGTGCTGAGGACTGGCAGATGGAGTTTAATTTAGATAAATGCGAGGAGCTGCATTTTGGGAAAGCAAATATTAGCAGGGTGTCTCCACTTAATGGTAAGGTCCTCGGGAGTGCTGCTAAACAAAGTGACCTTGAAGTGCAGGTTCATAGTTCCTTGAAAGCAGAATCGCAGGTAGATAGGATAGTGTAGAAAGTGTATAATATGCTTTCCTTTATTGGTCAGAGCACTGAACATAGGAGTTGGGGGGTCATATTGCGGCTGTACAGGACAATGGTTAGGTCACGCTTGGAATATTGCATGCAATTCTGGTCTTCTTCCTATCAAAACAATACTGTGAAACTGGAAAGGAGCCAGAAAAGTATTGCAAGCATGTTGCCAGGGTTGGACTATTCGAGCTACAGGGAGAGGCTGAATGCACCGTTTTCTCTGGAGCATCAGAGGCTGATGGATGACCTTTTAGAGGTATTGATAGAGTAAATACACAAGGTATTTTCCCTGCGGTGGGGAGGTGGGAGACAGAGTGGAGGGAAGGGGGACGGTTAGTTTGTAGATCTACAACACAACCCTATTCGTGTTTTGTACCTATCCCCTTCAATCCCTCTGAAGGGCTCAGAACAAGTGCACAGTACCTGGAAAGTAGAGCTTCAGGTTCATCAAGTGCTGAAGGTTGCATTTGGGACGCTGATCTTTATTGGTCTGTGCACTTATCAATACATGGACCTGGGTTCAATTCCACTGTCCTGGATTCATGTCTGTGACCACAGACGCGCAAGTCTCTGACCCTGACTACTGGATCCCCTGTCACTATAGCTCTGCCATTCTCCTTCCTCCCGTTCTGTGCAGCGGAGCTCTCTGTGGTGTCATGAACCTGGCTGTTGCTGATTTCCCTGAGAGTCCACCCCACCTGTCCCCCCCCCTTATAGAATCCCAAGCGGTGCACAATATCTGTTTAAGAAGGGGAATGATCACTGGGGAGTCCAGCACTTCCTTCCTGTGCCTTTTACTTGATCTGATGGTCATCCATTCCCTTTCTGCCTGTGTAACCCTCACCTGCAGTGTGACTAACTCACTAAAGTTGCCGTCCATAACATTCTCAATCTTGCTCCACAGTGAGTCCACTCTCAGCTTCAGGTCTGAAAAGCAGTTTCCCAGTGTCTGCAGATGGGCCTCCTTCTTGCATACATAGCCGTCAGGGACACTGGAAGCTTCACTTATTTCCCACATTGTGCAAGAGGAGCACATTACTGGTCTGAGGTCTCCTGTCACAACTTCTCTCTAGTTTCACCTCGTAACTCCCATTAGGAGAATTTAAATGAGCTAGCAACTTTCCTTCACTTCAAACATTTCCATTATAATCAAAATCCCCGAGCTTTACTTAAGTTGACATTTTATACTTTAAAAACTGTTTTAAAAAAATCTCAGCAGGTATCGCTTACAACTTTGTTTTTCCCATTGGGACCATTCAAATTTCTGAATGGCCTGAATTAAAACTGAAGCTGTGATTCACCTTCACCCTGTCTCCCCTCGCTCTGTTTACACCCAACTCCAAAACACTAATTGAGCCAAGCAGCCCTCACAGTGCAGTCCTGTCATTTTCGTTGTCTGCTCACAGCTGCACGGCCCTCAGCCTCCTGTACTATTCCAATGCATCTCAATGGGAGCTCAGGAACTGCATCTCATCTTTCAAATCAGCCCTTTGTATCCCCAGAGACAACTTGGCACTCAGCAGTTTCTGAATGAACAGAGTTGTCAGAACCTGAAACATTCCAATCGAAATGGTGCTGGAATTTCAGTCCATAAGGAATTTTAATGAGAAGTTTGCAGGGAATTGAAAATGAGGAGTTTACAGGTTAACATCATGAAGTGGGTGATTGTGTCTAAATCTGACAGTTCCTATTAAGAGACGAGGTGTAATTTGGATAAATCTGTGCTCCCTCTCAGGCCAATACCTCCTTCCACATCTGCAGGGCCCAGAATTGAGCACAAACACCAAGGGTGATCCAACCACGAATTTGAACATCTTTCTGCTTTTTGCTTGAAAAAAAACAGATACTTTCCCACAGGCAGAACAGAGACACTTTTCTCCTTACACAGTTAAATGTCAATGATATTCAGATCCTGATGACCCCGATGACGATAAAAAGTTGATTTTAAGATCCCTGTCACAATTCTTCTCAGTTAAAATCCTATAAAATGAATTCACAAAACAAAACTCAGTCACTACAGGCCGAACAGTAAAGACAAATATTTCTCTTGGTATGTGTTTGATGTGTAAATGCTCCTCTTCAAATCGCCCCGCTCCCCCCACACAAGACGAGCATATGTCCGTGGGCCTCGCTGTAACTTGACCCAAATAAAGATGGCGGCCATAACCCAGGACCAATCACCACCTGAGAGCCACAGCCATTTTCCCATCTGCTGTAAACGCGGGACCAAGAGTTTCTAATTCAGGGCCAACTACATGTACAGAGTGTAATTAAACCCTCCCAGTCTAAACTGATGCAACTCCCCTTTCCCATTTCCTCCTCCTGCATACACCAAGGACCTTTCTAGGTCCAGTGACCGTTCCTCAGAACCGACAGCACTTGCGAAAATTAGAATCCCAACAGTGTGGAAACAGGCCATTCGTCCCAACAAGTTCATTCTCACCCTCTGAAGAGTTGCTCAACCAAACCCATTCCCCGACCCTATTATTCTACATTTGTCCTGATGTATATCCCTGAACACTGCAGGAAATTTAGTTTGGCCAAATCATCTAACCTGCACATCTTTGAACTGCAGGAGATAGGGGTTAAAGTGTAAATATTAGGTGGGGTTAGAGCTCAAAAGAAACAGTAACATTTGGAAAGACAACGCAGTGGATAACGATTTGGCTGAGAGGGTGAATGGAGGAGACAGGAACCTGTGTCTGGCAGCATTCCAGTGGAGATGCTGGAAATGGCAGCTGATGATCTATGTTCTGCTGCAAAACAGACCCTGAGCCTCCAGTTGCCTGTCACTTTAGCACACAAATCTGTTCCCTGGCCAACATCTCTGTCTCATGCTTACTGCAGTGTTCCAGTGAAGCTTGATGCAAGCTGGAAGAACACTTAAGAACATATCAAAATGCCCCGTATTTCAAGGACTGCAATTTCCCCTCCCACGTGGTCAACAATACTCTCCAGTGTATCGCCACCACTTCCCGCATCTCTTCCACTGAACCAAACCTCTCCAACTTCAACACGGATAGATCACCCCCGGCCTCACCTTCCACCCAGATACAAAGCATCCTCCTCCGCCATTTCCACCACCTACAATCACATCCCACCAGAGATATATTTCCCCGACCATTTCTTTCAGCATTCCGCGGAGACCATTCCGAGTGAATTCCTAGTCACATCGATGCTCCCCACCAACACACACTCCACTCCCAGCACCTTCACTTGCCAATGCAAGAGGTGTAAAACCTGTGCCCACACCACCACCCCCACCTCACCTTCAAAGGATCCTTCCACATTCAGCAGAGATTTTCCAGAACATCCAAACACCTCACCTATTATGGCATTTGCTTTCGATGTTGTCTCATCTCCACTGGGGAGTCAGGGCACCAAATTGAGGAATGTTTCAGGCAACATTTCTGGGAAGCATGCACCATCTAACCCCACCATCCTGTGGCCGACCACTTTAACTTCCCTACCTACTCCGCCAAGGACATGCAAGTCCTGGGCCACCTGCACCACCAAATCCAGGCCACCCGATGTCTGGAGGAAGAAAACTTCATCTTCCACATTGGGACCCTTTAACCACCGAATCAAGGTTTTCTAATCTCCCCTCCCCTACCTTATCCCAGATCCAACCCTCCAACTCGACACCACCCTCTTGAGTAGTCCCACCTGTCAAGTTTCGTTTCCAATTATCCACTCCACCCTCTCTCCATTACCCTCCACCTACATCTACCTATTGCCTTCCTAGTCCCCTCCACCCCTCCACCCCCGCCTTCTCACCCAATCCCGGCATTCCTGATGAATGGAATATACCCCAAACGTCGAATCTCCTCTTCCTGGGATGCTGCCTGCTGTGCTTTTCCAGCGCCACACTTTAACGCAAGCTGGAAGAACAACACCTCATCTTCTACTTGGGGACCATGCACGCCTCTAGCCCCTGTATCAAATTCAATAATTTTAGGTCCTGAACTCTCCAATGTCCTCGCGCCCTAGCCTCTTAACCCACACACCAGGCCTTGTTATCACATAACCTACCATTACACATTACCTATGGTTAGCCACTAACAGTCACCAGAAACAGCTAATCATCCGTCCGCAGCCAAATCGTTATCCACTTCTTTGTCCAACTGCTCTCATCTCTTTGGAATCTATCACTACCTATCTTTTACTCCTTACCCCTTACCTTTTTCATATAAACTAGCATTTCTTTTCATTAACGTCAGTTCTGAGGAAGGGTCAGCAGATCCAAAATGTTAACTCTGATTTCTCTTCACAGATGTTGCCAGACCTGCTGAGCTTTGCCAGTCCCTTTTAATTGTTGTATGAGATTTACTGCATCCGCAGTACTTTTGGTTCTAATTTATCAACAATTTCTAATTCAGATCTAGCAGCCTAAAACCGTGCGTTTATAAACACTCAAAGTCCACAATAACTCCATTTCTTCCCAAGTCTCTCCCACTCCCTTCACACTCACTCAGTCCCCCCTCAGCGTGACACTGCGCCTGCACAGCTCATGGCCACGTGTTGGCCTGCTCGATCCACCCCAATTCACTCCCATTGGCTGGAGGATCACGCCTATTGGTCTGAAGCAGCTATCAATCACCCGGGACCCATTGTGACATGTGTGGGCTCCTCCCAAGATCATGGGATGCTGAGGGGTGACCTCATAGAGCTTTATAAAATCATGAGGAGTATGGATGGGAATAATAGACAAGGTCTTTTCCTTCAGGTGGGGCGGGGGTCTAGAACGAGAAGGTGTATGTTTAAGGTGAGAGGGGAAAGATTTAAAAGGGACCCAAGAGGCAACGTTTTTCACACTGAAAAAAGGGAAGTGGTGGAGTCTGGTACAATTACATCATTTGACATCTGGATGGGTAGGTGAATAGGAAGCGTGTAGAGGGATATGTGCCGAGTGTTGGCAAATGGGATTAGATTAGGTTGGGATATCTGGTCGGCATAGACCAGTTCGGCCAAAGTGTCAAATTCCATCTGTATGTCTCTATGACTCTGACCTGGGATGAGCTTCATCATTCACAGTGAATGGGGCAGTAACAGAGCACAAGGCTTTGGGGCTATTCAGCCCAATGTGGCTGTGCTCTCCTCCCTCTGGAGATGATGCCAGTCTATCCCACCTCAACTCCCATTTGTCTGTAGCTCTCCAAATCTTTCCTTAAAAAAGTGAAATTCCAAATTTGTTTTGACAGTAACTACTGAATCTGCATCCAGCTGTCGGTCAAACTATTTCAGATGCTCAGAAATTAATGAGTAAAATAATCCTCACGTTTTTAACCGGCATTATTAGCCAGTTACCTGAAAGTAGTTACTAAAAATTGTGACGTTAATATTTTTTTCCTCTGTCTCTCTGTAAACTAAATATCCTGGAAACAAATCTGCTCCTGGACAAAATCATTGTCTAACTTTCTCAGCTCCAAGGATAATTATCTGATCTTCTGCTCACTCTCCATAAAAGAGAAACCCATCTTAATTTTAGTAGTGCCATGAAGATGTACAGCAGAGAAACAGACCCTTCGATCCAACTTGTACATGCCGACCAGATATCCTAAATTAATCACATCCCAAATACCAGCTCTTGGCCTATATCCTTCTAAACTTTTGCTAGTCACGTACAACATTTCAAAGGCATAATTGGGTAATTGTACCAGCCTCCACACTTCCTCTGTCAGTTCATTCCATACACGTACCATCTTCAGCTGGAAACATTGCCCCTTAGATCCCTTTTAAATCTTTTCCCTCACACCTGAAGCCTGTGCCACCAAGCTTTGGACTCATATATCCAGGGAATAAGACCCTGGGATTTCATCCTATCCATGCCCATCACAAATGTATCTGATGCTCCAGAGAAAACAGCCCCAACCTATTCACCCTCTACCTATATAGCTCAAACCCTCAACCCTGGCAACAACTTTACGGATCTTTTCCAAACACTTTGAAGTTTCACAATATCATTCCGATAGCAGGAAGACCGGGACTGAAAGCACAATTCCAGAAGTGGCTGAATCTATGTGATGTGCAGCCGCAAAATGACGTACCAACTCCACTACTCAATGCACTGACCAATAAAGGCAAGTACCCCAAACACTTTCTTCACTCCCCTGTTTATGATTCCACTTTAAATAAACTGTGAACCTTCATTCCAACGTCTCTTTGTTCAGCAACACTCCCCAAGACCTTCCCATTAAGTGTATAATTCCTGCCCTCATTTGCTTTTCCAAAATGGAGCACTTCACATTTATCTGAAATAAATTGGACCTGACAATCCTCATCCCACTGGATTGAAGTCCCATTGTACTCTGAGGTAGCCTTCTTCGCTATCCAGTGAACCTCCAATTTTGATATCTGTTGTAAATCTAGTAACTTTACCTCATATATTCACATAGCAATCATTGATATAGATGATGAAAAGCAATGGACACAGCACCTATCCTTACACCATATTGCTCATCACAGGCCTCCAGTCCGAAAAAGCACTACCCTCCATCTCCAACCCTCCAGCAAAGTTGTATCCAAATAGCTAGTTCTCTCTGTATCCTATGGTGTCTAACTTGCTTACCAGTCTGTTATGTGGAACCATTTTGAATGTCTTTCTGAAGTCCAAGTTTTTGATTTATGTACAAAGCCATGCTGACTATCCCTCATCAATAGACAATAGACAGTAGGTGCAGGAGTAAGCCATTCAGCCCTTCGAGCCTGCACCACCATTCAATATGATCATGGCTGATCATTCCTAATCAGTATCCACTCCCAGCCTTATCTCCATAACCCTTGATTCAGCTATCTTTGAGAGCTGTATCCAACTCTTTCTTCAATGAATCCAGAGACTGGGTCTCCACAGTCCTCTGGGGCAGAGCATTCCACACAGCCACCACTCTCTGGGTGAAGAAGCTTCTCCTCATCTCTGTCCTAAATGGTGGACCTCGTATTTTTAAGCTGTGTCCTCTGGTTCGGCACTCACCCATCAGTGGAAACATGTTTCCTGCTGCCACAGGGTCCAATCCATTCATAATCTTATACGTCTGAATCAGATCCCCTCTCAGTCTTCTAAACTCAAGGGTATACAAGCCCAGTCGCTTCAGTCTTTCAGTGTAAGGTAATCCCTGCATTCCAGGAATTGACCTCGTGAACCTACGCTGCACTCCCTCAATAGCCAGAATGTCTTTCCTCAAATGTGTCGACCGGAACTGCACACAGTACTCCAGATGTAGTCTCGCCAGGGCCCTGTACAGCTGCAGAAGCACCTCTTTGCTTCTATACTCAATCCCTCTTGTTATGAAGGCCAGCATGCTATTGGCTTCTTCACTACCTGCCGTACCTGCATGCTTGCGTTCATTGACTGGTGTACAAGAACACCCTGATCTCTCTGTACTGCCTCTTTACCTAAATTAATTCCATTGAGGTAGTTATCTGCTTTCCTGTTCTTGCCACCAAAGTGGATAACCATACATTTATCCACATTAAACTGCATCTGCCATGCATCTGCCCACTCACTTAACTTGTCCAGGTCACCCTGTAATCTCCTAACATCCTCATCACATTTCACCCTGCCACCCAGCTTTGTATCATCAGCAAATTTGCTAATGTTATTGCTGATACCATCTTCTATATCATTAACATATATTGTAAAAAGCTGCGGTCCCAGCACGGATCCTTGCGGTACCCCACTGGTCACTGCCTGCCATTCCGAAAAGGAGCCGTTTATTACATAAACACCTGTCCTTCAGAATTCCTTCCAACACCTTGTCTGCCACTAACTTCAGGCTCACCAGTGTATTGTTCCCTAGACTTTCCTCCTCACCTTTCTCAAATAATGGCGCCTGTCTTGCGGCACCTCACCTGTGGCTATCGTTGATAGAAATATCTCAGCGAGGGGCCCGGCAATCACTTCCCTAACTTCTCACAAAGATTTGGGATACATCTGATCAGGTCCCACAGATGTACTCAGCTTTATGTATAAGACATCCAGTACAACCTCCTCTGTAAGATGGACAATTGTCAAGTTATCACTATTTATTTCTCTAAAGTCTCTAGCTCCCATATCCTCTTTCAGTAAAAGCTGACATGAAATCCTCGGATAGTATCTCTCCCACATTCTGTGGTTCCACAGACAGCCTTGCTGATTTTTTAGGGTCCCTATTCTCTGCCTGATTACTCTTTTGTCCTCAGTATTTTGTAGAATCTCTTTAGATTGTCCTTAAACCACTTTCCCCCCAAAGCTATCTCATGTATCCTTTTTGCTCTCCTGTTTTTCCCTCAGTTGTACTCCTCCTGCCCTGAAACTCCGAGGCATTCACTCAAACCCAGCTGTCTATACCTGCCATATCCCTCCATCATCTTTTTGACCAGACCCTCAATTTCTCTAGACACAGAGCATTCTCTACACATACCAGACTTGGCTTTAACAGGAACATACTGTCTCTGTACTCTTGTCTCATTTTCACAGGCCTATGGATGCAATGGCAGATGAGGACATGGAAACAGTCATTCTCAGTAAAGAGGTAGTGTTGGGAAAGATAATAGCCCAAAAGTACATGGATCTCCTGGCCGTGATGGAATGCATCCCAGGGGACTAAAAGAGATGGTTAAGGGTCTATTGTCTTTCCTTGCTAGAGGGATGGTTATGCTGCAGTTGTACAGGGTGCTGGCGAGACCACACCTGGAGTACTGTGTACAGGTTTGATATCCTTCCTTCAGCAAGGATGTAATAAGACTGGAGGGGGTGCAGAGGAGGGTCACTAGTTTGAATCGGGAGTTGAGAAGGTTGGTGTATGTGGAGAGACTGAATAGACTGGGACTATACTTGTTGGAATTTAGAAGAATGGGAGGTTGTATTGGAAAAATTAAAATTAAGAAGGGAATAGATAAGATAGAAGCAGGGGGGTTATTTCCATTGCGGGCGGGTCAACCTGGAGAGCATTGCGTCAAAATAAGGGGTTATCTAATTTAAGACAGAGTTGAGGAGGAACTTCTTCAGCTAAAGGGTTATGAATCTGTGTAATTCCCTGAGTGTAGCAGTTGACGTTATCAACTGGAATGTCTTTAAGACAAAATGTAGATTTGCAAACAGGAAAGGAATTAAGGGTTATGTTGAGAGAGCAGGAAAGTAGAGCTGAGGCCATGAAAAGATCAGCTCTGATCTTATTGAATGGCAGTGCAGGCTTGAGGAACCAGATGGCCTACTCCTGTTCCTATTTCTTTTCTTCTTATGTTGCCACTTTCCAGCCGTCCCTTTACCTGGTGTTGCAAAGAAATATTGAATGTTCTCGCCTTGTACCGTCAAAATTAATCTTTGTCCAATTTTGAACAAGAACTTTTAGATCTGGTCTATTATTTTCTGCAACTATTTTAAAACTAGTAGAATTATCGGCAGAGAATCGCAAGTGTGGAGCAGGACATTCGGCCCATCACATCCACGCTGATCCTCAGATGCTCCTATCTTACCCCTGCAACGCTGCATTTCCATGGCCAACCCACCTAGCCTGCACATCCCTGAACACTGTAGGCAGTTTATTATGGCCAATCCACCCAACCTGCACATCCCTGAACAATATGGGCAATTCAGCCTGGATTATCCACCCAATCTGCATATCTCTGGACTGCGACAGGAAACCAGAGCACTTGGAAGAAACCCACACAGATAACCTCAATAAGGTGATCATTCTGTTCTTATTTCCCAGTTCTACACAAGTAATTTCAACGGGCGAACCCCCATGAATATCTTCCCTAAGCACAACAAAAATGTTATCCCTAATCAGAAACACCATTCCACCTTCTCTCTTATCTCCATTTCTATCCTTCCTCTTACATCTATTCTCTGGAACATTATGTTCCCTGTCCTTTCCAACCTAAGCCACGTTTCTGTAATACCCACTATATCACAGTACCGTGTTCAAAATCATTCCTTAAGCTCATCTGCTTTCCTTGTAAAACCTTTTGCTTTGAAATAAATGCAGTGCAATGCTATCAAAAGGACAGATGGGCACGGGGGATAGTAGGGGAGATATAGCCCAGTTGGTGAGGGATGACGTTCAGCCCCCTGCGAAGGGGGATGCACAGAATCAGGAGATGTAGAGTCAGATTGGAGGGTGGCTAATGTTGTCCCACTTGTCAAGAAAGGTGGGAGAGAGAAAACAAGGAATTAGAGACCGGTTAGCCTGATATCAGTGGTGAGAAAGATGCTGGATCAATTTTAAAATATGAAATTATGGCTCATTTAGATAGCAGTAATAGGATTTGTCAAAGTCAGCAAGGTTTTACAAAGGGGAATATACTGACCTGGATTGAAAATTGGCTGGCTGACAGGAAGCAAAGAGTAGTGATAAACGCTTCCTTATGGCAGGCAGTGACTCGTGGGGTAGCACAAGGTTCGGTGATGGGACCGCAGCTATTTACAATATACATTAATAATATAGATGAACATATTAAAAGTAATATTAGTAAGTTTGCTGAAGACACAAAGCTGGTTGGCAGGGTAAAATGTGAGGACGATATTAGGAGAATACAGGTAACTTGGACAGGCTAGGTGAGTGGACGGATGCATAGCAGATGCAATTTAATGTGGATGAATGTGTGGTTATCCACTTTGTCGGCAAGAACAGGAAGGCAGATTACTATCTAAAAGGAGTCAAGTTTGGTAAAGGGGAAGTACAACGAGATCTAGGTATTCTTGTACATCAGTCAATGAAAGCAAGCATGCTGGTACAGCAGGTAATGAAGAAAGCTCACTGGATGCTGGCCCTCATAACAAGAGGAATTGAAGATAGGAGCAAAGAGGTCCTTCTGCAGTTGTACACGGCCCTGGTAAGACTGCACCTGGAGTATTATGTGCAGTTTTGGTCTCCACATTTGAGGAAGAGCATTGTGCCTATTGAGGGAGTGTTGGGTAGGTTCACAAGGTCAATTCCCCGAATGGCGGAATGATCATATGTTGAAAGATTGGAGCGACTGAGCTTGTATACACTTGGGTTTAGAAGAATGAGATGGGATCTGATAGAGACCTAAAAGATTATTAAAGGGTTGGACACTCTGGAGGCGGGAATCATGTTTCCACGGATGGGTGAGTCCAGAGCCAGAGGGCACAGTTTAACAATAAATGAGAGGCCATTTAGTACAGAGTTAAGGAGAAACGTCTTCACCCAGAGAGTAGTAGACACATGGAATGCACTGCCCCAGAAGGCAGTGGAGGCCAAGTCTCTGGATACTTTCAAGTAAGAGAGAGATGGATCGAGCTGTTAAAGATAATGGAATCAAATGTTACGGAGAGAAGACAGGAACAGGATACTGATTGTGGATGATCAGCCATGATCACAATGAACAGTGGTGCTGACTCAAAGGGCAGAATGGCCTATTCCTGCATCTATTTTCTATGGTACCTTGTCAATCCTACCTCGTTCTGTGCCTTGCCCTTGCCTGCCTTGCCTGTCTAACATCTCAACTGTCCCAGCCTCAGACTTACCTCCTTTCTCACTTACTCTTTAGGTTTACCCCCACACCCTCACTGGTTTAATGCCTCCCGAATAGCACTGGCAAATCTCCCTGATTGGATATTAGATACCTTCTAATTCAAGTGTAATCCATGCTTCTTATGCACGTCAATTCTACCCCAGCAGAGATTAAAATAATCCAAAAACGTGAATCCTTCTCCACTGTATCAGATCCTTGGCCACGCATTCATCTGCTCTAACTTGCTTTTCCGACTCTAACTAGCATGTGGCACCGGGAGTAATCTAGATGTTACTCCCCACAAGGACCTGTTTATTATATCCCAGGCTAATTTGCTATATCCTCTCATCAGGAATTCATCCTTTTCTCTTACGTCATTGGTACAAGTGTACAGCGACCTCCCACTGATCATTCTCCCCTTTCAGAATATTCTGCAACCTGGGAGCTATCCTTCACCCAGACCGTAGGGAGGCACCACCCCATTCTGTGCTGCAGACTAGACAGCCCCCTATCACCAGCGATCGTCTGGAACCTGATATACGTCACATTACTCTAGATTCATAACTTGACTGTCAGTGCGATATTCCCCTGAGAGTGTGACCCCTGATGCTTTCCAAAACAGTATACTTGTTTGAGATGGAAACAACCACAGGAGAGTCCTGCACTACTTGCCCTCCACTCCTCCCTTTCTGAGAGGAAACCCATCCACCTGACTGGATTGGCAGTTGTCCTACCTTTCTGAAACATCCACCTATCACACCCTAGACTCCTGTAAATTCTTCATTACTTTTAACCATCGCTCCATCTAATCCATGAAATCCTACAGGATTTGCATCCTCACTTCCTGCAAACAATAAGTATCATTGAAACTTTCCTTAATCTCCTACATCCAATAGGAAGAGCACATCACTGTACAAATGGCCGTCTCTGCATGTTAACAGTCCACAGACCCAGAAAAAGGCACACAGTCTTACAGCTTTACAAAACACTACTCTAGAATAAATTAGTACCAATATTTTATATTAACAAAACTTAATCAAAGTATATTTATAGAAATAAACCGTCGCCCTACTGAATGTTGTAGTTTTACTAAAATAAAACAGACTAAAATTTATCTTTGAATAGACCTAAATCCACTGGGCTGTGAGTAACAGATGAACAGCACTAAAGAGAACCTTTGGTCAAATTTGTCCATGTCGACCAGATATCCGAACCTAATCTTATCCCTCTTGCCAGCATCTGAGTCATATCCCTCTAAATCTTTCCTATTCATGTCAAATATCCAAATGCCTTTAAAATGCTATAGTTGTCAGCCTCCACAACTTCTTCTGGCAGCTCATTCTATACACACACCTCTCTCCGCGTGAAAATCTTTCTCCTTAGTTCCCTTTTATATTCTTCCCCTCTCACCCTCAACCTCTGCTCTCTATTTCTGGACTTACCTACTCAGGGAAAAGAGCGTGTTTTCTTAACCTATCCATACTACTAATGATTTTATAAACCACTATGGAGGTCACCCCTCTGTCTCGGATGCTCCAGGGAAAGAAAGCCCCAGCCTTTTTGCTCTCTTCCTGCAGCTCAAACCCCCCAATCCTGGCAAGATGAGCATGTATTCTTTTTGAACCCTTTCAAATTTCACAACATCCATCCGATTGGTGGAGAACAGAATTGCATGCAATATTCCAAAAGAGGCCGAACCAATGTCCTGTACATGACCTTCCAACTTCTATACTCAATGCTCTGATCAATAAAGGAATGTATTCCAAACACTTTCTTCAATATCCTATCTACCTGCAACTCTACGTTCAAGGAAATATGAACCTGCACTGCAAGGTATCTTTGTTCATCAACACTATCTCGGAATTTGCCACTAAGTGTATCAGTCCTGTTAAGATTTCCTTTAGCAAAATGCCTCACGTCACATTTATCTGAATTAAACTCCATCTGCCACTTCTCACCCATCTGAACCACATCCTGTTGTAATCTGAGTTGACCCTCTTCGCTGTCTCCAGTTTGGGTGTCATTTGCAAACTTACTAACTATACCTCCTATGCTCATATCTAAATCATGTATATATAAACGACAAAAAGTAGTGGACCCAGGACTGATCCTCGCGGCACTCCACTGGTCACATGCCGCCAATCTGAAAAACAACCCTGCACCTGTCTTCTACATTTGAGCCAGTTCAGTATCTAAACGGCTAGTTCTCCCTATATTCCATGAGATCTAAACTTGCTAACCAATCTTCCATGGGAAAGCTTGTCCAGCGCCTTACTGAATTCCATAGATCATGTCCACCTCTCTGCCCTCATCAATCCTCTTTGATACATCTTCAAATCACTCAATCAAGTTTGTGAGACATGATTTCCCATGCACATAGTCATGCTGACTATCACTAATCAGTCCTTGCTTTTCAGAATACACGCGCATCTTTTTTCTCAGTATTCCCTCCAACAACTTACCTAGCATCAATGTCAGGCTCACCGGTCGATAGTTCCCTGGTTTGTCCTTACCACCTTTCATAAATAGCGGCACCACGTTAACAAACCTCTAGTCTTTCGGCATCTCACCTGTGATAATCGATTATACAAATATCTCAGCAAAAGCCCGACAATCGCATTCCCAGAATCCCACAGAGCTCTAGGGTACACCGGATCAGGTGCTGGCGAGTAACCAAGCTTTACAGGTTACAGGACACCCAGCACGTCTTCCTCTGTAAGATGGACATATTCAACATGTCGACATTTATTTCCCACATTCTATATTGCCCATGTCGTTCTCCACAGTAAAGACTGATGCAAAATATTCAGTTAGTATCTCTCCCATCTCCTGTGGCTCCACGCGTAGGCTGCTTTGCTGATCATTGAGGAGCATTATTCTCGCTGGAGTTACCCTTTTGTTTTTAATTTGTTTACAAACACCATTGGGATTATTTATAACCCTATTTGCCAAAGCTACCTCATGTCCCCTCTTTGCCCTTCCCATTTCCCTCTTAAGTATACTTCTACTGTCTTTAACGCTCAGCGTTTTTTGGGATTTTTGGCTTGGAGTAAATGCAAAATATTGCATCTTGAAAAAAAAACAAATGAGGGCAGACTTTCACTAATTAAAAACAGGGCTTCGAGTAGTGATATGGAACAAAGAGACCGAGGGGTTTGGGTCTTTCAAGTCTGTGTCACATATAGACAGGTGTTTAAGAAGGTGCTTAGCACACTTGACTTCATTGGGGAGGCCTTTTGTGGAATTCTGTGTCCAGTTCTGGTCATTCGGATGTCGGGAGGACATTATAAAGTTGGAGCAGATTCAGAAGAGATTTACCAGGATGTTGATGGAAATGGATAGCTTGAATTATAAGCAAAGACTGGATAGGCTGTGACTTTTTTCAATGACTGGCAGGAGGCTCAGGTGTGACCTTATTAAACGTTTCTCAAATCATGGAGGGGTGGTATCAGTAATGTGAACAGAAGGTGTCCTTTAAAGGAAGGGACGCGATTCAAGACTGGGTACAGATCTTTTAAGGTGACAGCAGAACGGCTTTAAAAAAGTGTTCGGAATTTGTTGTTTATTTTTTTTCAGACAATGCTTTATGTGTGGAGTGAACTATCAGAGGAAGTGGTAATTGTGAATCAAATTACAATTTTAGGGTGGCACAGTGGCTCAGTGATTAGCACTGCTGCCAGGGCCCCAGGTTCGATTCCAGCTTTGGACAATTGCCTCTGTGGGACTTGCACATTCTCCCAGTGTCTGCATGGGTCTCTTCCAGGTGCTCCAGTTTCCTCCCTAATGAGAGAGCATCCCTATGGTCTGGTAGGACAATGCTGCCTTTACCTTTACACAGTGATGCCACTGTGTCTCTGGGGTTGGGAGAGGGAATGCTGAAGGTGGTTGGTGGGGCACCACTCAGGCACAATGCTTTGTCCTGGAGGATGTTCACTTTCTTTAATAGTGTTGGTGTCTTCACTGTTGCAGGCAAGTGGAGAATGTTCCAACACAATCCTGATTTGTATCTTATAGAGAGCAAACAGACATTGGGGAATCAGAAGTTTGGGGAAACTGAGGTTGTTCTCCTTGTAGCAAAGACAATTGCGAGGAGCTGTGACCGAGGGGTTTAGAAAAGTTACACGTTATAATCATAAACCTTACACCCATCAGCTCATGACACAAGGATTACAGGACACACATTAAAGATGTGAGAAGATTCAAAGTAAAACGGTTATGCAGCAAATGGGATTCAGATGGAATATAATACTCGCACACAATGCGAATATCCAGGTCCTGATGAAGGGACAAATTCAATCAGAGTCTGGTGTTACAATGACTGAGGTTACCATCTGAATCTCCTCCTGTAGTATCCTGTAATACAAGTTTACAAAATCCATCACTGTCAGTTCAGGTTAGAAACTCACACCATTCCCTCCTCCTGGCCCGGGATGACTGGACACATTATCCGTTGTGGAGGTCGGTAGTCAGTTCAGGGGGAAATCTCTATGTGGGTTTCTATGAGTTTTCACCTTGGGACTTCATGTGACTGAACAAGGCAGATCCCTGTTCACACATGGGACAGAAATTTCCAAGAGTCAGCGAGATGTGCAGAACAGGATTTGCTTCTTTTTTATTGCCTTCCGTGCTGCTCCTGTGCATCATCAATAAGACATGGGTGGGGGGGGGCGGGGCGGGGTGGGGGCGTGGTGGTGGTGGTGAAAGGCTCAAGCATCTCGATGGGCAAGTTGCCTCCATTGTGAACAATGGGCAGTAAGCTCCTCCCATAGAGTATCTCTAAAAACAGAGCAACTCTGCATGCTTCACACTGCCATGTGCTCCCAGTAAATGTTTTGAAGAATGGGGGAGGTGGGCAGAGGGGTGGGGTTGAGGGCGGTCGGGGGAGGTGGAGGGGGGGAGGTGGAGGGGTGGTTGGAGGCGAAGGAGGTATGGAGGGAGGGAAGGGTGAGGGGAGAGGGGTGAGGGTGGTGGGAGAGGAGGGAGGGAGGGGGAGGGATGGTAGGGAGGGTGGGGAGGATGCGAGGGAGGGTGGGGAGAGCGTGGAAGGTGGAGTTGAGAGGGGGAAGAATGATGGGGAGGAGGGAAGAGGGGGAAGGGAGAGGGGGAAGGGGGAGAGAGGGGGAGGATGTGGAGGGGAGGGGGAGGGGTAGGGAGATAGGGAGCGGGTAGGGAGGGGCAGAGGGAGGGGTGGAGGGAGTGGAGGGGAGGAAGGTTGGAGGGGAGGGAGGGACTGGAGGGAGGGGGTGGAAGGGGGAGGTGGGGAGAGGGGGAGAGGGGGAGGTGGATGAGGGAGGGGAGGGGAGGGAAGGGGAGGGGGAGATTAGGGGAGGGGGGAATGGAGGGGGAAGGGGAGGGAGGGAGAGTGGGAGGGTGGAAGGGGAGGGTCGAAGAGGGAGCTGGGAGGTGGTGGGAGGGGGAACTTGTAGAAAACGCATAACTGTAAACTTCTAAGAGGATTGTGAAGAGAGAGATACACAGGAGAACGGGACAACAAGTCGTAAGATGGAGTATAATTTGGGAAAATGGGAAGTCGGACATTTTGGAGGAGATAATAAATGAACAGAGTGCTATTTAAATGGTGCAAACTGTAGAAAGCTGCACCAAAAGGGACCAGGGAGTAATTGTGCAGGAAACACAGAAAGCTCGCAGATTCTGGGTCAGTCACGAAATCAAGGGTTCTGTTTCAGATTCATCAAGTTTAAGGTAACACCGACACGGATAAGGGGTTTCGGCAGCAATGGAGATGGGGTGAGGTGGAGACACGCAACATTTTACAGATTGGAATTCCTGGTGTTTGTGATTTTGTAGATTTCTGATCAGAAGGTCACCTTGGGGTCAGAATATGGGAGCAATATTGTGAAGAGTCTACTTCTACCTCAGACTGCACCCAGTGAGAGGGAGGGGCTCAGCAGTAAGGGAAATGAATAGCAACTGACGGCAACGGGTTTAACTATTGCAATGTTTCATTGAAGGAAATTGCAACTAATTGAGTAATGGGAGTGTGATGAGCAGTTTGATAACTGAGTAACAGAGGAGCAATGGAGAGGGATGATGGGGAGGGAGAGCTTGGCATTGACAGTGTACATGTGAAACCTAACACAGTGCTTTTGGACGATGTCACCTCCTGGCAGTATGTAGGTAAGATGCTGGAGGGCCCAAGGATAGATCCTTGAGGGACACCAAATATAAAGAATTCAGAAAGGAAATGGACAGTGGAGATGGAGCACGATTTACAAATGATGGTGAGGTCAAATGTTAATTTTTTTTGCAGAATGGATGAGAAGGACATAACCAGAAAAGACAGACATACAGAACAAGGAACAATACCTGTGAATCCTGATGAGGAGGAGGAGCAGGAAACAGATTTGGAATATCTGTCGTTTAGCGAGATTAATAAAAGCTCAAGATGAGCTCTGATAAGGTTTGACAAGAGACTGTAGTAAGATGCAAGTTTGGGACAAAAATCAAGAGTACCATGTGAGGCAGTTTGTCTCGGTGGGCGAGTGAGAGAGAGGGAAGCAGCAGAGGCAGCTGATCGGATTGTCTCAGTCTTAGTGACAGAGAAACTCAACGTGCTCCTTGCTCTTGTTGTTGGAGAGAAGGATGAAGGAGACAGGATGATGGAATGTATTTTTTAAAGAAACAAAACCAGGGTTATTGATATTTAAAATGAATGAACAAACCTAATGTATTTAATTTTAATCCAGAATAATAAAATGTACAACTGAAGTCCTTGTTCAAATCCCAGCCTGGCAGATGGTAGAATCTGAATTCAAGAAAAAAATAACTGGAATTAGGAATCTCCTGATCTCCATGGAACTATTGTCAATGGCGAAAAAAATCCTGCCAACCTGACAGTCGCCCATCAAGCTACTCACTGCATTAATCACTGCAGAGTCTCAACAAAGGAATGAAACTGTATGGACCACTTGGAATCTAACATGGCATTAGGAAATATAACCGCAGAATTAGCCCTCTCGACTCTGCAATATCCTGCTCACTAACATGGGTTTTTTGTTGTGCCAAAACGTGGTGAACTGTCTCACAGACTAGTCAAGGAACAGCCTGACATAGACATACTCACAGAGTCATCCCTTACAGATAATGGCCAGACACCACCATCACCATCCCTAGATATCGAGAGTGTGATGATGGAAAAGCACAACAGGTCAGGCTGCATCCGAGGAGCTGGAAAATCGACGTTTCGAGCCTAAGCCCTTCATTATCCTGGCCTGCTGTGCTTTTCCAGCACCACACTGTAGACTCTGATCTCCAGCATTTGCAGTTTTCACTTTCTCCTGAAATCTCTGGATATGTCCTGTACCACCAGCAGGACAGACCAGGCAGAGTTGATGGCACAGTAGTGTACACACAGGAACCATTTGCCCTGGGAGTACTCAGCATTGACTTTGGACACCAGGAAGTCTCATGGCTTCTGCTCATTACCACGTACCGTGTTCCCACAGCTGATGAATCAGTGCTCCTCCTTGTTGAATGACGCTTGGAGGAAGCACTGAGGCAATAAAATGTTGACAACCGTACTCTGGGTACAGGTTTTGCAATGTCCTCGACCAAGAGTAGCTCAGCAGCAGGATTACTGACTGAGCTGGTCGGGTCCTCAAGGACATAGCTGCTCAACTGGGTTTGTAGCAGGTGGTAACGGAACCAGCAAGAGGCAAACATATACTAGATCTTATCGGAAGGAATCTACCAGCTGCAAATTCATCTGTCCATGATAGTATTGGTAAGAGCGACCATCCCACAGTCTTTTTGGAGACAAAGCCTCACCTTAGAGTTGAGAAAAAACGTCCATTGTGCTGAGTGCAACGATCACCGTGCTAAATGGGACAGATGTAGGAACACAAACTGGATCTCTCTGAGGCACTGTGGGAGAACAACAGCAGCAGAACTGTACTCCAGCACAATCTTTAATCTCATGGGTTTGTACATCCCGCATTCACCCATCACAAAGGACAGGAAAGGACGGCATCCGATGAGCAGCACCAGGCATACCTAAAAATGAAGTGCCAACCTGGTGAAGCTACCAAGCAGGACTATCTGCATATCAAACAACATCAGCAGCAAGCAACAGAGCGAAGGGACCACACAATCAATGGATCAGATCAGAGCTCTGCAGTTCTGCCACACCCAGTTGTTAATGGTAATGGCCAATTAAACAGGAAGCACCACAGATATCCCCACCCTTACTGAAGGAGGGGTTTCACACATCCATGCAAAAGATAAGATGACAGCATTTGCAGCAATTTTCAACCAGATGCATCTCAGCATTCTCCAGTTGTTCCTAACGTCACAGATCAATTGGCTTTAAGCCAGATCAATTTAGTTCAATAAGATCCAGAAATGGCTAAGTAGTGTAAAGGCTATGGGTCCTGCTAACATTCTGGCAATAATACTGATAGCTTGTGATCCAGAACTTACCACTCACCAAACCACGTACCGTTCCAGCACTGGCATCGACTGACAGTATGGAACACAAAAACACAAGGCAAATCCAACCCAGGCAATTTCCGTCTGTCAGTCACACTCGATCAGCAGTAAAGTGATGGAAGTAGTCATCAACAGGGCTATCAAGAAGCAGCTGCTCAGCAACAGCCAGCTGAGTGACACTCATTTTAGGCTCCTCCATGGCCACTCAGCTCCCGATTGCGTTACCGCCTGATTCACAACCTGACAACCAGCTGAATGCCAGAGGTGATGTGAGAGTGACAGCCCAATCCCATTCCAATACGACTATTTCTAGCTGATTCCATCCTCATCTCAGCTCATATACTGAAAGTCTCGTCCATCGTGTGTTATCTCCAGACTTAATTATCCAAACTCCTGGCCAGCATCCCAAATTCAACCTCCCTGTAATCTCAAGAAAAATTGAAAGCTATATCTCCCACGTGCTCACTTCTCCCCAAACATGTTCATCTCTCAAAAGGCTTCTATTCATAAGCAACAATTTACAATTCTCATTCTTTATTTGATTCCTGGCTGTGATCATCCCTAGCTCCCTGCACCACACATCCTTTAAGGCCTCAACAACCCATTTTCTTCTAGACTCCCAAAGATTTGTTAAATCCTTACTTCAACTGTGTGGCTGATTCTACAGTTGCTAACGCACCATTATCTGGAATTTGCAGACAATACCCCACAGGTCTGGTTTCCATCGTTAAGACAAACCTCAACACATTTTTTTTTGCAATGCTTTTGGTCACTGATCTAATAACTCCAACTCTGGCCTTATATCTAACGTTCTCAACAGTACTTTTGTGAAATTATAAGCATGATAATAAAACTACAAACTATTCTTGATTTGGACATTATCTTCAAATCATCACTGTTGCTGTAATGAATAATCTGTAATGTCGCGTACCCAACCACATTGTGGGAGCACCTTCACCACACAAACTGCAGCTGTACAATAACGTCAAACATCACACTCTCCCAAGGCAACAGGGCTTTGGCATTAATCACTGGTATCTGTGGAAGGGGAAGCACAATTGATGTTTCAGGGAATGCAAAATGGATTACAGGGACTGAAAATGGTGCAGAATTTGATCGTCAGAAAATGAAGGAAAATACACTTGCTTATTGAAAAAGAGTAATTCTAGATGTTAAAAATATTCAAGAAAAAAGTAAGCTGATAATAGAGCAGCAGACGGTCAGTGCCTGGGCCTCAGTGAAAAACTCATTTACAAAGTCACGATTTGGAGATGCCAGTGTTGGACCTGGGTGTAATCAGTTAAAAATCACACAGCACCAGGTTGTATTCCAACAGGCTTAATTGGAAGCACACTAGCTTTCGGAGTGACAATCACCTGATGAAGGAGCGTCGTTCAGAAAGCTAGTGTGCTTCCAATTAAACTCATTTACAAAGGGTCTATGAAAGTAATAATACAGTACTAAACAGACCAAAAATACACCCATGGTTCGAGACTGAGGAAGCTAGATATTGACAAAGTGGTCATGAGGGAGCCCAGAGGTGAATCAGAGCAGTATTGGCCGCAATGATCCCAATGACTCTCGACCACAGAAAGGCTGCACATGCGCCTGGCTGCACCTTGCCCCCTACAAAGATGCTTGCCGCGCACATGTCCAGTGAATCGTTGTCCCGAATAAAGATGGGGCGCTCACTCAGGCCTGCAGCTGCGCTGAGGCCAATGCTCATTTACTACAAACACGGGACGGGGACGTTCAAATTTCTGTTTTCCGACGTGCACAATCTGTTTGTAAAACCTCTCCGCTCACAGCAACACAGTTTTTTCTCCCTTTATTTCTTTCCATACCTTATCCTTTTTCTCCATAACTTCCTGAGCATTCAAGGAATATGAGCAGGAGTAGGCAAATCATCCCTTTCAGCTTGTTCCCCCATTCTATCAGGTCATGACTGGGCCAACCTGAACACCTTTTTTGTGCTTGATCCGCATAGCTCTCACCTGCTCAATATTTCAAAAATCTCTCTGCCCTCTTTTAAAATCAATTGAGGTAGAATCATAGATTCCCTACTGTGTGGAAACAGGCCCTTCAACCCAACAAGCCAGAACAACCCTCCGAAGAGTAACCCAACCATTCCCCTCCCGCATTTAACTTGCACAATTCTTTGGGCGAGAAATATTCCAGCCATTCACTGAAAGAAAAAAAAGTCTTGACTTTTTTTCTAAAATGAATGTTCCCTTATGTAATGTCCCCTGCTTTGAGACTTCACTGGTGCTCAAAGGTCTAGTCAACATCTACTCTGTCAAGCTCCTCAGAAAGTTGTTTCCATAAGATCACTCCTGCTTATTTATTCTTGATAAGTCAACCCTTTCATCCTCGAAGCAGCTAATTGAATCTTTTTTAAATGGTCTCCGATGTTGGTTTATCCTTTATTAAATATGGGAGCTAACATTGCAGACAGCACTGCAAGTGAGGACTCAGCAACAACCACTGTGGTTCACCAATCCTCAATCCATGCTAATACATTACTCCAATACCATGAGCTCCTCAATTCTGCAATTAACTGTTATGTAGCACCTTATCATTTGCATTTTTAAAATCCAAATACGGACATCAATGGATTGCCCTTTATCAGCCCTGCTTGTTATCTCCTCAATGAACTTTTGGAAATTTGTCAAATATAGTTTCTCTTTCACAAAACCCAGTCTATCATGTTAAATGATAAGCTTTTATAAATGCCCTGCAATTTCTTACTTTAATATTCAACACTGAAGCTTCTTTCAATAGATTTGCTCAAAATGATTCCCCTCTCTTAAATCCATGCGGACTCTGTCCAATGCTGTCACTGTTCAGTCAGAAACTTGACTATACTCCAATATAGTTAGTAAATGTATCTCTGTTTATTTTTAAAAAATCGATTACTTATGAATGCTGGACCCATGCAATGTCAATGAATTAGTGACTCTGAATTTGGGTTATAATGTTTTTTTTCTGTTAATTCCTTTTCGTACTGTGTTATGTAGACAGCACCATTTGATCACTCTTAATTGTGAGTAACTTTGAAAATGATACATTTTAAAAATGACGTCCCAAAATGCTGCCTCATTATTGTGCAAGGAGGATTTTGCATTCAATAGTTTGCAGATAAAATTGAATAGATTTTTGCTGCAATTTGGCCAGACTGCAGGTAACACAAAAGTGGCAACTCTGCTCTCAAATTCTGACTTGACACTGCCCAAGGCGAAACTAATGGGACTTCACTTTGCCATTCTTGTTCAACAGCTTTATTTCCAGGTTTAATCCAATAATCATTCTAGAGCTTGTAATTTTAGACAACTTCTCTTTTAGGTACATACTGAAATGTTGCACTGAATTGTACCAAATCTGAAATTAGTCTCTAATCGGATAGTAATGTGCTCTGAACCTTCGACGGATGTATTGGCATCTGTCTATGCCAGTTATTTTTCTGACGCCTGTACTTCCTGATAAAGGGCTTATGCCTGAATCATCACCTCTCCTGCTTCTCAGATGCTGCCTAACTTGCTGTGCTTTTCCAGCATGACACTTTTCGACTCTGATGTCCAGCTTCTTTGGTCATCACTTTCTCCTTTGAGTAGGTTAAATCAAGAATAATTTTTGTTGATCGAAGTGCAAAAGGAACCAATTAATGAAATTCAGATATCTCACATTTACCTTAACTATGTGAAGGCTAAGACATTGCTAAATTATTGTAATAATTGAAACCGTGCTGACAAACTTGTGCTTGTTCCCAGATATCGCGCAGCTTCAGTATTTTGTTTTGCACTCAGCTACTTGTTGTTCTCACTTGTTTCTTTGTGAAAGATTACAAAATTAACTTGGATGAATGAACGTATGATTTCTTTAACCAAAGTTGGGAGTAAACAAATGTCAGTATTTCAAGCGCTGATAAAGGAAAATAAACTGATAATCAGTAGAAAGGGTTTAAGATGGATATGGACCAAATGCTGGCAAATGGGACTAGATTAATTTTGGATTTCTGGTCAGCATGGACAAGTTGGACTGAAGGGTCTGACTTTGTGTTGTACAACTGTGGCTTCATTCTCTCAATTATTCAAGAAGCTGAATACTTCGAGGACGAAAAGGAGAATTTATGCAGAGAATGAACTTGCAATGATGATTGAGGTATGTCCAACACATATTATTTCATGTCATTTTCCTCTGAGTTCTTCAATGAACAAACTTGTTTTGTTCTCTGAATGACAATGTATCACGTGATTTGTTTCGCACCAAATGTTTCGTTAGGATCTATTGAACTGTGAAGAAGTGTTCATTTTTAAAATTTAGGCAGCTTGATTGTTACGCAAGAAAAGGTGAGTGTTTTACTCCCACTGAATCATTGCTCTATAAAAGGTAACAAGCTTTTTATCTGTTCTGGCAATTCAATTCTGAAGGAAACATCCTGGTCAGTAATGTTCCCACATATGGGGAGTAATTGCTTCTGGTCACTCTTCAGGCTATAGAGGCTAGGAAGGCTAGGAAAGAAATGAGTCGGCCAAAGATAGTAACATCATTTGGATGGACTGTGCTCATTGGGGAAACTTGCAGTATCTGTAGATGAAATACGTGTTTCAGAGTGCATGCAATAAAATTGAACATTGTTATTTTTTTCACACAGCTTGTGACCGGACTGGAGCAGCAATGAAGCTCGAATATTTTTTTAAAATTTCTGAGCTTGCCAAATTATTGTTGGTAAATGCGGGTAACTTTATCAAAGCACACTTCACACTCCCCAGCTATGAATTTGGTCCCAATTCTGTCAGTCCATCCATTCCTCTGGATAAGAGGTATTTCAAATGTGAGCACTCCATTTAACTATTTGAATTGAATACTTCAGTGCTAAGTCCCCTTGGATTCTTAATTTCAAATTACTCAATGTGATTTTTTGTCTCCCCTGAATTTGCCAAGCACTGGGCAGTTCTGCAATATGCTAAATATTTAAAATAGATGCATTCACACTATTGAAGTCAACCTGGCAGATTTGAATACCATTCGGGTAGACAACAACAATATATAAGTAACTTTATGAATTGCTTACTGTATACCAACAACCAAGCCAAGTACTATTGAAAACACAGATTCTCTCCCAAGAATTCCCAAAGCTAATCAGTGCATTCCACGTATGCTCACTCTCACTATCTGGGAGCAGTCTCCCAAAGTGCTCCCAGAATTTAGAAAGCGCACACATTGCCCTCCAAAGTTAAATCTGCTGTCACAGGCTTCACTCTTTTTGCATACAGTGACATTTATTGTCCAGTTCTTTAATGTGACACATGATTTTACAAACAATTTATAAAATACTTTAAATCCTGAAGAAATGTGATGTCAGCCTTTTGTAGTAGAGAATGGAAAGTGTGATGTTTGCTTGACCTTTGGCTCTATATATCAGACTAAACTGAACCTTTAGCAAGATGTGGTATGTTTCCCACATACTTTGTTTTAAAAAAGCAAAGACTATGCTCTGAGATTTAAATGTTCAATCGGGATTGATCAAAAAGCCTTCCAAAAATTGAGAGTTTGATTTCAGCTCCTTTAAAGAGACATGCTCTTGGCCTTCAATTTTGTGACATGTGATCCTTCTTTGGTAAAGGTGGTCTGTGTGCAACACTGCAGGATGTTGTGCTGAAGTGCCTCATTGGGTGGATGAGCTTTATTACCGGCGTAACTTGACTAGTTTTGAGATGGAATGTTACTTTGAGTTAAATCTTGTTTTCAAACTGAGGCGTGCTTGCGTAACTCAAGTGTGGAAACTATGCTCAAGTTTACAATGAACCTTTCACTTTTAGAGATTAGTATTTTTCCGATCTGTTTTGTGAATAAAGTTCAATATAGAAAGCACAGTGCAGGAGAACTTCAGGTCCAGGAGCATCTCTGAGACTAATAAAACATTGTAAGTTCAAAGTCTCATGATCTTTTGTCCGTTCAGACGAAGAGTCAGTGAACTTGAAACGTGGCATTTTGTTCTCTTCACCGATGCCCTCAGAACTGCTGAGTTTCTCCAGCACTTTGTTTCTGGGGTTCATATCTCCAGCAGCTGCAGTTTATTGTTTTGTTATAGATCCTATGATTTGACTTGGGGAGTGAGACGCAGCAACTGTGATCAACTAGGATAAAACTCCCCAACTATGGATAAAAAACACAGTTCTTTACACTTTGCAAAACACGACTGTAAATAAGAAATGCAATTAAGCTAAGTGCAAGCTGGCATACCACCAGACTTGTCTCAACCTTGCTACTCATCTTTGAGGATTAATCTGCCAGAATTATGTTTGCTCGCTTTCTTTGAGATCATAGTCCACAAATCTCCCAGTCCCATTTCCTGGGCCGGGCTCGGTTGCCACATTGCAGTAGGGTGGGGAGCTTTGTGTCAGCCTAAAGTTTTTGTTAAGGGCAACATTGCAGGTTGGAGTTGACGGTTTTGACGAATATTGCGTCATCAAACCTGGAGTAAATCCTTCCGAATGTATTGATTAACTGGACTAAGCCTCTTTACATGCAGTCCTGTTAGTAATGCTGTCATATTCTAAGTTAAGAATCACACAACACCAGGTTATAGTACGACAGGTTTAATTGGAAGCACACTATCTATCGGAGCGCCGCTCCTTCATCAGGTGATTGTGGAAAGCACAATTCTAAGGCACAGAATTTATAGCAAAAAAATATAGTGATGTAACTGAAATTATCCATTGAAAAATATCTTAATTGACTGTTGAGTCTTTCATCTGTTCGAATACCATGATAGTTTCACTTCTTTCATGTGTAAATCACAAAACGTGTTTTTCAAATGTTGCATTCCTGACAGTGGCCTACCAAATTACTCACTGTATTAATCACTGCACAGTCTCAATAAAGGAATGAAACTGGATGGACCACTTTACATCTACCAATGCACTGGCGAATACCACAACACAATCATCCCTCTTGGCCCTGCAACGTCTGTCTCACTGTGGGCCAACAACAGCAGCAGAACTGTACTCCAGCTCAATCTGAAATCTCATGGCCTGGTATATCCCCCATTCAACCATTAACATCAAGCCAAGGGATCAAACCGAGTTCAATGGAGAGTTCCACAGGGCATGCCAGGATCAATACCAGACATACCTAAAAATGTGGTGCCAACCGGATGAAGCCACCCAACCTGCATGCCAAACAGCGCAACCAAGATCAAATAGAACTATGTGATCCAACAACCAATGGATCAGATCTGAGCTCTGCAGTTCTGCTACACCTAGTCAGGAATGCTGATGGATAATTAAACAACTCACTGCAGGAAGCATCACAGATATCCTCACCCTTACTGATGGAGGTGTCTCAAGCATCCATGCAACAGACAAGACAAGAGCATTTACAGCAATCTTCAGCCAGCAGTGCTAAGTGGATGTGCCTTCTTCATTGGTCCCTGACATCACAGATGCGAATCGAATTGGTTAAAAACTTATTTCAAATCAGATCAAGAAATGAAGAAGTCATGTAAAGGCTGTCGGCCCTGCCAACATCGTGGCAATAATACTGATGGCTGTGCTCCAGAAATTGCTGCCCACCAAGGCAAGTACTGCTCCAGCACTGGCAGCTACTGACATTGTGGATCATTTTCCCAGGGATGTTCTACACCAAAACGCAGTACAGATCCAACTCGGCCAATTTTCCTCCATCAGTCGACACTCGCTCAGCAGTGAAGTGATGGAAGGTGTCATCAACAGTTCTGTCACGCAGCTGCTCAGCAATATCCTTCTGTGACACCCAACTTGGGTTCTGCCAGGCCACTCAGTTCCTGATCTTGTTACGGAATTGATTCACAAACTGACAAACAGCTGAATTCCAGAGGTGAGGTGAGGGTGACTATTTCGATTTCTGTGATATCACTTGACCTCACGACAGTCTCAGATCATTTACTGAAACTCTCATTCATTCATTTTGTTAACTCCAGATTTCATTATCTAAACCCACTCCTGGCCAGCATCCCACATTCACGGTCCCTATAATCTCAAGAATATTGAAAACTGGACTGCCCAAGTGCTCACTTGTACCAAAACTTGCTGATCCATCAAAAGACTCACATTTATAAGCAACAACCATTTACTTTCGCAGTTTTGGTTTAATTCCTGGCTGTAAGCATTCCTATCTCCCTGTACCACACACCCTTTCATATTTCAATAACTCATTTTAGTTCAGATTTGCCACGATGTGTTTATTTTTGAGTTCACCTGTGTCACTGTTTCTGTAGCGTCCAAGGCAATATGGTCTGGAATTCCCACCCTCACCTTCGAAGATCTGCTTTCTTCCTTTAAGGCATTCCTGAAAAAGTGATTATTTGGCAATGGTTGTGATCAATGGACATAATATTCTCCATCTCTGGCCTTATGTCAAAAGTTCTCAGTAATATTTTTGTGAAATTAAAAACATTTTGATTTGTACAGACATTTTCTACTCTTCACCATCGCTGAGTGAATAACATCATACCTCAGCCTATGACACTCCAGGGAAAATGGACCCAGCCTATTATGCCTCTCCCTGCAAATCAAACCCTCCAAATCCGGCAACATCCTTGAAAATCTATTCTCAAACCTTCCATGTTTCAGTGCCTCCTTCTGATACGAGGGAGACCAGAATTGCACACAAAATTCCAAAAATGGGCTAACCAATGTCCTGTCCAGCTCCTTTACTTGATGCTCTTACCAGTAAAGGATAGCATACTAAATGCCTTCTTCACTATCCTATCTACCTGTGACTCTACTTTCAAGGAACTATGACCCTCCATTCCAAGCTCTCTTTGTTCAGCAGGACTCTCCAAGACCTTACAATTCAGTGTGTGAGTCCTGCTCCGATTTGCTTTTCTAAAATGCAGCATCTCACATTTATCTAAATTAAACCCATTTGCCACTCCGCAGCCCATTGGCCAATCTGATCAATAGCGCAATGTGTTCTGAGACAACGTTTATCACTGACCACAATAAAAATTCATTTCTCTGGGTTTGAATGCCCTCTGTGTAAATCCTGCCCGATGAATCTCTCCCAGAGAAGGCTACACATTCACCCCTCTGAATTTTGCCCCTTACAAAGCTGGCGGCTGCACGTGCCCTGTGAATCATTGCCACGAATAAAGATGGTGGTACTTACTCGAGTCAATCGCTGGATGAAGCATTTTCCCGTTTACTGCAAAAATGGGAGTAAGTTTCAAATTTGTGTTTTCTGATGTGCACCAAATGTATGTAAAACCTCTCAGTCCATACCAACACCATTTCCCTCCCGCTTGCAGCTATTTATTTCTTTTCTTACCGACAGCTCTTCGCCCGCACATCCCGAACATTCTCGCCTACCGTGAGGAGGATCACGTGGTAAAGTCTAGTCCTGCCCCTCGTTCATTCTGATTGGTCAGCGGAACAACTGCCAGGCCAGGTCCTCCAGCTCGATCCCTGCCTTTCCATCGGCCCGCCGCTGGCATCAATCACTCGGGGCCCCATTGGTGGCTGGGGCATGCACACTGCTTCATGGCTTTTGTTGCTGTTCATTAGTTACAAGAGTGAGGGACAAAAGTTATAAATGACACGACACCATCTTAAAACTACCTGATGAAGAAACAGCAAAGCTAATGCTTCCAAATAAATCTATTGACCCATGTGCTGGTGTTATGTGAATTTTAGTTATGTCCATCCCAATCCAACACCAACACCTCCAAGTTACAAGTGAGGGAGGAATGTACAACATAAGAACTAGAAACAGGAGAAGGCCATCCTGCCTTTCGAGTCTGCTCTACCATTCAATAAAATCACGGCTGATCATTTTGTGGACGCAGAACCATTTACCCACGTTCTCACTATTTCCCTTAATTAATTGTTTCGTTTTTAAAAATCGAACTTAGCTTTACAAACGTTTACTGAATTAGCATCAACTACTTCCCTGGGCAATGAATTCCATAACGGTCAAGAAGTTCCTTCTCAATTCAGTCTTAAATTTACTGCCTTTGGTCTTTTGTTGATGCCCTCTTGTCCTAGCTTCACCTGCCAGTAGAAAACAACTCTCTACTTCTATTTTATCCATTCCATTCATTATTTTATATGTTTCCATTCTTCTGAATTTCAATGAATATAATCCCATTCTACTCAGTCTCTCTGAAGCCAACCCCTTCAACTCCAGAATCAACCGAGTTAACCTCCTCTGCTCCCACTCTCGTGCCAGTACATCCTTTTTCAAGTAAGTAGACAAGAACTACATGCAGGTCTCGAGGTGTGGCCTCACCAGCACCCAAATACAGCTGGAACATTACCTCTGCTTTTAAACACAACCCCTTCAGCAAAGAAGGGCAAAATCCATTTGCTTTCTCAATTGTCTGTTGTACCTGGTGACCGACCTTCATGCAGAAGGATGCTCAGGTCCCTCTGCATTGCAAATGAAGCAACTTATTAACATTCAAGTTTTATTTTTTTAAATGCTACTCCAACCAAAGAGTATAACGTGACGTTACAAACATTCTATTTCATTTGAAAGACCATTACCCACTCACCCAATGTATATATGTTCCTCTGCAAAGTTTCACAGTCCTCCGCACACTTTGTTCCACTAACCATCTTAGTGTCACATGCAAACCTTGACACCCTACATGTGGTCCCAAGTCCAAATCATCTGCATCAAGTGTAAATAATCGCAGTCACAACACTAATCTCTGAGGCACACTACTAATCACTGATTGCCAGCCAGATTAATACTCATTTCTCCCCAGTCTTTACTTCCTATTAGTCAACCAATTCACACTCCATGCTAATACTCTACCCCTAACCCCATGCACCCTTCTATGATGCAACAACTTCTTGCTCAGCACCTTGTTGATGGACTTTTGGAACACTGGATCCTCGTTGTCCACCTTTCTCGAAATGTCTTCATAGAATTCCAAAAGATTTGTCAAGCATGACCTGCCCTTCATGAATCCATGCCGTGTCTGTCCAAATGGGACAATTTCTATCAAGATTCCCTACTATTTATTACTTGATAATAGATCCAAGCATCTTTCCCACTACAGAGAATAAACTAACTGGTATATAGTTCCCCACTTCTTGTCCACCTCCTTTTTAAAACAATTGCATCACTTTTGTTGTTTTCCAATCTGCTGCGACTGACACAGAGTCCAGTGAACTTTGGAAAATTACTGCCAGTGCATTTCCTATTTTTCCTGACATCTCTTTAGTAACCTGGGATGCATTCCATCAGGGTCAGGAGACTTTTCTCTCGTTAGCTCAATTACCACCAAACAGTCTAAAACTACCTGTTCCATAATAATGATAGTTTCCAAATCCTCACCTACCTTTGTCTCTTTGCTAATTACTGGAAAGATATTAGTACCCTCCACAGTGGTATCTCATAACTGAATGCTTCTTGTCATTTTTCAAAGAACCAACATTTACTTTGGCCATTCTTTTCTCGTTATGTGTATATATATATATATATATATCTGTCTTTACAGTCTGTGGTTGTTTATTTTTCTCATGTTCTATCTTACTTTTCTTTATAGCTCTTTTGTGGCTTTCTGTTGACCTTTTAAAGGTTTTCCAGTTCTAGTTTCATGCTGTTTTTGTCCACTTTGTGTGCCTTCTCTTTCAATTTGTGCACTTTCCTTGGATACCCATCGCCGAGTATGCCTTTTCCTACAGTCCTTCCTTTTCACTGGAATGTACCCTTGCTCAGCACTTTATGAAATGACTTTGAAAATCTTCCACTGATCATCAACTTCCCATCATAATGTTTTTGTTTCCAGTCCACTTCATCCAGATTCTCTCTCATTCTGTTGTATTACCCAATGTTCAAGTACAGGACCCAGTTATTAGATTTTATCTTCACACTCTCCATATGTATTCTAATTCAACCATACAGTGATCACTTCTTCCAAGAGGATCCCGAAACCTGAAGTCATTAATTATTCGTGTCTCATTGCACAGGGGCCAGATCTTGGATAGCTTGCTCCCTTGTTAGTTCCATTTCATACTGTTCAAGAAAACTATCATGGATACACGTAATGAACTCCTTAAGGCTACCCTGACTGAGGTTCGACCAATCTGCATGTAGATTAAAATCACCGTAATAATAGCCGTACCATTTTTCAGCCATTACTTATTTCTTTGTTAATTGTTCATCCCAATGTGATGTTATTATTTGGTGGCCTACACACTACGCCTATCAGTGACTTCCTTGTTAGAATTTTGAATGCATCATTCCTGTATTTTCCCTAATGTAAGGCAATAACAACAACTACCCGAACTGTATGGAATCTTTCACAATAGCAAATCTCCTAAGGTGCTTCATGGATGATCAAAAGGTTGATTAAAGAGAATGATTTTAAAATACATCTCAAAGGAAGATAGAGAAGGTTAGGGAGGGTATTCCACATACTTCTGCCCTTGACAGTTCCAATTGTGGAGTGATGCATGTAGGGTGGGTGGGGGTTGGGAAGGGAATATGCAAAGGGGAAATTGAGAAGCGCAGACACTGTATAATGTCTTAAGGACAGAGGAAGTACCAGACTGAGTCTGTCTGTCACAGAGAGTATAACTGCTTCATGGAGTTTGAAGCACTGCAATGGGTCCATTAATGTCATGTTAGTCGAGGATAGTATAATGGTGGCTCAGAGAACTTTTGATGAGGACTCGTCTCCTGCGGTAGTGTGGGCTGAGATTAGAATCAGCGGAGGAGAAGTCACACTGCTTGGATTTGTTTTATAAGCCTCCACAGAGTTCCAGTGAAGTGGAAGAGTGGATTAGCAAAATTATTCTGGGTAGAGTGAAAGTAACAGTATTGTCATTATGGGGGACTTTAACTTCCCCAACATTGATTGGAAATGCTATAACTCTAGTATGTCGGATGGATCAGTTTTCGTCCAGTGTGTACAGGAGGGTTTCCGGACACAGTATGTCGTAGGGCCGACAAGAGGGGAGGTCACATTGGATCTGGTGCTTGGTAATGAACTAGTCCAGGTGTCTGATTTAGTTGTGGTGAGCACTTTGGAGAGAGTGAACATAATTCAGATACATTTAGTTTAGCGATGGAAAGGGATAGGTACATGCCACAGGGCAAGAGTTATCGATGGGGCAAGGGCAAATATAATGCGATTAGGCAGCAATTAGAATGCATGGAATGGAGTACCAAAATGCAGGGGATGCAGACAATGGAAATGTGGAGCTGGTTTAAGGAACATATTTTGTGTGTCCTTGATAGGTATGTTCCTGTCAGGCAGTGAGGACGTGATAAGGTAAGGGAACCGGGGTTTACAACAGAAATTGCATCTCTTGTTGCGAAGAAGGAGGCTTATGTGTTGCTGAGGCAAGATGATTCAGATGAGGCGATGGAGAGTTACAGATCAGCTAGGAAGGATTTAAAGAGAGAGTTAAGAAGAGCAAACAGAGGACACGAACAGTCTTTAGCAAATAAAATAAAGGAGACCCCGAACGTTTTCTACAGGTATGTGAGGAATAAAAGGATGATTAGGTTGGGAATAGGTACAATTAAAGACTGAAGTCGGAAGTTGAGTGTGCAACCTGTGGAGATCAGAGACGTGCTAAATGAACATTTCTAATCGGTTTTCACTCAGGCAAAGGAGAATATTGTAAAGGAGAAGAATGAGGTACGAGATATATTAGACAAGAAAAGATCGAGATTAGTTAGAAACTGGTGTTATCAATTCACGAAGGAGTGAAAGTAGACAAGTCCCCTGGGTGGGATGGGATTTATCCGAGAATTCTCTGGGAAGCAAGGGATGAGATGACAGAGCTTTTGGCTTTGATTTTTGAGTCGTCATTGTCTACAGGTTTGGTACCAGAGCACAGGAGGATTCCAAATGTTGTGCCTTTGTTCAAGAGGGCAGTAGAGATGACCCAGGTAATTATACACCAGTGAGCCTTACGTCTGTTACATGAAAAGTTTTTGGGAAGGAGTATAAGAGATAAGATTTTCAATCATCTAGCAAACAACAGTTTGATTTTAGATAATCAAAACAGTTTCGTCATGGGAAGGTCGTATCCCACAAACCTCATTGAGTTTCTTGACAGGTGGCCAAGCATGTAGATGAGGGTAGGCCAGTTGATCTGGTATGCATGGACTTCAGTAAAGCCTTTGATAAGGTTACATATGGTAGGTTGTTGGAGAAAATGCAGATGCATGGAATTGAGGGCGATTTCGCAGTTTGGATGACAAAATGGCTTTGTGAAAGAAGACAGCGAGTGGTGGTTGATGGAAAATATAGAACTGGATTCCAATTACTAGTGGTGTGCCACAAAGATCTGTTTTGGGACCACTGCTGTTGTCATTTTTTATAAATGACTTAGACGCATGCATAGGTGGATGGATTAGTAAATTTGCTGATGACACTAAAGTCGGTGAAGTAGTGGACAGTGTGCAAGAATGCAGAATTGGGTTGAGATGTGGCAAATGGAGTTCAATGCAGTTAAATGTGAGGTGATGCACTTAGAGAAGAATAACAGAAAGGCAGAGTACTGGGTCAATGGAAAGATTTTTGGTAGTGTGGATGTGCACAGGGATGTTGGAGGCCATTTACATAGATCCCTGAAAGTTGCCACCAAGGTGGATACTACTGTTAAGAAGGCATACCGTGTGTTAGGTTTTATTCGCAGTGGAATTGAGTTCCAGAGCCGCAATATCATGCTGCAACTAAACAAAACGCTGGTGCCGCCATACTTGGAATACTGTGTACAGTTCAGGTGCCCATATTTCGGAAAGGATGTGGAAGAATTGGAAAAGCTGCAGAGGAGATTAACCACGATGGTGCCTCGTCTGGAGGGAAGGTCTTATGAGGAAAGGCTGAGAGACTTGAAACTGTTCTCCTTGGCAAGAAGAAGACTAAGAGGAGATTTGATAGAGACATACAAGATGATCAGAGCTTGGATAGGGTCTACAGTGGAAGTCTTCTTCTAGGACGATGAGGTCAGTTTGCAAGAGATGGCAAAACTACAAATGAGGAGAGATAGATTTAAGACAGATGTCAGAGGCAAGTTCTTTACTCAGAGAGTGGTAAGGGTGTGGAATGTATTACCTGCTCATGTAGACAACTCAGCCACATCAGGAAGATTTAAGCAATCCTCAGATAAGCACATGGGTGATTTTGGGATAGTGTAGGGTGACAAGCTGAGAACAGTTCACAGGTCGGCGCGACATAAAGGACAGAATGGACTGTTCTGCTCTGTATTGTTCTATGACTATTGTGCTACAAGAGATTTCCGCTGTCTTAAACAGAGTGACAGAGCTTGTATTGGGGGCTTACAAAATGTCACTGATCTCTCCCAAACAGGTACAAGGTAGAGTCAGGGCAATAATAAGATACTGCAACAGAATGGGAACAGGTAATTCCATACAAAACCCTGCTCCTACTCACCTATTTTCACCTCCAAAACCGAGGGTGTTCTAGAATAACACCTCTGCATCCTACCACAACACTTTGCCCCACAATCGAGATATCTGGCTGTGCACATTAGAGTGGAACAGTCCGTACTTGGAACCATTGTGGCCCTCAAACACTTCGTAAAGACGAAAATCATCTGAGCATTGAGAGCCCGACCACATTGTATGCATTTTCTATTGTTTTTACTCTGTATCTGACTTCCCTTGTTTCTCCGAACGAACCTGTTCAAAGTTACTATTAGATACACCTGCACTAGCTGTGAATTGAAACCAAGCATCCCGGTCCAAGATTCGTGATATTTTCATCGCATCACAAGACATCGACTCTAACTTCCCTTGTCCCTTGATGTTTCTGGTGCTGAGCTGCTGAGTCACGCCCAAATCAACACTGCAAATGGGAGGGTGGGGCGGAACTGCAGGACCAAGCAGCGGCCGATCCTCCAACCAGAGTGATTGAGGAGCGGGGCCAAAGCATTGTCGGGAGTGAACGCTTCAGGATTGGTCACAAAGCAAACTGTTTTGCAGGATTGATCGATCTCACTACATCGTGGAGTATTAAACCTCTCTCATAAATCAATGTGAGATTTTAAGGAATAGTTGACATGTAAATCTGATAACGATCATATTTCCAATTTATTTACACAAATCGAGTAAGAAACCTCTTTTCAAACTCGCAGAACGACTGGTAATTTACATACCTGGCCGGTATGGTTAAGTTGAACCGAATAATCTACTTGCATGCTAAAAATCTCTGTTTCTCGAACTCGACAGAACACTTTTCATGACAAATATTTCGCCCATGAGTCTGTGCAGTTATGAATAGTCTGTATAAACTTACCGGAAACCTCACACACACGCGCAGTTTGGTTTATATGCAGAGCATGCGCAGTGTTACTTTGGTCAGGACTCACAGAGAGAGAGAGAGACATGGAGTTGCTTTCTCCGGCAATGGCTGCAATCGGATTCAGAGAGCGGCCCTCAGAGCCGGTGTGATGGAGCCTCGCTGGGAGAAAGGAACAGAGAGAAGTCACATGTCCTGGAAAAAAATGCTTAAAAATACTCTAGGCCCGGGTAAGTAGGTGACGGACTCTGATCAATAAAGCAGCCCAGGGTCACAGCCGCCATTTGTTTGAGGGAAGTGGGAGCGCGGGCCTCAGGGCCGCCATCTTGAGAAGTTTACGGTGCAGGAAGGCGGAGCTATCGGAGTCAGCAGAACAATCAGAGGAAAGGAAAGATCCATTGTTATTGATTAATTCCACGAACACAGCGTCACTGGGCGAACCCGCAGGAATATCCTCTCTCAGTCCTGCTGTGATGTTTCACCCAATCAGAACCAGCAGCTCTCATTCTCTCTCAGCTCCCCTTCTGTCCTTTCTGTAGCATCTGTCTCCTGGAACATTGAGCTGCCTGTCCTGTCCCTCCCTCATCTGTTGTTCTCTGATACCTTTGATATTCCAGTCACATCTTAGATTATTTCACTAAAGACATGAATGCACCCGATGGATTTTTCTTAACATCAGCAATTGTTTAATACTCACTTACAGGTTTTTAATTACATATTTTCTGAAACATTTAATTCACATTCAATCATTTGCAATGATAGCATTTTAACCTGTGTCCATAGAACCTTTGCTGAGTTTCTGGACAAATTGCCTCACAATAATGCCACGAGGCCAACATGTTGCTTGCTCACAGGTTGCACATCCCAGTGCAACATGAATCAAAACCCGTTCTTCCTGCACAATTGATTGATCCTGAACTCTGGTGATGTCACTCAGTATCTCTCCATGTGGTATCCCTCACTTGTGGATCTAATTGCTGCCTCTGTCAGAGTCTCTCACTCTTGCAGCTACTCCAGATCCTGAGCCAACAGAATTCTCCAATCCAGAGAGATGAGGCAGCACAGGCCAGGAACGGAGAGTGGGATTTTCCAGATCTCTTTGGGCTCAGTGCCATTCTACATGTGTGACTCTCACTGCATCAGTCAAATTTCCCATTCTGCATATTTCTGTTTCTTATACAGATACTCAGGGAGTTCCTGACTCAATAGACTTGCCAGCTGCTGTTTGGGAAAATGATTGTTCATCCAGAGAGACAAAGTTCAGGGAGGTCGGGAGCCTTCAATAAATCCTGCTGCCAGGTAAGATCATTCACAGTACACAGAGCAGAGAGCAATGGGAGGGCTCCAAACATCAGCTAAAAGGACATGATATAGGTAGAGTGCTCGAGGGGAAGTACAGTACAGACACACCTCAGGCTCAATCACCACACCTATTTGAAATTTTATTGTACTGAGACAGCATTGGGAGTTCCCAGTTTTCAATCCAAGCGTGTGCTTTTTTTGGTGAGCACCAGAACAACAGAGGGGAATGCAGGCCTGCAACGAGAAGGTGGTAATGCTGCCTGGGATCTTTCTGTTCCCTATTCGTTCTCCAAAACTGTATCTATGGCTCGTCTTGTATCTTCAATCATTTTAATTCCTATAACAGTTCCTATCTCTGTCATAACTTCCCCTCTCACCAATTACTTGACATATTTGAAACCTCCAGTCCAGACGACCATCCATATCGCGGTAACTTGCTTCAGTCTCTACAACATGCCTTGTCTCGATAGTCTCCTTCTCCAACAGCTGGAGACATCGGATTTGTTTCTGTACTGCATGATTCTTTGTTGGAGGTTTCTGAAATGGAATGAGTTGCATTTGCCTGTGTTTGGCCCGTATCCCTTCACATCTTCTCCTCTCCATGTACCTTCCCAAGTGTCCTTTCCATGTTTTAATTGTACTTGTTTTCACCACTTCCTCTGGCAGTCCATTCCATCTATGCACCATCCTCTGTGGAAAATGTTGCCCCTCAGCTTCCTCTTTAAATCCTTGCTCTCTCGCCTCACGTTTATGCCTCTCGGGTTGGACTCACCTACCCTTGGCAATTCACCTCACTTATGCCCTAAATGGTTTTATAAACTTTTATAAGGTCACACCGTGGCCTCCTTTCCTCAGAAGAAATATTGACGACAGTGTTATAAATATCTTCAACTCATATACTCAATGCTCTGGCCAATAACGGCAAATGTGTCAAATGCCGCTTCCCCCACCATGTCCCCCTATGATGCCACTTCCAAGGAACAATGTAACTGCACCCTTTGGTCTCTCTCTGTTCGACAAGACTTCCCAGGGCCCGATCATTAACTGTGTTAGCCCTCCCTGATTTGCCTGAACTAAATTCAACACATGAATTAAACTCCATCTTTCATTCCTTGACCATTGGCCCAGTTGGGTACCATCCCTTTCGATAACTATTTTCCCGGCCCACTCTTCCAATGATCTTGGTATCCACAAACATTATAGCAGGGGCTGCTATATTTTCACTCATACGTTTATGTACATGATGAACGACAGTGGTCCCAGCACCAATCCTCTCAGCACACTGCTGGTCAGAGGCCTCCAGTCTAAACAACAACCCTCTCACCCACCGCCCTCTCTCTCCCATTATCATCCCATTGTGTCTCCAGTTGGCTAACTCTCACTGATCCCTTGTGATCTCCTCTTACGAAACAATGTATCATGCTACACGCTGACCAAGGGTTTGCTGAAGTCAGACACAACACATGTTGCTCTGCCTTCAAGTGTCTTCTTGGTCACATCTTGAACAAACTCAAGTCAAGTTTGTGGGACATGTTTCCCCAGCACAAAGCAATGCTGGCTGTCCGTAATCAGTCCTTATCTTTCCAAATGCATGTAAATCCTACGGCTTAGAATAATCCCCAACAACTGACCCATCCTGATGTCTGACTCATCAGTCTGTAGTTCCCTGGCTTCCTCTTGCAGCCTTTCTTAATTAATGACACAGCATTATAATCTTAGTCAGAGTGTCATACACACTATTCAGTTAACACTAACTATACTATAAAACTGATCTCGTCCCACCTGCCTGTTCATGGATCATGCCCCTTCAAACCTTTCCTATTCCTGCACTAATCCAAGTGTCTTTAAACATGGTAATTGTCCGCACATTCACCCCTTCCTTGGGAAGTTCATTCCACAAAAACCCACCCTCTATGTAACAATGTGCCCCCATGTCTTTTTGTTTTAAATGTCTCTCCTCTAAACTTAAAAATGTCGTACCTTGTCTTGAAACCTCTCTATGCATGGGAAAAGACAACTCCCATTAACTCTATCCGTCCCCCTCATTATTTTATAAACTTTTATAAGGTCATCTTTCAACATTCAGGTTTCAACTAATAAATACCAGTCTCTCCAGCCTTTCTTTATAACTAAAACCTTCCGAACCCAGCCACATCCCTGTAAATCTCCTCTGACCATCTCCAGCTCAACAATATCCTTCCTATAACTGGGCGACCACAACTGGGCACAGGATTCCAGAAGAGGTCTCACCAGTGGCCTGTGTAATCTCAACGCGACATCCCAACTCCTATATCTAAAGGACTGAGCAACGAAAGCAAGTGTGGCAAGTACCTTTTTCTGAACCGTCCTGTCTCTCCATGTTGCAAACTTCAAAAATTATGCACCTGAACCCCTAGTTCTACAACACACTACTGAAGGTCCTACCATTGATTGTTTACCAAATGCATTCCCTCGCATTTATTCAGATTGAACTCCATCGGCAGTGTTTCAGTCATTCACACATTTCATCAGGATCCCTTTGTAACCTTAGAAAACCTAATTCACTGTCCACAATGCCACCCTCCAGTCCACACATAGCTCTCTATGGTACAAATATCTCTGCTCGGGGACCTATAATTTGTTCACAAGCTTCCCACATTGTCCTGGGGCACATTTGATCAGTTCCTGGGGATTTATCTATCTTTGTATTTTCAAACCTCCAACACCTCCTCTTGTATAATGTTGACCCATTTCAAGACATTGAGTCATAGAGATGCCCAGCACAGAAACATATCCTTCAGACCAACTCCTGCATGACGTATCCAGTCACATTTGCCAGAATTTTGCCAAATTCCCTCTAAACCCGTCCTATTCATACATCCAACGACATGCCTTTTACAGGTATTTCTATCAGCCACTATTTCCTCTGGCAGCTTATTCCAAGCACTCTGCAGGAACCAGTTGTCCTTTAGGTCCCTATTTTCAAACTAATACAATTATGGTGACTTTTCAAAGTGCTCCCCCACTAACACCTCAGTCCCATTCCCTACCTTGTTTCCCAAGGGGAGGTCAGGTTTAGCTCCATTCTCCAGTTGGGTCATTTACATGATGACTGTCTATCTTTGCTGACACCTTCAGACATCCAGGGACTTGCCCACCAAGGTCGCTGTGCTCCTCAGTACTCCAGCAGGACCTACCATTCTTGATGTACATCGTTCGCTTATTAGACTTCCCACAGTGCATTACCTCACAGTGATCAGAAGTAAACTCCATCTGCCATTACTATGCTCAGTTTATCATCTGACTGATATCAGACTGCAGCCTGAAACAATCCCCCTCACTATGGACAACACCCTCACCTTTCATGTCATCTATAAACCTACTAATGATTCCTTCTGCTTTCAAATCCGAAATATTAATGTATATAATAACCAGCAATGGCTCCTGCCCAGATCCCTGTGGTACATCGGCTGGACAAAGCCTTCCAATCATAAAAACAACCCTCCACCAATTGTGGATCCAATTTACCAACTTGCCTTGGATTTCATGGGCTCTTCCCTTTGGACCAGCCTTCCATGAGGAACCTTGTCAAAGACCTTAATGAACTCCATGTAACCCACATCATCTGCACTGACCTCATCAATATCAGGGGACAATCCTCAAGCAAATCCATACAGACAGTCCCTAATATATTCCTGTCCTTTCGAAAGTTGATTCATTGTGTCCCTCGGAATTGTTTCCAATAATTTCCCTCCTCCTGTTGTCAGACTATCTGCTCTGTAATTACCTGGCCTATCCCTTCCCTTGTTGAACAAAGGAACCACATTAGCTATCCTCCATTCGTTCAGCACTTCACCTGTGGCCAGCCAAGTATTAAATATATCCGCCAGGGTCTCAGCAATCCGCTCCATTACCTCCATGAGCAGCCTGAGATATATTTTATTTTTACTGGGTATTTCTCAACCTTTTTGCCTGTGAAAATGCTTAGCGCCTCCTCCTCATTGATCTTAATATGTTACATAACCTCACCATCCCCGGCCACAATGTCTTTCTCCGATGTGAATACAGAAGGGAAGTATTCATTGAAGACCTCATCTACTTCCTTTGGCTCCATGTGCAGATTGTCCCTTTGGTTTACCAGAGGCCCCACGCTTTACCTGGGAATCCTCTTACTCTCAGGCTGTAACAGAAGTTGTATATTCTGGCTGTGAGAGTGGTGGTGTAAAGGGGGGAATGCGTTATTCTGTGGTATAGATTCACATTGATCTCATCATGTTATTGCTGAAAATACTGTAAGAAACAGCACAGAAAGAGAGGAAAAGGAGGAAACTATTCCAAACACCTGTCCTACCCGCCGTTTGATATCATCATGGCTGACCTAACAGGTCAACGTCTTTCTCCAGCTCATCTTCAACAACCTGGCGCACAACGGGATAAAGACATTGAAGCAATTGAAAAAATCTGTGCAACTTTAGGAGGGAAATGTGTTTAGAGACAGCAGGTTTCTGCACGAAGTTTGCAGATCTTGCAGGTGATCATCTGATTCTGATCTGATCATGTTTCAAACGATATGATTCCGTCAAAACTTAGAACCAAGAAGGTAAGTAGCAGGGGCGAGAACTCCAGTGAACAGGAATTGGCAATGAATCAGCAGAACAATCAATGATTCAGCTGAAAATTGAACTAAACTGCAATCCTGGTGCGGTTCAAGCCCACAAACATTGAATAACAATGTTACCAAAGTTGTTGAAATCTAGCACGCTTTTCAATGCGCCACTGAGCTGCGCTCGCCACAATTTTACTGGACCCAAAGTTGTGGTTATCGTAGAGATGCGGAGAGTTTTTCAAGGCGAAGATTTTTTACGTGCAAAAAAAAACTGTGACACTCAGAAAGCAAATTCTTGAATGCCTCCAAACCTCAGTATGCGTGGCACTTTATACCTTTTCTTTAATCATGTTTTGTTACCTTCTCAGAATGCCCAACTATGTTAGTCAGAATTACCTTACTCCTGCTATACAATAAACCAGTGATGTTAGTTCCCATTATTGTTGTACTTCTGCCACTATGGCGTTTCCTAATGCTACTTAATATTATTCTACTGCCACCTGTGCTACAATGATCTTCCAATCCAGAGTAAACTGTCATGATTAGATATTCAGCTGCCCAATCTATCACAATGTTTTCCTGTCCCAAGCTGACTCTACCAACTACTGATTAGATATCCTGTTACAGGCGTCTCAAGCAGGCTGACTCTACTATTTGTAGAGTAACTATTAACTATTTAATTAACTATCAATTAACTATTTGAAGTTATGTCCTAATTATTTAATGCCACGATTTGTCCCAACCTGCCATGATGATATTTAGTAGGCGAGGCTGACTTTACCAATTGTTATTATCTCAGCCTGCCATAGTAACCTTTCAGCCCAATAGGATTCTGCTTAATGGTGTCGGAGAATTCCACAATTCTTATCTTATCCTACCACATTGGCCCCATCTTGCCCCAGTGACCTTTTGACGAGTGTAGCATTCTGCACACCCCTTGTAACAGATCACACCCCTTGTAACAGATGAAACATGCCTTTACCCTTCCCATGCTTTCATGCTCTGTATTTTCTGTATAGTGTTTGGATCTTTCATCAGACATCTATTTATCTTCACCCCAATTTCTAGTACCTGGGTCCTTATCCATGTGTGCTCCAGCTTCTCAAATATTCGGATAAATACACCTGAAATATTTTGATGACTCATAACTTTACCACACGTTCAAACAATGAATTCCAAATAAACAAACTCTCAGAGTGAAAACGTTGTTCCTGTATCTCCTATGAACATCCTCTCCCTTGCATTTAACTGAGATCCCTGATTGTTTCATCTTCCCGTTAGAAGTTTATCCCGATCACACATATATATTCCCGTAATGTTCTCCTTGAACACATCCTCACTCAGCTTTCTCCGCTCTCAGATAAAGAGCCTCAGCTGAGCTCGTCTATCTTTGCCATAGGAATAGTGTCGTGTTGGAAAAGTATAGCAAGTCAGGCAGCATCCGAGAAGCGGGAGAATCGACATTTCTGACATAAGCCTTTCATCAGGAATGAGTGTTGTGGTTGGGGGCTGAGAGGTAAATGGGGCGGAGTTGGGGTTGGGTGCAAGGTAGCTGGGAAAGCCAATAGTGGATGGAGAGGGGGGAGAAGGTGATAATTCCGAGGAGGAGAGTTGAATGTGTCCGGAGGGTGGTGCCGATTTGGGTGCTTCAGACTGTGGTAATGTGGGGGGAAAGGAAATGAGGAAACCGTTGGAATCCACGTTTATCCCGTGTGGTTGCAGAGTCCCAAGGCAGAATATGAGGCAGAATATGTTCATCTTCCAGGCGTCAGGTGGTAATGGTATGGTGGTGGCTCATTCCCGAAACGTCGATTGTCCTGTTCTGCAATTCACATGACAGGAGAGATTTGAAAAACCAAAGACTAAAAAAGGATAACATTAGATTCGGAGTTAAAGGAATTAGAAACAGTGCAGACAGAAACCATTTGGCCAGATGAGTCTGCACTGTGCTCGTAGAAAACATTCACACTCCCCCACTCCATCTTTCTAAACCCGCCTTTATGATCCATCTACAAAAATAGAAATTACCCCAAAAGCACAGCGAGTCAGGCAGCGTCAGTGGAGAGAAATCAGAGTTAACATTGCGAATAAAAAACAGTTCCGAGGAAGGGTCTGTTGACCCGGAATGGTCATTCTGTTTTCCTCCAGCTACAATTCTGACTATTGTCTCTGATTTACAGTACTTACAGTCCATTCAGATTTTGTTGGCCTTTTAGCAGAATTGCACACCTTTGCACTGTTGGAAGGAATCGGAGCAACCAGAGGAAACTCACACGGGAGAGAGAGAGAGAACAGGAGTGTGCAAACTCCACACAGTCAGTCACACAAGTCTGAAATTGAAGGCGGGTTTCTTGTCCTTAAATGCGCAGTTTTACCCACTGACGCAAGCGCCCATCCTGGAAGTGAATTGAACCCGATCTCACGCAGTGACAGGCGGTGGTACTACTAAGGAATTGTATGCAAAAAGAAGCTTATTCGTTAATAATGGAAATTAACATTCGCTTAACTATCAGAACTCTTTTTAAAATTACTTGGCCTATAGCCTTGTCTGTCTTGGCATCACAAATTCACATCTGAGTGTTTCTGAAAGTTATGAGGATTTCTGCCTCTCCAAACTTTACATGCACTGAGCTCCAGATTTCAACCAACCGCTGTTTCAAATCATTTGTCTGCACATTCACTCAAATCGTTCCTCTTCTAACCTTTAATCTATGCCACCCTACCACTCACCCCGTGATCGATCTCACCATCAAAGAGAAACGTTTATTTTAGACTACGCCATCCATACTCCTTATTATTTTGTACATCCCAATCATGTTTCCTCTTCATTTCTTCTCCCCTAAAAAAAACACTTCCAGTTTATCCAATTTCTCTTCATAACTGAAACGCTTCTACCCAGGCAATATCCTGGTAAATCTCTCCTGCATCATTTCCAGTGCTCTCATATCCGTGCTATCATGCTAATTGCAGAACTGCAAGGTAGAGCAAAATGAGCAAGTGAAATAAATTATGCAGAAGTCCACAGAAGGAGGCATTTTTCGAATAAATGTTCTTTTTCTCAGTGCTACCCTTGTCCTTTTTCCTGACAATGATATCTCAATATGTTGTAAAAGCTGCTACATGAGAATTCATCTCACAGCCACGGTATCGAAATGGATTGACTGGTTTGAAGATGAGCACGTGGTTCTTCTATAACTGCACAGAGGCGCGTGAAATGCCAAAACTGGGAGTGTTCCTTGTGAAAGGCAGGGAGCAAGATCATATTTGTCTCCGTTCATTAGATTATTAAGATACAACAGCAGCATTAACCCGCACTGCAGATTGACTTAGCTGAAGCGTGCTGGAGCCTTAAGCGGGAGATCAATTAATTGAAAGCATTCTCTGAAATTTTCCTTAACAATGTGCTGTTTTCTTACTTGGGCAGTAAGACCTGTTTTTGATCACATCGTCTCCACCTCAGCCTCTTGCTCACAGTAAACACTCCAATCCAGCGTACATCACTTTCATTCTGACACAGCCACACCTCATATTCTCATTTCCTCTGTGATAACTGGAATTGATAATGTCATTTTCTGAGATGCAGCAATGTAGCATGAAGTTGGTAGTGTGATGAGCAAAGAAGAACAAAGAACTCAGAAATTTTACAGCCCAGGAACAGGCCCTTTGAACGTGGAAGCCTGAGCTGATCCAAATCCACTGTCTAAACCTATCACCCAATTCCTAAGCATCTGTATCCGTCTGCAGCCCACCTACTCATGCATCTGTCCAGACGCACCTGAAATGAATCTATCGTGCTTGTCTCTACTACCTGTGCTCGCAACACGTTCCAGGCACCTACCATCTTCTGAGAAAAATACTTCCAAAGTGTACCTCTTTTAACCTTTTCACGTCACACCTTGAACGTGTGACCTCTCATTATTCATTCCCTCACCTTGGGAAAAGCTTATCTCTATCCAGCATAGCAATACCCTTCATGATTTTGTAGACGTCAATCAGGTCCCCCTCAATCTCTCCTCAGAAGAAGCATCTTCCATACCAGGCAACATCCTCATAAATCTTCTCTGCACCCTCTCCCAAGCGTCCACATCGTATTGGTAATTTAGCAACCAGAACTGTACACAGCATTCTAAATGTGGTTGAACCAAAGTGTTGTACAATTTTAGCATGACCTGCCAGCTCTTATACTCAATGCTCTGTCCGGTGAAAGCAAGCTTGCCATATGCCTTCTTGTCCACTCAATCTACCTGTGCAGAAGTTTCAGTGTACAAAGGACCTGAATTCCCAGATCTCTCTGATCACCAACTTTACCCAAGGCTCTTCCGTTTACTTGGCTCTAGAATTAGAGTTCCCAAAAGGCATCATCTCACATTTGCCTGGATCCAACTCCATCTACCACTTTTCCGCTCAACTCTCCCATCTATCAATATTCTTCTTCATTCTTTGACTGTCCCCTATGCTTTCGGCTATTCCACCAATCTTCGTGTCATCAGCAAATGTAATGGCAGTATTTGCACTAGCAACCCTTGGAGACTGAAGCATGGCAGCTGCTGGTAATTAGATACGGTGAATAAAATCTGGAATATAAACCATCTCAGAGGAAGAGTGACAAGAAGTTATAATTTGCTGGAAACACATTCGTTCATGCCCCTTCAAAAGGGAAATCTGCTGTCCTTAACGAGACCTGCCAACATATAACGCCAGACCCATAATAATACGGTTCACCCATAAATTCCCTCTGACGAATATCAAGGAGAGTTAAGGATAAACAAGAAATGCTGTTCAGACTATGATAACCACACTCTGTGTGAGAATAAGGAAGGATATAAAAGAAAAATGGATGATGGGGAAAATCGGAAGTCATCTCAGCGTGGACTCAAATTCAACTCATTATCCAAACTAAATAGACAAAAGGATACCCACGCTAACATGCAGTCAGGTCCATGGGGGCGGGGCCTGCAGGAAGGCATTCAATTACCCGCTCAAGTGTGACTGTTTGAAATACTGATCAGGTCATTGTGTGAAGTTTTAGGTTAACATGCTCATGTCCAACCCAATTGGATAAACTTGTGCTCCCAATCTTTTGTTATTTGTTTCTTTTCCTGTCGATGTAAATTCATGGAAAGGGAAGATGGAATGTGGGGCGGAAAGAAAAATGTTTTCCTTCTCATTACACTAATTTAATGTACAACTGAATAGAATGACTGCTCTCACTCTTCATTTCGACTTTAAATTGCTGTCGATTATTCGTCAATCTCCCGTGCAGTGAAGGGCAAGAACAAGATTCTCGATCCAGTGTATACCAGAGGTGTGACATGCAAAGAAAACTGCTGGAGTGGTTCGTGAATTTAGCAACTAGAGTATGACGAGAACCCGTGAATGTTGTGTACAGTGGTATAATAACCCACCACCATAATTGCTCAGTCTCCTATGCACATTTTGCGGAGGGGTGACATGTGACCTCATCACGGTTACATGTGGTGAAAGTCTTGGATGAGAAGTTTCCAGAGCGTTATCGAATCCACACCATTGTGTTTCTGCTTTCACCAGAATTATAAGAACAGCAAATTCCAACAAATAGAAATGCTTGCAGAATGAATAGCTGTCATTGACACATTCTGAGTCAAACTGTGTCAGAATGAAACAGGGAACGAGAAGTTTCCGGCATATTCACACCTACATTTGGCTCATAATTTCTTCAGTCACTTGCTCTCTCACGTGATGAAGCAGCCATGGAGAGGGAAATAAAGGCAATGTTGTGGCTCAATGGCCTTTCTCATATGGCCGATTAAGTCGCAAGAAACGGTGTTTTGTTTGTTTCATTTTAATTTTGCTGCATCCTCACAATGTTCATTGTAATAGTCGCAAGTGAATTAGATTTATCTCATTGGAACGATTAATTTTCTATTCAAATTTGCTCTGACTTTATTTCAGCTTAAGAAAAATAATGCTGAGAAAAACAGAGAGTTAAAGTGCAAAAGAAAACACACCAGTTTTGTTGCTCGTTGCTTTGGCAGATTTAACTGAGTATTAAATGGACCAATCATCCTTAACGCATGTGATGAAAGCAGGAAGTCGATCTCTAAGCAACTGGTCACTTCCTATTCATTATGTAATATCTTCCCTTCACAATGAATAAAAACCCACTCAGTTCCACTTGCAATGCTTTAGGTGGAATATTATGCCAAATCTTTCAAAATGCAGAATTTATGGAACCGAATCTTATTCAGCTGCACACGTTCACGAAATGTCTTTATATTTAAAGTCAACCAATATAGGCATTGTTTCCCCGCAACGTACGACCGACTACACCCCATCTCTGCACCTTTACCTAGCAACACGCTGTCTCTCTCCTTGTGAAATATATTCCTTGTATGTCACCAAATGTGCCTTTCCAAATATTTTGAAAAACAGATACTAGGAGTGACAGCGATTCTGTTCTCATCATTTCTTTGTCCTTCAAAGATTTCATCAAAGGTATTGAATGTCTGACATCTAGATGTTTACTCACTTGAAAGAGGGAATGTTCCACCTATTTACTCTGTCCAAACATTTCACAACCTGAAAAAAAACCCATCAAGTCTTCCTTGGTTCAGGGATTTTTTTTTCAATTTTGCAAGAAGACAAGTGAATAAAATCTCATCCTCAGTACACCCCCATCAACATCGTCTCTAATGGCTTTACACCCCAGTGAACACCGTCGTTATCAATTCATAGAATCACAGAATCCTACAGTGCCGAAAGTGCATTTCAGTCAATCGAGCCGGTGTCGACTCTCTGAAGAGCATCTCACCCCGACCTAGCTCGCTTCCCTATTTCCTTATATTTCACATGAAGAAGGGGAATCCCTCCCCCTTATGATTTCAAATAAACCCGTTAGAGTATAACCTGACGTCCTGTGACTGACCTTATCCCCGCGTTACCCATGGCTAATTCATCTAACTTACTTAACTCGCACCCTGGATACGAGAGGGTAATTTAACTTTGCCAATCAACCTAACCCACCCTCTGAACAGCAGTGTGAATTACTGAGACAATGTTCCATCATAATGAGCAAATGCTGTATTACTTTTTAATGGTTTTATACTCTGCTAACAGCCTCATCAAAACAAATGAACCCATATTCAATGTATCGAAACGCTACTCTGTCCTTTACTATTTCATTCGTGCTGCGGGAAATGTTTCTACACTCATATTTGAATGTGTTTATGTTGTTTCCTCCTCAGATTCCTGTTTCTAGTAAACACTTCAATCCGGAAGAAATCTGTCAAATGCTTTTCATTCCAACGCAGTCACAGGGTGAAGTTTGCAGAAGAAATGTGTTTAGCCATTCACTGACACTCTGCCTTCCCGACAACTGCAATCCTTCCCCACCTTTATTCAGTCAGCACTGTCCTTCATGTGATGTGCCCCATCGAGAATGGAAGGACAGGTATCAATACCCGCGCTTGAGAATGGAGCAACAGTGTCAAAACGCTTACACTGTCCCCAGCGGAAAATTGAGCCCCGTGACAGGCGGGGGCACGAACCATTATACTACTGTAGACAAGTGTCAAAGGAGGCCCTTCAACCAAATGTGGCCACACTTGTCAAAAACAACTGCCTAATGAATTGGATCCAATTTCTCAATGCTTACCCCACAGCCTTATGTGTCTTGGCATCAAAAGTTCACATCTGAATGTTTATTTAGGTTATAAGGTTTTATGCCGCTCTGAAAAATGCAGACAGTGTATTCCAAATTCCAACCACCCACTGGCTGATTAAGTTTTTTCGCACACCTTCTTAAACTTTTCTGTCTTTCTCCTTACGTCTTTGGCCCCTGTTGATCGATCCCTCCATCAACGGGAAACTCGTTCAGTCAACCCTGTCCATACCCTAACTCAATCATGTCTTGTCTACATCTCCTATGTAATGCGACAAACACTCCACTCTGTCCTGTCTTTCTTCGCAACCGAAACTCTTCAGCCCAAACAGGATCCCGGTAAATATCTCCTGCAGTTTTTTCAGTATGGTCACATCCCTGCTAAAACGTGGCTGGAAAAAGTGCACATTCTTGCTTGAGCATAATGAGTATTTGTTTTAAAATTTCTGGATTAGTATGAGGGCGATTCTGGCTAAGTTGAATTTATTACCCATTCCGAATTGCCCAGAGAGCAGTTGAGAGTCAGCCATATTGCTATGAGTCTAAAGTCACATGCAGCACAGACCAAGTAAGGATAGCAAATTCCATCCCGAAATGACATCAGTGATACAGATTTGTTTTTCAACAATTGTCAATGGATCTATAGGAGTCATTAGATTCATCATTTCAGATATTTTTTGAATTCAAATTTGACCATTATGGCATGGTGGGATTCAAGCCCGAGTACCCAGATTATTACCTCGGTCTCTGGATTATCAGTCCCATGAAATTATCACAAGACCAAAACAGAAAGCCATAAAAGCTGATCTTTTCAAACAAAATGTATTTTCACCAAACTGGCCTGGGTATTTTCCATGAGCCTGACGCTCCAATTGTCTCTGTCCAATGTCAGTAAAAGCTGCTACATGGGGATTGATTTCACAACAGCGGTATCGAAATGGATCGATTTGTTTGAAGGCCCCAATGGTGATATTGGGGGACGTTCACCCAACGAGAGTAACACAGAAAGAAGAATACGAATGAGAAAGAGAGTGAGAGATTGTGCATTGCCACAGAGAAATGGGGGAGGAATGGAAAGGAGGTTTAATGAACGTGGGAAAGAGAGAAATCCCCGACAACGGGTGCGTTGGAATCCTGATATATGAAACGCAGAGATGTGAGAGACCGGAATTTGAAGGAAAAGCAATGAATTTCTCAGCATGTATCACAAAGAGGAGAACGGAGAGAACACTTAGTGCCGTGATTTGGTTTCAAATCGAGGTTGCAGTCGTCACACTGCACAATACCGTCAACCACGATCACAGTAACCGCAGAACAGGATGCTTGCAAGTAGCAATAAGTATACTAGCAGAGGAAATGTTCGGAAGAACAGCAAATGTACAATATCAGTACTCAGAAAATCGTGACAGATATGTGGGAACTGAGAATGAGCTGAATGTTTCGGTTCGATGTCCTCAGAGACTGTGGAGATCCCTTGAACGAGAATGTTGAAAAATGAAATTGATCGATTTTGACAAAACATCAAAGACTCGGGGGACAGTACAGGATGTTGCTGAAATGTATTTTAGCTTAACATCGGCACAGTCGCCCAGATCCAACTGGCATTGGGGATGGGAATGAGTGCGCAGTTACTCTCTGGCTCCAGTGATGCAATAGGTGAGCGTGCTTTCCTTCTATGATGGTATATAGGCGCAACAAATTCCTCGGTTGAGTGTGCTCCTGATCAAGGGAATGGGAGTACCCGTTTATACTATCATAGTGATTTCCGGTGTATCTTGCTAAGACAGCTGAGTGGCACAAGTGGAGCGTATTGAGCCCTTAACTTTGCAGTGGTGGGTTTAAAAGATGATTTTGCTGTTTGGATCTGTGTTTCTGACACTGGCGGTGGCAGCTACATTTGCTGGCATCAGCTCACTATCACTTTCTTCCACACAGTCAAGACTTCAACCTGGAGAAGGTGGTGTTGGGGTAATATTTTAAACTAGTCATCCTTGACAACTCGAACACGGAAAGGGTGATGTTTAAGTTCGACGTTTAAAACCTGAAATGCAAGGCTGACCTCAGGAACAGAGATCATGACTTTAATTTCCTGCAATACCATTCATTCATGTCCCCTATGCAGGGGACTCTACCATCTTTACCCAGTCCTGCCTACGAGAGACTCCAGGACCGTAAAAAATGAGCTGACCCTTAATTCAGGAATCCGCATCGTGTGGAGAAGCAGTGTAGTCGGAAATGTTGTCCTGACCAGTCATAATCACACCCTGTAGGTGAATGAGAAAGAATGAAAACACATAAACAACATGGAAAACGGGATTTGCATCTGTGTGGACACAATTTAAAAGGACCAGTCACCCTGGGTAGCAAAAAAGGAAGCTGATGGAGAGACCTTTCACCAGTCCCGTGTGTGGGAAGGGATCACTGAGCAATACAACCTCCGGAGACCGCAGCAGGATTGCATATCCCATCAGTTGGTTGATTATGCTGTCAATGCTGCTGTTAATCCCAACCAGCTTTGTTCCAAAGCATCAATCATAGTGTCATACAGCATGAAAACAGGCCTGTCAGTCCAACCAATCCATGTTGAAAATACTGCCAAACTAAGCTCGACCCATCTGCTTCCTCCTGAACCCGTTGAGTAGTTATAATGACGTTGTTGTTTTATTACTGTGTTGTTCATCCAAAAACCCAGGTAATATTTTGGGGACAAAGGGTACAGGTCCTGGCATGACAGATAGTGAAGTTTGAATTCAATAAGCACCTGGAATTGAAGAGTCTCGTGATGACCCGAATCAGTTGTGTGGAAAGTCCCATCTGACTCACTCATGCCAGTTCGGAAAGCAAACTGTCATATTCATCTGCTCTGCCCCACATGAGATTCCAGATGGATAATACCGTGGTTGACTCTTAAATGTCGTCTGGGAAATAACTGATGTACTTGGCATGAATAAAAAAAATTGAAAAACCCCACTTTCCGATTCATGTTTGGAATCAATTGTCATTAAATGTTGCAAATGTACATTCATCCATCACTTCCTCAGCAAGTTAATTGCACATGCAGAACAACTTCCCTAAAAAATAGCCTCACATGACTTTTTTTTAAAAAATGTCTCTCTTTTCATCTTAAATATATGCCCTCTCGCCTTGAAATCCACATCCTGGGAAAAGGCAACTATCGTTAACTCTAACTTGCCTCGCAATAATTCATAAACTTCCGTCAGGTCGCCGTTCACAGCCCTAACCTAAAGTGAAAACATTCCCAACTAGTCGAAAGTGAGAACTGCAAATGCGAGATCAGAGTCGAGAGTGTTGTGCTGGGAAAGCACAGCAGGTCAGGCAGCATTTGAGGAGCAGGATAATCGACGTTTCGGGGAAGAGCCTGTTGAACGACACGCAAAAAATGTTCTCCTGCTCATCGGATGCTGCCTTACCTGTTGTAGTTTTCCAGCACCCCGATCTCGAATCTGAAAATAGTCTCAGCCTATCCAGCCTTTCATTATAACTCAAAACTTCCACACACGGCAACATGCGTGCATAGTTTTCTGAACCTGCTCCAGCTGAATAATATCATTCCTATAACTGGCCGACCAGAACTAGACATAATATTCCAGAAGAGGCCTCATCAATGTCCTACAAAGCTTCAACATAACGTCCCGACTATTATACACAAAGGACTGAGCAATGAAGGGAAGAATGTTAAATAACTTTGAAGCATCTTGTCTGTAGATGATGCAAACTACAAGGAATTATGCACCTGCACCCCTAGCTTCCGTGTTCTCCAACACTCCGCAAAGCACTGCTCTTTTTACTGTACCAAAATACAATACCTTCCATTTACCCAGATTAAACGCCATATTACATTTTTCAGTCCAACGACTCATTGGTTTCAGATCCTTTTGAAACTTAGATAATCTTCCTCACTGTCTACAATTCTAGCGTCGCCTGCAAACCTACGAAGCATGCCTGCAGTGAGGTTCCATTGTTTTCTCATATTGATCAATGATTCATATTTACTTGTAGTGGCCGTGATTTAGCAGTGTGCAGATCATACAACAGTTAGTCATGCAATTAACCATGTGGAAGAAAGCCGCAGACTGCAGGGAGATATTAAACAATTGGAAAGAAAAATGTTGAAAGTAATTCATTCCAGGAAAGAGTGTGATCATGAAACAAGTTCAAACTTCAAAACAGCTGCCCATGCTCCAGTTGTGCCACTCAGCTGTCTCAGCAAGATGCACTGTAGATTGCTATAAACAGGGAAAAAAAATCCCTTCTGCCCCGCCTATGGCCAGGAGCACTCCCAAACTCGGAATTGCTTGCCCCTCTAAATCGTCATTGAAATACTGTGCATACATCGGTTGTGTCACTGGAGCCATCTAGAAGCTCTGCGACCTCATTCGCATACCGAATTTCAGTTGGATTTTCGCGACTGCGCCACTCAATTCCTCTTATTCTGAGGCTGGGAATTTGAACTACGTGGAACCAGTGGTTACTGACTTGTGTGGGGAAACTAGTGAAGGAGCCGACGTTGAACTGCATTGCTGTTGAAGTATACATTTCAGCAACACCTGCACTGTCCCTGGAGTCTTTGATGTTTGGGAGAAATCTATTTATCTCAACTTTGATCATATTAATGATAGAATCACCATAGCCACTGGGGGAACCGACATTAAACGTTCAGCCCATTCTGAGTTCCCACATATTTGCCACTGTTCGCTTGGCATTGATGTTGTGCATTTGATGAGCTGCCTAACATTTGCTATGATACTATACATATTGCACAGTGCCACTGCGTTCGTCTGTGCAATGCCGTGATCGTATAGTGGTTAGTACTCTGCGTTGTGGCCGCAGCAACCTCGGTTCGAATCCGAGTCACGGCAGTAATTTCTGTATCTGCCGCAGATTTTGTGAAATACAAAGGAATTAGTTGTTTTAACATGGTAATTTTATCCAAGGTGATGATCTGTGCCCTTCAAATTCTGCTTCCTCACGTCTCTGAGCTTTATATGTCAGAAATCAAATCCACCCGTTCTCACAGATTTCGCTCCCTCCTTCCATCACAAACTGAATTGTCCGTCACGTTTGTGGGCGTTACGGTGACACAGTGATCGCCTTACGGCGCCAGAGACCAGTTTTCACTTCCCACTTCAGGTGACTGACTGTGGAGTTTGCACATTCTCCCAGTGTCTGCGTGTGTTTCCTCTGGTTCTTCCCACAGTGCCTGTAGTGTGAGGTAAGGGGTAAATGTATGGGTGGGTTGCGCTTCGGCAGGTCAGTGTGGACTTGTTGGGCCGAAAAGCCTGTTTCCAAACTGTAAAGTATTCTAATCACCCCCATTTCATAAATTTAGAGATGCTGGTGTTGGAATATGGTGTACAAAGCTAAAAATCTCGCAACACCAGGTTAGAGTTTAACTGAGCACTAGTTTTCAGAGCACTGCTCTTTCATCATTTCCTATTTCTTTGAGGCACTCCAGAATCTAACACTGACTCTCACGTTGATACTGTTCATTCTGTGCTGCGGCGGTCACTGTTGCTGGGTGAACGTGCCCCAACCCCACCATCAGGACCTGAAGACCAGTTGATCCATTTGGTTACCACTGCTGTGAGGCTAATCTTCAGGTAGCAGCTTTTACTGATATGGACTTACGATTGTAGACAATAGACAATAGACAACAGGTGCAGGAGTAGTCCATTCAGCCCTTCGAGCCTGCACCGCCATTCAATAGGATCATGGCTGATCATTCCCAATTAGTATCCTCTTCCTGCCTTATCTCCATAACCCTTGATTCCACTATCTTTGAGAGCTCTACCCAACTCTTTCTCAAATGAATCCAAAGACTGGGCCTCCACTGTCCTCTGGTGCAGAGCATTCCACACAGCCACCACGCTCTGGGTGAAGACGTTTCTTCTCATCTCTGTCCTAAATGGTCTGCCTCGTATTTTTAAGCGGTGTCCTCTGGTTCGGCACTCAACCATCAACGGAAACATGTTTCCTGCTGCCAGAGTGTCCAATCCTTTCATAATCTTATATGTCTCAATCAGATCTCCTCTCAGTCTTCTCAACTCAAGGGTACACAAGCCCAGTCCCTTCAGTCTTTCAGAGTAAGGTAATCGTGCCATTCCAGGAATTGACCTCGTTAACCTACGCTGCACTCCCTCAATAACCAGAATGTCTTTCCTCAAATATGGAGACCAGAACTATACACAGTATTGTGGGTCCATCTCAGGAAAATGACACAGGACAATATCGAGGAATAGCGACTTCATTGAGAAAGATTAGTTTCACCGTTTGTCTGCAATGGCCGAGCGCTATTTCCACTGGACTGTTAACTCAGGCACCAAGCAAATGAACCAGGGACCCGGGTTTGACTCCAACCATGCCAGGTGTTAGAATTGAGATTCAATAAAGATCTGTAATTACGAATCCAATAACACCTATAAATCCATGGTCAATTGTTGAAAAAACAAAACTATCGTGTTCAATGACGTCCTTTGAGGAAGGAACCTGCTATTCTTACATGGTTGGGCCTCGATGTGACTCCAGACTCAATGCAACACAGTTAAGTCTCAACTGCCCGCTGTGCAATTAGGGATCGCAATCAATGCTGCCAAGCCAGCGACGCCCTCATACGATAACAGAATAGAAAAAAAAAATGTTATTTCGGCTCTAGCTAGATTACTGTGTGCAGTTCTGCAATTCACAGTACAGCAATGATGTGATCACACTGGGAACGTTGCAGGAGAGATCCAATGGGATATTGTCTGTGCTGAAGAGTTTCAGTGATGAGGAGATATTGGACAGAATGGGGTTGTTTGTCGCCGAGCAGAGGAGATTGGAGAGAACATGACTGAGATGTACAAAATACTGAGAAATATGGATAGGATAGACTGAAAGAAGCGTTTGTTGTTGACGGAGGGATCGAACACTGGGGCCAAGAGGTTTCGAGAAAAGGCGGGAAGTTTTGAGTAAATGTGCTGAAAGGGTCAGAGAAGTGGAAACGCTTCCAACCTGAAAAAAATTGAGATGTTAATTTGCGATGCCAAAACATATAAGACTATGGGCTAAACAATGAAAACTTGATTCAGGTCGTTAAGCAGTTGTGTTGGATAAGTGAGGCCACAACAGGTTGAAGGGCTTCCTTCGATGTTATTGTCCTCCACAGTATCGTGGTTCGTGTCCCCGCCTGTCACTGGGCTCAATTCTCCGCTAGGGGCATCGTAAATGGTTTAAACCTGCCGCTTTGTTCCCCAGTGAAGATTATTCATGCTCGGTCTTCCATTCTCGATTGGATATGTCACAGGAAGTACAGCACTGTCTGAATCAGCTGGGGAAGGACTGCAGCTCCTGGGGAGAGTGACTGTCAGTGAAAGTGCAAACACTTAACTTCTACAAACTGCACATTGTGTTTGTGTTAGAATGAAAACCGTTATATAGAGTTGCTCCTGACTGATATGTTTATTTAAAGCAAGAATCTGAGGAAGAAAACAAAGTAAACCCATTCAGATCTGAGTGCAGAAACATTTCCAGCAGCACTAATGAGGTGGTACAGCGTAGAACCGCGTTTGGATGCATTGAATTCGGTTTGGAGGGCGCAGCTTGCTTTCACTAGGCTGAGGTACCAGTGTGTAAAGCCATTATACATGATACAGAGAGTGTTCAATGTGATGGTACGCACTGTCGTTCGCACTGCTGTTAAGTATGTAGGTTAGGTGGATTGGCCATGTTAAAAAAAGCGCTGGTGTGTCCAGGGAGTGAATTCAGTAAGTCAAGTGAATTAGCCATGGGTAACGCAGTGATAATGCCAGCAGTCACACGATGCTAGGTTTTATTCCAGTAGGTTTATTTGAAAGCACAAGCCAGAGGCTTGCGGGGATAGAGAAGGGAGCTAGGTATGGTTGACATGCTGTTGAGAGTGACCCTACAGACTCGATTGGCTGAATTGTACTTTCTGCGTTGTAGGGAATCTGTGATTCTATCAGACAGGACAATGACAGCGTTTACTGGGCTGCTGGCGAGTGTATATAGGTGGTAAATGCACTCTTTCAAGTTCGCAAATTTCTTAACGTCAGGCTTTCAAAACCATCGATGTAGGACAAGAAATGATGGGAGCAGAATTTCTGTCACTCAGAGAACCCGTTTCCAAAATATTTCGAAAGGCACATTTAGAGACACAGAAGCAGTGAGTTTCACGAGGATAGAGAGAGACAGCCTGTGGCCAGGTAAAAGTGTAAATGTGGGGTGGGGTTTTGGAAGGTGCGAGGAAACAATGTCTAATTTGGACGATTTTAGATGTAAAAAAATCGGAAACGAATGCAGCTGAAAAACAAACTCAGGGTTTTGAAAGATTTCTATTAATATTCCACATGAAGCATTACAAATGGAACTGAGCAGAATTTGTATATTGACAAGGAAAAATATTCCATAATGAATAGGAAATGATTCTTCTCTTGGAGATCGATTTCCTGATTTCATCCCATCGCTTAAAGATGGGAGGGCAATCACCATAATGTTGGGTTCATTTGATACCCTTTAAAATCTGCCAAAGTAACTGAGCATCAAAACTGGCATCTTGCTTTTTAGTTTAACCTTCTGTTTTTCTCATCAGTATTTCTTTAAGTTGAAATAAATTCGGAGCAAAATTGAATACAATAATAAACGTTCTAATGATATAAATCCAATTCACTTACGATCATTGCAATGAACAGAGTGAAGTTGCAGCAAAATTAATAAAATGAAACGAACAAAGCTGCATATCCGGGAATTTTACCCAATTCACGTTCAGCCATATGAGAAAGAACATCGAGCTAAAACATCACCTTCACTTCTCTCTCCATTTATAAATCTTCACGCGAGAGAAGAACTGTCTGAAGAAATGATGCGTCAAGACTAAATGTGCGTGTGAATGTGACGGGAATTTCATGTTTGCTAGTTCATTCTGAGACAGTTCCGACTCGGAATGAATCAAAGACAAGGTATTCTTTCCAAGGACGATGTCAATTCCTTGGATTTTGCTGGTATTAGTAGTCACTGAAAGCAGAAACATAATGGTGTGGATTCGATTCCGCTCAGGAAATTTCTTGTCCCCTCGATGCACCATATGTAATCTTGATGTGGTCACACGTGAGCCCCTTTGCAATGGGCTGAAGTGGCCCCGAGGTTAAGGAGGCGGGTTGCTCTTTCATTGTCCATATATGGATGTGAATCCTACTCGGGCTGTTATTTGTATCAAACACAGCAGTGGTTTCCCTTTGTGTCTCGCATCTTTAATACATATTGAATGGAGAATCATGCGCTTGTCCTTCATTGCACCGGAGATTTGTGATAAATCGATGTCTCATCAAAGTCGAAAGAAAGCAATTTGATTCTACTGTAAGTTAAATTGAGATAATGAAAAAGGCATGCACCGTTTCTTTCCTCCTTTCATTCCATCTTGACTTTCTATGAATTTGCATCCAATGAAAATGAAACAAATAAAGAGAGATTCGGTGTAATAGTTTATCTAGTGGGATTGTGAATTTTAATGTAATACTCCACGCAAATTTCTGATCATTATTTCAAACAGTCAATTGGAATTGGAACCACAGAAAACTTTTCAAATGAAACGAAACTTTCATTCTTTCACAACCTTTTGCTGTGTGAATCATACCACAATTCATCGTCCAACGTGACCGCCAAGTTGGCGAGAATATTAGATCCACCAATTTTCTTTAGCAATCACAGCTTCTGCACATACCCATCTGCGGTGTGCCCTGTGCCATTTGGTGTCTCCAGGCCACATCGCATTCCTTCTTCATGAGCTCGTTCCTGATCTGTCTGATGAGTTTGGAAAGCTTTTCTATCCCTTCATTCCATCTCCTCAGAATTCTAAATTTATCTATAAAATAAGGCGTTAGACCAAATGATGAAGAATTGGAAGTCGGCCATTCAGCCCATCGAGACTGCTCCACCATTCAATGAACTCATGGCTGATCTGATCATCCCCAACTCCATTCTCCTGCATTGCCTCGACAAAGCTTCATCGTCTTTCTGGTTAAATATCTGTCTGGCACAGTTTGAAAATACACAACAACTCAGCCTCAACAACAGTTTCAGTCAGGAGTTCCACCGATTCACTGGACCCTGAGCAAAGATATTACTTCTCATTCCTGAATTGAATAGGCAATATCTAATTCTAAGTTCATGTCCTCTGGTGCTCTCCTCATACCAGAGAGTAAACTACGTGCCAGGAACTACGCTGTCAAGATATCTTGAATATTGAAAGTTTATACATGTTATTATGTGATTATGCAGATCCACTCTGCCTCCTTTGTTTCAAGGAGAATAATCCCAGCCTAACCAATCATTCCACGAAGCGGCATTTTCTCCAGTTTTGACAACATGTCCATAAATCCCTGCTGTCCCGTGCAGCGTCGTTAACCATGAGTAAGGCAGGTGGAAAAAGTTATGTAAAGAAACGGTTGAAATTTCAAGCACAGACCGGAATTGGAACTTGAAATCAGACAGCGACTGGAATCAGATTGGTCTACCCAAGGACGAAATAGAGTAATGATAACTCTGACAAATGAGAATCTAATCATATCCCACTTTCATTCAATGGCTTTACTGTAACCAAATTATCCCGTGTAATCGTCCACAGCGCTAGTACTTAGAAAAAAACACGGATAGAAACTGGCTATATGAACTATTTGACAATGAAAACATGTCCTTTTGTAGACATGTTTTGAATATAAACTCAACTCGTGTCTCTGTGAATCCTACATCGTTTGCACGGCACAAATGAGACGTGGATAATAACTCTCTCCATTTGCCTCGATGGGTGTAACTTCACTTAAGGAACTGGATATAACACTTCCTTAACACTTAAGGAACTGGATGTTGTCCAACGCAATGCAGTCACTTGATTGTACCCTCTTCAATACCTGCAATCTTCATTCCCCTCACCGCTAAGGCACAATTGCCGCAGAGTGCACCAACTACAAGATGCACTGGAGTAAGTCTTGTGGGCTTTTTTGACAGAACCTTCACAGCTCAACAAATGTACTGACAGTAAAGACAAGGTTGGAAGATACAACGAAACGCCACCATTTGCAAGTTATTCTTCAATGCCCACAGCACCCTGACTTGGAAAGGAATCAGTGATAAAATCATTGGTGAAGCGGTCTTGAAGGGCAAAGTTGCATACTTCAGCCTTCCACCTTTTATCTTACAACACAAAAAAAAAATTGTTTATGCGGTGACCTGACTTGTGCTCAGTCCTTCAGCTGCTCCCTTATCTGGTAGTCGCTGAAGTTCTACTACCATCCACAGTCTGTGGTCAACAATAGAAACTATCCGAAAACCCTCTCAGACAATTGATACTCCTCAAGATTAGAGTGGTGTTGGAGAAGCACAGCAGGTCCGGCAGCATTCTGAGGAGCAGGAAAATGAATATTTCAGGCAAAAGCCCTTCATCAGGATTCAGACTGGGACCCTATGGGATGGAGAGTTAAATGTGAGTGCGGCGGAGCTGGGGAGAAGTTAGCTGAGAGTGCAGGAGGTGGATGGAGGTGGCGGGGGGGAGTGAACGTGATATGTCAGAGAAGAAGGTGTAGTGAATAGGTTGGAATGAAGATGCACAGGTGTGATAGGTCAGGAGGACGGTGATGAGCTGGAAGGTGGGAACTGGGTAAGGTAGGGGGAAGGGAAATAAGGAAACTGGTGAAGTCCAAATTGATACCATGGTTGAAGGGTCCTGAGGCAGAAGATGAGGCTTTCTTCCTCCTAGCATCGGGTGATGAGGCAGTGGCGATGGAGGAGACCCAAGACCTGCATGACTTTGGGACATTGGAGGGCGTGGACTTCACTAGGTAGTCACAGAGCGAATGGTCTTGGCGGAAAGTGGATAGGGGTGGGGAGGAGAACATTTTCCTGGTGGTGGGAGGCGTTTAGACTTGGCGAGACTGTCAGCGGATGAGGTGATTTATGCAGAGGTTGGTGGAATAGAAGATGATGACCAGGAGGGTTCTGTCCTTGTTGTGTTTGGCAACCCTTGTTGTTGTGGGTAGAGGTAAGGAACATGCATGAGATGCTTTGGCGGGCATCTTCAACCACACAGACTGGGACGTTCCGGTCTTTATAGACGGTCATCTGGTGTGTTCTGTGGTGGAACTGGTCCCTTGCGAGCAGAGGGTAAAAAAACAATGACCACAGTTGCTGGAAACCAGAGTTCAGATCAGAGGTGTGCTGGGAAAGCATGGCAGTTCAGGCAGAATTCGAGGAGCAGAAAAATCGACGTTTCGGGGAAAAAACCCTTCATCAGGAATACAGGCAGAGTGCCTGAAGTGCGGAGAGATAAATGAGAGGAGGCTGCGGGTAGGGAGAAAGTAGCATAGTGTAGAGAAAACACCAGATGGCCTGCTTCTTTCGAGAGCACAATTTCCCTTCGCAGATGGTTAATGATGCCCTTCAACGCAATTCTTCCACATCCTGCACGTCCACCCTCAGACCCCACCCCTCCAACCGAAACAAGGACAGAACCCCGCCCCCCAGTGCTCACCTTCTACCTTAACAACCTTCACAAAAACCAAATCATCTGCCGACATTTTCACCACCTCCAAACGGACCCCACACCAGTGAACTATTTCTCTCGACAACCCTTTCTGACTTCCGCACAGATCATTCCCTCCGGGACCACCTGGTCAGGTCCACGCCCCCCAACAAACCATTGTCTCCTCCTGGCACTTTCCCTGCTACCGCAGGAATTGCAAAACCTGCGCCCACCCCTCCTCCATCACCTCAATTCAAGGCCCGAAGGGAGCCTTCCATATTCATCAAAGTTTTACCTGCCTGTCCACCAATATCATTTATTGTATCCGTTGCTCCCGATGCGGTTTCCTCTCCATTGGGATGACTGGACGCCTCCTAGCAGAGCGCTTGAGGGAACATGTCTGGGACACCCGCACCAATCAGCCACACCACCTAGTGGTTCAACATTTCAACTCCCGCTCCCTCACCACGTGTCACCTGGAGGAAGAATGCCTCATCTTCCGCCTCAGAACACTTTGACCCCAGGGCATCAATGTTGACTTCGCTAGTTTCCTCATTTATCCTTCTCCCACCTCGCCCCAGCTCCAAACTTCCAGCTCAGTACTGTCCTCATGATTTGTCTTACATGCCTAACTTCCTTTCCAATTATCCATTCCATCCTCCTCCCTGAGCTATTACCTTCATCCCCTCTCTCACTCACCTATTGTACTCTATGCTACTTTTTCCGCACCCCCACCCTCCTCTATTTTTTCTCTACGCACTTCAGGTTCTCTGACTGTATTCCTGATGAAGGGCTTTTGCCCGAAACCTCGATTTTACTGCTCCTCGGACGCTGCCTGAACTGCTGTGGTTATCCTTTGGGAGCAGATGCGATGGAGGTGGAGGAATTGGGAATATAGGATAATATTTACGCAAGAGGTGGGGTTGGAGGATATATAATCCAGACAGCTGTGGGAGTCAATGGGTTTGTATAAAGTGTCAGTAACACTGAGCTTGAGGGATATATTTCCCTCCCCACCCCAATCCAGTATTCACATAGACTGTTTCCTGCACGACTACCTAGTCAAGTCCACGCCCTCCAATGACCAAACCTCCCCTTCCCCTGACACCACGGGATTTGCTAAATCTGCACCCACATCTTTCCCCTCACATGCTTCCAAGGGTCCAATGGATCCTTCCACCTTCACTTTTGCATGTACACTTCCACACATGGCATTTATTGCATCTGTTGGTCTCCTCTACTTTGGGGCCAACAGGCACCATCGCGCAGAGCGCCTCAGAGAACATTTCCAGTACACCCACAACATTCAACCCCAACTCCCCATGACCAAACACATCAACTGCACCCCCACCACCACTCTTCCGAGGAATGCAGTTCCTGTGCCTCCTCCACCACCATTCCTTCAACACCCGACGGCTCCTTTTCCACCTCGGGATCCTTCAACTCCAAGGCATCAACGTGGGCTTCACCAGTTTCCTCATCTCTCCACGCCCACCTTACCCTAGTTTCGAACTTCTAGATTGGCATTATCCTATTGACCTGCCCCTATTTTCCTTCTCACTTCTCCGCTCCACCCTCTTCTCCGACCTATCTCCTTTAACTCCGACTCTATCCACCTATTGCACTCTCCACTAGATTCTTCACAGACCCAATCCTCCCCTCTATTTCTCCACCCTCGAGGCTGCCAGCTTTATTCCTGATGATGAGCTTTTGCCCGAACCATTACTTTTTTTCTGCCACTCGGATGCTGCCTGACTTTCTCTGCTTCTGCAGTACCACTCTAATACTGATTCTGATTTCCAACATCGCAATACGCACTTCCATCCAACTGATTCCCCTGTCCATTGATCTTCAGCGATCATGCATGTCCACTCCATGATCTCTTTTTCTGTCTACACCACACAGAATACTCACTGTTATTGTTTCTTCTCCCCAAATTCATTAACACTCATTTGTCTGGATTCAATTCCATTCAGCATTTTATCTTTCTCCCTGATTGATACATCTCTGCAGTCCCTGACATTCTTAACCATAGTCAACTGCACGACCAATTGTTGCATCATCAGCAAAGTTCTAAACAATGGCTCCTACAACAATCAATATAAATCATTAATGTACATCATAAATTAATGGCACTCAACTGGAAACGCGCCTCCAAATATGGTTCATTGCTGGTTGGGATTAACAGCTGCAAAAACAGCAGAATCGAACTCCTGCTGTCATTTGTAAACTCACTGCTGACTCTGACGGTGGTCTCCTGAAGGATCACTTCTCACATAAAGGAGTGGTGAACGACCTGAGCGCATTGTGACTGAGTAAGTGAGTTTACACCTCAGCCCTTACTTGAATCCCTTCCTGCAGCCACCCCAGAGCCCTGACTTCTGGGCGCTTCGAGTATCCTTGCGTCTATTTATTTTGATCATCAGTTTAATTCGTGTCCACACAGACACGATTCCCTTTTCGCCTGTTGTCCATGTATTTTTATTCTTCCTTATTCTCCCACGGAATGTTGTTATCATTTGTCTGAAGAACATTTGTTGTTCATTATAATTCACCTTGAACTGAGTCAGAGAGCATTCATGGGTGAACAACATTGTTGTCGGTCTGGAGTCACATATTGACAGGACTCATTATGGTCGACAGATTTCCCTTTCGAAGGTACAAGAATGCATGAGTTTTCAGCAATATAAAGCCATTGTCCCTCTTCCTGAGATTGGGTTTATTTTCCAGATTATAGTCATCGAATTTAACTAACAGCAGCTGCCGGGTTCCTATCTCCAAAGTTTACTAGCCCAATAGATCGCTGCTGCATGAACAACTCCCTGCTGCATTTCTCCATTCAAAGAATGGCATTCTCAGCTCAGATTGAACCAATGGAGAGAGAATATGACGCTTTTCTGTGTTGGAATGGAAGCAATATATGCTGGATGGGAGTGTTTACTGGAGCAAGAGACTGATGTGGAGACGATGTGAGCAAAAACAGTTCTTACTGTCAAAGTAACAAAATACTGCTTTGTAAAGGAAAATCTCTTCGAATGCTTTCAATACATCGACCACTCACTTAAGGCTCCAGCACACATCCTCTGAGCCAATTCTTAGTGCGGGTTAATGCTGCTGCTGAATCTTAATAATATACTCAATTGAGACCAATATGCCTTTCCACCTCGCCTTTGACCAGATGTACTCCAGCTTCAGCATTTCACACGCTTGGCATAGAGTTAGATTGAGAAGGGAAAGATATACAAGAGACCTAAGATGCAACCTTTTCATACTGAGGGTGGTGCGTGTATGGAATAAGCTGCCTGGGGAAGTGGTGGAGGCTGGTACGATTGCAACAATTCAAAGGCATTCGGATGGGTATATGAATAGGAAGGGTTTGAAGGAATATGGGCTGGTTGCTGGCATCTGGGACTAGATTGGTTTGGGATATCTGGTCGGCATGGTCCGAAGAGTCTGCTTCCATGCTACATATCTCTATGACTCTATAACTCCATGACCACGCCTTTACCAATCATGTCACTGGTGCCACAGAATAGCTTCACATGCTCATTTCCACCCCCACTTCCGGTTTGGTATTTGCGGTCTGCACCACAAAGTTTATCTGATTCCCGTTCTCGGAACTCGGGTTATGTGACTGACTGCAGCAATGGGTACTTCCTTGTGTGGGGAAGTTGATGAAGTTACTGTTTGAAACCTCGTTGCTATTGAAACATACATTGCACCAATAACCCGCACTATTCACTGAACCTTTTTTCTTTCTAGAAATCATTCAAACGCAATCTTCAACAAGCAGTACTTGCTGGAACCACCACAGCGTCTGGGGACATCGAATTTAAAAATTCAGCTAATTCTGAATTTCCACACGTCTGCTATTGCTCGCCTAATATTCCTGTTGTGCATCTGCTACTCTTCCTAACATCTCCTCTGTCACTGTAATTATTGCTGTTTTTAAACGCGTGTCTCTGCATGACTCAGTGATGGTTTGAATGTTAAAATATTCTGCGTTGTGGCCGCATTGAGCTCGTTCGAATCCGAATCACTGCATTTTTATCCTTGTGATGAATGCTGAAGAAACACAGAAAGGAATTAGTAAATTTTACATGAAAGCATTCTGAGATTATTTTTTTTCCAACAAACCCCTATGTCTCTCACACATCTCTGCGAGACACATATCAGGATTGAGACTCACCCAGTCCCAGAGAATTCTTTCCCTCCCGCAATCACTTACTTCCCTTAAGTTCCCCCTCCTTTACAGTCACTTTTACATTGACCTCGTTCAGTCTGTGTTGTTGCACTCACTTTTGCTGGGTGACCATGCCCAAGTCTCACCATCAGGTCCTTCAAACAAGTTGATCCATTTTGATACCGCAGTCGCAGCTTTTACTGACATGGACCAGCGATGATTGAAACATCAGGCTCAGGATAAGAGTACAGGGCAGCATTGAGGAAAATAAACTTTAATCAAAAAACGACGGTTTGGTCAATGCCCGCATTATTTATTTCACTTTTTCATTCGGCTCTAGTGAGACTATTGTGTGTAGTTATGCAATTCACATTGTAGCAGGGATGTGACAGTTCTGGAAACGATGGAAGGGTGCTTTGCCAGGATATTGTCTGGACTGAAGAAGAGAAATTGGACAAACTGGAGTTGTTTTTCTTAGAGCAGAGGAGACTGAGGGGTGCGTGATTAAGATGTAAAATGTACCGAGGGATATGGATAGCATAGACTGAAATACATGCTTCAATTTGATGGTGATTTCGATAACGAGAGGCCATGTATTTAACGTCAGAGGCGGAAAGCTTAGAGTGAATGCGTAGAAAAACGTTTTAAAACAGTGGATGATTGAAATCGGGAACTCAGTGTATGCAAGAATCGAAGAGGCAGAAATCCACTTAACTTTCCAAAGTAGTCAGATGGAAATTTGTGATGCCAAGGCATACAAGTCCATAGGTCAAGAGATTTAAAAAGGAGCTAGGATAGTTAAGCGATTGTTAATGAGCAAAACAGATACTCCGTTTGAAGTACGGGTTATTAATACCTGTCCTTCCATTCTCGAAGGGACATGTCACAGTAAGAACTGTGCTGTCTGAATCAGCGTGGGAGAGTACAACTGCTGCCAGGAAGACAGAGTGACAAAGACAGTGCAAATACGTGACTTCTGCAAGCTGTACCTCGTGTTGGTGTTAGAATGAAAATCATTAGATACCTTTTTCTCTTGAGTGAGGTGATTACTTATAGCCCGTAGCTCAGGAAGATATACATTCAACTGCCCTTTCCCCGCTCGCCCATACCACTGAATACTGGCACTATGCAGGAGAATTTCTCTCAGTACATCCTCCTCCAATCCTCTTTGACCCCCAGCATTTCCCCATATGGCACCATTCCACGAAATTCCCGAAGGTGTAACGTTTCTCATTTACGATGTCTCTCCTCACTGTGTCAGGTTCCAGTGATTTAACTGCCCGTCACTCAATTTAGCAAACTGCATTTCCAGCTCACAATGTGATATATTCTAGACTGGGGAAAGAAAAACAGAGCGGGAGACAAACGTGAGTAAACCTACTTTCTGTCTGCAATCAAAAGATGCCCCTAAGCTTCCAGGTTCCTGTCACTGCAAAATCCTACTTTGTTCCCATGCCTCCATTTTGGTTTGTTCTGCTGCAGAGCTCCCGCATAGCACAACGCGAGTTGAAAGAGCAGCACGTAATTTCCTGCTGAGACACCGTGCAGTCTTCAGTAACCAATATTGAGTTCAATAATTTTAGACCCTGTCCATCTTCTTTCACCTTCCTCCCCCACCTACCCATGCCATTCGTTCCAAAGGCGGATCGTTTGGCTCATAAATCTCTCGTCAGATGCACTAGACCTGCTGATTTTGTTCAGATATTTCTACTTTTCTTTGGAGAATTTTGTTCTGTTCTGATCGCCAGCCCTCAGGAAACGTGTGTTTGCAAGGGAGCGTGGTCAGAGGAGATTTACTAAGGTGGTGCCTGAACTCGACCATTCCCCCTGCAAAGATAAGGGAAAGTGAGGGCTGCAGGTGCAGGAGCTCAGATTCGAGAATGTAGTGCTGGAAAAGCACAGCACGTTAGATAGCATATGTGGAGAAGAGAATCGAGGCTTCGGGCACAAACCACCGACATTCCATTACCAGCCGATGCCTGGAGGAAGAATGTCTCATATTCCACCCAAGAATCCTGCAACCACACCGGATAAATGTGTGTTTCAACAGTTTCCTCATTTCCCCACATTATCCCAGTCCAAAGCCTCCTACTAGGCACTGATTTCTGGACCGGCCACCAATCCCCTCTCTGAATGAACACCTTCTCCATCACCTTCGTCCACCAATCACTTTCCCAGCTACCTGACCACCAATCCCATTCCCCTCTCTCAACCTTGACTCAAAAATCTCATTCCTGATGCAGGGCTTACGCCCGAAACATCGATTCTCTTGTTCCTTGGATGCTGCCTGACCTGCTGTGCTTTCAACGCACTACACTCTCGCCAATGCAAAGATAGATGAGCTCGGCTGGTGCTTTTTATCTGAGAGCGGAGAAAGCTGAGAGAGGAATTGATTATCGTGCACAGAAATGGGATAGATACGTGTGACAGGAATGAACTTCTCGTGGGAAGGGTTAATAACCAGAGATATAGATAAAGTGCAAGAGAGAGGATGTTCAGTGAAGATTTAGGAAGAATGTTTGCATCCTGGAAATGTTGTTTTTTCTGGAACTCATTATTTGAACGTGTGGTAAAACTAAGAGTCATCAAAACACTTCAGGAGCATTTAGCCGAACACTTGAGGAACTAGATTATGCATGGTTAAGGACTAGGTCCTGGAAAGTGGGGCGAGAATAAACAGATGCTTGATGAAAGACTTGAACACCGTCACGTTGGGTGCAGTGAAATGGAGGCGAGCACAGCTCTGTGGCACAATGAAAGACGTGTTGGGTTTCGACTGCATTATTGAGGTTGTGATTCAAAGTTTGTTGGTTTGAGTTACACCAGAATCAGAGCTTAGTTCAAATTTCAGCTGAATGAATGATTGTTCTGCTGATTCATCATCAGTTCCCGTCGTCTGAAGTTTTCGCCCCTGCTCCTGACCAGAGAAGATTCCTCACTTTCTCAGTAGTGAGCTTTGAGGGAATCATATCATTTGAAACATGATCAGCCCAGAATCGGCTTCACACTCACAAAACCTACTGAGGAAGCCTACTGTCTCCAAACACATTTCCCTCTCACAGTTGCACACCGTTTTTCGGTTTATTCAGTGTCTTTTTTTTTCCCTTTGGGCAACACGTTGATATGGATGGGCTGGGAAAGACATTGATGTGTTCGGTCAGCCATGGTGACATCAAATGGCGGGGTAGCGCTGGCGTTGAAATGGCTCCCTCCTGTTCCTCACAGTCTGTGCTGTTTCTGACAGAGGGTTTTAAGCAATAACATGATGAGGACCCCGTGAATCTACACCACGGAATACCAAGGACCTCCCCTCTAACCCACTGATCTCACAGCTGGAATACACAGCTCCTGTTTCAGCTTCAGATCAGACAGTGGAGGATTCTCCCAGGCGCTCTGTCAGACAGCATGCTCCTTCACGCAGGTTTCCAACTGAACACATGGAGCAAACGGCCGTGTGAATATTGGAGATTCACGGAAAAATGTCCCCTTTGCCTGGCTACAGATCTGGTCACGGTAATAAACATGAATTTGTGGCATTCGGTGGCTTACTCTGGATTCTTTTCACTTTATAATTTAAACTGAAATTTACTCTTACATGACATTCTTATATCTTCAGTATTCATGAAAACTGTGCATCATGTCCTTAGATGTAGCCATGGTGAAAATTGATGATGAGTGCAGTATGTTTCATGTTGTCTGCAGGAACCTGCAGAAGGAAGTTAATGACGAGTCGATGAATTGAATTCTGTGCCAAATTGAAGCAGACCAAATGAGAAGCCTATGACAACGATCGTATAACATTGTCTGAAAACAACGCAGCGACCCACGGAAACCCAGTTTTCAATCAAATCTATGTTGCACAATATTTTTCTGTGTCCCATTTCCTGAACCTGATGTTCGATTCGTCACAGGTCTATATCAGTTCTTCTTCCTCTGCCTTAGTTTTAATTTCAGAACCACGGCAAATGTAGAACAGGCGGGTCGATGGTCCCAGTGGTACGAGTAGGGCATGTTATAGGCTTGCTGCCGGCGGCTCCAGTGGAGCAACTGATCATCGCGTGGTACTTAACAGCGTGTAAAACTGCCGCATTGTAATTTCAATACTTGTCTAAAGCTGTTATTACTGACGTTAATCAGGAATTATTGGAGCACCAGACTGAAACGTAGATGAAGAATAATGTCGAATAAAGCGGCATCTATTCTAAAACTCCAGCTTCCGATTTGTGGGATTGTTCTGTCTTTGGGAAAGCTATCAATTATTAACCTTAAAACTGCACATATTCCCCGGATGATTATCCGTCTGTGGAGCGAGAAACAGAGTTGATATTATGGATTAATGATCTTTTTCAAATCTCTGACACTCTTGATTACATCCTTGAAAAGGCTGCTAGACTCGGTTCACATAATCCCCTTTGCTGCAAACTCACACAACTCATTAAACCGTTCGAAACCAATTGGATTTAATTCTTTGAATAAACTGAATGTTGTCAGTGAATATAGTAAAGTCATGACAAATAGTTTTGCTCTGTGCAGTACAGAGGGTTCAAACAGGAATAAGTACGAATCTTGTCACTGGATTTTCCGGGAGGAGATCAGTGAGTATTAAATGGACTCAGTCCCGTTCCTGGTCATTGTGAGCAAATGTTCAAGGAAACAGATGGCAATGATTTTGATGCTTGACATCGACAGGTCCAATCCTACTCACTAGGGTCACCATTGTATTACAGATCACTCAAGCAGTCGAGATGATGATCCTTATGGCAACCTGAGACAGTGCGACAACTAATCCCACATTGTTTGTCTCACTCTATACCATTAACAAGTTAGGCAGCGGACTGAGCTAACCGTCCTCCATTCAATGCACAGCTAAAACAAACAGCGCAGTACACTAAGAGTTTGTAATAGCTCACTAGAACCAGCGTCTACACCTTTCAACACCACCAGCTCTTTCTTACACTTAACATGTTCAGTTACAGGTGTTATGCCATTTATTTTCGATGAACACTAAACAATTCGTGAGTGTGTCACTTCTGCCTCCCCACCCAGGCAGCCCAGAATCCCTGTTAAATTCGCTCCTTGTGTGTCTGTACGTGGCCTTTCAAATACGCTGGAATCTTTTCTAAAATGTTTTCTTCCTTTCTGAAAAATCATCTCCAAAATCAGTAACTCTCGGAATGAAAAGTACCTGTTCTAAATTTCTTTGTCGTTACTCGCTGGATTTGAAGCTCTAACCTCTAGATATACACTCACCTGAACGAGGGAATTTCCCTCCTATTTACCCTTGCCAACCTCACATCAGCTGAAAACCCTCCATTAGGACACAACTCTGTCATTCCTGATTTGTGTCGTGTGATTCTTCATCGAGTCCACCATCCCACTAAATCCCTTGTTTACTTTTCTCGTGGTTTATCTCCCAGTACATCTCACTTCCGTCTTCTCTCACGATTTTGTATCAAGGGACTGATGTTGAGTGAAATAGACTGCCTTGGAAAATACCAGTGTTATGAAGTTTTGGGTATAATGTACTTTTCATCGTGTTGAAATGTCTGGCTAGCACAAAGGGTCCAGAATAAGGTAACAACATAACATTTGGTCGAAACAACTAAGAGCTGTGTTACTGAGAAGTCGAACAGGCGAAATGATTATGCCACAGACTGTGATGGCAAGCTCCGCTAAAAAGTTATCCTTTCAAGCCGGTGAATGCAACACAATGTTATTGGGGTACACCACGTGGAAACAGATACTTCGCTTTATCTCGTCCATGCTCACCACGTAGCCAAAATTAAACAAGTCCCGTTCCTGAACATTTGGCACCAATTCCTCTAAAACCATTCTATCTAGAAACTCATCCGATTACCGTTGCAATTTTCTGAGTGCCATAGCTTCCTCCACTTTGTCAATTTCAGTCCACTCACCTTTAACCTATGCTCTCGAGTTTTCAGCTCACCCCAGCTTGGGTAAAACAGGCAACTGTTTATTCTGCAACCCTGTAGTGTAGCGGTCTTCATGTTCACCTAAACTGTAAATGGTCCGGAGTTTAAAACTGGGCAGAAGCTGCTTTGTTATTCAACTGCAGCCTTTTTTCATGGACAAGAACGGAGCTTTCTTGCTTTCTCATCTGCAAACCTGCCTTCGAAATTGCTTGAACAAATCTGCTCTCGTAGTGATATATAATGCAATTCCATTTCATTACAGCGCAAAGCATTGTAAAGATTTTCTCCAACCTGGTTCTGATCATATGCCATTCTGTTTGAGAGTGTAGTTACCGCGTTCTGATCCTTTCACGAAAAGTAGTACTGCATTTGCGTTCCTTCCACAGGCGGACCGGTTCAAAGACAGGGAAGAAGCTGATGCGCTGGTGTTACAATGCACCACGGATTCCCGAACTAGTCTGTCTATCAAATGTATGCCAAAGTCGTCTCTGAAAGGCCTCATTTGGAAGCTGTCTGTGGTTATTCAACTGCGAGAGTTGGCACCAGAGGTCCTGAATCATGGTTTTGAGCAGTTCTCACGTTAATGGCTCATTCAATCAGCAACAGCAATGAAAGAAATTACACTCTCAGAGGAACCTTTAGATTTGTGCTTTCTGGTATTAAGGTGCACCCCGAGATCTAAGCCCTGTTGAAACAGACAGAGTGTCTGTTCAGGTTCAATACCTGGTGAAGCTGGTTATTCTAAGTTCTTTGCTCTCTATAACCTCTATGTGCCCTTTCACAATTCTCGTGTAACAGGCACAAGGCTGTAAAAAAGCTACTCCAATTGCTGTGTAAGAGGCATGAGTGTCTGTTTTGACTCATTCTGTTCCTGCTTTACAAACTCACTAAGCTGAATGCTCTCCTGGTTTTCCCACATTATCGTCTTGATGGCTTGCATGTCCTGCTCCTGTTCCTGACAGAGACGTTCAAGATGTCAATGTCCTCCTCCTGTCGCTCAATGACAGTTTCGGTAACTTATGGAATCTTCCTGTTCAAATGTCACGATCAAGAGCTGAAATGTGCAGGCAAGTTGTGTTGCTCACACTGGGTAACTTAGTGGTTAACACTGGTGCTTCATTGCACCAGAAATTCGTGTTCAATTACAGTCTCCAATTTTCTCCCACAGTCCCAAGATGTGCAGGTTCGGTGGAGTGGCCAAGCTAAATTACCCATAATGTCCAGGGATATGCAGGCTAGGCACATCAACCATGGAAAATGCCAGGTTATAAAGACTGGGTGGGGTGGGTGATGGTGATTGGGCAGTACGGTCTTCGGAGGATCAGTGTGTTGGTGATGGGTTAAATGACCTGCTTCCACTCTGCAGATATTCTATGATTAACACCTCAGTTGCAGAACTCAGTTGAGGGAACAATCTTTGAGTTAATTCCAATATCCTTTCCTCAATGAGGAGATTAACTCTGTACACATTCCTCCAGATGTGGTCTCGCTAAGATCCTGTACAACAGCAGCAACACTTTACCAACCTGCTGTAAAGTTCCCATCAGGTTAGAACAGTCTCAGCCCTCTAGGGAAATACACAACATTGCTGAAAGATCATTGTCCTTCTTTTCTCCACCAGAATAATGGGAGATCTGGTGATAATGTTACAATGACACTTGAGAAGAACAGGTAAGGTGTAGCAAGATGATGTCAATGCTGAGATATGTCTCGCGAAATATCTCGCCTGAATCTACCGTTAACCTCGCCAGACACCACGACAATCAGATTCCATACAGTCTGGCAAAGTGGAACTTAGAAACAGCATGGACAAGCAAAATTTGATGACAGTTGTCTATCAAAGTCAAAATCGTGATACAGATTTGGGTATGGTCCAAAACATGAAATTCGAAAGACTAGTTTGTGGGTACTGCAGCAAAAATGGACAGCTTCAAGTTACATCTAAGCAGTGTTCACCCAAGTGAATGTTAATGCTGGGAAAATGGATTTCATGAGCGTCTATGAGATGGGTTACTTAAACGATATGTTGAGCACCGAGCTTGAGATCAGGGTGTTCTGGAATTGGTAATGTGAGGGAGAGGGGTTTTTGGGAATAGTGATCTTAATATTTTGAATTTAAATGATATCTGATTACAAAACTGTTTTTTTAATTATGTTATTGGTACATAACTATGTCATGCAAACCATTGCGATGCAAGGATAGAGATGGTTTCAGTGAATTTGAAAAGTGCTTTAAAATAATTTAATGTAAAACAGGCAATGTCTGTCATTTATACAACCACTCTAAGGTCTGTAAGGACATTCTCGACATTAATCCCTCAGATGGGAAGATTGTCTGATGATAGAACTCCGCCTGTGTTCTAGAGAGTTTCAGAGAATGAGAGGTGATCGAAATGAAACTTTTTAAACATGCAGGTTGAGGGGAGTGGCGAACATGTACATAGACAAGTGACAGCAAGATTAGCGAGAATTTCAAGATATTCACAAGGACATCAAGCAGAACAGAATAACCAGAGAACAATCGGGGCCTATTAGAAACCAAGGGGGCTATCTGTGTGAGAAGCTGGAGAGGATTGATAGATTCTGACATGAGAGCTTCACATCCATTTTACTTGGAAGACGAAAGAGGCAACTGCATATATCAAGAAGACTGGACTGTGAAACTGTTAAACAGATTGATGTAAGATGGGAGCAGGAAATTATGGTTTTGGCGGGTATAAAATTGGGCAAGTCCCCAGCTCTGGAAGAAACGTGTCACCGTCTGCATTGGGAGACAAGAGAGGAAATACCCTGACTCAAATGTTTAAGTGGAATCTGATCACAGCGGAGGTGCCAGAGAAATGGAGAGCACCCTTTACAGGAAGGTTTAGTGCAGGTAAACCAGACAGCTATAGATCAGTGAGTATCAGATCAGTATCAGGGAAACTATTGGAGAAAGCACGAAATGAGACAATTGATCTTCAACGAGAGAGGCAATGGTTGATCAGGGATAGTCAGCATCAAGTTCTCAGAGGGTAGTCATGCCGAACGAATTTTATTGAATTTTTTCGAGGGGGTCGTTTATATGTTTTGTTTCTTTTCAGCAACACCTTTGACAAAGCCTCACATGTGAAACCAATAAAGAAAATACAATCTCATGGTATCAAGGGTAATTTGGTACGTGACATTCAAACAGTCTTAGAGGAGGAGAAAGAGGGCGGTTGGAGAGTACTGTTTGTATGAATGGAGAACAGTGGCCCGCGGTGTACCCCAGGGATCAGTGCTCTCTCCCTTATTGCTTGTGATATTCATAAATAATGTAGATGTGGATGTGGAGTGTGTAGGGAGAGTGTGATAAATAAGTGTATCTTTTACGCAAAGATTTGCTGGGTGGTTGGCAGTGAGCGGGAAGGTCTTATGTTCTAGGAAGATACAGATGGAAGGTCAAATGGGCAGATAAATGGCAGATGGAAAGTAACCCTGATAAATATGAAGTGATGGCAAAGAGGCAAAGACCAGTGGGAAAGTAAAAGATTGGGAAAACCTTTAAAGGTCAAAAAAGCAACAAAAAAAAACTATAAAGAAACTTAAGACAGATTATGAGAGTAAACTACCTGAGAATATAAACATAGCAAAAGATTCTGTAAATATATAAATAAAAAGAATTGCTAAGGTAATCAGTGTTCCTTTAGAGGGTGAGAAGGCGGATCCAATAATTGGATATGTGGACATGGCCGGTATTTTATCGGTCCTCTCAGTGAGGGACACGTATAACGTGCCAGTAATTGTCAAAGAGAGGAAGGCAAATGAGTACCTGGAAACAATCATTCCCACGAGAGAGATAGTATTGGTCAAGCTAATGGGTCTAAATGTAGGTAAGTCTCCTGGCCCTGATGGAATGCATTCTAGGGTACTAACAGAGGTGTGGGAGAAATAGCAAATGCTGTTATGGATTTTTTTCTAAATTCACTGCATTGTCGTGCAGTTCCAACAGATTGGGAAACAGGAGATCAGAATCTACTGTTTGAAAAGGGGGAATTATAGACCAACTAGCTTAACATGTTTAGTGGGGAAAATAATTCAATCTGTAATGAAGGAACGAATAGCACGCATCTTGATAGTAATTGTCCCTTTGGGCAGACACAGCATCAGTTGGTGAAAGGCATGTCATGCTTAATTAATCTACTGGAAATCTATGAAGACATTATGAACACGGGGACCCAGTAAATGTGGTGTACTGAGATTTACAAAAAAGCAGTCAACACAGTGCTGGCAAAACTGCTGCTGCATAGGGTAATGGTAAGTGGCACGATGGGTAATGCATTAACATGGGTAGAGGATTGGTTAACTACAAAGAGGCAAAGCGTGGGAATAAATGAGGGGTTTTTTCTGGCTGCTGTTCAGTGACTAGTGGTGTGCCTCAGGGATCAGTGCTGGGACCGCAATTATTCACAGATTAAATGGACGAATTGGAGTTTGGGGACCACGTGTAGTGTCTAGAAATTGCAGATGATACAAAAATGAGTGGCAGAGCAAAGTGTGCAGAGGACTGATAAACTTTACAAAGGGATTTAAATAGTTTACGTGAGTGGGCAAAGGTCTGGCAGATGGAGTACAATGAAAATGAATGTGAAGTCATTCATTTTGGTAGGAATAGCACTGAAAAGGAGTATAACTTCCACGGTAAAAGAAATGCAGCATGCATCTGTGCAGAGGGTACTAGATGTCTTTGTCCATGAATCACATAAGTTGGTCTGCAGGTACAACAAGTAATTAATGAAACAAATGGAAATGTGCCCTTCATTGCAAAAATAATTGAGTTTAAACACAGGGAGGTTATGTTTCAGCTGCACAGAGTGCTGGTGAGTTCTCACCTGCAATACTGTGTGCAGTTTCTGTCTCCCTACTTGAGAAAGCATGAGCTGGCATTACAGTGGATGCAGAGGAGTTCGCTAGGTTGGTTCCTGAATTGAAGAGGTTTGCTTATGAGGAGAAACTGAGCAGACTGGACTTATATATTGATTGGAATTTGAAAGAATGAGGGAGGATCTGATAGTTACATATATAATTATGAAGGGAAGACTAAGATAGAAATAGAGAGGGCATTTCTAGTAGTACGTGAAATTGTACAAGAGGGCAAAGTCTCAAAATTGGATGGAGCAAATTTAGGACTGAATTGAGAAGGAACTTCTTGACCACGAAGGTTGTGAATCTGTGGAGTTCCCTGCCCAGTGAAATAGTTGAAGCTTTGTCATTTAATGTTTTTGAAGCTCAGATAGATAATTTGTTGTGCAGTAAAGGAACAAAGGGTTATGGTGAGCGGGTGGGTGAGTGGAGCTGATGCAATGAAATGATCAACCATGATTTTTTGACGCTCCTAGTTCTTATGTAATGGTCAACATGAAATGGGAATCATATTTTGAGAAACTGACAGGTCGATACACACGGAGAAGCAATGGTTTCAACGCATTTGCATTTTCAGAAAGATTTTGGGAAAGACTCTAACCTTTCATGCAAAGTCAAATGTTGCAGGATTGGGGATAAAATATGACCATAACTTTAGAATAGGAGAGCCGACAGGAAACAGTGAACAGGGATAAAACCACTTGTTTTGAAGGGCAAGGATCATTGGGTGTCGCTGGGTTCGGCGCTTGGGCCCCAGCTACTCCCAATGCACTTTAAATATTTGGTTGTCGGAATCACATGCAGTATATCCCAGTCTATTGACATAATAACACGATGCTGGATTGTGTGTGGGTGAGCAGGTGATTGAGACAAGTAGAGTGAATCGGCAAATACATGGCAGATGAAGCACAATGATGGTATATGTGACGCTGTGTACTTTGGTGGGAACAATAGAACAGCAACCTATCATTTGAAAAGTGATTGCTTGAAATATGCTGATCTTTATGGGTTTTATGCTTTTGTTTTGTTTCTTCTGCTCAGACTTCTGAGGTCCATGCAGGGCAGTGCGTTCTGAAGCCAGAAGTCAATAATCGGAATGGCATTGGCAACTAACCAGTGTACATAGACACGACAAACATGTAGCTGTAACATTGAAAAGGTTCTGGATCTCTCTGTACACCAGTCATGAAAGAAATATTGCAGAAACACAAACCGGGTGGGAAAGTAAAAGATGTGCTGACAATCATTTCAAGGGGATTTGAGTACAGGAATAAGGATGTCTTACTGAAGCCGTACAGGGATTTGATAAAACCCCATCTCTGACATTATGCAGTATTGTGAGCAGTTTTGGTCTCCTTACCTAATAAGGGACAAACCTGATATTGGGGACAGCCGTGAAGGATGACCAGACTGATCTGTGGGATGACAGGGTTGTCGTGGGAGCACAGTTTAGGGGGATTGGGCCTGAATTTCATGGGGTTTAGGCTAATGAATGGAAATCTCAGTGAAATGTATAAGACAATGACTTGGTGTGACAGATTGGAAGAAGAGATGATAGTTCACCTGGCTTGGACATCTAAACCAAGGAGGTCGCAGTATTAGATACAGACACTTTAATCTATATTGAGACTAGGATGCATTTCTGCACTCACAGAATGGTAAACCTGGAGAATGTTCTCCCACATAAGGCTGTGGAAGCCAAGACACTGAAGATACATAAGGATTTCTAGACACTAAAGGGATCAGAAGACAGCCGGGGTACGGTTGTCTCAAGCTCAGAGATATTAGGAAGAAGGTTTCTGCAGGGTCAACAGGACTGTGTTTCCCGAACCCCTTTCTCATACTGAGGCTGTAGCTGGGTGTTCCGTCAGTTTTACCCTTCCAAACCTCGGAGCACTTCAAAACACTTTAGTATCTTGCTTGACCGATTTAGAGACCATTGAAAAGTTTATCGTATGCCTGTGTGTCTGGAATCGCTTTTAGGCCAGATCAGGTATGTCTGGAATTCACCAGACCAGAATTCACTTCCTGAAAGTACATTGTGGCAGCAAATTGAAGTTGCTATCGACATTGATTTCAGGGTCACCGTTACTGACACCAGATTTTAAATCTCGATACTTTATTAATGCTTTTTAACTTCCACCAGCTTCCAGAGCATTAGCCTGCTCTGGATTAGTAATACAGTGACATTTCCACAACAGCACCATATCCACATGGGGACCAATCGGAAAACACACTGAGCTGGTTATTTCTGTGCTGCTTGACAGATAAGTCAAAATAAATTTCAAATAATTTGTCGTGATGGGATTGAGGGAGTGGTAATTGGTCAGATTGCAAGTATTCCGCTATTAGAAAACTGGAGGTAGCCGAGGAACTTCCAAAATTGACAGGGAAATGTCAGAGTTGATGCTGGAATGAAACAGCTTTCCCCAGGACATGGCTTGTTGTACGGCACAAGTTCAGTCAGGAATGGGGTCAGGGCCCATTGCCTTTGTCGAATCTACTGTGTTCAGCTGTTTCTTCGTGTCACGTGCAGCAAATCGAATTGGTTGAAAACTGGCATCTGTGATCCTGTGGCCATTATGATGAGGATGAAGTGGATCAGTCACTCAACATATCTGGCTGAGGATGATGCAGATACTACATACTTGTCTTTCAAACTGATGTACCGAGCTGTTCCGTTATTTTGGAAGACGATATTTGTGGAGTTCGCTCCTCCAGTGAGTTGTTTCATGGTCCATCGTCACTTATGACTGAATGTGGCAGGACTGTTGGTCTCTTGGTCCTGGGATCATTGCACCGTGTCTATCAGATGTCAGTTCGACTGTTTTAATGCAAGCAGTCAATAATGGTTGCTTTGGCGAGTTGTCATCTGGGTTAGATGCACATGGTTCTGACGTTGGCAAGTTCATCCATACATCACTGAACCACAGATTGGCTTGGTGGTAATGATAGACTGAGGGATTATCCCAGGCAGAAAGTTACGGATTGAAGTTGAATATAATTCTGCTCCTGCTGCTGCAGTGCTCTACAGCATCACATCAATGTCAGGAATTCTGTTTAAGAAAGTTCAGAAATTTTGATCATTGAAAACAGTCACAAAGGAATTTTGACTTGCAAATGAATTGAGGGCAATCAAAAATTAGTGAAGAAAGTGGAGGTATAGGGTCATCGACTCTTAGAGTCATACAATATGCGAACAGACCCTTCTGCCAAACTCGTCCATGCTCTCCAAGTTTCCTAAACTGAAACAGATTTTTTTTTCGATTGGCGTAGACACCTCCAAACCTTTCCTATTCACATACGCATCCAATTATCTTTGAAATGTTGTAATTATCCTCACCACTACAACTTCCTCTGACAGCTTGCTACATATATACACCAACCGTTGTGAGAAATAAATGCCTTTTAGATCTCTTTCCTCTCACCTTGAACCGATCCTCTCTGATTTTGGACACACCCACGCTGGGGACAAGACCTTGGATATTCATCCTATCCATTCCCCTCATGATTTAAAAAACCTACTTAAGTCACCCATCAGGCTCCTACACAATGGAAGCAAAATCCCTGCCTCATCATATATATGAAAACCTTGCGTCTCCGTCACATCATTTTAAATATTTTTGCTACCTTTCCAGTTTATGACATCCTTCTTATCACAAGGCGACAAGAATTGTACTCAGTACTCCAAATGTGGCCTTACCACATTCTTGTACAGCCACAACATGATGTCCCAATTCCTATAATCAGTGATCTGACCGATGATGTAAAAGCGTGCCTAATGCCTTCTTCACTGCCCTGTCTACCTGTGACTCCATTTTCAATGAACTTTCTACCTGCACCCTGGGTCTCTCTGTTTGACAACAGTGCCCTACCGTTTAATGTGTAAATTCTGCTCTGGCCTTTCTAACAAAATTCCATACCTCACCATTATTTGCATGAAGCTCCATCTGCCAATCCTTGGCCCACTGGCTCAGTTGATCGAAATCTCATTGTTCTCTAAGATAATCTTCTTCACTGTCCACTGTAAAATCAGTTTTGCGGATTTCGTCTACAAACGTACTTCCCATGGTTCCTATATTCGAATCCAAATCAATTACAAAAACAATGAACAACAGCAGCCTGGTCCCTTTGGCACACCAATGGTCGCAGGTCTCCAATTGGATCAAAAAATCTTTCCTAGCATGTTCTCTTCCATACTATCAAGCCCATGTTTTATCTAGTTGGCTAACCCTCCCGGATTCCCTCTGATCTAACCTTATTAACCCGGCTACCGTGTGGAACGTTGTTTGATCTCACTAAGGTCATCGTAGACAACATCTGATGCTATACCTTCATCTAGCTTACCGATCATCTATTCAAAAACTTCAATTTAGTTTGTGAGAAACGTTTACCAACACAAAGGCGTGCAGTCCTTGCCTTTCCAAATATATTTGCATCCTGTCTGTCAGAATCTCCTACAAACACTCACCCACCCTTGACATCAGACTCGCCGTTCTGTAGTTCCCTGGCTTTTTCTTGCAGGCTTGTTAAAAGTAATGTAACGACATTAGCTGTCTTCCCGTTCGCCAGAATCTCACCGGTGGCTGTCAATGATATGAATAAGAAAATCGAGAGAACTGCAGATTTTGTAAAACCCAGAAACAAAGACAAAACGTGCTGAAAATGCTCAGCAGGTCTGGCAACATCTATGCAGAGAAATCAGACACAATGTGTTACCACATGAGGTAAACACCATACCCGCTATGCTAATTTAAACCTGCAACACAGAAAATCCGTAACCTGTGCTGTAATCTGCTAAACTTTGAGAGGCCAAGTTCTATCCTAGAGGAAGTAAAAATTAACAACTTTATTATTTTAAAGTCTAACAGTGAATAATTAACTAACAACTATTTGCAACTTCTTTCTCTGACCTTCTACTTACCCTTCCACAATACTGGTCCAAATTAAACGCCCCAATTAAGATTTACCAAAAGATTCAAATTTCAGAACCAGCGAGCTGTCAAATCCTCTCTTTGAGTCATCCTCTGTCTTCTCTTCTTCTCCTTAGTGTTTCTGTGTCACCGCTCATTGATAAATAAAAGTGAATTTAAGAGAGCTTTTCTCCAGGCAGTCTGCAGATGTTGGTCTCTTGGCAGCTCTTCTGCATCTGTTTTTCGACTTTATGCCCCCAAAGTATTGGATCGCATCATCTTTTTTTAATATCATCAAAATGCCAAATTCAAACTCGATTTGAGTTTAATATCTTGGAGCATAATAAATTCCAAGATAGGTCGAATTTGATTTTTTTGTCTTGTAAGAACACAGGTACTGGCAGCTGCTCTTCCAAATGTTGCATTATAAATTTTCCACAATTCTCTATGTTTGCTAAATCCTAAAACTGTATTAAAATTACAGTATCCGTTCATAACACCCTCCCCTTCAAAAAAGAAGAACCATCATCATGAAAACATGTTTTTTTTGTTTTCTTTAAACGCATTACCACAACATACAGATAACTTAAATCTACGTTTACTTTAACTTCTTCCCTTATACCAGGATATAACATTGGATAACTGCAAAGCTCATGTCAATATCATCAATTCAGTCCATGATAGGGTATCTGCGATTACATTCTGACAACATGTTACATGTATGATTTTTAAATTACATTTCTGTAACAAAAGACTCCAATGAAATAGTCTTGCAAGCAATCTAAGCACGAAAGCAGATTGGGGTCTGTGCACACAACCATCTCCAACATAATATTCATGACATTCACAATAAAATGTCATAAAGCTAGTACAGAACTCAATAGTTATTTTTCAATCGTGGAATATTTCCTCTGATGGATGTTGATTTTACTTGAAAAGTACAATCGTGTCTGCATCCTCCTGTAGTTGTACAGTTCCAACTCCTATGTCACCAGCATCGTTGGTAACTTTGAAAGGTTTCAAAACGTTTGGTGCAGCTGAAACCATTTTGGTGGTCAATATTGCTTTGGAATGGACGAATACCTCCAGACATTATTCTGTTCACTGAAACTTTGTGTTCTTCTTCAGCAAATCGGTTAACGATGTCAATACGGTGCTAAAGTTTGGAACAAACTTCTGACAGGATCTCCTGAGTCCTAAGAAGTCAAGCACCTCTTTCTTCGAGGATGGTTGCGGAAATTCCTCCCTAACTTTCTTCTTTTCATTCCATGTGGTCAACATTCCATGACCAATATTTTGTCCAAAGAACACCACATCTACTTTCGCAAATTCAGTTTTGTTTAATGTTATTACCAGTTTTCCTTCTTGTATTCATTTAAAGATCACTTCCACCTGTACCAAGTGATCATTCCAGAACTTACAAAAGATCACGACATCGTTCAAATGGACTATACAGTTTATTAACCCAGCCACAACTCTTTACTTGAATCTTTGGAATGTGGCAGACGCGTTCTTCATTCCAAAGGGCAACACTTTAATTGATACGGCTCAATTGGTGTTACAATTCAGATTTTTACCACTGTCTTTGATAAAGATACCTGCCAGTAACCATACATTAAGTCCAACTTGGTGATGTAACTGACTTCTCCAACTTTCTCAATCTGATTCTGTAACAGTGTTGACCTTCTGATAATCCATGCAGAAGCATTGAGTCCTGTTTCGTTTATGAACTAAGACGATCGTCCAGCTTCACTTGCTCGGGCTTGTTTCGATCATGTCCTCGTTGAGTATGGCCTCCACCTCCTTCTGGACCTGTTTGCCTTTGAATGATTAAGCCGATATTGGTGTTGTTTTATCCTTACGTCTACTTCATGTACAATCGCATTATTCCTCCCCAATTCATCAAATAACCCCATTCTTTGATGTATGTCCTCATATTGCAGTATCAAACATTTCAATTGTGTTCTGTGCTCCTGAGGCAGATCGTTTACGAATCTATCCCACTGATCAAGGACTTTCTAACATATTTTGAGGCACATCAAAATCAACAATATTTGGATTTGACTCCTCACTCTGAAAGGCAGTAATTAATTACTGTTTTCCAGTTCTTTCTCTCCTCTACTTTTCCGGAGGGGTCCAACACACTCATTTATAAGCCACTCATGTATGGGATGGGATCTTCCAATATTGGAATTGGTAACAGAGGTGCGAGTTTCATTACTGCCTGTGACCTGTCTACCATTTGGCATGAATGACACGTAGGTCAAAGTTAACCACGTCTTTTTGTGAATTCCAGTTCAATAAAAATGTTTTTTTATTTAGCCTGAAACTTTCGTACGCCAAGGTGACCTCCCACAGGTCGTTCATGTGGTACATATTATTTCCTGTTTCTATGCTACCAGCAACAACATCTGGTGCACTTCGGCACATTTCTCCTCTGCACTAACCTGCTGTGGTCTCCATTTCTGTCTTAGGATTTTGTCTTTCAGGTAGTAACTGTCAGGAGCATTTCTGCCTCCTTTGCAGAGTACGCATCCACATAAATAATTTTTGTCTTGTCTTTCTGTTGCATGTCCCTTCGCGTTACAGGACTAAACATCTCTGTCTGACCCTCTGTCTTTTCAGGGTTTCCCTGCACCATTACGTCAAAAAGAGTGTCCGCTAAGTGAACCTCAACTCCTTCACTTTTGTCTTTTGTTTGAACTTCGTGCTGTGACTTATGACAATTAGATCTGGTTACTGCACAATCTCGGAAAATACCAGGATATTTCTGTTTTAACTCCTCAGTTTTTTGGTCTTCCTTGGGCTTCTCCACAACAAGGGATGTTGTTTCCAACTTGGACCCTGCTAAATGATTCTCAAGAACAAACTGGATTCCTGGAATTGACACGCTGTCAGTCACTTCCTCTATTACTTTCCCAGACTTGAGTAGGCACTCCAACCTGATCTTATATAGAGGAACGCTAAATTTCCATCCATCTATCCCACAACCTTTGTCACTCTCGGAACAGATCAGAAAGACTGCAAATTTGCTCATCACATACTATTAATTACTGGTTAGATCCATTACCTCTCAAAACTATAACTTTTTCTCTTTCTCCCTCTATTGTTTCTGAGTAAAGTTTACTCACAGAGAGAAATTCTTTGTAGAGATCAGATACTAATTTCATTCTCAGTCTCTGCCTAGGCTGTGCACAATCGTACAATTCCTTGGCTGTTGTTGAGGTTTCCTTTAATACGTTCGCTAATGCCAATGGCTTGGCTTCGTTTACCACGTCTTTTCCCACAGTGCCTTTCTTAAGGACCAGACTGTTACCTTATGGCAGTGATATACCTTTTCCCAGTGCCCATCTGAAACCACCGGCGCTGTAATTTTCTGTGTCCCACTCTATTTCAACGAAAACACCTGAGGCCTTTCACCTCCTTTCCACCCTCTTGGGCATCTGCTTTAACCTGTTGTAAACTCTTCTTCTCTATTCTTTCTTTTAGAGTGTGGTATCTCCACTTCTCCAAAATTTGACCTCTCAGAGGACGAAATTCTAGCTGAAAGCTTGGCTTATGCAGCAACATGTATTCAGCTGCTAGTTGTCCTGCCCTTTTCAATTCCTGAAGTTTCTGTTTTTCCACGTGAATTCTTATCATCTCTGGAATTGAGTTGATCAACTCCTTCAGCACAATAATCACCATTAGAATGATATCGATCATATCTATCTTTAAAGCAAACATTCATTTTTTTCAAACTCAACCGAAGTCTGATCTGGTCACTTTATGTTTCTGCACTGCAGTCTATATGCTTCTGGTACCAATTCGTGAGCACTTAATACAGCTTCTTTAACGTCTTCAGGGTCTCTTGACCCCTCGACTGACAGCGGAGCAAATACCTCACTCAAACTGCCTACCAATTTAGTCCGAACTAGCATTGACCATATAACCTTGGACCACTCCAAATACATAGCCAAGTTTGCAATGCAATAGAGAAGGCTTCAACATCTTTCACATCAAAATGTGGCAGAGTTTGAAATACTTATAAGTATCACTAACTTCCCTTTTAATCTCCATCCTGGTAACTTGAATTTGCTGACTAAATCGCGACCTCTAAAGTTCAAATTCTCTCTCTTTTTGCTCAGCTAAATCATTTCTCTCTCTTTTTCTCCCTTACTTCTCTCTCTCTTTGCACAACTACGAACCTTCTCTTTCCTTTTTCCTCTGTCTTTTCTCACGTGCATTCTGCTTCTTCTCTATCTCTATTTCTCTCTCCCTTTGTTTATGTTGAAGCTCCATTTTCCTCAATTGTAATTCAAGTTTTTATCATTCTACTTACAGCACTTATCTGTATGTCTGACACATCTTAGTGTTTGACTACTTTCCAGATAGGTTCAGCTTTAATTTTGTTCTTGGTTAAACACAAACCTAAGTTCTTTGCTAATTCTAAAAGTTTGGCCTTTATCTTTCTTTCCAAACTTTCTTGGCAAATTTGAGAATCATCTTGAGACACCTATTAAAATTTTAAGAGCCATTTCTTTCACTTTTCATTTAACCAACCATAAGTCAACAACACGAAACAACTTGTATCACTGACGTTTTATTTAAATATCTCGGACACAAATATGCAAATGAAAAAATATACTGCACTTTTTCCGTACCTCAAATCTATGCAAATCTGCCCAAATCACAGACTGGATGTGTCTAAACCTGTTCAAATCGCGGACGAAAGCTCCCAACCGGTTACAACACAGCGTTAACCTATCTCCTAATTTAAACCAGCCACACAGAAAAAGTTCACCTCACCGTGTAATCTCATAAGTTTCGAGAGGCAAATATCCATTTACAGAGTCACTATTTTATGTAAAATTGACAACTTAGTTATTTAAGTCCAACAGAGAATAGTAACGTGAATAATTATTTTGAACTCCCTTTGTTTAAACGTATCTGTTACCTTCCACTTTACAATACTGGTCCGAAGAAATAAAAAAAAGTGTTGAGGTTTATAAAGTATATGTAATCATGTTTCAAAACCACGCGATTTTCCTTTGTACATTTTGCTCTGTCCATTTTACTGTCAGTCGGCTTCGATGTTCTCTTGTGCGAACTTCTTGGAGACAGGTAGCTTCAGAAAGCTCTTCAGCTAGCAGTCTATCTTTGTAGATGTCCTTAGCAGTTCTCACCCCAGATGTTCAAAGTGCCCGGTTTTATACCCCAAAGCATCGGATCAGTTCATTGACATTGATGTCATCAAATACGTTATATTTCATTCTCGATTTGATTTCAATATGTTGGTGCATAATTTAAACTGACTTGATTTTTTTTTTCCGTGGCAACTCATTTTCACTATCGGTTTCACAGTCAAATGTTATAATTTAACTTCTTTCAGAACACTTTGTGGCAGCTTCCTGTCGCTCTTAACGGTAAAGATTCCTTCCACACATTCATAACAAAATCTTGTTTCGCCCTACATATCTTTTCATAAATTTGATCAACTTAGTAAGTTCACATAAAAGTCTTTGCTGTTCCAAAAAAACTATTTTCTCTTAAATTTCTTTTACTAATTTCTTTCTTTCCAGTTATCATTGGACTTTGTTACAGTGTTACTGTCATTCTTCTACAAAGTATTACATTGGTGTGTTTGTGTGTGTGTGTTTAGTGAATAATCCTCCGCAATTGGACTGAGATGAAAGAATGAGATGTAATCACATTGAAGGAGATGATGAAGGAGTAAATGCGCAACGTTTCCAAGCTTTCTAATATCAAATAAAATGTTAAAAAATCTCCTTTATTCGTGGATTGGGAAAGTAAACAAATGACATTCATGGACCAAACAGCAGTAATGTAATGGATCTTAACTGGGATCATTGAACGACCAAATATTTTGTTTTCTCTTGAAAGTTTAATTCGGCTTTGTTTCAATTCTGAGTTGCATATGTTTTCATCAATATGCAATCACCATTTGTGACAAAACCAGAAGTTGCTAGAAATGCTCAAAATTTCTCGCAGTGTCTGTTGTGAGAAAACAGATTCAACATAGGGTAGCAGAATGGGTTTTGGATTGTTTACTTTTTGCTAATAATGTTCAACTATGTTCATGTTAGTTGCGTTACTCAGGCATAAATGTGGAATAATAGAATAGGGGAATGGTTCAGGGTTGGTGACTGTTAGGAGGGTCAGCGTGGACGTGCTGTGCAAAATGGCCTGTTTCCCCACTGTAGGGATTCTATGATTCTATGATTTCTTTATAAAAATGGCGCTCGGTGCCAGGATCAAGAATGTATCCGAGCATGCTCAGGGCATACTGAAGTGGGCCAGCGGTCGTGATTCACGTTGATACCAATGACATAGTTAAGAATAGTGAAAGGTTGGAACGTTCTGCAAAGAAAGCTCCGGGAGTTAGGAGTGAGTTCAAAAGTAGAATCTCCAGGGCTGAATTCTTGGAATTAATCCCCGTGCACCTGGAAGTGAGGCAAGGAAGAGCAAGATAGTTGAGTTGAATAAGTGGGTAAAGAGATGATTTGGGAGGAAGGTTTCGGATTTTTGGATGCATTGGGTCGCTCCCAGGGCAGGTGGGATCTTTGCAAAAGGAAAGTGTGCACTTTAACCGGAGGGGCCTCAGCGTCATGGAATGGAGGTTTGATCGTGCAACTCGGGTAGATTGAAGCTAATAATACGGGATGTTGGAGAAAAAAAGCAGCAGGTCGGAAACTGAGCAGAAAGTAGAGCGTAGTCGAATAAATAATCAGAGCCAGTTTAATGACCATGCTGAGGGAAGGAATAATAACAATTTAAAAATTTGCTTAGAAAGTTCGAGTAAATGATAAATTCACTCTTATTGGGGATCCATAAATAAGGATGGAGATACTGTGCACAAAATTATTAAAAGAGAAATACATTTCAATACAACTTATGTAAAAACTTTTTAAATAAATGTGCGCAGTAGTTGGAATGAAATGAATGTGCTGCAAGCTCAAACAGAGAGTTGTATGTATGGCCTGGTGTGGATTACTGAAATTTCGTTACATGAACAGTATTCAGACAAGAAGGAACAGCAGGTGGAGAGTCTGCATTGGTTAAGGATAATGTCAAGGCTATATAAAGAAATTATATTAGCACGTTGGACGAAAATGATGAATCACTCTCGTTGGAAAAAAACTCACGGAAAGAAATACATTAGTAGCAGCATTTCCAGCCCACAAGCTCCCACCCAGGTAAAGTACTTTCAAAGTCGGGGATAGCATGAACCAGGGAATAACGATGGCTTGAGACAAGGGCACAAGAGTGATTATGGATAATTTGAACATGCATATTGACTGGATTAATCAATTTTGGAAAGGGAGTCTCAAAGAATCATTCATCGAATGCATGAGGGATTATTTCTAAGAGCAACATGTCATGAAACCGAACAGAGAACTGGTTTTGGTAGTAATGAGGAAGTAGTGATAAATCATATTGTGGTACAGGATCATCTTACAAAGAGTAACCACAAAATTGCTGGAGTTTCAAATTCAGACTGAAACAGTGAAGACAGAGTCACATACGAAAGTTTTAGGGTTGGGCAATGATAAGTTTACTGGCCTGAGGAAGGAATTGGACTGATTGGACTTAGCAAATCATTAAAGGGCAGGAACAGCTGAAGAACAGTGGCAAGTACGTAGGAAGATGGTCAATACCTCTCAATTAAAGTGTAATCCTGAGTGGAAGAGCAATTGTAAAAAGGGTGAAAAGTGATTTATGTCTTACCAAGGAAGTATAAACCAACGTGAAAGTGATGACCTGGTGCTATAACGACGAACTGTTAATCCAGATAAGTTCTGGGGGCTCGGTTTCAAATGCTGCCATGGTAGATGGTGGAATTTATATTCAATATAAACCTGGAATTAAGAGTCTATTGATGATTATGTGTCAACTGCTCATTATTGGATACACCCATCTGTTTCATGAATGTCTTTTAGGGACAGAAACCACAATCCTTACCGGGTCTGACCTATATGTGATTTCAAACACACACAAATTTGGTTGACTTTTAATTGCTCTTTGGGCAATTAAGAACGTCCAATGAGTGCTGTCCACCAGCGAAACCCACAGCCAATGAATGATGGTTTTGTTTAAAAAAACATTTTAAATGTCAGCAAGCAGTTACTAAAAAGAAAATCAAATTGGTTACGAAGTGAAACGAGTAGAAGGCATAAGAATTGATAAAGAAAACTCCTCCGAGTAGACAAAAAGTAAAGGAATGCTGAAAGTAAATCTTGGTCTTTTAGAGGATCAAAACGGCAGGGTAATAACGGGAAACTGCGAAATGGCAGAGGCGAAACCAACACTTGCTGTTTGCACAGCGGAAGATAATTCTTCCCAAAATTTACAACAACAGCAAAGGATCTTGATGGAAGTACGATGATGAGGAAGAAGACATTAAATACATTGATGGGATGAGAGGGAGGTCAAGCCCTCACACCTGGTATCCTGCACACTATCATTTTTAAGGAGGTGAAAGCAGAGATAAGGAATGTATTAGTTGAGATATTCAAAAAATCCTTGGATTCTGAAAAAAGTATTGGAAAATTAGTAATGTCACACACGTACTCAAAACAGGAAATAGGCAAAAAGTGGCAAAATATAGAGCTGTGGGTTTGACGTCTGTAGTGGGGAGGTTTCTTCAGTCAACCGTTAAGTGGGAAATAATTGAACATTTGGAAAAACAAAGATCAATTCATCAGTGTCAGCTCAGTTTCATGATGGGCAGACTGTGCTTGAAATGTCTGCTGAAGTTCTTGAGAATGTCACCAGCAAAGTGGACAATGGGGATCCAGCAAACGTGGTACATGTAAACTTTAGAAGGCATTTGACAAAGTGCCTCATAAAGGACTGATCTATAAGGTGGGATCCCAGGGTGTTAACGGTAGGGTATTGAATTGGAGGGAGGATTGGCTGACTGACGGAAAGCAGAGCACTGGGATAAATGGTCTTTCTCTGGCGAACTGTAACTAGTGAGGTGCTAGAGGGTTTGGTTCTCAGACCTCAACTGTTTACAATCTATTCAAATGACCTTGAAGGAGAGACAGAGTGTAGCAACTAAATTCACAGATGGTACTAAACTAGGTGAGAAAACAGGCTGTGATGAGGAGATAACGAGTTTACAGATGAGTATTGATAGGCTTGAAAAATGGAGCAGATTGTTATTTTGGCAGATGGCGTTTAATGTCGATAAGTGCAACGTTTAATTTCCGAACGCCACTCCTAATTTCTATGTTCTTGTGTTGCTCCACCTGCAGTTCTTTGGATTGTATTCACCGTTGGTTGCTTGGGCAACAGGAGGCGAGGGGTTTTGATTATGGGAGATGCAGGTTGCTGTGTGTCGGGAACAAGACATTGATGTGGAGAAAAGACTGCGGTCAGTCCTTCTTGCTTCCCACAGCAGATAGCCTATCCCTGTTCTTAATTCCTGATATATAATTGTTTGGAGTAAACCAAACCAAAATGTTACAGTCAAAGAGACAGTCCGTAATCAATATAGACGTTTCATAATGAAGGAGCAAATGACCATTCAGATCAGAAGTAAAGACTTGGCAATTGTTTTGAGATTTAATGACTATTTGCTGCACCTTCAGTGTGGGAAGTGTGTGATGCGACTGCAAAACCCTTGAGCATTGTTACAACTTTGTCGTTTAGATATTCAGTAAAAAATTACATTATCAAATCTGTTGAAAATTGTCCAATTAGGAAATTGGACAATTGTAGGAAATTAAACGTTGCACTTATCGACATTAAACGCCATCTGCCAAAATAACAATCTGCTCCATTTTTCAAGCCTATCAATACTCATCTGTAAACTCGTTATCTCCTCATCACAGCCTGTTTTCTCACCTAGTTTAGTACCATCTGTGAATTTAGTTGCTACACTCTGTCTCTCTTTCAAGGTCATTTGAATAGATTGTAAACAGTTGAGGTCTGAGAACCGAACCCTCTAGCACCTCACTAGTTACAGTTCGCCAGAGAAAGACCATTTATCCCAGTGCTCTGCTTTCCGTCAGACAGCCAATCCTCCCTCCAATTCATTATCTTTTGAAAAAAATATTTTGAAGGTGTTATGGAAGAATACAGACATTAACAAGTATAGAAAAGGAAACTGTGAAGAGGATAGAAGTCCTTAAAGAGCTGTAGGCGTATCAAGGGAACAGGCAAGTATTGGTCTTTCGTTCATTGTTGGGAAAATGTGTTTGTATTTGAGCACGTTGGTGAGTTGAATGGAAAAACACCATTATTTCAATGACCAGATTGTGAAACTGAGGCACAAGGAACGGGCCAGCTCTTCACGAAACCAGTGCACCGACATTTTTTCTCGGAGGCAATATAAATCTTGAAATACTATAAAACCAAATACATTTAGAAATAAGAAAGTTTTTCTTTAGTTTAAAGATTAATAGTGAGACCAATTTCACTTTATCAGTGTGTTTCATTATTACTGAGCCTTGGAGTAAGGTGAATTGCTGCTCTCTGTTCATCCTGTCCATACCTCACATGCTGTTAAACACCTCCATCAGGAGCATCTCTCAACCTTCTTCCCTTAAAAGTAAAATTAAGTAAATCTAGCCTCTCTTCAGTCTGAGTTATCTCTTGTCTTGTTACTTCTGAAATGTATCACTTTTATCAGTGTTAAATTTCATCATTGATAGTCGTATCCACCTGAAAAAAAACAGTTTATACCCTCATGTAGCCGCACACGTTTCTGCTCACTGTGAACCACCAGCTCATCTTTGTGTCATTCACAGCATTATTCTTTATTGTCCCCAAACTCTATTCCTCCTATTCTTATCATCAAAGTTTATGAAGTTCAAAACTAAGCCTTGATTTTCTCTCTGTTCTTCAGATGGCATTCACTGGAAAAGAAAATGAGAATTCAATTCTTTTGCTTTTTCTAATTTGGTAAATTTACAGTGTGAGGCAGTTGAAAATGTTTTATGAGAAAGCCACAGATTTTATTTTGGACACGAAGCTGAATCTTCCTTTTATACTATGTGCTGCTGTATGCTTTATTTATCAGGCTTGTGCACAAGTAATATTGAATTAGGTTTAGGTGCCTGTCACTGAAACATTTCTATTTTATGTGGACCTGGCTTTCGTCACATTCCCTGCAATAGTCAGAGCTAAAGGAACTTTTCGTCTGTAGGATGGACAAGACTTATAATTTTCTTCGAAAGGGCTACAGTGATGGGGATACAGATCCAATTGAATTCTACATAAAGACTCAGAGCAGGAGATCAAACAATATCGTCAAGTCTATCTTGAACTGGAAACAAATTATTAAAACATGCACCCATGTTACACCACATTGTAAAAATCGTTTCAAAAATTGTTCGTAGAGCAGTATGGATCCTGTGATTGCTGGCAGTGAAAAAAAATATTATAGTTATTATGAATTTGATATAGTTATTATTGTATATTAATATAACATTTTTCTATATTGTTTTGTTAACATTTAAAAACAAACAAAAAAGCAAAAAAAAATCACGACTTGCTTTCAAACGAACATCTTCTTAAAAGAACTTTTTAAGGATGGCTATAAAAAGGACTGAAAAGTCTATTCATGTTTTAAAAGGTTTCTTCCATTATGCTGCAGAAGATATTTTTTGTTTCGAAAAACTAAACGTTTTTTAGAAAGAAGGAGTTGTGCCTTCATTCCGGAGAGTCTTACACGTTTTCAACCCCGGAGAAGACTTTTCTATTCCAGGAATTTATTGAAGAGATTTTTTTTTTCTATTGATTTAATTAGCCAAATGGTTGATTTTATTCAAGTTATATATGTTCGTTATGTATATGGACATCTTTTTTCCATTTTGATATTATTGTCCAAAGGTAATGAAAGGTAGCGTATATAAGATGTCATGAAAAATCCTGCTTTAAACTTAATGCTATTAAGGTCCCATAGAAGTTACAGAGAGGATGGCTAGAAACAATATCCAGAAAATCAGTCAGATAGATGGGTGACTGTCAGGAAACATGAAAATGTCGTTCAAACGTCTTCAGTGTCTATTCCTCTATCAAAAGGATTTTCAGTTTTTGGAACTACTGAAGGGGATTGTCTCTCTGACGAAAAGGGATGAGCCGTTGGTTATTGAACACATGGAACGATTCTTATGTTAGGCAATGTTTTAGTTTTAGTAGAATTATTGCTACAGTGAACTCCTCTGTCAGGGATATCAACAGGAGATTCTGTAGCAGTTAACGTGAAGTTAGAATGTTTTGTTAGTTTCCTAGTGCTAGGATTAAGAACGACTCTAAACATTTCAACACATTGTTAAAGGTGAGATTGAGTAGCCAGAAATAATTGTACATATTCGTAGGAATGACATTTTTCAGGAAAAAAGATGAAAGTACTACGGAGTGAATTTAAGAGGTGAGGTAGAAGATTAAAAATAAAACATTCAACGAGTAATTTCTGGCTTACTCCTAACAGTAAGTAAAAGAAGCAAAATCAATCGCTGAAGTGCTGGTGTGTTGTTCAGTGATTCAGATTTTTGGGAAATTGGAACGTGTTTTCGAATAGAAAAGACCTATTCAAAAAGATTGGCCTAACCTAAACTGGAAAGCATCCAATGTCTTAGCAGGGAGATTTTTTCACTCTATAAAGGGAGACTTTATTTGATTGAAAAGGCAAGGGGGGGTGTATTATAAGTAGCCGTTTTAATACAATGAAAGATGAAGACGGTTATGAGTGTGAAAATAGCACGTCCATTAGCAAAGGAAGTCGAGAGATTCAGAGTATACAGAAATTCCGAAACAGTAAATTGCATTTGTTTCAATGTCAGGCGTCTTACAGGGAAGGCCAATGAACTCAGGGCATGTGGTACGGCAGCTCAGTGGTTAGCACTGCTCCCTCACAGTTTCAGCGACCCCGGTTTGATTCTCGCCTGAGGCAAATGTTTGTTTGGAGTTTACACATTTTCCCCATGTCTGCGTGAGTTTCCTCCCACAATCCAAAGATGTGCTAGTTAGGCGAATTGGCCATCCTAAATTGCCTGTTGTGATAGGGGCATTCGTTAGCAGTAAATACAGGATAGGGCAATGGGTATGAAAGGGTTTCTCTTCAGAGGGTTGGCGTGAATGTGTTGGGTTGAGGAGCCTATTTCCATACCGTAACGAATCTAATCTCAGTTGTGACAAGTCTTCCAGTGAAACTATATTGGTAGAAATTAAAAATAATAAAAGAAAGAGCGCGTCGATGGTATTTTACCATATGCTGTCTAAGCAGCAAGAAAGAGATGGAGAACCAAACATGTAGGGCGATCTTGGATATATCTAAGCTTAATAAGGTTGTAATCATGCGGGATTTTAATTATCGAAAAATTGATTCGGACTACCATAGTGTTAAATGGTTCGATGGTGAAGAAGTTGTCAAATGTATCCAAGGAAATTTTCGTCATCAATATGTGGATAATCCTAATAGATAAAAAGTAAAATGACCGTTTTTTGTGCAATGAGCAGGGCAAGTGACTGAAGTAAACGTGGGGGAATGCTTTGGTTCTTGCGATCATAACTATTAGTTTCAAAATGCTTAAGGAAAATAATAAACTTTCCATTAATATTGTATTTTTAATTGGAGTACCATGAATTTTAATGACATTGGACAAGGACTTACCAAGTTTGATTGGAATAGACGTTTAGCAGGTAAAACAAAGTTTGACAAGTGGGAGGCGTTCAACAGTGTGACAACGACAGGTGAGAGGCATTGTGTTCCTTTGAGAGTGCAGGGTAAGTCTGGTAAGTTTAAAGAACAATGGATGACTAAAGTTACTGAGGTTCTTCTCAAGGATAACAGAGAGTCTTACTTAATGTATATATATCTTTATTCAATTGAATCTCTTATGAAGAATTTGGGGCATTATTTCGAGAGAAAGCAGGAAAACATAAAAGAGATATGAGATTGCATGGGCAGTTATGGTTATGCATAACGAAAATATATTGTGCAATTATATTAACAGCAAGGAAGTAACCTCGGCAATAACAATAGCAGGTGCTATGTTTCCTCCGAAAGTATAAAGATATACAGGTAAGTGTAGAATGGCCAACCTAAATTTCACACAGTACGTGGGATGTGTAGGTGAGGTGGATTAACCATGGAATACGCAGGCTCAGAGAGATAGGGTAGGGGTTTCTCCAGTGGGATACTGTTTAGAGAGTTGGTGCGCCGTCGAAGGGCCAAAAATCCTGTTTTCTAACTGTAGGAATTCTATAATTTCTATGGAGTTCTCCTTGAATGGCAAATTTCGACAGGAACCTACTTATATATCTTGCCTTGATTCTTCTTGCCAAAATGGAACAGCTCACATTTATCTAAAATAATCTCCAATTACCACTCCTCTGCTCACCTATTCAATGCCCCATTATATTCTGAGATATCATCCTTCACTGTCGACTAGACCAACAAATTTGTTATTATCTACAAACTTACTGAACATACTTCATATATTCAAATGCAAATGATTTGTATAAGTAACAGAAGGCAGTGGAATCACTATTGATCTTTGTGGCACGCCACTAGCCACAGTTCAATGAACAAATATCCACTGACACGCCATGTCTCCAATATTTAAGAAAATTTTAGATCTAAACGACGAGCTCTCCTGGATTCCAGGCAGTCTAACCCTGCTAACCAGTCTACCATGTAGAACATTTTGGTTTTCATACTGAATGCACTGTCCTGCCTTCATCAATCGTAGATTCATCACTTCCTCTAAAAATTCCACTGAGTCAGTAAGACGTGATCTCCAATGTACAAAGCCATTTTCAGTCCTTGGCTTTCGAAATGCATATACATCCTTTCCCTCAACATCCCCTCTAACAATTTAGTCACAATTGATATCAGGCTCACCGATCTATAGTTACATGATTTTTCCTTACTTTCTGGAATAATGACAATGTGTTCAGCCCTCCAGCATTTTGACACCTCACCTGTGGAAATCAATGAGACAAATGTATCAGCGAAATGCAGAGCAATGTCTTTCCTAGCTACCCACAAACTTCTGGGAAACAATTGATCAGACCCAGGCATTTGTTCACCTTTGTGTGTTGTTCTTTCAAATGTCGGACACCTCCTTGTAATATAAACTCTTTTCAAGACATCACGACATATTTCTTCATTTTCACGCTCTTGTAACCGCCTCCACATTAAATGCTGAGGAGAAATACTTGTTTCATATCCCTCCCATCACCTGTGCTTCCACACATAGGTAGCCTTACTGATTTTTAAGGGGCCCTATGTTCTCCCCAGTTAATCTTTTGCCATTAAATGATTTGTGGAATTTCTTCAAAGCCTCGTTAACCGTATTTCTAATGCCATCTCAGGTCCACATTTTTCTGGCACGATAACCCTGTTGACTATACAATGTCTGCCCTTATTCTCCTCTCGGGATTCATTGATCTCAGCTCTGTTTACCTGACATATGCCTCCTTCCTTACCTTGACCAGAGCATCAATATATCTGGCCATCCAGCACTCCCTGCACCCAGCATCCTTGCCCATCTCACTAACAGGAACACATTGACTCTGGACTTTTTGAATCCAAGTTTTGTTGGCCTTGCATTTTCCACCCATCCCGTTACCGGTGAGAAGGATATCCCAATCAACCTTTCACAGGGTACACTTAACACTTTCAAATTTGGCCTTATTCAAAGTTAGAACTTCAATGTTTTCATCAGGTCTTTCCCATTCCATAACTAGTTTATAACTAATGTTTATGCGTTTCAGGCTTGGAATGTGAAATACTCAATTCCTGCCCAACTGCAACAGGCTCGAGAGGCTGTATGGACTCCTCCTGTCCCTCTGTAATAGACTCGTGAGACTGAATGGCCTCCTCCTATCCCTGTATAACAGACAAGAGACATTAAATGACACAGCAACCTATGCATTACGAGGAGCCGGTAAACTGTGTCTGATGGAGGTCCATCCGTTCTCAGTTACAGAAACACAAACAACACAACGTACTCCAGATGCCCTCTTACAGCTGCAGTGAGACATCTCTTTGCTTTGAATGATTCTGTTGGCAAAATGTGCCAACATTCCAGCTTTTCAACTTTTCAAGTAGCAACCTGTGAAAGGTTGATTGGGATACCCTTCTCACCGGTAACGGGATGGGTGGAAAATGCAAGGCCATCAAAATTTGGATTCAAAAAGTCCAGAGTCAATGTGTTCCTATTAGTGAGATGGGCAAGGATGGTGGGTTCAGGGAGTGCTGGATGGCCAGATATATTGATGCTCTGGTCAAGGTAAGATGGGCTGAATGGCCTTCTGTTATCATTCTGTAAGTGGCCTTAGGGTCAGAATGCTTCGGTCTGTTCCTGAGCAGCAGCCTTAGTGCTCCGTCTCAAGGTTATGAAAAGGTTTGATAACAGGGCACTTAAAACCAGGAGTAGCCTCACACTGGTCAATAAGTATCATAATTTAGGTTAAGTTATCTAGAAACGTGCCCACTCATCATTTTGCATAGAGCCAATCTGTTATTTTATAACTGCCTCCTTTCATAAGCAGAGTGGGACATATATAGACCCCTGCAGTGTTCTGTTAATACTCTCACATAAAAGGAAAAAAAGATTAAAAGGATTGAAAGATTTATGGTTAATCCCTTAGCTACCCTCATCCATTCCAATCAAAGCCAGTAAATGTTCCCTTTTACAGTGATTTGAAAAGTGATGCATGGAACTGGTCAACAGAGCCTATTTGTTCAGTGACTGTGATAATGCAAGTCTTCATGGATTCTAATTATCCCAGTGGAGAGTTTCCATCTTTTCATGATAAATGGGCGCCATTCATTAGATTAGATTAGACTTACAGTGTGGAAACAGGCCCTTCGGCCCAACAAGTCCACACCGACCCGCCGAAGCGCAACCCACCCATACCCCTACATTTACCCCTTACCTAACACTATGGGCAATTTAGCTTGGCCAATTCACCTGACCCGCACATCTTTGTGACTGTGGGAGGAAACCGGAGCACCCGGAGGAAACCCACGCAGACACGGGGAGAACGTGCAAACTCCACACAGTCAGTCGCCTGAGTCGGGAATTGAACCCGGGTCTACAGGCGCTGTGAGGCAGCAGTGCTAACCACTGTGCCACCGTGCCGCCCTCAAATGTGGTATCCCGCAACATGAACAGGAGCATCACCGACAGCACTGACAGGGATTAGCAGATCCAGAGAGAGGGGGAGGAGAGATCAGACTCTGAGCACATTAGACTGGAATGTTCCAAAAATGGATCAGACTCTGAGAATATTAAACTGGAATATTCCAACAATGGGTCAGAATGTGAGAACATTAGACTGGAATATTCCAACAATAGACAGGCGCTTATCCGATTATGTTTGGTATCTTTCTGTATTTTATTGGTTGTCATTGTCATCACGGATATATTACGCTCGTCTCATTATTCAATATTTTTATTATCCTTTCCTGGCTATCGTTGGCGTTCCTGGTAAGTGCCACTGTCCAGATTTTTTCTATAAACTAGTTATGGTTATATTACTGTTCTCTCATATAGTCTACACTTCTTGCCACTAGTATTGTTCCTGTTGAAACAGTGATTCCAGATATTACTCGACAGACCACTGCTAACTACATCAAGGAATGTGTTCAAATACTGCCTCCCTCTCTTCTCTAGCAGTGTTACTCACGGTTCTCTATGTTGACCTACTCAGTTTCAGCGGAGAACCACAATGTATTGTATCATTGTCTTTGTTGTTTAAATATTAAGAGCGTGGAGGTCACTGTCTACTCTTCTACTTACAAACTCCACTTCCTTTTACTGTTTCCATCCCATGCCTGGCTCGTATCTGTGGCTGAAGCAGATGAGTCATAACTGTGGGTGATCCCTTTGACTATGAGCTGATTCCTGACAACATTCACTGACTATTTCTAACGTGAAATACTCACCACTCCTAAATATATCTAACTGGCTTATTTCATCTGCTGTTTGAATTTTGAGCTATGAAGTACAGTCTTAAGAAAGCCAATAATCTGCTGCTGACATTTTCGGCTTCACATCTTCCGGAGCAAATCTGCTTCGAACTCGCAGCAAACTCCCATCCACTCATGCATACATGGATGTATATTGCTATTGTGTCTGGCAATGCCTTTATTTTAACATTCTCAAACACTTCATCTCATCTATCCATGAAACTTCTCTCGTTCTCTCTGTCGATTAACAAAAACGCTGCCAATTGTTCGTACTTAAAATAGTTAGGCACACATACACGCACTCTCCCTCAGTCTCTGATAAACACACACACACCCGCAGAGAGCAAATCTTCCCATTGTAGGCAGTAATCTGATGCGAGTATAGTTCGCATCTGATCGCAAATTTTGCAATATACTCCATGCTGGGCAGAGAGTGCAATTTACTGGGCAAAATATTAGCAAGGTCTGCAAGCTCTCCATACGGGACTGTCATCTTGTCCCAGTTTATGTTGTTCGTGTTGTTCTGTGAAGCAGATTCAGAATTTGATGTAACGAACTATTTCAGCTGATCTGACAATGCATTTATTCAATATTGTCATTCTTGTAATGTTACTCTCAAAGATCTCCAGTTAGACCCACTTCCTTGTCTTTCTCCCCATATTTCCACAACATATTTTCATTTAATTAACTGTCTGTTTCTGTCTTTAATGTTAATCTCTCTGTCCCTCTGTATTTTTCCCTGGCCTTGGGTTTTGACTCCCTGGTTTGTCGAGTGCTGCCATTGTGTAGCTCAGAAATAATGAAATCGGTTCGATCACGCTAGTGTTCACTTCCCGATGTCCCATATGATGGCCCATGGACAGGCGTGTTTCAGAAGATATGAGACACATCCGTATAACTTAGTCAGTACCTGTGGTTGTCCCTCTCAGGTGACCTTGCGATCAGTAATACGAGGAAACTCATTGAGTAAAGGATCAGGCATATAAATGGTGTGACAATGCTGTCACTTTTTTAAAATGTTATTTTCTCCGTTTTTGTGGAATCAGAAGTCTTAAAGGCCAAATTGCCGACTGAAAACTGATCAAGTAAATAACTTATAAAGTTTTTTGGGTTTTTAATAAATAGTAGTAACAATGGACAGCTGGCACAGACCAGGCTTTCTAGTTTTCTCCTTGTGGCTGTAACAGTTACCAGGTGTTTGGGATCCCAGAAGGTTGCAAGTTTTAGTAAATTATCCCTATCTGTTATTCTCTCTGAAACCTCATTTGATGCTGTTTCCTCCTGGACTAGATAACAGTAATGTATGTCTGAGTGTTCCTTTTTGCCAAGGGATGTGTTGCGTTGCTATTAATGTGTTGGAACAGTTAATTTGTAGAAGGTATTGTATTCATTATTCTGTTAGGTTTCCAATAGTTAAGTTACTCTAAATTCCTCTTCATTTTTTGTATGTATTTTCATTAGAATGATTAAATGTATTGCGTTTTGTTTAATGGTGAGTGACTTGACTAGTAGCATCACGTCTGGAACACCCACTTCACACCGACCTTTAAAGTAAGAAAAGGTTGGCATCTAAGCTACCTTCTTAAAATGGTTTGAGGCAGACTAGTTGGTCTATGGTAAGCTGGGAACTCTTGTCTGGTTCTGTGTCGATATTATCCAATTGGGTTGAGAATTACAATCCCTATCGTGTGCAAACAGGTCATTCGACCCAGCAAGTCCACAGCGAACCTCTGAGGAGCTACCAACCCAGAGCCAATCCTTTACCCTATTATTGCATACTTACCCCGACTAAGGCTCCTAACCAACACAACCCTGAAAACTATGAACAATTTAATATGGCCAATTCACCTGACATGCACATCTTTAGATTGTAGGAGGAAAGCAGCGAATTCAGAATAAGCTCATGCAGACCAGGAGACTATGCACCGGAGACTATTGGGTTCAAAGGTCAGGTATGGTACTTGTTAGTGTCATTTGTTATGGATGTTGAATTCTGTGGGTTAAGCAGTGTTTTGTGGATAAAGATTCTTTCAGTCACTAAGAATTCTCTGGGTGTGGAAGAAGTCAAGTAGGCTTTTTGCAAAAAATAATGAAGGCAAAGCTACAGGAATTGGCATACAAGCTGGAGTTGGGTTGCGTTTGACTGTGAGAAAATGATAGATAATTGCAGCTATACCTCGGCAATTACATTTGGTGGAACTGACATCAGTATCTTTGGAAATGGATATCATTCAAATTCAAATGAGCACCTTGAACATGAGAAGGAATTAAAACAGTTTGACTTATGATGAGAGATAGGGAAATGACGAAGAATAGGAAATGAAGAAGGCAGAGGAAAAAAGAGAGAAGTAAAGCAGTGAGATTCGACTTCAAAAGTTAGAAATTAGAAAGGAAAGTTGACATAGAAGACGGAGATGTAGGTAGTCGGTAGGCTGGATGAGGAGGTTAATGAGGTTGAGCAACCCTCTAGTCGCCAATGGCCTGATGTGGATCTGTTTAAATTCATCCAGGCATTATCTAAATTTGATGAGAAGAATGGGGAGACTTTTAAATTTCATTTGAAAAAGTGGACAAACAAATGCAGTGGCCACGAACCATGTGGATTTAGTTGAATCAAACAAAGCTGGTAGATATTTGCATCCCTATCGGTGGAGATATCTGCGGAGTATGAGGAGGTGAAGAAAGCCATCAGAAGTGCTTATGAGCTTGTGCCAGAAGCCGACAGACAATGTTTCAGGAATCTAAAATAGCCCCCTGGTTAAACGCACATTGAATTTGAAAGGATCAAACAAAGTGATTTTGAAAAGTGGGTAGGGGTATTAAAAACAAATCAAACCTATGACACTCTTAAAGAGATTCTTATTTTGGAAAAGTTCGGCAATTCACTTCCTGCAGTCGTGAGAACTCATGTGGAAGAGCAGTGAGTTACAATGGCAAGATTACAAGCTGAAATGGCTGCTGCTGCTGATTTGTTTCAGAAATTAATTTTTGGTTTCTGTGATAAGAATGTTCAAGATCTTCTTAAAACATAAACCTGTGAGAGTAAGGTTTACAGCCATAGGCCAGGAGTAGCAGGTAAAGAGGTTACAGCATTAAGAGGTACAGAAGGATGTAATTCTTTCATACTGAGACATGAGGAGCTATGTCATTCAGAAGGACTATTGGAGAGATGAGAAGTGCTCCATTATGTAATGTGTGATTGGAGTGTCCAGTGGAAACATCAACAGATTTATTCCACAATGGGGAAGGAGGCCTTGAGCTTGGTGTTGGCGTTAAAATATATCAGAATTTAAATTGCGAATAGCATACATGAGCCAAATATTTATCACTGATCTTGACCCCTTCAAGTGTTTGGAGAAGTTTAGGGAGAAAATTACAAGTCTTTTTCAATTAAGCATATTATGGCTGCCATTCAATTTGAAATTATACAGGTGGCAGGGCTAGAAAACCTAAGGTTTGTCACGTTGTGGAGACTTGCATGAAGAAAGACAAAGGCATTCTGTGGCAGGAGTAAGGTGACTGAAATCGAAATGCGTTGTCAATATTTGTATGTTCAGAGTCAATATAATATATAAGCATTTCAGTCTACTAAAAGAGGAAGATTAGGAGTCTAAAATGAATCATCTTTTGTATATTTATGTGTTATTTTATTAAAAGTGGAGTCATGAGGATACTATCACTGTAAAAATGTTATTTTCTCTTGGGACTTTTTGAAGAGGCTTTTTAATGGCAGAGATGCAGAACTGCTGTCTGAAAACAATTTAAGTAAATAAGTGAGAAAGCCTATCGGGTTCATTAAAACGGTGGTAGCGATGGAAGTGCAGTGGCCAGTTCTCCCAGATCAGAATACCTCGCTTTGTTTTTAGCTACAGCATTCAGAAGCTGCTGGGTATTCCAGAAGGATTGGAAGTTTCAACACATGATCCCTTGCTGCTTTTCTCTCTGAGATCTCAATTGACGTTGTTTCTTCCTGGATTGGAAAACTGCTGTAAGGATATGTATTTGAATATATCTTTGGGCTATGCAGTGTAAACCAAGAATGTACGGGTCTAGTGTTTGTACAGGTGTTCCAACATATGAGCTATCCCGAAATATTATTTTCTTTGACTGTACTTTAACTAAAGAATTTCAATAGATTATATTTTGCTTTATGTCGAGTGATTTGACCAGTCACAACATATCAGGAACGCACACTTCACATCTATATTCAAAATAAGGAAAGGTTTGGGTCGAAACAGCCTTCTTAAAATATTTTGTGGATATCTGGTCTGGTCAACAACATTTGTAGCCGAGGGGTTCCTGACTGACTCCTGTAATTGAAAAGTTACTGGAGGGGATGGGAATGGTTTGCTGGAAGTTCACCAGATGTATTCCATATCCAGGATTCCACTATCCATCTTGTTTATCACATCTTTAAATAACTCAACTCAAGAAAACGCTTCAATCATGATTTATCCTTTGTAAAACCATGTTGAGTCAGATGGATGTGGTTAAACTTTGCAAATGTTCTCAACAATGGATTCTAATAATTTGCCTTAAATTACAATACTTTTTGTTACATTTTACTCCCTAAGGTATTCGGTCATTATAAGTCATTCGCTTTCGAAAACCTTTACGTTTTCTTTGAATTCATGTTTAATGGGAAAAAGGTTTTAAGAGATGTGCTTCAATTGCTGAATAAGAGGTATGTGTGGCTGAATGGACATGCTGGGGTACAAAATCGATTGGATGATGTCTTTCTGGTGTTCCCATGTTGTCGTCTCCAAGACCAGAATGACCTCTTCCTGTTGATGTGTTAGAGGGACGGGGATTATGGAATCTTCCCGTGCCGTGTAACATTTTGATGGGCTGATGGGTCTTCTCATATTTCTCCATAACAGGTGGAGATACTGAACGGTCTCCTCATGTATCCTTGAGATCGGACGAAGGGAGCGATTGGGCTTCTCTTGTTCCCGTACAACAGACACGTGTCTGAATTATCTACTCCTTTCTCATGAAATAAGTCTCGGATAGTTTTTCTCTGTATACAATTCCCTTGCAACCGGCTCGGTGGTTATGAATGGCCTCCTGTTGTCCCAGTGTAACAAATCTCCAGTCACTGTGTGACCACGTTAAGGTCCTATGTTACGGATTTGAGGTGGCTGACTGGACTGATCTTGTTGCAATGTAACAGGATACTGTTGCCGCATGGCTTACTCTGGGTCCACTGTTATTGATTCGAGGGGCTGATTGGCCTCCTCCTGTACATATACATCAGGCTCCCGGAGCTGAACAGCCTCACCCTATTCTGGTGTAACAGTGTCCACAGCCTGTATATCCTGCTGTTGTTCCTATGTAACAGGCAGGAGAATGGAATGGATTCCTCTACTATCTATGTAATTCACTTCACTTGTTGACTCCTTCTGTCATCTATGTGCAAATAAGATCTTCTTTCATTTTTGTAAACTCTATTGTCTACTGGATCAAACTGATCATCCTTTCGTTATAAGCTCGAACTTTCCTTACAAGAATCAGTTGAGGGGAGTATCTCTGAGCTGCTTCCAATATTACAACAAACTTTCTTCATTTAAGAGACAAAATCTGCACACACTACTTCAGATGTGATCTCAATAATATCCTGTACAGCAGCAGCAATGCTTTACCACCCTGCTGTAACGTTCCTACTCAGGTTAGAGCAGTCTCGGCTCTCTGGGGCAAACACAGAGCATTGTTGAAGGATCATTGTCCCTCTCTCCTGCACGAGCATCACGGAGATCTGGGGAAAATGTCACAATGATGCTTGAGAAGTTCATAAGCGATGTGACGAGATGATCTCTACCATTAATCTCCCCAAAGCCCACGTCGCTCAGATTCTACAGAATCTTGTAAGGTGGAGCGTAAAAATAGCAAGGAGAAGCGAACATTGATAGGATTTATATATCAAAGTGAAATCTGCAATACAAATGTTGGGCATGTTATAAAACAGGAAAATGAGATATGCACATTTGTGGCTCCTGCAGTAATAAATTACTGTTTACATCATATCGGAACTGTGTTTACCCAACTGAATGGTAATGCTGGGAAAAATGGATTTCATGAGCATGTGTTAGATGGCTTGCATTAACATTTTGTCAGGTTATTTAGGAATTGGTGTTGGATGATCAGAAGAGCTAATTGAAAGCTTTGCTGTGAATTACCTTTTGGGAAGAGTGACGACAATGCATTGGATTCCTTTTATGCAGTTTGAGTACACGATAGTTCTTGTTTTATTTGAAGTAATCGTTATAAATCTGAATCATGCAAGCTGTGAAGGTGTGAGGAGAAAGTGGGGACTACAGATGCTGGAAATCAGAATCGAACAGTGTGGTGTTGGAAAAGCACAGTCAGGCAGCATACTCGGAGCAGGAGAATTGATGTTTTGGGCATAAGCCCCTGATCAGGAATGAGGATTATGGGTCAAGGGGGCTGAGAGATAATGAGATGGGGGTGTGGCAGGACGGAGGTAACTAGGAATGCGAAAGGTAGATGAAGGTGGGGTTGAAAGTGATAGGTGATGAAGGAAGACAGAACGCCTCATCTACTGCATCCATTTAACCCAGCGTGGTCTTCTCTACATTGGCGAGACAGGTGGATCATTTCAGAGAACATATCTGGGACAGCCACATTGACCAACTCCACCGCCTTGTGGCTGAACACTTTAACTCCCCTTTCCACTCTGCCAAGGACATGAGAGTCCTGGGCCTCCTCAGTCACCAAAAACTAACCACCCGAAGGAAGGATAAAGAAAGGCTCCTTTTCTATCTTGAGTCCCTTCAACCACTGGGGATTAATGCAGATTTCACCTGTTTCCCCATTTTCCCTAACTCCACCTTATCCCAGTCCAATCTTCCAACTCAGCACCCTCCCCCCTTTTGAACGTTCCTCTGTGTTCATCATCCTTCCCACCAATCTAGTCTACCCTCCTCTCCGAGCTATCACTTTCAGCCTCACCTTCAACTACCTTTCAGAGCAAATGAAGCAGCTTCGAAAAATGCCAAGTGTTGTTATAAGCCAGTGGATTCAGAGAAATGTAGGGCCTAGCAACGGATGACCAAGAAACTGAGAAGAAAATCAAAAAGAGAAAACGCATACAAACATAGAAAAACATAAAGACTGCTTTTAAAAAAGCGCACATCACTGTATGAAACAAAAGTAAAAACATGGTAAAATGTGGAACAGTGGGTGTGTGGACAGGATAATTTATTGTAGAGAGCAGAAAAATCATAGGGGAAAGAAACAGTTTCTTTGTGTCTATCTTCAAGGCAGAATATCCAGAAATTCTCCCAGAAATACCAAGTGACCATGGGACTTGTGTAAGTAAAATCTAACATCATTCTTATCAGTGTTGACGTCACCTTTTCAAAGAAAGCTGGATTGATTATTTACAAATCTGACAGATCAGATGTACTTCATACACGAATTTCAGAGGAAGCAGCAGTAGGCATGTTGATTGCATCGCAGATTTTCACGTTATTTTCTAATACATTCCCGAAAGATATTTAGCCAATCTGGATAACTCAAAGGTTATAAATATTATCCAACAGTTGAAGAAAGGATGAAGATGGAGAGTGGTGAACTACATACCAGTAACTTGTAATCCGTAGTCGGGTGTCTGTTGGGCTCGATTACAAAGAACGTGTAACTGGATATATAGAAACTAATGACAAAAGTGGAGTGTATGATAATGCATCGATAAAACGAAAACCATAAGTGACAAAAATGTTTGGAATGGTTTGGAAAGGATTCTTGTGGACGTAGGCAATGAGGAGCTAATGGATAACGTACAGTTGGATATTCAGGAGGAACATTATAAAAAAATCTCTAACACGAATATCATAAAAAAAGTTAAAGTCAAAGCAATTGGGAAGTGCTCAAGCAAATAGGAAACACACAATTAGGTTTACATTCATGTGAATGTATTTGGAACATAGAAGAGGTCGTGCGCCAGCTGCACAGTGTTGCTGAGACTAAATTTAGAGTAATGTGTACCGTTTGCAGTCCCAGTCTAAGATAGAGTATACTGACTACACACGAACTGCAAAGGGTATTCTCCAGATTAATTACTAAAATGGCAAGATTGTCTGATGAGGAAATTCAGCCGGTGATCTCGAGTTTAAGAAGATGAGAGGTGAATTTCGTGAAACTTAGAAACATCGAGAGGAGACAATAATAGAGAGACATGGAGAAGCTCAAGCAGGTAAGATTAGGGAGAATCCCATGATATTCTGCACGTACAAATAGAACAAAATAATCAATAAACAGTTAGTGCCCAATTAGAAACCAAAGGGGCAATCAGTGTACCAACCCGGAGCACATTGTTACATGAGACCATCAAAGCTGTTTTACTTGGGAGAAGGAGGATGCAGGTACAGAATTCCAGAAGATGGACTGGAATGCTCTTGAAGAGTTTCATGTAAAATACGAGCAGGGGTTTGAGGCTGTACCTGATCTAAAATTGGACCAATCTGCAGGTCTGGACCAATCTGCAGATCTACTGTTGCTGTCAAGGGAGGAAAGACACTGACTGGAAATTTTAATTAGAATCAGACTATGAGGGAGGAGCCAGAGGATTGGAAAAGAGCTAATATGATTCCACTTCACGTTTAGGGTGGTAGAGATAGACCAGGGAACTATAAACGAGCGAGTATTAGATCAATGTTCGGGAATCTACTGGAGAAAATCGGGAAGGTAAAAATTGAACTCCAATCAGAATGGCAAGGCTTGATCAGGTATAATCATCATGACTTTATCAGAGGGAAGTCACATCTAATGGATTTGATTGAATTAGATTGAGGAGGTCGCTTATTTAATTTTGCAGCAAGGCCTTCGACAAAGTTCAACACGAGAAACTGAAAAAAATGTAAAATCTCACAGTATCAAGGATAAGTTGACAAGTTACAACGAAAATTGTCTTAGTGTCAGGAGGCAGAGGGTGGTGGGAGAAGGTTGTTTGTGTGATTGGAGACGTGTCCGCTGGTATACCACAGGGATCAGTGCTGTGTCTCTTATTATTTGCAGCATTCATAAATGGTTTGGATGTGAATATGGAGAGGGCGGGTGGGTGTAGGGTTGGGAGTTGAGATAAATAAGTTTGTGTTTGACACAAAGATCGGCCGGGTGGTTGGCAGTGAGGAGGAAGATCTGGTTTTACAGGAAGATACAAGTGGAATGATCAGATGGGTAAATCAATGGCAGATGGAATGTAATCCTGATAAATGTGAGGTGATGTTCTTTGGAAGGAAGAACCAGCCATGGGGTGTGCACAATGATTAGCAGCACACTAGGAAAATCATAGGGTGTTTCTCCACGCATCCCTGAATGTAACTGAACAGGGTAATGCTCTAATTAAGAATTGAACCTTGGGTGTAGCGTTTATTAATCAGGGCGTAGATTATAAGTGCTATGCAGGACTTTGTTTAGTCCATGATGGAGTACTCTATGTAGTTCTGGGAGCCACATTACAGGAAGGATGTGATTGTATTGGAGGGGTTGCAGAGGAGATTCATCAGGATATTCCCTGGGATGGAGCAGATCAGCTATGGAGAGAGACTAGAGAAGCTCGGGTTGTTTACTTTGGGCAGAGAGGCTGAGGGGGATGTGATTCAGCGGATAAGATAACGAGGGGCATGGACAGAGTGGATAGACAGAAGCTGTTCCTTTTAGTCAGAGGGTCAAGAACAAGGAAGCACACTTTTAATGTGAAGCGTTTGAGGGTCAGAGAGGATTTAAAGATTACTCTTTTTTCACCCAGAGTGTGTTGGGGTCTGGAAAGTACTTACAGAGAGGGGAGTTATCACGGGTAACCTCTCAACCGTTAAAAGTACTAGGACGAACACTTGAAAGTGTCATAACATTCCAGACTATGAGCCTGGTGTTGGAAAGTTGGACTAATATGTATCATGCTGTATTTCTGTTGGCACAGAGACTATGCTCCTGTGAGTGTCTGGTATGGAAGGTCAATTATTGAGCAGCTTAACATAGGAACTGATAGGTTTCTAAAGATAATGTTAACAAAGATTATAGGAGTGAACTGTTATAGCTTGTCAAATTATGTCAATGTGAGAAGTATGAAAAAAAGAGTGCAGGTTCCTTCCAATTTGAAACCAGTGAATGGAGAATGGGAAAGAGGGAAATGGTGAAAGTATGAATCCACTATTTCAGTTCTGTCTTCACAGAATTTTCTGACAATACCAGGAAAACTAAGTCTGGTGTGGAAAACGAAATATTACATGGAAAACAGAACATAGTAAGCAAATGGTTTGGCAGGAAATTATTGGGACTGAAATTCATGGTCATCGACAACACTAACATAGATTGATGAAATGGGAATTATGTTTGAGAAGCAGACCGGGCGACAAATGAAAGAGAAGCAATGGATGTAAAACACGTGGATTTTCTGAAAGACTTTGGTAAAGCTCCAAACCTAGTTCTCAAAATCAAATCTCAGTGGATTGGAGCGAATATATGGGCATGCTTCTAGAATGGGACAGCTGGCAGGAAACAGTGAATAGAAATAAACAAACTCGTGAAGCAATAGCCTGACATTGTCTTGAAGGTATGATTCTCTGATTATGACCATATCCCAGACACCCCATCACCTTCACTGGATGTCTCCTGTCTCACCAGCAGGACATACACAGCACAAGTGGTTGCACAGTTGGATACAGTTGAAAGGGAATTGCTCTGGGTGTCCTCAACAGTAACCCCGTATCCCATAAACTCTCATGGCGTTAGTTTACACATGGTAAAGGAAACCTCCTGCTGATTACCATGCAGCAGCCTCTCCCAACTGATGACTCAGTACTCCACCATGCTGACCAACACTTGGCGAAAGCACTGAGGGTGGCAAAGGCACAAAATGTACTCGGAGTGGGGAATTCAATGCCCACAAAAAGAATGGATCGGCAGCAGCATTACTGATTGCCCTGGTCGGGTCCTAAAGGATATAACTTCTCGACTCGGTCTGCGGCAGGTGGTGAAGGAACCAACAAGAGGGAAAAGACATATTTGACCATAGCCTTACTAACCTGCCAGTTGCAGAAGTATCTGTCCATGACAGTATCGAGTAAGAGTGACCACCACAAAGTCATTGTGGAGATAAAGTCACACCTTCATTTTGAGAATAACTTCTATAATTTTAGGTGGCACTATCACCGTGCTAAATAGGACAGACTTCGAATAGATCTGGCAGCTCAAATCTGGATTTCCATAAGGTGCAGTGGGTCAGCAATAGCAGCAGAATTGTAATCCTGCTGTGGTGTATAAAACAAGGGGCCACAGTATTAGGTATAGACAGGCCATTCTGCATGAGAATGAGATTATCCCTGGGCAAACGTGTTACAGGTTTGGTTTAATACTGTTCTGCTTCTCCTGCTGCAGTGGTCTACAGCGCTACATGAATACGCAATTTTGAGCTGCAGTATCTACAATGCAATTCTGCTGTCTGTTCCCTTAGTTCACATCCAGACCCATTCACCCAACAGCCCTTCACTCAGTGACCTACTCTGGTTTCTGTTTTTCATACTCTCACTCTGCTGAGGGTCTCTCCCCATGTCAAGTTTCCAATCTGACACATTCTGCAAAACCAATTAACTGATTTTAATTCAATTGTTTAATTCATCTAAATCTTTATTTCCTTGAGTAATACCATCTTCCGTACTTCAAGTGAACGTGTTTTCCTCTGTTTCTCTCCCTGACCATGATTAAGAGCTCTGCGGTGTCAGTAATACTGGTCTTATGTCGTTTCAGAGCCAATGAATTCTTTGAATTCCCAATCATCTTCACTAGATTGTATGTTTCTTCTTTTAGTTGATGCCTTATCACTCATGGCTGCCTTGTCCTCCCATGAGTATGAAAGTGAGGTCTGCAGATGCTGGAGAATCAGAGCTGAAAATGTGTTGCTGGAAAAGCGCAGCAGGTCAGGCAGCATCCCAGGAACAGGAAATTCAGCTCCCATGAGAATGCTTCACCTCTTTTGGGATGAATTTCCGATACCCGCCAAAATATCCACAGAAATTCCAGCCTTTGCTGCTCCATGGTCTGCTCTGCTCGACTCCACTTCCAATTAACTCTGATCAGCTCCAGCCGCATGCCTTTGTACTTAGGATACTTGCTTATAATCATATTAATTCTAGAAGAGAGTAATATGTATACACCGAAAGAAGGAGTTTTAAGAGAAGGGACACGAACAATAATTGGTAAATTTCTTAACGAGATGCAAAGAGAGAAGGGGAGAGAGGGTATAGATGAGGAAATGTGAAAAATGATAAAACTTGATTATTGAAAGAAGTAGATGTACATCCCTCAATGTTTTGTCAATGCCTGTGTGCTGTGGTCCTTTGTATAGTGCATGTATAACAGAGCAACGTGTTCAAATGCTGGATCTGATGCCAGAATTTTTATTTCCAATCATATGACAGACACTAGTTTTGGGAAGAACCCAGCAGGCCGGTGTATTGAAGTTCCGGGAGAAAGGGGATTAATTGAAATTAGTTGGACAACAGAAGCAAGCATTTAGAAAACACTTCCCGATAAGAATGAGCGATTAGAGTCTAGAATTCTAGAAAAGGGGGGAACATTAAAGGATAGAGATGAAGGGAGAACCTAGGGACGTAAACAGCTTTGTTAATACATTGCCATATTTCGGTGAGAAAAATGCGAAAATCTAAATCTGTTTCTATTTCGTTTGAAAAAATGTCTTGGAAGATGATGTGTCCAGTGAACTTGTGGGTAATGCTAGTTCAGACTAAGCTGGTAAGCACAGCTAGTGAGATATGTGCAGGGCTGTCAGATGAGGGATGAAGAAATTATGAAGATGTCAAACTGGCTACTTTGAGTGTTTATTCATTGGTACTGGAAGAATATAGACAAAGGTTATGAAACATAGAGACTGAAACAAGTCAGATTTATGTTGCATTTGAAAGAATTAAACTCAGACGGGTGCTGACCTTAAAAATGGCTGAGACTTGTGAGGCTCGAAGGGAGATTATTCTGCTAGAGGAGTTTAAAGACTCCCTTCAAGAGATGGTAAGAATTCATGTGAATGAACAGAAATTTCAACAAGTCAGAAGCGCATCAGAAATACCAGGTAAATACACATGGGTGCATGAGATGAAATTTAGCTTCTGGGAAGATTTTAATCCTGTGCGGGATAACAATTCGGGAAAGGGGTGATCCGACACTACAAAGCGAAAAATAGAGCACACTGGCAATAGTATACCACAGGTGAAAACATAAGCCTAAGGGGGTTGAAAGGTAATGAAAGGCTTCAGGTGTTGTCACTATAAGGGAGTGGAATACATAAAATTACAATGCCACTGCTTTAAGAAGAGCACTGGGAAACGATATTTTCACGGCTGTTAGCTGGGACACTCAGCGCTGGGCGTTGAAGGAAGACACTTTGGAAAAAGATGTGTAGAAGAGGCTAAGCCAGTGACGTTAGTTAAACAGGTAGAGGAGACCCCAAGTAGAGCGGAGGAGCTGCAGGAGAGTGCACAGCCTAGGCATGGGCTGGATATGGAGGCAGTGCCTGATCTCTGAAAGAATTCGCCTCTGTGGATAAAATTTACTCAGAAAGAACAAGAGGAGAAGGACAAGTAGTTATGATTTTGTGAGATACGGGATCTGCTCAGTCTCTAAAAGTTGACAAGTGAGGCACTGGAAAAGCACAACAGATCAGGCAGCATCCGAAGAGCAGGACAATCGACATATCAGGCATAAACCCATCGTCAGGAATGTAGTGGGGAGGACTAGGGGGCTGAAAGATAAATCAGAGAGTAGGAGCTGTGCTGGCGGGAGGGTCACTGGGAGGGCGATAGGAAGATGTAGGTGGGAGTGATAGTGATATTTCGGAAGTAAGGGTGGACTGGATAGGTGGGAAGGAAGATGGACAATTAAGACAGTACAAGAGGGCGGCACTATATTCAAAGTTGGATCCAGGATGAGGCTGGGGGAGAAGAAATTTGGAAATTGGTGAAGTCGATTTTAATGCTGTATGGTTTGAGGGTTCCAGCTCTCCTACCAACTGTCCACTTCACTCTCCTCTCCGACCTATCACCATCACACCCCACCTGCATTGCCTTCCAAGCCACCTCCCACCCAGCTCCACCCCATCCTCCCATTTATTTCTCAGCCCACTTCACCCTCCATTACCCACTTTCCTGATGAATGACTTGAGCCTGAAATAACGATTCACCTGTCCCCTGGATGCTACCGACCTGCTGTGTTTTTCCGGCCCCACACTTTACAACTCCGATCTCCAGCATCTGCAGTTCTCACTTTCTATCGGTCTTCAATAGTAAGAGATGAAAGTATTTTCATTCTTTCTGACATGTTACTCAAGAGCATGAATTGTTGAATGGGGACAGAAATTAAGCATTCCCTTGTGTAACTTCAGATTGGAACCCAGATCAAGTTTGGGGAAATAACAGTGAGAGTGAGTGACAGAGTGTCAATTCCAGGATTACAGTTTGTTCTTGCGAACGCTTTAGCAGGATTCAAGTTGGGAGTAACACCCCTTGTGTTGGTGAAGTCAAAGGAAGTCAAGAGAACTAGGGAGTTCAAAGCAAAATACTCAGGAATTTTTGCATACAGTGTAGCAACAAGATCCCACTGTCATAGGTTACAGCAGGAAGGAAAAACGAAAGAAAAAGCCAAAGGAGTTAATGTCCAGTTAACTGACACCCTGTTTGATATCACAGTGCAGGAAAAACCTGAACAGGTGGAGGGTCAGGCTGAGATGTTTAGTCCAGAAAGGCTAATGGTCTTACAACGGACATACACACACACACACACACACACACACACACACACACACACACACACACACACACACACACACACACACACACACACACACACACACACACTCACACGCACACACAGAGAAAAGAAATCAGAATACATTATCGAACGTTATTAATTTAAAGATAGAATCCTAAAATTAAAATGGAGACCACGACAGGTTACGGCATAAGGGAAATGGGCCGAATGCACCACATTGTGTTACCGCTATCATATAGTGTTACAGGTAGCACATGAACTAACTGCAGGCTGTCACCCAGGTGTACAGAAGCCTCGGGCTAATGTATAGAAGCATTTCAAGTGGCCTGAAATGCACAAGGACGTGGTTAATTTTTGTTACATGCCAAATGGTAGGTAAGTCACGGGTAGTAATAAAACCAGCACCTTTGTTGGCAATTTTTGCATTAGAAGAACTTTTCACGTGGGTTATGATCAACTGTGTATTTAAATTAAACTTCATCTGTCACTCCTTGCCTCTTTGCCTCATCTAACTGTGGTCTCGTTGTCCTCTGAAATAATCTACTACACTACCTTTCTGATGTAATCTGTAAACTTACGAATTAAGATCCCAATATTCATATCTAAATCCTTTACATAAATGTTGAAATGCAGTGAACTTCGTACGGATTCATACAGCACACTGCTACTCACAAGCCTCCAGTCTGAAAAATAGCCCTCTCCCTTCAAGCCAATTGTGACTAGCTTCCTCTGTATCCCATGAGACTGAGCCTGTCTACCAACTTCTCTGCCAATCGGAAAGTTATGAGCACCTTGCTGAGGTCCATATAGACAATGTCTATCAAACTGCCTTCATCGATCTTCTTTGTAACCTCTTCATAAAACTCAATCAAATTAATGATACATGATTTCCCATGCAGAAGGCCACGTTGACTACACCGATCAGCCCTTGCCTTCCCAAATGTATGTAAATCCTGTCCCTCAGAATCCCCTCCAACAACTTTCCCACGACTGCCATCAGGCTCAATGTTCTATCGTTCCCCGGCTTTTTGGGTCACTGTTTTTGTTTTCTCGTCCCACTACTCCACTACTCACAAGGAATGTTAAATGTAACCAGATTGGTGATACGACCGATGATATTGGTCTCAGACTGGGTCAGGCTCAGTTTTAGGAACAATTCAGGCTCGTTTCTTTAATCTGCTAAAATCACACATTTATGATTCTCAGCAGTGGACTCAAACTATGATGGAATGATGAATGGCAAACTGTTTGGATATTGCTAATAAAGAATCGATATTTCTCTTTCTAAAAACACTAGCGCGCGCACGCGCACACAAACGCACAGACGAAACCAGTAACCAAAATCTTTGTAATTTGAAGTTGAAAGAACTTTGTCCAGACATTAGTGTAACTCATGACAAAAAGCAAAATTGAGAGAATGTTCAAAGTGTTATTCTGCTTCTGAAGATGTTCTACTCACGCAAACTGTTAGCAATGGGATTTCATCCTGGAACAGTTGAATTCACTTTGCTTTACACAGTGAGGAGATTCCAATGAATTCTGGTCACGGATCACCCAAAAGGTGGCACGTTGACTCAGTGATTAGCACTCCTACCTCACAGTAGCAGGAACGCGGGTTCGATTTCAGCCTCGGGCGACTATCTGCGTGAGGTTTGTACATTCTCTTATTGTCTGTATGAGCGTCTTATGGGTGCTCCACTTACCCCTACAGCTCAAATTGTGTACATCAGGTGAATTGGTCGTGCTAAATTGTCTGTAGTGTTCAGGGATTTCTAGGTTAAGTGCATCAGTCAGTGGTAAATCTCGGGGTACGGGCCTGGGAATGTTACCTTTTGAAAGTTCGATATGAACTTGTTGGGCTGAAGAGCCTGTTTCAACACTGCATGAATTCTTTAATAATGAGATTGGTAATGATGACCGTATAGATGTTTTTGTTTTTATAACTCATACACATTGCTGTGATGAGGAATAATGAGCGAGAGAGATAGTGTAATAGGCCATTCCTTCTCAGGCAGAATTCATGTTCTTCCTCTCTGAGTTGAATCACACAGTAATGTCATCCTTTCCCAAAGTGGACCAAGTGAGATCTCCTTGTACATTGTCCAAATTATGTCTCCATTACATTCTCTGTTCCATGCAGGTACATCATTGTTGCTGTCATGCACAGAGTCATACCAGTAGAAGAAAATGGTCTTGGTCGATTTGAAGATATGTTTATATGTCCATGCGTCATTACAAAACAAAATGTTTAAAGTATTCAGAATACCTGTGTTAAAAATGAATGCATTCTTTAACAAATGCAGAAATTGCTGGAAAAGCTCGGCAGGTCTGTCTTTACCCAGATTCCTTGTACATGTTGTAGTTGTACCAGCTTCCATCACTTCCTCTGGCAGCTCATTCCTTACACACACCACCCTCTGCGTGAAAAAGTTGCCTCTTAGGCTTCTTCAAACCTTTCCCCTCTCACTTTCATGCAATGGCCTCTAGTTTTGGACGCCACTACCCTGGGAAAAACCCTGACTACTCACCCTATCCATAAGAATTATGATTTTATAAACCTCTACTACTACAAAATGTGACTCCAATCAACACGAATGGCTGTACTTTCAGTCACCCCGGGCCAAAATTCTAAAATTCAATTCTGACACCTCTTCCTTCTCCATCAAGTCACAATTCTAAAACCAGCTTCATCATTTTGTTCAGATGTATTATGAAACACTTCTGTGGGATTTACACCCAAAACTTTGTGCCCGGAAGTAGGGTCACTAGCACCACTCGGCAATACCCAAAAAGCTGCAACATTATTCACCTCTATTTTTACTCAACCGCCCGTTCTAAAACCCTGTGACATACCTCTGCAACAGGCAAAATTTGAATCCAGTCGTCCTAGTCCAGAGCTACGAACGCTACCACACAATTTCAGGAATTGGAATTAAATCCAGGGTTCTGGCTCAGAGGCAGGGACACTACCCACTGCACGACCATACCCAGATTTTGGGTCATAGTTGAAGTGCCAGCTTTCAGTTCGGTGTAGATTTAATCAGGTTACCATTACTGACTACACAAACCACTTTGTTTTGTTAAACAAACGGAAGCTATTTGTCTCAACTCAAGGATGCTGAGTGTACATGCTGCGCCATCGAAATTAAATATGAACGTCCTTAATCGCTATAATCTGTCGTCTGAAATATTAGGGAAAGCAATCCTGCAGAAAAAATCAGCCCAATTAAGGGTCTAGAATTGATTTTTATCACTGAACACCACAAAGAAAAAGCATAATTTCAGGCCCCAAAACACAGATCGGCATTACCCAACTCTCTCGTGTGCCTGCCTTTTTCGTAAAAACATGAAATGATTCCAGGCTGCTGATTACTTTCCAGAGTCTCCTCCTCACTGACTGTGTCTGCAATCTGTCCATCCTTCCCCTAACCACACAAGGCAAACCAAGCTCAGGGTCTTTGTGAAAATCAAGGCCGACTGGAGGCGGGGAGGATATCTTAAAGGGGGAGAGTGAGGAGGTGATAATATTACACACTGGGCTGAGCGGTGGCAGATGGAGTTTAGTTTGCACTAATGCGATGCATTGGATTGGTAAATCGAACAAGAGCAGACCTATACAATTAAAAGTAGGGCCTTTGGCAGTGTTGTAGAACAGAGACCTAGGCCGTCAGGCATAATTCTTTCAAATTTGCATCTCATATAGATAGTGCGGTTACGAAGGTGTTTAGCACACTTGCCTTCATTGGTCAGACCTTTGAGTATCGGAATTGGGACATCATGTTGAATTTGTACAGGATATTGGTGAGCTTCTTCTGGAACACTGTATCCAGTCTGCTCATCCTGCCCACTCATTCTATAGGCACTCCCGCCCCTGGGTGAAAAAGCTGCCCCTTAGGTCACTTTTAAATGTTTCCCCTCTCACCTTTAACCTCGACCGTCTACTCTTGGTCTCTCCTGCCCTTAGCAAACACCTTGACTATTCACTTTGATATTACTGGCCTTGGTATTATTAAGCTGTAGAGGATTGAGCAGACATTAACCTGGATGGAGGGAGTGAGCTATAAGGAGAGGCTGGATAGACTGGGGTTCTTTTCACTGGCGAGTATGAGATTAAGGGGTAACTTTACAGAGGTTTATAAAATCATGAGGGGTACAGAAAAGCTGAAGGGATGATGCCTTTTCCCTCGAGTTGGGGATTCAAAACTGAGGGTTATTTTTAGGTGCGAGGAAAAAGATTTACAAAAGTCATGAGAGGTAATTATTTTAGGTAGGAGCTGGCTTGTGTGTGGAATGAACTTCTAGATAAAGTGATGAAAGCAGGGACAGGATATTTGAAGGATATTTAGATCAGTACATGGATAAGACATCAGTTTGGATGGTGCTGTGAGCAGCTGCCCTCTCCCTCCCCCTCTCTGAATTAATCGATATTGGTATTCACCCTCCGCCAATGACGGTGCAGTGGCTAACGGAGGCCAACGGAGGGTGGCATTGCATCACTTTAAGCCCCACAGAGACTGCTAGACCTGCCTCACACAACACACAGAGACACACACACGGGAATTGTCAGGGCGCAACGTGAAGCTCATTTGGTAACTTAAACTAAATATAAAGAAATGCTCTATTCGCCTCATAAACTGTTAAAATATGAGTAACTGTGAACTCCCAAATTCCACTGTTTACATAATAACATCAATTTATTTTTGACCCTGAAAGTGAACATCTTGCATCAAGCATTCTGAACTCTGAGACCCCCTTTCTTTTAACTGATTATTACACAACTCCAACTCTATAACGATATACTGTTCCAATAAGACCCTTGTTAAAATTGCACTAATTTAATTTCAAAATCACACAACACCAGTTTTTACTGTGTCTTCTTGTGGCCATATATCTCCCTGGGTCATCTTCTTTCTTATTATTGCGAATATGTTCCATATGAAAAAGTAACTTTGATAGAGAGTGTTTCCTAATCTCTTGGATCTGTGTTGATGGCATTTTCTCTGTCTGCAATCCACTAAATGCCTGCATGTTTAATATTCACAACGTCAGAACATCTCATTGGTTCAATTTTCGAAAACCAATAAATTCAAACTTGATTTGGTTTTCGTATCCTGGGGTATAATTTAAACTGATTGGTAACATTCGAATTATTGTCCAAGGAGCAACCATCTTAGGAATCTATTTCACAGCAATATATGACATATTTGCAGTTGTCCTTCACGCTCTGGGTCTGCCATCCTCTCATATTACACGTACTTGGAAGCTCTCAGTTCAGAACAGCTTTCCCTCTCTCTTAAAGGTACATGCACACTTTCAACTTCATTACATTAATACCCTGATGTCAATACAGACACTTGGAGCCAATCCGGATTTTTCTTGCTCTATGGTTTGTCAATATTTCATTCTCTCCATCTGGTTTGTATCAGGAATTTCGTTGCTCCATTGACAGCAAATCATTATTCGACTCTGCCCGTGGGAATATATCAGCATTTCACTTGCTCACATTAGTGAATGGAGCAGGTTTTCATTTGTTGCACGGGAAATGTGACGCTAAAAATTTCAATGTTTGTGGATGGCACCAAACCTGGAAGAATTGTAAAGTCGACAGAGGACAGTGTCAAACTCGAACAGGCCAATCACACGTTGGTGTTGTGTTCAGGTATATGGCAGCTGGTGACCAATGCAGAGCAGTGTGAGGTGATGCACTTTGGGGTCGGAAGGACACTGAAAGACAATATAAAACAGGCCGCATCATTATAAAGGGGCTGCAGGAGCAGAGGGCACTGGGTTTATATGAGCATAGATTGTTGAAGATGTCAGGACAAGTGAGGAGAGCAGTGACTATCACAGATTAGTTTCAGTATGTGAGTAGTATGTGAGTAGGAGATGGAGGAGGGAGGTTCTGCGCTCACTTACTGGAGGTGGTGGTGACGATGTGTTGTGAGCCCACCCTCCTGACCACCGAGACCCTGGAGATTCTATTTGTACCAGCTCGACATAAAAGGGAGATGGCAGCAGGGCCACGGCTTCACAGTTGTGCCGGGGGGAAACGGAACTGCCAGTGGATTTAATGTGAGAATTGCCCTTCGGTGGGACGTGCATGTTTCAGAATCTGCACACGAGGCGTCAAGATCCTCTCCAGCTCGTACCAGGGTCCTCCACACATGGCGGGAGGTGGGGAAGGGGGCTGAGGGAATGGATATCGGGCACTCCACCACCCGGCTTGGTCCTTTCTCTCCTATTCCAGGCTCTTTCTCCTGGAATGGGAGTAAGGGCGGGAGGAAGCGAGGGAGGGAACGGGTGGCCCTGCTGTTAATACAGGTGTAGGTGGGGAACGGGTGAGGGGTTTATGGGAGTCAGACCACAGTATTGTATCCATGCAATGTTGTTAGTGTGTGGGGGGTGGAAAGGGTAAAATGGAGGGAAGGGGGGAATGTTGTTGCATGCAGTAGTGAGAGTGTGGAGCAGGAGCTTTGTTTGGGTATCAGTGCTATAACAGATATACAATGAGTGTGAGGAAGCAGACAGAGTCCGGGGACCTTTATCCTGACAAAGCAGGGAAGATTATTGATGCTTGTACTGTATTGCTGGACATTTCTTCAGACCGCAGATACTGCACTGGGATAGGTGGGGAGGTCAGACCATGCTCGGTGGGTCTGGTGGTGTGGCCTCCTCTGGAAAGAGAATGGTCCCCCTCTGTACTAACACATCCACCTGGACCTCCGTGCCTCTGTCGACAAACCGTTGTGTACTTATCCCTTATCTGCCATGCTCGGGGCAAACCGAGCAGGGTAGCTCCGAATTGAGAAAACTCAACCGTGTGCCCATTGGCCTTTTAAAGATGGCACCAGTGCCAGGGATCACGGAATATCCAGGAGCATCCAGGCGATGTTGAGTACCTCCAGTCATGATGGGTGAGAGAATCGGGCTGGTATTTATTGAGTGCGACAACATTGGGTTTGGGTGGGTAGTTAATGAGGTGAGTCCAGTAAGATAGCCCCAGGAATCTAGGTCAGCCTCGTACAGACAATCCGTCTGTCACAGTCAAGGAAAATCTAACAAAGATAAATTACTGTTAGAATCTATCCAAAGAGTCATAGACTCTGTTGAAACCAATTCCAATTACAAAGATGCAGAATAAATGATCATCTGACTTCACACAAATATCCCTTTTTCCCATCTTTCCTGGGAAGACAGGCTCATGTTACAGGCTGCTATCAAAGTGTCTACATTTCAGCATTCTGAAACCTGGGAACACAACCTTCCATGACACTATCTCTCAGTCACCCCCTCTCTGTCTATACCCCAAACCACTCAAATTTGGTGATATTTAAACAGACTCCCCCGCCACCTCGCTCTAGCAGTGATGTTCACACCCACAGCACCCCCATGTCATAGTACAATGGAGATATGGAGCAATAAATGGATGGGAGCTGCACATCCTGTCACTTCCAGCATGGACTGCAAGTTTCCCCACGCTGGGCAGGGATCTAACACAGCATTACTGAGCAATGGCCTGGGGTGGGGTACACAGTCCTACATGCTGGGAAGGTAACTGCTCCTGGTTTACAGAACAATGCACTGTGGTGGAGTACACAGCTCTACATGCTGGGAGGGTAACTGCTCCTGGGTATATGTTACATTATTGTCAGTAATTCAGACCTTCCCATTTGTTATTCCAGCTCCAATTAATTTAATAAATCCCTGAATAAAGGGACACATTTCAAAATCTCACTGAGTCCCCAATCAAACGGGTCCCTTTGCCTCCAGGCTGATGGATAATGGATTTGTTTTCCTTACTCACAGTTAACGTAGTGACCATCTACGTCCTGCTTTATCAAGATTGTGGATTATCTCCATGTGTCAGACGTTACCTGGGGGCCAAGCAGCGGCGGAGTTCCTGGTCATTATCTTCGACCTGATTCTGAGACACATTCCCATTGTTTATAGGGAACAATTTTATTTCCTGAAGGACTCCGTCCCCGTGTGTTATATCCACACCGTCCTGCTTTATACAGCCACTGACTGCTCTGTCTGGTTCACCGTCACTTTCACCTTTGATCGGTTTGTGGCCATTTGTTGCCAGAAGCTGAAAAGTAAATACTGCAGTGAGAAAACGGCGGCTGTGGTTCTGGGAGCTGTGACTGTGCTGAGCTGTTTAAAGAACATTTCCTGGTATTTTATGTTCATGGCTCAGTATAAGATGATGAATATCCCCTGGTTTTGTGATGCAACGGTCGGTGTTCTAGTCTCCATTGTCTGGGTAACAATCGAGTTCCTCCACCACATTCTAACCCCGTGTGTCCCATTTCTCCTGATTCTGCTGCTCGATGTTCTCACCATCAAACACATTTTAGTGATCAGCAGAGCCCGCTGGAGACTCCGCGCTCACACAAATGCGGACGCTCAGTGTGACACAGAAATGAGAAACCGAAAAAAATCCATCATTTTACTGTTTGTGGTCTCGGCCAATTTCATCTTTTTATGGTCAACGTTAATGCTGTATTCCATATGGACACGCATGTATAATTTTTGGTATCGGTCTGTGTATCTCGATAAATTTGCGCAGGAATTGGGCTTCATGCTTCAGCTCCTCAGTTGCTGCACAAACACCGCGATTTATGCCGTGACCCAGACTAAGTTCAGGCAGCAGCTGAAGAATGTGCTGAAATATCCTTTCACCCAAATCCATCCATCCATCAAATTCCCTCATTAATCAATCAATCCGGGATTTTCTCATTTCAATTCAGTGTTTCAGCGATGGAGCAGCCTGTCGCGATGGTAACAGACTGAGGGTAGCGCTGTATTTTCCATCCGTATCCCACGGCGGGGGGGGGGGGGTGTTAAAGGGACAAATTTCAATGTTCCTTACAAGTCAGGGGACAGTGCGAAAAGGCACCATCCATCACTTCCATTTGTAAACAATAAAAATGTTCATTAAAGCGTGCCGAGCAGCAGAATGACCGATGTTGTTGTGTGGCTTTGTATTGGAGAAGCTGAGCTGGAGAGAAAGAGTCAGCCCCAAGTCCTGGTCCTCAGGGAAGGGGAGAGCACCGCGCCCTGAGCTCAGAAGCTGGCACTAACTCCCTCTGTCCCCCAACTCCAACCTGCCCCCCCATTTCCTCTCCCCTACACTTTCTCATTACGTCTCTCCCTCTCTCTCTTTTTCGGCACACTGTCTCTTTCTGACCTCCTCTCCTTTTCACTCTCTCTCGTCCCCTCTCAGGCACCCTGCCAACCCCGGTTTCTCCCCTTGCCTCCACTATTCTTTCTCCCTCCTCCTCCGGATCTCTCTCTTGCCGTCTCTGTTTCCCTCCCGCAATTCCGTCTCTACACCACTGTCCCCTCCTCCCAATTCCCATAACTCTATATCATCTCACCCCCACCACCCACACGCAGCCTCACCACCACCCCGAGTCTCTCGGCTAGAAGAAGGAGGAAGGATCAAGGGGACAGAGTGAGTCAAAGAGAGTGGAAAGGAGGGACAGGAGGGAGACAGATTCAGACAGAGAGAAACAGAGGGAGTTGGGGAGAGAGGGACACCGAGGGAGGGGATCAAGAGTGAGAGAACGCGGAGAGAGAGTGAAGGAGCAGGGAGAGAGAGCAGGGGCAAGAGTGATGGAGGGAGGGAGAAAGAGACAGGGGAGGAGATAATGAGAGACAGAGGCGAGAGAGAGAGAGAACCAGAGAGGTGCGTGGGAGGGGGCGAGAGAGAAAGGGGGAAAGTCTTACAGACAGAGGGACAAGGAGAGAGAAATTGGACGAGAGAGGTGGTAAGGCGAGAGAGAGAGAGAACAGGAGAGAGGGAAGAAAGAGAGAGAATGAGCAGATGAGAGAATGAAGGGGCGAGAGAGAGAGGCAGGGTGAGCGATAGAGTGGGGCAAAAAAGCGGGATGTCAAGGGAGAGATAGAGGCGGCAAGAGACAGAGGGTCGATAAAGAGAGGGGGTATCGAGAGAGAGTGGCAAGGAAGAGGGCGAGAGAGAGAGTGAGAGGGCGAGAGAACGTGTGCATGAGAGAGTTAGGTGGGTGAGTGAATGATGAGGTGAGTGAGAGAGAGAAAGACCAGACGAGAGTGACATGGAGGTGAGAGACAGGAAGTGAGAGAGAGGTGTTCAAGAGAGACAGAAGGAGTGGGAAGGACAGGGGGTGAGAGAAAGAACAATCGAGATAGGGAGGCGTTAAAAGAGCAAGAAAGAGAAATGGGCAAGAAAGATTGAGGACAGAAGAGAGGGAGAGGGAAAGGGAGAAAGAGAGAGTAACAGGTTTCGAGAGAGAGGGAGGCAAAAGAGATATAGAGGGGGTGAGAGAGAGGGGTCGAAAGAGAGGGGCGAGGGTGAGAGAAAGGGGTGAGAGAGAGGTGGGAAGAGCGAAGGAGTGCACGAGGGCAAAAAAGAGCACGAGAGCAAGAAAGAGAGTGAGGGCTAGAGAGAGAGAGGTCGAGAGAGAGAGTGATGGGCGGAGAAAGAGGCGAAGTGAGAGAGATGAGACAGAAAGGAAGGGCAAGAAGGAGAGAGGGCTCTGTGAGAGAGGGTTTGACAGAGAGTGGGCGGGAGAGACGGAGGGTGACAGCGAGTTCGCAGGGGCTAGAGAGGGCATGACAGAAAGAGAGAGGGAGAGACAGAGACAGAGCGAGAGGGAGGAAGGAAAGAAACGAGAGAGATAGAACAAGGGGACAGAAGAGAGTCGGCGAGTGCATGGTAGAGAAATTGAGATACGTTCAAAGGTGAGCATACGTGTGGGAAAGCGAGACAAAGAAGGACAGAGAGAGAGAGCGTGTGAGAGAGAGAAATGCAGAGATGGTAAAAGAGAGGAATGAGTGGAAGGGTGAGAAGGAGAGAAGGGTGCGATAGGGTTGTCAAGAGATCGAGAAAGAGAGGGGACAAGGGGGAAGAAGAATTGAGAGGATGAGAGCGAGGGAACGAAAGAGAGGGGGAGAGAGGGTGTAAGAGAGGCAGATAGCGAGAGAGAAACATAGGAGGAGAGGGAGGATCAGAGAGAGAGAGAGTGAGGAAGAGGGTGAGAGAGAGATTGAGAGAGAAAGGCTTAGCGAGAGACAGAGAGTAGCTGAGCATAACAGAGAGATGAGAGAGGGATGGAATCGAGAGGGGGGCAAGAGAGGAAGGGGGATGGCGGCAAGACAGCGAAACACAGTGGACAAGAAAGAGCGAGAGAAGGGGGAGAGAGAGAGGGAGATGAGGCGATATGGGTTGAGAGAAAGAGAGTGAGTGAGCAAGGGGAGGAAATGGGTCCAGAGAGAGAGAGAGGGAGAGAGACAGGCAGAGAGAGAGAGAAAGAGAGAGAGAGAGACAAACACACACACACACACACACACACACACACAGAGGGGCGAGATGGTGGGGAGAGCCCGACAGTGCGAGAGAGAGGGAATGTGCAGGGAGAGTGAATAAGCAGGGAGACAGACAGTGAAGGAGAGAGAGGGGTGCAAGAGAGAGGTGGGCGAGACAAAGGGGGACGGCAGAGAGGGGGCGAGAGAGGGAAAGCGAGTGGGAGGTGGCAAAAGAGGGGAGTCGAATTCGAGGGGAGTGAAAGAGGGCGGATGAAAGAGAGTGGGGGCGAAAGAGGGGGCGAAAGAGGGGGCAAAAGAGAGGGAGGAGAAAGAGAGGGGCGAAAGTAGGGTGAAATGGGTGTAAGACAGGGGCGAAAGGAGGGGCGAAGTAGGGGGATGAAAGGAGGGGTACAAGTGGGGGGGAAGAGGTGGGCGAAAATGTGGGGCGAAGGGGAGGCGAAAAGTGTTGCGAAAAGGCGGGGCAAAAGGGGTACGAAAGAGAGGGAGCCAAAGTGCAGAGCGAAGAGTAGGCGAAAGGTGGGGCGAAAGAGGGGGCCTGAAAGAGAGGGAGGTGAAAGAAGGGGTGAAAGATGGGGAGAACGGGCGCGAAAGACGGGGGCAAAAGAGAGGTGGCGAAGGGGGAAGCAACAGGGAGCGAAAGAGGGGGTGCGAAAGAGAGGGGAAGAGTGAGAGAGAGCAAGTGGGGCGAGAGAGAGAGAGTGATTTGAGAGAGTGGGGTGAGAGAGAGGGGCAGGAGAGGGACAGAGGGGGTGCAAAAGAGAGGGGGTTGAAAGAGAGTGGTGTCGAGAGAGAGAGATGGAACGAGAGAGTGAGGGAGGGAGAGAGTTGGGGTCAGAGAGTATGGAGAGAGGGGGAGGAAGGAGGTGGAGAGAGAGGATAAAGAATAGGAGAGATGGGGTTAAGGCAGGGGGCAGTGTTGGATGGAGTTTGGGGTTGGGAGGCAGCGTTGGGAATTGGGGAGGGGGCAGTTTTAGACAGATTTGGCGGGAGGGGCCGGTGTTGGACGGGGTTGGGTGGAGGGAGCGGGGTTGGATCGGGTTGGGGAAGTGGAGGTGTTGGACTGGGTTGGAGGAGGAGGCGGTGTTGAGCGCGGCTGGGGAGGGGGCGGAGGCAGTGTTGGACGAGGATGGGGAGGGAGCAGTGTTGTACCGGGTTGGGGAGGGGGCGGTCTTGAAAGGGGTTGGGGAGGGAGCAGTGTTGGATAGGGTTAGGGAGGGGCGGTTTTCGACGGAGTTAGGGAAGGGGCATTGTTGGACAGGTTTTGTGGAGGGGGCGGTGTTGGATGGGGTTGGGGAGCAGATGGTGTTGACGGGCTTGGGGAAGGGGGCGATGTTGGACAGGGTTGTGGGGAAAGTCTGGTGCTGGATGGGGTTTGGGAGGGAGCAGTATTGGACGGGTTTGGGAGAGGGGGCGGTGTTGGACGGGGTTTGGGGATGGTGTGGTGTTGGTCGGGGTTGGGGAGGGTGCAGTATTAGACGGGTTTGGGGATGGGGAGCTCTTTCAGGTTTTGCATATTATGTTTCTCTCATATATTAAGAGCTTGGAAAGTAATGCAGACCTTACTGGAATGTCACATTGTCTCTCTGCATTCACTGTAAACTGGTTCTGGGATTAGCATTTCAATCACCTTCAAATAGCTGTTTCCATTTCCTCTCCCTACTAGCATCAATGAATGGAAGTGGCTTTTGACACATTGCTCCCACTCACTTGCTGAAAGTATTCGTGACACAAATCAGTCTGGCAGACATTTTAGATTTGTCCACAGCCACTATTTTATACCAGCACACCGATGACATTGAGTTTCTAAAGAAGGAAAAGCAAGAGAGACTGGCAACATCAATACAGTTTTAAAATATTTAACATTGAACACACACACACACACACACACACACACACACACACACACACACACACACACACACACACACACACACACACACACACACAGAATCACACACGAGCAGACGGACACAGACACACAGAATCACGCACACACAGATACAGACACCTTCAAGGAGCAGTCTCCATTTCTACCTTGCAAGGGAATTCATGTTATGATGATGCATTCATGCAGGACAGTAAACAGCTTTTGAAACATTCCCCATTGTGACAGAAATTCATACCCAATCTGAAACTTGGAGATATGTAACAGAACAGAAATGTGCCAGCATCTTTTTGTGTTCCTGCTCCCAATGTAACAATTGGCCCTTTATTTTATCTTGTCTTCAGTCTAACATCCAACAAGGATCACTTCACAGATCCAATAACAGATCCCCAGGAATGAGGTCCAGTGTGGAATCTAATTGAGTGGTTTATGGTTTATACACAGAATAACAGATACTCAGGAGTGAGGTATAAACTGGAATCCAATCGAGGTGTTCGTGGTTTACATACAGCATATCAGATCCCCAGGATTGAGGAACAGACTGGAATCTAATCTAGGAGTTTGGGGTGGTTTACATACAGAAGAACACATATCCTGGAGTGAGTCACAAAATCGCAGAGTCATACAATCATCGAGATGTACAGCACGGAAACTGACCCTTTGGTCCATCCCGTCCATGCCGACCAGATATCCTTACATACTCTCGTGTCTTTTGCCAGCACTTGGCCCATATCCCTCCAAGCCTTCCCATTTATATTACCCATTTAGCTGCATTTTAAATTTTGCAATTGTAATAGCCTCCACCACTTCCTCTGATAGCTCATTCCATACATGTACGACCCTCTGAGTGAAGAACTTGCCCCTTAGTTCACTTTCATATCTTTCCCCTCTCACACTAAATCTATGCCGTCTAGTTCTGGACCATGTATGTGAGCATGAAAGAGGGAGTGCGTGTGTGTAAGAAAAAGAGAGTGCATGTGTGTGAGATTGTGTGCATGAGCAAGAAAGAGAGAGTGTGTGTGGATAAGTGGAAGAAAGTCCATGTGTGCGAGAGTGTGTGCGCATGCCAGAAAGAGTGTGTGTGTGTGTGTAAGACAAAGAGACTGCATGTGTGCGAGAATGTATGCGCGTGCAAGAAAGAATGAGTGTGTGTGTAAGAGGAAGAGAGTGCATTTGTGCGAGAGTGTGTGGGTGGGCAAGAAAGAGTGAATGTGTGCATGAGAGCAAGATTGTGTGCCTGCAAGAGAGAGAAAGAGAATGCGTGCATGCGCGAGAGAGAAAATGCCAGCGCGTGAGACAGAGAAAATGCGTGCGAGCGAGAGAAAGAGAATGCGTGCGTGCAAGAAAGAGGGAGAATATGAGTGTGAGAGATATAGAAAATGTGTATGTGAGAGAGAGAATGCCTGTGCACGAGAGAGAATGTATGTGGGTGAGAGAGAGAATGCGTGTGTGAGAGAGAGAATGCAGGTGTGAGAGACAGAATGCCTGTGTGAGAGAGAGAATGTGCGTGTGCGAGAGAGAGATAATGCGTGTGCGAGAGTGTGAATGTGTGCGCGAGAGATAGAATGCGTGTGTGAGAGAGAATGTGTATGTAGAGAGAGAGAGATTATGCGTGTGCGAGAGAGTGTGAATGCATGTGCGAGAGAGAGAATGAGTGTGTGAGAAAGAGAGAAATTGTGTGAATGAGAGATAGAGAATGCGTGCATGAGAGAGAGAGAATGCACATGTGAGAGAGAAAGAGAACACACTTGTGAGAGAGATAATGCGTGAGCGCAAGAGATAGAGAATGCGTGTGTGTGAGAGAGAGAATGCACATGTGAGAGAGAAAGAGAATGAGTATGTGTGAGAGAGAATTCCTATGCGCGAGAGAGAATGCACGTGTGAGAGACAGAGAATGCATGTGTATGAGAGAGACAATGTGTGTGTGTGTGAGAGAATGTGCTTGTGTGAGAGAGAGATAATGCGTGTGCGAGTGAGTTCGAATGTGTGTATGCGAGAAATAATGCACATGTGAAAGAGAGAGAATGCGTGTGTGTGTGAGAGAATGCATGTGTGAGGAGAGAATGCGTGTGAGAGTGAGAGAGAATGCGTGCGTGTGAGAGAGAATGCCTGTGTGTAGGAGAGAATGCGTGTGTGAGAGAGAGAATGCGTGTGATTGTAAGAGAGAATGCCTGTGTGTGAGAAATAATGCGTGTGAGAGAGAGAATGCATGTGAGAGAGAGAATGCTTGTGTGAGAGAGAATGCCAGTGTGTGTGAGAGAGAATGTGCGTGTGTGTGAGAGAGAATGAGTGTGTGTTGAGAGAGAATGCATGTTTGTGAGAGAGAGAATGCATGTGTACGTGAGAGAGAGAATGCGTGCGTGTCCACACGCTCCTGAGAGAATGCGTGTGTGTGAGAGAGAGAGTGTGTTTGAGAGAGAGAGAGAGAATGTGTGTGTGAGAGAATGCGTGTGTGTGAGAGAATACGTGTGTGAGATAGAGAATGTGTGTGTGAGAGAGACAATGCGCGTGTGTGAGAGAAAGAGAATGTGTATGTGAGAGAGAGAATGCCTGTGCACGAGAGAGAGAGAATGCATGTGTGTGAGAGAGAGAATGCGTGTGTGTGTGAGAGAGAATGTGTGTGTGTAAGAGAGACATCGTGTGTGAGAGAGAGAATGCGTATGTGATTGAGAGAATGTGCGTGTGCGAGAGAGATAATGCGTGTGTGAGAGAGTGCAAATGCGTGTGCGAGAGAGAGAATGCATGTGTGGGAGAGAGAGAATGTGCGTGTGTGAGATAGAGAGTGTGTATGTAGAGAGAGAGATAATGCATGAGCGACAGAGTGTGAATGCGTGCGCAAGAGAGAGCATGCGTGTGTGAGAGAGTGAATGGCTGTGCGTGAGAGAGAATGCACGTGTGTGAAAGAGAGAATGCATGTGTGTGTGAGAGAGAATGTGCGTGTGCGAGAGAGAGATAATGCACATACGAGAGTGTGAATGGGTATGCGAGAGAGAGAATGCGAGTGTGTGAGAGAGAATGTGCGTGTGCGAGTGAGAGACAATGCATGTGCGAGAGTGTGAATGCATATGCGAGAGAGAATGCGTGTGTGAGAGAAAGAATGTGCATGTGGGAGAGAGAGAATGTGTATGTAGAGAGAGATAATGCGTGTGCGACAGAGTGTGAATGCTTGCACAAGAGAGAGCATGTGTGTGTGAAGAGAGGATGCGAGTGCACGAGAGATAGAGAATGCGTGGGTGTGAGAGAGAGAATGCTCATGTGAGAGAGAAAGAGAATGAGTATGTGAGAGAGAGCATGCCTATGTGGGAGAGAGAATGCACGTGTGAGAGAGAGAGAATTCATGAGTGTGAGAGAGAGAATGCGTCTGTGAGAGCTTGCATGTGAGAGAGAATGCGTGTGTGAGAGAAAGAAAGTGTGTGAGAGAAAGAACGTGTGTGAGAGAGAGAGAATGCGTGTGTTCGAGAGAGAGAATGCATATAAATGAGAGAGAAAATGTGTGTGTGTGAAAGAGAGAGAATGTCTGTGAGAGAAAGAGAGAACGTGTGTGCACGCGAGCTGATGAATGCATGTGTGACAGAGAAAGAATGGATTTACATGAGAGATAGACAATTCGTGTGTGTTAGAGAGAATGCACGTGTGAGAGAGATAGAGAATGTTTATGTGAGACAGAATGCGTGTGCGCGAGAGAGAATACATGTGTGTGAGAGAGAGAATGCGTGTGTGAGAGAGAATGTGCGTGTGCGAGAGAGAGACAATGCGTGTGTGTGAGTGTGAATGTGTGCGCGAGAGAGAATGAGTGTGAGAGAGATAATGCATGTGTGAGAGCTTGCATGTGAGAGAGAATGCGTGTGTGAGAGAAAGAACGTGTGTGTGAGAGAGAGAATGCGTGTGTTCGAGAGAGAGAATGCATGTAAGTGAGAGAGAAAATGTGTCTGTGTGAAAGAGAGAGAATGTCTGTGAGAGAAAGAGAGAACGTGTGTGCACGCGAGCTGATGAATGCATGTGTGACAGAGAAAGAATGTATTTACATGAGAGATAGTGAATTCGTGTGTGTTAGAGAGAATGCACGTGTGAGAGAGATAGAGAATGTGTATGTGAGAGAGAGAATGCGTGTGCGCGAGAGAGAATACATGTGTGTGAGAGAGAGAATGCGTGTGCGAGAGAGAGACAATGTGTGTGCGTGAGTGTGAATGTGTGCGCGAGAGAGAGAATGAGTGTGAGTGAGATAATGCGTGTGTGAGAGCATGCATGTGAGAGAGAATGCGTGTGTGAGAGAAAGAACGTGTGTGTGAGAGACAGAATGCGTGTGTTCGAGAGAGAGAATGCATGTAAGTGAGAGAGAGAATGCGTGTGTGTGAGAGAGAATGTGCGTGTGCGAGAGAGAGAGATAATGCGTGTGTGAGAAAGAGAGAGAATGCGTGTGTGAGAGAAAGAGAGAATGTGTATGTTTGAGAGAGAGAATGTGTATGTAGAGAGAGAGATAATGCGTGTGCATGAGAGGTAGAGAATACGTGCGTGAGAGAGAGAATGCACATGTGAGAGAGAAAGAGAATGCACTTGTTTGAGAGATAATGCATGTGCGCTAGAGATCGAGAATTCGTGTGTGTGACAGACAGAATGTGTGTGTGTGAGAGAGAGAATGCACATGTGAGAGAGAAAGAGAATGAGTATGTGAGAGAGAGAATGCCTATGCGCGAGAGAGAATGCACGTGTGAGAGAGAGAGAATGCATGTGTGTGAGAGAGAGAATGCGTGTGTGTGTGAGAGATTGCCTGTATGTGAGAGAGAATGCATGTGTGAGAGAGAGAATGCGTGTGTGAGAGAGAGAGAATGCATGTGCGAGTGAGTGCGAATGTGTGTACGCAAGAAATAATGCACGTGTGAAAGAGAGAGAATGCGTGTGTGTGAGAGAGAATGCATGTGTGCGGAGAGAATGCGTGTGAGAGTGAGAGAATGTGTGTGCATGAGAGATAAAGTGTGTGTGAGAGAGACAATGCGCATATGTGAGAGAAAGAGTATGTGTATGCGAGAGAGAGAATGCCTGTGCACGAGAGAGAATGCATGTGTGTGAGAGAGAAATCGTGTGTGAGAGAGAGAAGGCGTGTGTGAGAGAAAGAATGTGCGTGTGTGAGAGAGAGAATGCATGTGTGAGAGAGAGAGAATGTGCGTGTGTGTGAGCGTGTGTGTATGTAGAGAGAGAGATAATGCGCGTGCGACAGAGTGTGAATGCATGTGCAAGAGAGAGCATGCATGTGTGAGAGAGGGAATGCATGTGCACGAGAGTTAGAGAATGCGTGTGTGTGTGAGAGAGAATGCGCATGTGAGAGAGAAAGAGAACGAGAAAGCATGTAAGTGAGAGAGAAAATGTGTGTGTGAGAAAGAGAGAGAATGTCTGTGAGAGAGAGAGAATGTGTGTGCACGCGAGCGGATGAATGCATGTGTGAGAGACAGAGAAAGCATTTGCGTGAGAGATAGAGAATTCGTGTGTGTAAGAGAGAATGCACGTGTGAGAGTGATAGAGAATGTGTATGTGAGAGAGAGTGTGCCTGTGCGTGAGAGAGAAGGCATGTGTGTGAGAGAGAGAATGCGTGTGTGAGAGAGAGAATGCGTGTGTAAGAAAGAAAAAATGCCTGTGTGAGAGAGAGAATGTGTGTGCGAGAGAGATAATGCATGTGCGAGAGTGTGAATGTTTGTGCAAGAGAGAGAATGTGTGTGTGCGTGAGAGAGAATGTGCATTTGTGAGAGAGAGAATGTGCATGCAGAGAGAGAGATAATGCCTGTGTGAGAGAGTGCAATTACATGTGCGAGAGAGAATGCGTGTATGAGAGAGCGAGAAAGCATGCGTGTGAGAGATAGAGATTGCGTGCGTGAGAGAGAGAGAATGCACATGTGAGAGAGAAAGTGAACGCAGTTGTGAGAGAGATAATGCGTGTGCGCGAGAAATAGAGAATGCGTGTGTGTGAGAGAGAGAATGCACATGTGAGGGAGAAAGAGAATGAATATGTGAGAGAGAGAATGCCTGTGCACGAGAAAGAATGCACGTGTGAGAGAGGGAATGCATGTGTGTGAGAGAAAGAATGCGTGTGTGTGTGAGAGATTGCGTGTATGTGAGAGTGAATGCATGTGAGAGAGAGAGAATGTGCTTGTGAGAGAGAGAGATAATGCGTGTGCGAGTGAGTGCGAATGTGTGTACGCGAGAAATAATGCATGTGTGAAAGAGAGAATGCATGTGTGTGAGAGAGAATGCATGTGTGCGGAGAGAATGCCTGTGAGAGTGAGAGAGAATGTGTGTCAGTGAGAGAGAGTGCATGTGTGTGAGAGAGAGAGAATGCGTGCGTGAGAGAGAGAATGCGCGTGTGTGAGAGAGAATGCCTGTGTGTGGGAGAGAATGCGTGTGTGAGAGAGAGAATGTGTGTGTGAGAGAGGGAATGCGTGTGTGTGAGAGAGAATGCGATTGTGTGTGAGAGAGAATGCGTGTGTGTGAGAGAGAGAATGGTAGTGTGTGTGAGAGAGAATGAGTGTGTGCATGAGAGAAAGAATGCATGTTTGTGAGAGAGAGAATGCGTGTGCACACGCACCTGAGAGAATGCGTGTGTTTGAGAGAGAGTGTTTGAGAAAGAGAGAGAATATGTGTGTGAGAGAGAATGCGTCTGCGAGTTAAGGAGAACGCGTGTGTGCAAGAGGGAGAAAATTCGTGTGTGCGAGGGTGAGATTGCGTGTGTGTGAGACAGAGAATGTGTGTGCGAGAGAGAGAGAATTTGTGTCAGTGAGAGAGTGCATGTGTGTGTGAGAGAGAGAATGAGTGTGAGTGTGAGAGAGAATGCGTGTGTGAGAGAGAGAACGCGTGTGTGAGAGAGAGAATGCGATTGTGAGAGAGAATGCGCGTGCGTGAGAGACAATGAGTGTGTGTGTGAGAGAAAGAATGCATGTTTGTGAGAGAGAGAGAATGCGTGTATACGTGAGAGAGAGAATGCGTGTGCACACGCTCCTAAGAGAATGTGTGTGTGTGAGAGAGAGAGTGTTTGAGAGAGAGTGAGAATACGTGTGTGAGAGAGAATGTGTGTGTGTGTCAGAGAATGCGTCTGCAAGTTAAGGAGAATTCGTGTGTGCAAGAGGGAGAAAATTCGTGTGTGTGAGAGTGAGATTGCGTGTGTGTGAGACAGATAATGTGTGTGCGAGAGAGAGAGAATGCATGTGTCTGAAAGAGAGAGTGCCTGTGTGTGAGAAAGAGAATGCGTGTGTGACAGGATCCGTGTGTGAGTGAGAGAACGCCCGCCACTCTCTCGCCCTCCACCCTTTCTCGCTCGCTCTCTCAGCCCCTATCTCACCCGCCCAATATCTCGCCCTCACCCCCTCTCCCTCTCTCCCGTCTCACCTGCCCCCTCTTTTCCCGCACGCCTCTCTTGCCTGCCCACTCTCGCTCCCTCCTCCTCTCACGCCCACACCCATTCTCTCGCCGGCCCCCTTCTCACCTGCCCCCTCTCTCACCGGTCCCCCTCTCTCGCTGACCACCCCTCTGTCGCCAGAACCTCTCTGTCTCCATCCCCCTCTCTCTCCTGCCTCTGTCTCTCGTCTGCCGCCTCACTCATTTGCCCCCCTCTCTCGCCCAGTCCCCTCTTCGGTGTCCACCCATCTCTCGCCCGTCCCCTCTCTCGCCTGCCCTTTTTCTTGTGTGCCTTCTTTCTCTCGCCTGCCCTCTCTCTTGGCCCCCCTCTCGCAGCTCCTCTCTTCACCGTCTCTCCCTCTTTCACTCTCACTCACTCTCTGGCCCACCCTCCTCTCTTGCCCTCTCTGACCCGCACACCCCTCTCGCCTTCTCTCCCTCTTTCGCTCTCTCTCCCTCTCTCATCTGCCCGCACGATGACCTGCACTCCTTCTTTCGCCCGCCCCCCTCTCTCCCGCCAACCTCTCTTCGCCCTCTCTCTATTTTTAACTCCCTCTCTCTTCCCTGGCCCCCTCTACCGCCCTCTCTCCCACTCGCTTGCCCACTCTCTCACCCTCTCTCCCTCTCACCCGCCCCCTCTCTCGCCTCACTTCCTCTCTCGCCTGCTGCTCTCAACCCCTCTACCTATCTGGACCGTGCCTTTCTCACCCTCTCCCCCTCTCTCGCCGCCCTGTCTCTCCCGTTCCCCCCTCTCTCGCCCTCTTTCCTCTCTCCTCCGCCCACTAACGCATCCGCTCTCCCCATCTCGCCCATCCCTTCTCTTTCGCGCTCTCTCGCCTGACACCCCTCACACGCGGCCCCACTCTTGCTCGCCCCCTCTCGCACCCACCCCCTCTTGCTCTCTCTCTCCCTCTGTCGACCGCGCCCCTTCTTGCTTTCTCTCTCTCACCTGCCACCACGCTGTCGCCTGCACCCCCTTTCTTGCCCGTCCAATCTCTCGCCCTCTCCCCTCTCTCTTCCTCTCTGCCTCCTTCGCCCGCCCCCTCTCGCCCTCTCTCTCCCACTCTCGCCCGCTCCCCTACTCTGGCCTGCGCACCCTCTCGCCCTCCCCTTCTCTCGCCCTTTCCGGTCTCATATACCACCCCTCTAACGCCCACACCATCTCTCTTGCCCGACACCTCTCTCTCCCTCCCCCTCTTTTGCCTGCGCCCATTCTTCGCCTGCCCCACTTTTTCACTTGCCCGCTCTCTTGCCTAACCCTCTCTCCTGTCTGCCAACCCACTCTCAGCCCACTCCCTTTCTCACCAGCACACCTTCTCTGGCCCACCACGTCTCTCGCCTGCTCCTCTCTCTCACCCTCTCTCCCTCTCTCGCCCGCCCTGCTCTCCCTCCCGACACACTATCTCTCCCGCTCCCTCTCTCAACCGCTCTCTCTCACTCTCTCCCTCTCTCGCCCTCTCTCGCTCGCACCCCCTGTCGCCCTCTCTCACCCTATCTCACTCACTCACCCAGCCCCATCTCTCTCCTGACATCTGCTCTCGCCTGCCCTTCCTCTCTCACATCACCCCTCTCTCGCTTCCCCATCTCTCTTACCACCCACTTCTCTTGCCCGCCCCCTCTCTCGCCCTCTCTCCCTCTCTCGCTCGTACCCCCTCTCTTGCCCTCTCCTCTTCTCTCACCCTCCCTCGTCTCTCGCCCGCCCCCTCCCTTTCACTCTCTCGCTGTCTGTCACCCGCAGTCCCCACTCACCTGCCCTACCTCTCTCTCCCGTCCCCTCTCTCACCCGGAACCTCTCTCTTGCCCGCGCCCTCTCTTTCTTTCTCTCCCTCTCTTCCTCTGCCTCCCTCTCTCGCCTGCTCCCTCTCTCACATGTCTCCCCTCCCTCGCCCACCATCCCTCTGTCGTCCGCTATGCTCACCCGCACATTCTCTCTCGCCCACCCACTTTCTCGCCCACACGTGCTCTCACCCTCTCTCTCTCTGTACACCACCCCATCTCTCTCCTGCCCCCTACTCGCCCTCTCTCTCCCTCCCTGCCCACCCCTCCTCTCGCCCTCTGTCCCATTCTCGTCTGCCTCTCCTCTCTCCCTCTCTCACACTCTCACTGGCATGGCCCCCTCTCGCCCTCTCTCTCCCATTCTTCCCCGCCCACTCTCTCACACTCTCTCACTTCCTTGCCTGTCCCCTCTCACGATTTCCACCTCTCTTGCTCTCTCTCTCACCCTCTCTCTTGCCCAGCCCCTGTCTCACCTGGAACTGTCTCTCGCCCACCCCAACTCTCTCGCCCACTCCCCTCTCTCACCTGCATCGCCTCTCTATCTCTCTCTTCCTCTTTAGCCCGCCCACTTGCTCGCCCGCCCCTCTGTCTCCATGGCCGCCATCTCTTGCTCAACCACCCCGCTCTTCTACTCCCTCTCTCGCCTTCCACCATCTCTCGCCAGCCCCACTCTCGTCCGCACCCTCTCTCGCCCTGTCTCCCTCTCTTGCCTGCCCCCTCTCTCGCATCCGTACCCTCCCTCTCACGTCACTCCTCTCCCCCGCCTCACCCGCACCACCTCTCTCACCTGCCCTCTCTCTCGCCCACCCCTCCTCTCACCCTATCTCCCTCTCTTGCTCGCTCTCCCTCTCTCGCTCTCTCTCGCTCTCTGACCCGCACACTCTCTGCCCCACCGCCCTCTGTCTCTCACTCGCCCGACCCCACTCACTCTATCTCTCCCTCTGTGGTCTGCCCTACCGCCCTCTCCCTCCCTCTTTCGCCCACCACTCTTCTCGCCCTCTCTCCCTCTCTCGCCCACACAACTCTTGTCCTCTCTCTTCCTCTCATGCCCACCTCCCTCTCCCACCCTGCCCACTCTCTCGCCTGCCCCCTCTCTCGCCTGCACATCTTCTCTCACCCGCACCTCCTCTCACCCACTCCGCACTCCTGCCTTCTCTCCCTCACTCGCCCGCCCCACATTCGCCCTCTCTCTCCCTATCTGGCGCGTCCGCTTCACTCTCTCTCTCTCTCTCTCTCTCTCTCTCTCTCTCTCCACCCCCTCGTCCTCTCTCCCTCTCACACTGGCCCCTCGTCTCGCCCACTCTCTCTCTCTCTGGCCCGGCGCCTTCTCTCCCTCTCTCTCCGTCTCTCTCCATCTCTGGCCTCTCACCCCTCTCTCGCCCGATCCCCTCTCTCGCCCTGTCTCCGTCTCTCACCGCCTCCCCTTCCTCGCAAGCCCCACACTCTCGCCCAGCCCCTTCTCTCGCCCACCCCACTCTCACCGTCTCTCTCTCTCGCTCTCTCTTCCTCTCTCTGACCTGCTCACTCTCTGCCTCCCCGCACTCGCCCGACTCCACTCGCCCTGTCTCTCCCTCTGTGGCATGCCCCACCGCCATGTCGTTCCCTCTCTCGCCCACCACTCTACTCTCCCTCTCTCCCACTCTTGCCAGCCTCGTCTCTCGCCCTCTCCCTCACTCTCTCTGCCCGGGGTCCTCTCGTCCTCTCTCTCCCTTTCTCACCCGCCCCTTCTCTCGATCCACACTCTCTCTCGCTCTCTCCCTATCGTGCCCAGCCCCTCTATTTTCCGCAACCGTCTCTTGCCCTCACCCTTCTCTCCCTCTCTCTCCCACTCCCCCTCTCTATCCTTCTGTCCCTCTCTCCCACGTTTCTCTCCCGCCCTTCCCTCTAGCCCGCCCCCTTTCACGCCGGCCCACACATCTCGCCCTCTCTGCCTCTCTCTCCGCCACCTCTCTCGCCCTGACTCCCTCTCTATCTCTTTCTCACTCTCGCCCGCTCCCAATCTCGCCCACCCCTCTCTTGCCCGTACACACCTCTTTCCCTCTCTGCCTCGGTCGTCCGTCCCCTCTCTCAACCACCCCATCTCTAACCCTCTCTCCCTCTCTCACCCACCCCCTCTGTCACCCACCCCCCTCTTTCGCCCACCGCCTCTCTTGCCCACCATACTCTTTCCCCCATCCCCCTCTCTCGCCTGACGCCTCCCTCGGCTGCCGCCTCTCGCCCACGCTCCCTCCCTCCTTATCTCCTTCTGTCTCGCCCCCTCACCCGCGCCCTCTCTCTGAAGCCCCCCTCTCGCCCTCTCTCCTTCAGTCGCCTGGCGTCCTCTCGCCCTTTGTTTCCGTCTCTCAACCGCCCCCCTCGCCCATGCTCTCTCCCACTCTCACTGCCACACCTCTCTCACCTGACCCTCTCTCTCGCCCTCACTCCCTTTGTTGCCCACTTCCCCTCCCTCGCCCGCAACCTCGCACTTGCCGGCAACCATTCTCGCCCACCCACCTCTCTCGCCCTCTCTGCCTCTCTCGATCTCTGGCCCACACCATCTCTCTCCCGCTCCCCCTCTCGCCCTCTCTCCCTCACTCGCCCACCCCCATCTCGCCCTCTCTCTCCGTCTCTGGCCCGCCCCTTGGCCCTCTCTCTCCATTTGTCGCCTGCTTCCCGCCTCGCCCTCTCTCCCTCTCTCGCCAGCCCCCTCGCTCACCCTCTCTCCGTCTCTCGCCCGCCCCTCTCTCGCTCTCCACACTCTCTCGCTCGCTCTCACACCCGCTATCTCGCCCGCCCAATCTCTCGCCCTCACCCCACTCTCGCTCTCTCCCTGTCTCGCTTGCCCACTCTTCACCCACACACTTCTCTCGCCTGCCCACTCTCGCACGCTCCTCCTCTCTCGCCCGCACCCATTCTCTAGGTCGCCCCCTTCTCACCAGCCCCCTCTCTCACCCGTCCCCCTCTCTCGCTGGCCACCCCTCTGTCGCCAGACCCTCTCTCTCTCCCTCCCGCCTCTCTCTCCTGCCTCCCTCTCTCGCCCGCCGCCTCATTCACCTGCCCCCTCTCTAGCCCAGTCCTCTCTTCGATGTCCTCCCCTCTCTCGCCCGACCCCCCTCACACGCACCCTCTCTTGCCCGCCCCCTCTCTCGCCTGCCCTCTTTGTTGTGTGCCCTCTTTCTTTCGCCTGACACATCTCTCGCCCCTCCTCTCTTCACCGTCTCTCCCTCTTTCACTCTCACTCACTCTCTGGCCTACCCTCCTCTCTTGGCCTCTCTGACCCGCACACCCCCTCGCCCTCTCGCCCTCTCTCGCTCTTTCTCCCTCTCTCATCTGCCCGCTCTATGACCTGCACTCCTTATCTCGCCCGCCCCCGCTCTCTCCCGCCAACTTCTCTTCGCCCTCTCTCTATTTTTAACTCTCTCTCTCGTCCCCGCCCCACTCTACCGCCCTCTCTCCCTCTCGCTTGCCCACTCACTCACCCTCTCTACATCTCACGCTCTCTCACGTGCCCCCATCTCTCGCCTCTCTCCCTCTCTCTCCCGCCCTGTCTCTCACCTGCCCCCTTTCTCTCCTACCCCCTCTCTCCCCTCACCCACTCTCCTGTCTGCCCGCTCTCTTACCCGCACCGCTTCTCTCGCCCGCCCCCTCTCTTTCCTGCCACCCTCTCTTCGCCCTCTCTCCCTTTCTCGCTCTCTGTCTCTGTCCCTCCCCCATCGCACCCTCTCTCCCTCTCGCCCGCGCCCTCTCTCGCCTCACTCCCTCTCTCGCCTGCTCCTCTCAACCTCTCTACCTATCTGGCCCGTGCCCCTCTCACCCTCTCTCCCTCTAGCGCCACCCTGTCTCTCCCCTACCCACTCTCTCGCCCGTTCCTCCCTCTCGCGACCTCTTTCTTCTCTCCTCCGCCCCCTATCGCATCCTCTCTCCCCCTCTCGCCCGCCCCTTCTCTTTCCCGCTCCCGCTCTCTTGCCTGACACCCCTCACACACGCCCCCCCTTTTGCCCGCCCCCTCTCGCGCCCACCCCGTCTTGCTCTCTCTCTCTCCCTTAGTCGACCACGCCCCTTCTTGCTTTCACTCTCTCGCCTGCCACCACGCTCTCGCCTGCACCCCTTCTCTCATCCACCCCCTCTCTCGCCCGCCTCCTCTACCTCGCCTGCCATCCCTCTCTCGCCCGTCCAATCTCTCGCCCTCTCTCCTCTCTCTTCCTCTCTCCCTCCTTCGCCCACCCCTCTCGCCTTGTCTCTCCCACTCTCGCCCGCACCCCTACTCTCGCCTGCCCCACTCTCTCGCCCACCCCTTCTCTCGACCTTCCCGCTCTCATATACCACCCCTCTAACGCCCACACCATCTCTCTTGCCCGACACCTCTCTCTCCCTCCCCCGCTCTTCCCTGCGCCCATTCTTCTACCGCCCCACTCTCTCGCTCGCCCCCTCTCTCGCCTAACCCCTTCTCCCGTCTGCCACCCCTCTCTCAGCCCACTCCCGTTCTCACCCACACACCTCCTCTGGCCCACCACTTCTCTCGCCTGCTCCTCTGTCTCGCCCTCTCTCCCTCTCTCGCCCGCCCTGCTCTCCCTCCCGACACACTCTCTCTCCCGCACCCTCTCTCACCCGCTCTCTCTTTCACTCATTCCCTCTCTCACCCTCACCCTCTATCACCCAATCTCCCTCTCTCGCCCTCTCTCCCTCTTTCAACGCCCCACCTCACCTTCTCTACCTATCTGGCCCACACCCCTCTTAACCAATCTCACTCTCTTGCTATCTCTCCCTCTCTCACCTGCCCCCCTCTCGAGCCTGTGTCCCTCTCTCGCACGCACCCCTCAACCTCTCTACCTATCTGGCCCGCCCCGTCTCGATCCCTCACCATCTCTCGCCCGCCCCATCTCTCACCTGCCCTCTCTATCGCCCGACACCCCTCTCTCACCTTCTCACACTCTCACATTCGCCCCCCTCTCTCGCCCTCTCTGCCTCTCTCACTCGCCCATCCTCTTTCCTCCACCCTTTCTCTCGCTCTCTGCCCCACCCACGCCCGGTCCCCTCTCTCGCTCGACCCCGTCTCTTGGCTGATCCATCTCTCGCGTGCCCCCTCTCTCGCACCCGCCCCCTTCTCTCGCCCTATCCCCTCTCGCTATCTCTCTCCCTCTCTCGCCCTCACCCCTTTTGCTTTGCCTCTCCCTCTCTCGCCCGACCCTCACTTCTTCTCTCTCCCTCTCTCGCCCGCCCGCCCTCTCTCGCCTGCTTCCTCCACCTCGCCTGCCAAACCCTCTCTCGCCCGCCACGTCTCTCGCCCGCTCCCCCCTCCCGCCAGCCTCCTTCGCTCGACCACCCACTCCATTGCCCGCTGTCCCACTCCCGCTCAGCCCCCTCTCTTGCCTGACATGCGCTCTCGCCTGACTACTCTCTCGTGCGCCCCCCTCTCGCTCCCAGCCCCTTCTCTTGCCTGATCCCTTCTCGCTCTCTCTAGCACTCTCACCCACACCCCTCTTGCTCTACCTTTCCCTCGCTCACCCGAACCCCTCTTTCTCTCTCTCCCTATCTCGCCTGCCCCCGCTCTCTCGCCTGCTCCACCCCCTGGATCGCTCCCCTCTCGCCCTCTCTCAGTCGCCCTCTCTCTCGCCTGCCTCCTCTAACTCGCCGCCATCCCTCTCTCGTCTGCCCCATCTCACTCCTGCTCCCCCACTCTTGCCTGCCTCGTCGCTCATCCACCCCCTCTCGTGCTCTCTCTCCCTCTCTCGTTCTCGCTCCCTCTCTGGCCCGCCCCCACACTCTCCCGCCCCCTCTCTCGTCCTCCCTCCCTCTCTCGCCCACTCTGCCTCTCTCGCCCTCTCTCCCTCTCTCATCCGCCCACCTCTCAATCTCTCTCTCCCTCTCTCGCCCACAACCCTTCTCTCGCCCGCACCCTCTCTCAACCACACCCACTGTCGCCCACCTCAGCTCTCGCCCACTCCCCCGCTCTCGCCTGAACCCATCGCACGTCCATCTCCTCTCTTGCTCTCTCTCTCTGCATCGCGCTCTCACTATCTCTGGTCTGCCTCCTCTCTCGCCCACCCCCTCTATTGTCCGCTCTCCCTCTATCACCCAGTCTCACTCTCTCACCCGCCCCCCTCTCGCGCTCTGTCTCCCTTTCTCGCTCGCATCCCTTCTTTCGCCCGCACTCTCTCTCGCCATCCCGTCTGTCGCCCGCCTCATATTTCGCCCGTCCCGCTCTCTCGCTCGCCCCAATCGCTCGTCCACCCCATCTCTTGCTCTCTCTCTCTCCATCGCGCTCTCTCCATGTCTGGCCCATCCCCTCTCTCGCCCACCCCCTCGCTCGTCTTCTTTTCCTCTCTCATCCACTCTCCCTCTCTCGTCCGCCCCCTCTCGCCCTCTCTCTCTCACACTCTCGCCCAACCGACTCTCTCATCCGCCACTCCCTCGCCCTCCCACCCCGCCTGAGACCTCTCTCGCATTTTCCCTCTCTCATGCGCGGCTCTAATTCTCTCATCCTCTCCCCCTTGCTCTATCTCTCCCCCTCTCGACCGCACCTCTCTTGCTCTCTCTCTCTCTATAGACCACCCCCTCGCGCTCTCTTCCCCTCTCTCACCTGCCCCCTCTCTCTCGCCGGCACCCCTCTCTCACCCGCCCCCCTCTCTCGCCTGGCCCCCTCTCTCGCTCTCGCTCCCACTCTGCCCCCCCCACTCTCGCCCACCCCTTCCGTCGCCCTGTCTCCTTCTCTCCACTTCGCTCCCTCTGTCGCCCGCCTACCTCTCGCCCTCTCTCTCTCTTCCTTTCTCTCCAGCACCCCTTCTCTCGCCCGCCCTCTCTATCGCCCACCCCCTCGTTCACCCTCTCTCCCTCTCTCTACTTCGCTCCGTCTGTCACGCGTCCCCTCTCTCGTCTTCTCTCCCTCTGTCGCCCGCCCCCTCTCTCGCATCCCGCTCTCTCCCGCTCACCTTCTCTCGCCCTCCCGCGCTCTCCCTCTCCTCCTCGCTCGCCCACCTCCCTTTCTCGCCTCACCTGCCCCTCTCTCGCCTGCCCCCTCTCTCGCACCCCCCTCTCTTTCCAGCACCCATTCTCTCGCCCGACTTCTCTCTCACCCGCCCCCTCTCTCGCCCGCCACCACTCTCTCGACCCACCCCCCACTATCGCCCTCTCTTCCACTCTCGCTCTCTATCCCTCTCATGCCCGCCCCTCTCTCGCCTGCACCCCTATCTCGCCCTATGTCTCTCTCTTGCTCTCCCTTTCAGTCCCTCTCCCCTCTAGCCCTCTCTCCCTCGCTCGCCGCCCCCTCTCGCCCTGTGTCCTTCTCTCGCCTTCTCTCCCTCTGTCACCCGCCTACCTCTCGCCCTCTCTCTTCCCTTCTCACCCGCACCCTGCTCTCGCCCGCCATCTCTCTCGCACACCCCGTCTATCGCAGCCCTGTCTCCCTCTCTTGCCTTCTCTCCCTCTGTCGCCCGCCCCTCTCTCTCCCCCGACCCCTCTCTCGCACCCCCTCTCTCTCCCGCTCCCATTCTCTCGCCCGCCCCCTTTCTCAACCGACCCCTCTCTCGTCCGCCAGCCCTCGCTCGGCCCACTCCCTCTATAGCCCTCTCTCTCTCTATCGCTCTCTCTCCCTCTCTTGCCCGCGCCCTTTCCAGCCTGCAACCCTATATCGCCCTATCTCTCTCTCTTGTTCTTTCTCCCTCTCAGTCCCTCTCCCGTCTAGCCCTCTCTGTCCCTCTCTAGCCCGCCCCCTCTGGCCCTCTCTTCCTCTCGCGCCCTCTCTTCCCTCGAGTTCTCTCTCTCTCTCTCTGGCCCGTGCCCTCTTTCTCCCGCCCCCCTCGCAGTCGCTCCCTCCCCCACTCTCCCCCTCTCTCGCACTGTCCCCACTCTCTCCCTCTTCCGCTCTCTCTCTCTCGCCAGACACCCCTCTCACACTCTCTCTACAACTCCCTCCGTTTCTCTTTGAGTGAATCTCTCTTCCCCCTCGACACCTCCTTCTCTCTGTTATACACTGTCTCCCTAGTTCTTCCCTTTACCTCTGTGGTGGAGAGAGAGAGTGTGTAGAGAGGAAGAGAGAGATGGAGAGAAATGAGGAGAAAGAGTGGATGAGGGGAATTGGGGAGGCCAGGTTGGAGTGGGGGAACAGAGGGAGTTATACCCAGCTCCTGAACTCTGGGCGCGGTGCCCTTCCCTTTCCTGACGCCCAAGACTTGGGCCTGAGTCTGTCTCTCTCCAGCTCAGCTTCTCCAACACAAAGCCACACAACGACATCGGTCACTCTGCTGCTTGGCACGTTTTAAAGAACTTTATTTTGTTTACAAATGGAAGTGATGGATACAGTCAGTGGGATGGTGCCTTTTCTCACTGGCCCCTGCGTAGTGAGAAACATTGAAATGTTTCCCTGTAACCCCGCTATGGAATAAGGATGGACAAACCAGTGCTACCCTCAGTCTGTTACCATCGCGTCAGGCTGCTCCAACTCTGCAATATTGAACTGAAATGAGAAAATCCCGGTTGGTGTGATGAATGGGGGGATTTGGTGAATGGATGAATTTTGGTTAAGGGAAATTGCAGCACATTCTTCAGCTGCTGCCTGAACTAAGTCTGGGTCACGGTATAAATCGCGGTGCAGCAATTGAGGAGCTGCGGCATGAAGCCCAATTACTGTAAAAATCCTTGGAGACACACAGGGGTATCCACAATCCAATCCAACCGGTTCCATACAGAATACAGCATGAACGTTGATCATAACAGTAGGAAATTGGCCGTGATCACAAAAAGAAAAATGGATTTTTTTTCGGTTTCTCATTTCTGTGTCCGACTGAGCGTCCCCTTTGGTGTGAGCGCGCAGTCTCTTGCGGGCTTTGCCGGTGACGAAAATGTGTCTGACGGTGAGAACATTGAGCGGCAGAATCAGGAGAAATGGGACACACGGGTTTAGAATGTGGTGGAGGAACTCGACGGTGACCCAGACACTGGAGAATCGAATATCGAATTTTACATCACAAAACCAGGGGCGTTTCCCCAGCCAATACAGAGCCATGAGCATAAAATACCAGAAAATGTTCTTTAAACGCTCAGCACAGTCACTGCTCCCAGAACCACAGCCGCAGTTTTCTCACTGCAGTATTTACTTTTCAGCTTCTGGTAACAAATGGCCACAAACCGACCAAAGGTGAAAGTGAAGGTGAACCAGACACAGCAGTCAGTGGCTGCATAAAGCAGGGCGGCGTGGATATTGCACACGGGGACGGAGACCCTCAGGAAATATAAAAGATAAACAATGGGAATGTGTTTCAGGATCAGGTCGAGGATAATTACCAGGAGATCCGCTACTGCCATGTCCCCCAGGTAACGTCTCACACATGGAGACAATCCACAATCTTTATAAAGCAGGACGTAGTTGGTCACTAAGTTAACTGTGACGAAGGAAAACAAACCCATTATCCATCAGCCTCGAGGCAAAGGGACCCGTTTGATTGGGGAGCCAGTGAGATTTTCAAATTTGTCCCTGTATAGAGGGAGTTATTAAAATAATTGGAGCCGGAATAACAAATGGGAAGGTCGGAATTACCGAGGAAAATGTGATATAAACCATATGAATCTCTCCCTTCCCAAACACACAGAGACACATCCATAAAGACAGATGGTTTCTCGAACATTCCCATACACTCGATCACTCGAGAGTAGACACAGGTCACTCCTTCCCAGTTCCTAATACGGAGGGTGGAAACGTTGCTGTCCTGAAGTATTCTCTCCCAGTTTCCTGAAGACAAACGGAGTTTGGACATTTCTGTATTTTGGTCTAAATTGTGGCCAATCCTGTTTCGTGAAGAAATGTGAACGCAGAGAAACCGTATTTACCCCTTTCACTGCCTGAGGGATCTTCGGAACAGTGTATCCTTCTCCGTGGAAGCCGATCTCTTCCCTCCGGATTTTATCATTTGTTCAACTCACTGACGTCCAGCCGTTCACAATGTTAGGGATAGAACCTTCCTGGGAATGTCAGTTATAGAATGTTGGGGGCAGAACGTTCCGGGGAATGTCAGTTATAGAATATCGGGGACACAACGTTATGGGGAATGTCTGTTATAGAATGTCAGCGGCAGAGCGTTCCGGGGAATGGCAGTTATAGAATGTAGGGGACAGAACGTTCCGGGGAATGTCAGTTATAGAATGTAGGGGACAGAATGTTCCGGGGAATGTCAGATATCGAATTTCGGGGACAGACTTTCCGTGGAACTCCTTGACTTATCCATCACCTTTCCCTCCTATCCAACCGACCAACATGGGCACACTGTAACATTAATGGGGTGAGAGACAGAGGGTACAGTCGCAGGAAAGGGAACCTAAGACATTGCCAGATCAGCTGGCATTTTTCGATATACCATCTTCCCAACCCATCTCACAGATCCAGCCCAAACACCATCGAACCAAGGGAGATATCTGTTCACCGTGGAACACTGGGCATTGACACACGAGCAGAAGAGGCTATTCAGCCCCTCCAAACTGTTCCACTAGAATAGGAGGATGCTATTGATGCTGCAACACAACAAACCAACAGTCTAATGCCCTCAGATTCTGATCCATTGTTGAAACATTCCAATCTACTGTTCTCAGACTCAAGATTCCAATATATCAGAATTTTGAAAGGATCTTTGGGGTTCTTTTGATTATACCTAACAGATAATGTCTCATCCAGAAGCCTTTCAAATCTTTAAAACGCAGCCTGTATAATCAAGAGGACCTGTCCAGACCCCTAGCTGGACAGGTTGGATCAGTTCGGAGGTGAGCTGAGTCAGGGTCACTGGGCGCTCTCTGCATCCTTCTGCCCTTCTGACCTTAGAACCTGTAAGCAGTTGTGTCAGTTTTACACTTAGTGCTGACGGGTTCTGTTCATTGGGATTGTTGCAAGTATTTTGGAACGACACCCTTAAATCGGGCTAGCCTGTTAGATTCGGTTATGATACGATTCGGGTATTCTATTTCCGGTTCCTTAATTTTGAAAATAAATGTCAATTGTTTAAAACTCGGCAGTCTGTCCAGCTAATTGACTCTGGGAATATCAGATATACACTAACACTAAAAAGAAATAGCAAATTTACGGTCCAGGTTACCTGCCAAAAATGTTTTGAGGGGTCGGCTCTGGTCCATAACAGATGAGGGGCCCTTTGCGGAAAATAGACAGTGAGTGGCAAGTGTTATTGTCTCTTATTTCGTGTGTTGATTTGGTGAGTAAATAGAGCCTCAGATCGCAATGGTTCTTGCAGGAATCAAGCTTTATTTGAAGGTGGAGATAATGACCTTGGGGGTGCTACAAAACGCACATACGTCCAAGCCGCGGGAATTAGAAGACAAAGGGAATTGAAGCTTCCGTCTAAAGTGAGGAAAAATGAGATTATTTCAGCAGAAGCTCAGCATTCCAATTTACTGGAAACTTCATCAGGATCTGTGGAGATGACTAAACTTCAATCGCAAAAGAAGCAGCTTGAGTTAGAAGCAGAGATGAAGCAGTTTGAGCTCCGACTAGAATCAGAAAAGGAAGAAAGATAACAAATAGGTTCAGCAGAGGAAAGAGAAAAGATAATAAATAGCTTCCGCAGGAGAGAAAGAAAAAGAGGGAGCATTTGATCTTCAGAGATGGACACTTAGAATGGAAAGTCAGCTTAAAGGATGAGGATGAAGGCTGAGGTTAAGCCTAGTGAGGAACAGACTGAAGATGGGCAAACACATGGTAGTTCAAAGCCTGGTGAGAAATGTGTGTCAGTATGTACAGCTTGCCTGAATTTGATGAGTAGGTAAGTGGTGAAAGAATTTCAGTGTCCAGTGGCCATGTAGGTTTTGTTGACCCAAACAAAACTGTAGGTAGAGCTTATGAGGTATGCGCAACAGTATCAGAGAAGGGATCTGGGGAGTATGAGGAGAGGAAAATATACACATGAGCATGTGTCGAACCCGAGAGACAACGTGAGGAATTTAAGGAAAGATCCTGGTCGAACCCATATTGAGTTTGAAAGGAACAAAAAAGGTAATTTTGGATAAGAGCTTTAAAAAGAGAGCAAACCAACGAGAGACAATTACTTTGGATGATTTTAAGCATTCACATCGTGCAACCTCATTTGGAAGATCATAGAGTTATAAAGGCAAGACTGTCAACTGAAGTGGCTGATGATCATAACTAGTGATTATGATTATAAAACTTGTTTTGGCTTCCGGAATCAATTTCAGTCCATGATGTATAGAAATTGGGGCAAAGAGAAATCCCCACGTAGAAAGAGAGACGTAGATCTCGGTGAAGATCATGATAACTTACCACAGGGTAAAAAGACAATGCTTGAAGGAGGCAAAGAAGATAAAGAGCTCTCGTGTTTTCATTGCCACAAATCATGACACATGAAATCACTGTTTTAGTGGGTTCAGAAACAAAAAAACGCAGACGTAGGAAAAGGGATAAGTCTGGGAGTTTTGATGGAGCGGTAACAGAAAGCACAGTGGAAGCGAGAAAGCTGCATTACAGTGTACAAGCTGACTGGAGATTTGTTACGGAGGAAGTGCCGGATGTACTGACAAAATATACCTGCAAAGAGAAATTTTACTTATATAGGGCAGGTAAAGAGGATGCAATATTAAGAGACACAGGATCGTCTGTGAATAGATAGGGAGATATATTATTTCCAGAAAAGGTACTGCGCAAGGGAATTCACCAAAAGACAAAAGCGCAAGATCATGTAAAGTGAGCATAGCGTGTCCAGAAAGGTGTGGAGACATTGTGGTAGGGGTAATGGAAAAACTCTCAGCTCCAGGAATACGATTTGTTCTGATGGAAAATATATCGAATTCAGTGGTAGGATTACTGCTATTCTGGTTGAACAGCCAGTGGAGACGCAGGCAACTGAATCAATGTAGGAGTATTATCCTTGATTTTGTTTTCCTGATTGTGGGTAACGAAGCCCCAATGTCACCAGTTGAAACAGAAAATACCAAAAATGTAAAGATAAGGGAAATTAAGTGGCATGAACAGATACTTTATTCCCTCGGAAAGTTGAGACAAAACAGGAGCAAATAGGTGATCATGTAAATATTTTAGCTCAGCTAAACTAATTGAGTCACAGCGGAAAGATAAATTTTTAAAGCATATACGTTCGCAACTTTGAGTGTATCCCTGAGTGTTATTTCTTAAAAATGATGTCCAAACGAGGAAATGGAGACGAACGTATGCATTAAAAAAGACACGGTGGCACAGTGGTTAGCACTGCTGCGTCACAGCGCCAGGGACCTGGGTTCAATTCCCGCCTCAGGCGACTGACTGTGTGGAGTTTGCATGTTCTCCCCGTGTCTGCGTGGGTTTCCTCCGGGTGCTCCGGTTTCCTCCCACAGTCCAAAGATGTGCGGGTCAGGTCAATTGGCCATGCTAAATTGCCCGTAGTGTTAGGTAAGGGTTATATGTAGGGGTATGGGTGGATTGCGCTTCGGCGGGTCGGTGTGGACTTGTTGGGCCGAAGGGCCTGTTTCCACACTGTAAGTAATCTAATCAAGCTGAGAAATGGGAAGAGATTCATCAAATCATATTGTCAATGAGTTACAGAAAGGAGATTATGTGAATGGTGCATGAGTTACCACCTAGAAATCATTTAGGAATGAGGGGGAAATAAAACATACTGAAACAGAGGCATTTTATTGGCCTAGACCGCAACAGGATGTAGTTGAAGTTTGCCAATGCGTCATACATGTCAGGTAATTGGAAAAACTCAAGCGGTAATAAATCCTGCAGCTTTCTTAATATTCTCGCATTTGAGGAAACTTTCACAGGAGTCTTAATTGGGTAGCTAGGTCCTCAACCACAAACAAAAAAGCGGACACTAGCATTTGTTAACAATAATGGATGCATCGTCTAGATTTCCGGAGGCCATCCCAAGATGCAGTATCACAGCTAAAAGAATGCAAAGGAATTACTCTTTTTTAAAAAATAGATACGGACTACCAAAAGAGATACAATGAGGTCAAGGTTCAAACTTCACATCTAATTTATGCACTATAATATCTTTGGATTATAAGCAATTCAAATCGACTGCATACCATCCAAAATTGCAGGGAGCGCTGGAAAGGTGACATTAAACATTAAAGACCATGTTGATGGTTTATGATCAGGACTATCCAGATGATAAGGGTCAGTGAATTCCATTTGCACTCGTTGTGACCAGGGATGCACCAAATTAACAAAGCAAATTCATTCCATTAGAATTACTTTTGGAGTCATTAAGTGAGAGGACAATTAATATTGATTAAGGAGAAGATCGTAAATCAGAGTTCAAAGGCCACACATTTGGACTAGGTCACAGAATTTAAGGAACGATTAATAGCGCTGGGGAGTTGGCTGGACAGTATTTAAATGTATTGCAACATGCAATAAAACAGGAAGCGGAAAGGATATCAAAAAATTGCCATTTTGCGATCAGGGATAAAATATTACTGTTGCTTCCAGTTATAGCTGAACCTTGAAAAGCAAGGTTTAGTGGACCTTATCAAATACAACGGATATTGAGTGATGGTAACTACTTGATAGGGACTGCAGACAGTAAGAGATCTCACAGAGTGTGTCACGTGAATTTGCTCAAAATATACGTTCACAGGTAAGGAAAGCCACAGGAGAAGGTGTTAATGATTACAGCATAGAAGGAAGAACCAAGTTCAAAGGATTATGAATGAGGCATTCCTCAAATTAAAGTGGACAATGAGGTAGTTAACAATAATGGATGCATTGACGAGATATCCAGAGGCCATCTAAAATGGGGATGATTTATTGATTTACCTTCATAAGAAAAAAAGAAATAAGCCGAAAGAGTTATTGCTACCACATGGAGAGATATGCAGATATTAACTTGGAAGTACTCACCTAATTGTGCATAATGTAGCTATAGAAGATGTCGTTAGGATTAAACAACTTACTTACAGGCATCATCCTCTAAAATTGGCACAGGTTCAAAAGGAGACTGAATGCATGCTCTGAGATGACATAGTCAACATTCGTTACAGTGACTGGAAATCACCCATAGTCATGGTGCCAAAGCCAAATGTTATGCAACGACTATGTCTGGACTAACGTAAATTCAATGCAGTTAAAAACATTGATGCAAACCAGTTCCATGGTTGGAAGACTTATTGAAAATGTGAGACAAGCAACTTACATTTGGTATGAAAAATGTGGCGGCCACATTTCAGGGACTAACCAATAAATTGCCCGATTTTCCAAACTGTGGTATACATTGATGACAATGTAATTTTTAGTGAATCATGGAAGGAACACTTTCAGCATCTATCGGACTTATTTGATCGACTTCGGAAGGCACGCTTGGTGGTAAACCTAGCGAAAAGTGAATTTGACAAAGCAAAATTCACCTTCTTTGGCCATGGTATTAGACATAGATAAACGGTGCCATGAGATTTCAAAGTGAAGGTAATTGGGGAATTTCCCATACCGTTGACAAAAGGAGCAGTTCGTGGGATGAAGTGGATTTTATCAAATGTTTCTGCCTGGTTTTTGCACTGAGACTGCTCCACTCACTGAATTGTTAAAGTAACGCAAGGAGTTGCAGTGGACAGAGGACTGTCAGAAAGCATTTGATGGAATTTGAGATATGTGTTAACCACTGCCCAGGATCAGACACACCTGAATATGCAAAACCATTCAAGGTGGATTTAAACGCGAATGATGTGGGATCCTGCAGGAAGACGACCAGAAGACACAAAGACCTACTGGGTATTTCTACATGAAGTTGAATGTTAATTAGTACAAATATTCAACAGTTGAGAAAGTGACTGCGAGTTTTGTGTTTGCACGATAACATTTCAGTGTTTGCATTACCAGCAAAATATCAGAGACAACCATTTGCACTGATCATAACCCAAAGAAGCCTTCTTGGAAAAATTTAAGGATAAAAATGCGAGACTGTTTCGCTGGGGCCTGTTGCTCCAGCCATTCAATTGAAAAATTGTGCCCGTGGAGGTCTTGAAAAAATGATTGCCGATGCAAATGGAGACAGTCAATGATGGAAGTACCACAGACTGAATCTGGATGTAGTTGTGCCTGTTCGCATGTTTATTGTGAACAAATATAAATGTGCATTTTAGAGTATGAAACACTATTTTGGGTGGTTATGAAAACTGAAGCCATCTTTGGATATTTAAGATTCGGTTTTAAATTAGGGGAGTTGTCACACAGGGGGTCTCTTTATAAAGTTATGTTGTCCTTGTTTTTTTTTCAGTGAGGTTCTAAACATCCCAAGATTCCAACATGTCTCAATATTGAATGCTTCTTTGGGGGTCCTTTGTTTTTTTTACGAATAGATAATGCCTCGGCAGTGGGATTCCAAGCCTTTAAAACAAACTGGTGCATTCAAGGGAATGTGACCAGCTCACCAGCTGTACGGGTCAGTTAAGGGTTAGTTGAGTCCGGTTCAGTTTTGAATCTGGACGCTCTCTCCCTCCTACAGCCCTCTGACTATGTAGCCGGTAAGATTTTTGTGTAATGTTTACTAATTGTGCACAGGGGTTTGTTTATTAGAGTTGTTGCAAGTAATTTGGATCAGCATCATTAATTGGAGATATCCTGTCTGTTTTGGATAGGATGAATTATTCAGGTACGGTATTTTCGGTTCGTTGTGTTTCATTCCTTTTGTTTGCAAATACATTCTGTTTGTTTAAAAGTCGACAGTCGGACCAACTAATTCACTCTGGGAATATCCACGAGACACTTACATTCAACAAATGGCAACATTACAGACTGGGCTTTGTGGTTAAGAATGTTGTGACAGGTCGGGTCTGGTCCATAACAATGTGTAATTATCCTGTTTATTAAAAGTCATGAATTAACGAGTAAGGGATAGAATGTATATGATGATGGCTATAAGACAGAGAGGGCTGCGGCCAGTGGCTGAGATGACCTGAGGGAAGTGCAGCAATATCTTGGAGTCACTAGTATTCAGCCATCATTGATTCTGACAAATCGAATGAAATGCAATGCAGATCAAGATAATAGATGACCCCTGGTATATGGATTGTAGAACAACAATATGAATGGAATAGGGCAATTTTAACTGTAAAGTACATAGTTATATTTTATATATCGACTGCTTAATCGCAGGTTATACAGCTTGTTAAGATTGTTTATATCTCGACGGGGTATTCCGAAATAAAAACAGACACAGATAACAAAATGTATTTCGTTATAGAGAGTTACACCAGAATAAGAGTGAGAATACAGCTCATACCGAGGTGGTACAAAGATGATGGACTGCATGACAACTACCTTTATTGTACTTATTCGGAAAAATATATTGAAAATGTTCAGAGACTGAGGAGACAAGTTTAGTCATAAAACGCACAGACAATATCATAATTGATAAACTATTCATATCTTTTCATCAAGTATAGCTGTCTTTAAAAGGTTTTTAAAATCAAAATCACATTGGTGAGATCTCCGCATTTATTTTCAGAACTTAAAGAAGAAACAGACTCCAGTGCAATACATACGTCACTGGCACAAGAGTTGGCAACAGGAATGGAGCATATTGTCCAAATATAACCGGGATCAAAATTCAGATCAATCAAGATAAAGTAAAATATTAGAAATAGTGGAAATCTTAAATACAACTGCAAAATGAAGGAGGAATGCAACCGTTGATGCAGGATCTGGGCAGAGAAACACAGTTAACATATCGAGTCTTATATGAACCTGTTCTGAATAGTTATGTTAGACTCAAAAGGAGTTACTTCCATTTTTCTCTGTTCTGATACTGCCAGAACTGTGCGGTTTCTGTCCAGCACTTTCAATTGGTGCAATGACAGGAGACAGAGAGTAATGGTGTGTGGTTGCTTTTCAGACTGAAGGCTTGTGCCCACCAGTGTTCGTTAGAGGTTGATTCTGGGTTTTCATTGTTTCTCATTTATGTAAATTATTTGCGTGAGAATATCGAAGGCATGGTTCATACGTTTGCGGATGACACCAAAACTGGTGACATTGTGAACAGTGAAAAGGGTTTTCTAAGAATACAAAAGGATCTTGAGCAAATGGGTCAAGACATTGGTAAATAGCAGATAGAGTTCAAGCTGGATGAATGTGACGTGCAGGCAATAGTGTGTGTTTGTTGCTATCAAGTGAACCAGGAATGGGATGATTTTATTATTGGTTCAAAACATCGATATCCTTCATGATCTTTGAGAGTTCTTACCGTCTCTGTGGTTACCCTCTTGCTGTTAATGTAGATGCACAATATCTTTGAATATCGCCTTCTTGCTTTCCTGATTTCTCTCGAAATAATGCCCCACACACTTTATATTGTCTAAGAGATTAAATTGAATAAAATTATCTGTATCTAAAGTAAGATTTTCTTTGACTCTTGAATAAAAGCTCAATAACTGTAGTTGTCCATTGTTCCTTAATCTTACCTGCATTACCCTTCACTATAACAGGGACATAATGACTCTCAACTCCCGCCGTCACACTGTTGAATGCCTCCCACTTGTCAGACATCGTTTTACCTGCTAACAGTCTACTCCAATTAAACTTGGTAAGTCGTTGTCCCATGCCATTAACATTCATGATTCTCCAATTAAGACAAACATTAATGAAAGTCTTGTTATTTTACATAGCCATTATGAAGCTAATACAGTTACGATTGCAAACCCAAAATATTCCCTCACGTTTTATTCAGTCACTTGCCCTGCCTATTGCACAAAAGAAGGCCAAGTTTAGCTCTTTCTCTGTTAGAACCATCCACATATTGATGAAGAAAATTATCGTGAACACATTTGACAAATTATTCATCATCCAATCCGTTAACACTGTGGTAGTCCCAATCAATTTTTAGAAAATTAAAAACCCCCATTATTACAAGCTTATTAAGTTAAAATATATCCGAGATCTCCCTACATGTCTGTTTCTCAATTTCTTTCTTACTGTTGGATACAATACAATACAATCAATGTGCTCTTTCCTTTCTTATTTTTAATTTCTACCGATATATTTTCACTGGACGATTTGTCACAAATGAGCATTTAGTGCAATTTGTTCAAAGTGAACTTTATTTTCTTAATTTTAATACTACATGCATATTGTAACTGGATAATTCTTCAGAAATATCTTCTCCAGTTACAGCAATAATTTATTCCTTTCTCAAAAATGGCACACTGTCCCCTCCATGCCCTCCACATGTCTGTTTCCATCCTTTCTATGACCCTTTATAGCTGGAACATTGAATTGGAAGTTTTGAACATCTTTCAGGCGAAAGTGAGGACTGCAGATGCTGGAGATTAGAGTCAAGATTGTGGTGGTGGAAAAGCACAGCTGGTCATGCAGCATCCGTGGAGCAGGAAAATCGATGTTTCAAGCAAAAGCCCTTCATCAGCCTATTCCTCATGAGCGGCATTTACCCAAAACGTTGACTCCTCTGCTCCTCACAAGCTGCCTGACCTGCTGTGCTTTCCCTGAACTAGACTCTCGACTTGGGCATCTCTAAGCCTATTTTCTATAATACATATGATGTATCAATCCCATGTTTTTAAACATGCTTTGAATTCATCAGCCTTCCCTGTAAGACACTTTGCATTGCAATAAATTCATTGCGTGCTTCAGAATTACTATATAATCTTGACTCTCTCGTTTTTCTTTTCCAATTGACGTGCACTCCTCACAATCATTAACTTCTCTAAACATCCTGTCATTTCTACTGCTACTTGGAACATCCCCCTTGCCGTCTCTATCAATATAAACTTTTCCTACATAGGGTGAGCAAATCTCTTTGCTAAGATATTCGTTGCTTTCCAGTTTAGATGAGACCATTCTTTTCTGAACATGACATTTCTATTCTAAAATAGATTCCAATTACCCAAAAATCTAAATCCCTCAATAACACAATAGCTCTTCAGCCATTGATTTTTCTCCTTTTAACCTTTGTTTCTTCCTAGTTGAGTTTGGCATTGGGAGTAAACAAGAAAGTATTGCTTTAAAGGTTTTATTTTTAATACTCTACCTCACCTCTTAAGTTCACTCCGTACTGTTTTAATCTTTCTCTAAAAAACGTCATCCCTGCCATTATGGGCAATAATGTTTAGCTATTCAATCTCACCTTTCACAACGTGATTGAAATATTTCGAAAAGTTCTCAATCCTCGCACAGGGAAAGCAACAAGCCATCCTAAATTAATGGTCACTGCCCCAGAATCACCTGTTGATGCCCCCAAAGAAAAGTGAACTAAAGCAATAATTCTACTAACTCTTCTCAATCGCTGCTGAACAAAAGAATCATTCCAATTGTCCAATAGTTGATCGCTCTTCCATTTTCCTCAGAGAGACAATCCCCTTCAGCTGTTCTTAAAGCAGGAAAGCATTTTAATAGAGGAATAGTCACCGGAGACATTTGAACTACCTTCTTATCTTTCCTGACAGTCACCCATCTATCTCACTGATTTGCTGGATAACATTTTTTTCTAAATCTTCTAGCCATCTCTCTCTGTACCTTACATATGGCCTTAATAACATTATGCATAAAAGCAGGATTGTTTTTGACAACTTATATAGATGCTACCTTTCATTACTAACAGACAATAACGTTTAAAAAAATGGAAAAATATATACATATACGTATCAAACATGTAAATCATAAACAAAATCAACCACTTAGCTAATTGAATTAATAAAAAATATTCCTCTTCAATAAATCCCAAGAAGAAAGTAGTCTCCTCCGGAGCTCAAAATGTGTAGGACTCTCCGGAAGGAAGATACAGCTCCGTATTTTAAAAAGAGCTGATTATTTTTTCAAAGTAAAAACACATTTGAAGTGTAATAAAAGAAACCTTTTCAACAGAAATAGACTATTCCTTCCTTTTCTAAACCACCCTTAAAAAGCTCTTTTAAAACAAACGTTCGTTTGAAAGAAAATTGTGAGTTTTTAATATTTTTTGCATGTTTTTGTATGTAAATGAAACAAAATAGAAAAAAAATGATGTTAAGTGAATAAACTATAATAACGATATCAACTGCACAAAAGTCTACGTTAAATATTTAACTGCCTGCAATCCCAGGAGCAGCTGAAAGATCCAAGCTGCTCTAAGAACATTATGTGATACCATTTTTACAATATGTAGAAAAGTATGCGCATGTTTTAATAATTTGTTCCCAATTCAAAGTGACTTGACGACACGATTAAATCTCCTGCCACGATTCTAAATGTAGAATTTAATTGAATCTTTATCCTCATCACTCGAACTCTTTCAAACAAAATTGTGAATCCGTATTCATCGTACAGACGGAAAGTTCCTTCAGCTCTGACTATTGCAGTAAAGATACAAAGAACATTACCCAGGACCACGTAAAACCCAAATGTTGCAGTGAAAGCCACCGCAACCTCATCCAATATTAATTACGTACAAGCCTTGTGAATAAATCATAGAGAAGGGCATATTATAAAATGCGAATTCAGCTTCACATCCAAAATAAAATTCGTTGCTTCCTCATAAAAAACCTCAACTGCATTACGCTGTAAATTCACAAAAATAGGAATAACAAGAGAACGGGAAGAAAATCAAGGCGAAGTAGTGAACGTCATAAATGATGATGATGAGAATGGGAGGGATGGCGTTTGGGGGAATGATTAATAATGTTGTGGATGACGCAAAGATAAGCTGGTGGTTCACAGTGAGGAGGAAGGTTTAAGGTTACCGGGGTGGGGGGGGTGGTGGGTGGTGGGTATAAAGCAACGGTTCAGGTGGACAGATCAATCGCTGATGAAAAATGTAACACATGTAAATATGTTACATTTCTGAAGTATTAAGACAAGAGAGTACTCAAACTGAAGAGAGGCTTGATTTATTTGATTTTACTTTTAAGCAAAGAAGATTGAGAGGTGCTCCGGGTGGCGGTGTTTAACAGCATGAGGGGTATGCACAGGGTGATCAGAGAGCAGCCTTTCCCCTTACCCGTAGGCTCAATAAAAAAGGAGACAAACTTATATAGTGAAAGTGGTCTCACCATTAATCTGTAGGTTGTAGAAAAACTTTCCTATTTGTGAATGCATTTGGTTTTAAAACATTTCAAGATTTATATTATTTTCAGAAAAATGTGATATTGATGCAGAGGTTTGTTTTGTGATCCAGATTCCCCATTCCTCGTGCCTCTGTTTCGCTACCTGTTCATTAGAATAATATGATGTTTTCATTCAACTCTCTAACATGCTCAAACACAGACACAGCTTCTCAACGATGATCCCAAGACCAATATTTGCCCATTCCCCTGACCACTTTAAAGACTTATATCCTCTTCACATCTTCCTTTTATAATCTTTTCAATGTTTATATTTTTAATAATATCTCAAAATACTTTTCATAAGATGTACAGTATGACACTTTCAGACAGTGTTGATAATGTGATATCTTTGCTCAATGTCTAAACTATAAAGTTGCAACAATGCTAATGTGGTTTTCAGTCCCGTCACTCACTTCCCAGACTGAAGTTGCAGAAAGGAGTCATTGAAATTTCAAAAGAATTGCCAAGAATTTACTTCTGATCGGAATGGTAATTTATCTCTTTATTATGAAATGGGCATGTTAATTACGGACTGTCTGTCTGACTGCAACATTTTGATGTGGTTTACTCCATGCAATTAAACATCAGGAATAAAGAGTAGGGAAGGCCAGCTGGGTGCCAGGCCTGCCGTGGCAATCAACAAAGCCTAACTGCCGTCTTTTCTCCACATTAATGTCTTGTTCCCGACACGCAGAGCAACCTACACCTCTCTTGACCAAAACCCTCGACTCATGTCACCCCAGCCACCAACAATGAACAAAATTCAAAGAACTGCAGATGGAGCAACACAAGAACATAGAAATTAGGAGTGGCGGAAGGAAATTCAACTTTGCACGTATCCACATTAAACACCATCTGCCAGATGTAACAATCTGCCCCACTTTCTAATATTTATCTGTAAACTCTTTATTTCCGTATTACAGCCTGTTCGCCACCATCTGTGAATTTAGTTGCTACACTCTGTTTCTCCTTCCAATTCATTTGGATTGATTGGAAACAGTTGAAGTCTGAGAACTGAAACCTGCAGCACCTCAATAGTTTTAGTTCGTCAGAGAAAGACCAGTTATCCCGATGCTCTGCTTCCTGTCAGTAAGACAAACTTTTTTTCCAATTCAATATTCTACCCTTAACCCCCGGGATCTCACCTGCTCGATCATTGCTTTGTGCAGCACCTTATCAAACGCCTTCTGATGTTTAAATGTACAGCATTTGCTGTATCTCAAATGTCCACATTGTTCGTTACATTCTCAAAGAACTCCAGCAGGTATGTCAAGCACAACCTGCCCATCATGAAACCGTGCTGACAGTGTTGAACTGATCTTTGTCTTTCCAAATGTTCAGCTATTTCCTAAGTTATGGTTGAGTGAAGAAACCATAACTTGTTTTGGGCGGCACGGTGGCACAGTGGTTAGTACTGCTGCCTCACAGCGCCTGAGACTCAGGCGACTGACTGTGTGGAGTTTGCATGTTCTCCCCGTGTCTGCGTGGGATTCCTCCGGGTGCTCCGGTTTCCTCCCACAGTCCAAAGATGTGCAGGTTAGGTGAATTGGCCATGCTAAATTGCCCGTAGTGTTAGGTAAGGGGTAAATGTAAGGGTATGGGTGGGTTGCGCTTCGGCGGGTCGGTGTGGACTTGTTGGGCCGAAGGGCCTGTTTCCACACTGTAAGTAATCTTAAAAAAAACTTCGCACTTCAGAGTTAAAACTCACTGGTCTAAAGTTTTGTCATTTTTCTTATCTCTTATTTTGAATACGAGTGTCACATTATTAATTTTCCAATAGTTTGGCACATTTCCAGAATCAAAGGATTTTTGAATATCGTAGCTAACACATTAGGTACCTCTGCTGTTACCTTCTTTAATATAACTGAGTGAAGACCGAGAGCCTGACCTCCCAGTAATCCCATCAATGCATTTAATACCTTTTTTCCTCAGCATCGTAATTTCAGCAAGATCCTTTGCAGTTGTCGTACATTTTGAGAAGAGATTATCTTACACGGTGAAAACCGGAAGTGCTGGCTTTACCACTGGCACTTCTGAGTTTCCCATTACTACCCCGCCGTTTTCATTCTCTAAAAGGCCAACATTTGCGTTCAGCATTCTTTTACTTTTTGTCTACTCGGAGAAGTGCTCTTTATCAATTCTTAGGTTTTCAACGCTTATTTCCTTCGTAGCCATTTTGATTTTGTTTTGAGCCAAAGTTTGCGAATAATTAAAGCGTTTTTCTTTATTACATTAATAGGAAGATGGCGTCGCTGGTTAGACAGCATTCATTGATTAGATTACTTACAGTGTGGAAACAGGCCCTTCGGCCCAACAAGTCCACACCGACCCGCCGAAGCGCAACCCACCCATACCCCTACATTTACCCCTTACCTAACACTACGGGCAATTTAGCATGGCCAATTCACCTGACCCGCACATCTTTGGACTGTGGGAGGAAACCGGAGCACCCGGAGGAAACCCACGCAGACACGGGGAGAACGTGCAAACTCCACACAGTCAGTCGCCTGAGGCGGGAATTGAACCCAGGTCCCTGGCGCTGTGAGGCAGCAGTGCTAACCACTGTACCACCCTTCCCTAATTGCCCAGAAGGCAGTTAAGCATCAAGGAAATTTGTGTGGATTTGAAGTCACATGTAGATCCGATCAGGTAAGAATGTAGGTTTCCAGTCTTAAAGGACATTCATGAAACATATGGACGTTTCAAATAATAAGCAATAGATTCATTATCATCAATAGACTCTTAATTCCAGGTTCAAATTGAATTTAAATTCCACCATCTGCCATGACTGAATTTGAACCTGAGTCACCAAAACATTATCTGTATCAGCAATTGGTGCTAATGCCGCCAATCCATCACGTGCATGTCATTACTAAATTCCTTGTTCAGACATGAATCACTTTTCACCTTTTAAAAATTTCTCTTCCACTCAAGATTGCTCTTTACTTAAGAGTTTGTACTATGTCCCGAAGTAGTTGTCACTGTTCTTCAGCAGTCCCGCCCTTTAATGCTTTTTTGCCAAGTCCACTCAGACCACGCCCTTCCTCAGACCAGTAGACTTTACGTCTGTGAGTCTGTCTTCACTGTTTCAGTCTGAATGTGAAACTGCAGCATGTTGTGGTCACTCTTTCTAAGGTGAGCTTGTACTACAGTACGATGTATCACTCCTTCCTCATCTCATTATATGATAACAAAGCCAGTTCTCTGTTTGGTTCCTTGAGACGTTACTCGAAATAATAATCCCTCATTCGTTCGATGAATCGTTCTTTGAGTCTCTACTTGCCAATTGATTAATTCAGTCAAACCTAGGGGACTCTAACCCCAATCAAATCCAGGGGACTTTAATCCCAATCACACCCAGGCGACTATAACCGCAATTCCTGTACAGATGGTAGAAAGCGTAACCCTTTGCGATTTGGTTTGAATGCCATATGTTTGTTGGTGTTTGAGTGTTTTTGCTTTGTTCACTGGAGCTTGAGATCCGGGACTGTTCTGAATCTGATTTCTATTATGGAAACTTAACAAGATTTCTTTTAAAGTTAAGGATTTTACAGTGATTATGAAATAAAATGCTAACACGTGTTCTTTTCGAGGTCATGACTGCCTGACTATCAGTTTCTAACTAATCTCTTTTATCCTTACATAAAAGCGATTTATGGAGGACAGTTGAAGTTTCAGTTCAACATTAGATTGTAATTTTTCAAAATCCTATGGTTAATTTCTGTAATCTTTGATTCGGCCATTATTCATGCGTTCGATTTTTTGTTAAGCTTGAATAGACAAACCCTTTTAAGGCACCCCCGGTTATTTTACAACTTATGGCATTGTAATTGAGCAATGACTGGTCAGGACTACTTAAGAAAACTGATTTTGGAATTAAATTAAGGGACTAAAACTGGGTAATTTTAGTGGTTTTCAAGTTTGGGGACTGGATGCATTTCACATTTTAAATATTAAATACTGAACAAATGAATTTGTAACATCTAAATATATGTTTATAAGTAAGGTTATAAATGTTATAGTAAGGTTATATGTGTATAGTAAGGAACATATTTTAGAGTTGGACAAGCAAAAATTGATGAATTAGTATTTGAAGTTATAGGGACCAAGAAACATTGTAATACTTCCTAACAAAAAAAACAATGTCTAAACAAACAAGTGGCAACGTACATGAGAAGCAGAAATAAAAGGAAACAATAATGAGAGGCACGGTTGAAGAGGTAATAAAGAAAAGGAAAAAAATAAAAGGACAACGAAACCGGAATGGTGGCGTACGGCATGTTGAAACTAAAGGAAGAAAATGTTAAGTGGTTTTGTGGACATGGACAGGGATCGAGGTGGAAATCCCCACAGGCAGGATGTTATTACTGTGGATAGACAGGTCACTTTAAGTGGGAATGTCTGGATCTGAAAAAGGAAGAGAGAGCGATATTGCTGATAAATTTCGCTGAAGAAGAGCGGTGTCAGGGGTTACTGCCCCCGGGAATCCACCAGGAACCCTTGATAAATTTAAAGGTGCGACTTTACAAAGAGGACGTCGTTTTCCTAGTCGATACAGGGGCAGCAAGTTCATCCTTAAATTTTAAGCCCCTTTAAATTTTATTTTTTTAAGGGAGCAGGAACGAAAGAGTTCATTGAATCATGGCGTCAGTTTTGTGATTCTTCAAACAGATATATGAGGGATGCATAACACGTAAAAATGTAAACAAGAAAGTGTGAAGAATCAGTTTAGCGCTCATGACAAGATACTGCAATCAAATTGGGATTGAATTAACTGCAAATGGTACTATTAGACCTGTTGAGGTTCTGATAAATGAAAGTGCTCAAGCAAAACATTTACAGAAACAGAATGAGAAGTCACAAGTGACTGGCAAACAAACTGAACTGCGCAATTAATTTTTCAAAATATTTTGGTCAATTGTTGCGTTTCCACCTTGAATTACAGATAATGACAATTTTATTTATATAAGATATAATTAATGCTTAATATTTATAATAAACCGATTGTGTTAGCCTGAATCAATATTAATTGTCAGGATACCTTCACACATTCTCAGTGACCTGTCATATTCATTCACGTTTAATTTAAACCATGACAACATTAATTCATTTTAATTAAACAATGGAAAGCTACATTACTGACAGATGAGATAGCGAAAGAAGCAGCCCTGAATGCATAGGAAACGGTGATTTATTCGCCAATACTTACTATCCCAGGGTCCTCGGGAAGGTCCAATATTTACGGAAAGAAAGGAAAAAGAATTGAAAAATTTAGGAGCTGCAAAAGCAGCAGACGGACATTGGATGCTACCCGATGGGAGGGAAATGCTAAACAAAATGATGAAGTGAGAAATTATGGTTGTCTTACATCAGGGGAGACTCTGGGGAATGCAAGCAATGTGTGACTTAGTCTTAAGGAAATATGGATGCAAAGGCATACATACGATAGCCAAACAGATATATGAGGGATGCATAACACGTAAAAATGTTAACAAGAAACTGTGAAGGAAACAAGTCCTAGGAGGGAGAGAACCTGGGCTAAGACCATTCTAGACCATCCAAGTAGATTATACAGAATTACCCCGAGTGGGAAGACTGAGATATGTTGGTAATAGTTGATCATTTATTCTGTTGGGTGGAGGCATATCCTCTGGCCACTGCCAATCCCAGAAACTAAAGATTTGTTCTTAAAGAAGTATATACTGGGCTTGTCCTCCTCTTTGTCTTTCCTGAGGAAACAGGGTTTATTAGCACAGACTCCACCCATTGAATTCGCTGTTCATCCGATTCGACCTGGAGACTGGATCTGAGGAAAATCATGGACAGAGACTAAAATGCAACCGGACTGGGAAGGGCCGCACCAGGCTCTTTCGACCAGTGAAACAGTGATGAGGACAGAGGAGAAAGGCTGGACTCACTACACTCGGATCAAAGAACCAGTGGAAAGTCCAATTGAGGAAGACGTCTGGACAGCCGAATCAATGCAAGAACCGCTGAAACTCAGGCTAAAGAGACTTGGAGTAACTGATTATACAGTGGCGATGCGAGCGCATGATTATTTTTATGGGATTGTACATTAAGTCTTTTGGTGCTTCAGCATGACTTTTAGAATGCTGGGGATGCTTAGAGTTATAATACTAGCTCTCTTAGTATTGGAGTTTCGTCAACCATCATTTTCATATGTGTTATTAAGGGTCCCTGAGTCTGATTACCCTCAAGTAATAGACACCGATGTTTGCAGCTAGGTAAATTGTGGGGATGTAGATAACCGTACCACAGCTCAGAGATACATCTTAAGTCCTATGGAAATGGCCTTGGAGATGGTACTTGGTATAATGGTCTTGTCACAATACACTGGGCCCCCTTCCGACAAGGTTTCGATTGTCTCGATAAAGAGTGTGACCCAATATACTTACCGATAAAGAAAACCACATGGCACGAAGGAATTTCGGGGTGGGGGAGTGGGGGGCACTATCAGGTACAAGTAAATGAAACATTTTGGATAGAAATGACAACAAACGGGAATGATTTCTCGGGCTGTTGTTTTCGAATTAGCGTAGGAAAGGGAAAACTACTGGATAATAAGATATAACCTTTCACCCCTCCCGATGACCCTAAAGTTGTAAAAATTATAGAAGTGAAGGACTTGAAACAGACTATCAAAATACAGGATACAGGGATAAAAACGCCTGGGTTGAATGGGTAAAGTATACCCTAAAAAGTCTGAATACGTGCAATTGTTATGCATGTGCCTCCCGTCGTCCAGTGGCCCTTTCTGCTCGGATGGAAGCGAGACAACAAGGGCATGAAATGTATGAAATCCCTATATCAGGATAAGACTGCATGGAATGATAAGAACTGTACCTCCCCATCTCTGATATTCCCTCCCTTGGAGATGAAAGACTTAAAAGCCCCGCCCCACCCCCATGTTTTCAGACGCAGTAGGAAATCACATATCGTATGTGCATAGACGAGGTACAAATCGGTCTAGAGATTTGGGGAAGCTGAAATAATGTACAGAGATTAAGAATTTCACCGATGCAGACAAGGGAGGGAACTACTCAGCACTAAAGGTCCAACGAGCGGATCTGTGTGGGTTTTGTGGAGGCAAAATATTGAGACCCACCCTACCTCCAGATTAGAGAGGGATATGTGCAATGGTACAATTCGCAATTCCATTTACCCTGGCATTTGAGAAAGGAAAAGATATTCGGGTAAAAGACGAGTAAGAGATCACTCTTAGATTCTTTGTTTGGATGACAGGATTTATCTCAATTCTATCGGAGTCCGTGTGAGGCGGGGTGGGGGGCGGGGGGGAGGGGGTACCTGATGTGTTCAAGGCTAGCAACCAGATTGAAGCAGGCTTTGAGTCAGCTCACTTTTGGGGGAGACAGTTAATAAAAATGTAAATTGGATAAAATACATTTTCAATAATCAACAGCGATTTATAAATTATATAGGAGATGCTGTTAAATGAATATCAGAACAACTTGATGCGACAAATATGATAGCATGTGAAAGCAGAATGGCCCTTGATATTATTGGAAAAAAGCTGTGTGTGTGTGTGATGTTAGGAGAAAGCTGTTGTACCTTCATGCCCAATAACCCTGCACCTGATGGTTCCATTATTCGGGCCTTAAGGGGATTGACTACCTTAGCAGACGAACTGGCTGATAATTCAGGAGAAGACACTTCTCTCACAGGATGGCTTGAATCATGGTTTGGAAAATGGAAGGGGGTGGTGGTTGCGGTCCTTATGTCCCTGATATTAGGAGCTGGGGTATTGGTAGCCATTGGCTGTTGCATCATACCCTGTATACGAGGGCTCACCCAAAGACTGATTGAGACAGCCTGAATGAAACAGATGCCCCTAAAAGGGAATCACGCAGAAGGACGTCTTTCTATTAAATAATGAGGGCATAAGTGAGATGAAGCTTGATGAAGTCTCAGGAATGACGCTTGTGAATTTTGAGGCGATACTTAATGGAGAAATTCCAGAAACAGTAATTGAACGTAAAAATAAAAAGGGGGAATTGTGAGGAGTAATTATCAATGTTGTTACTTGCAAATATCACAAGGCTAAATCATGAAAGAGGAAGAAGGGTGTAGGTTAAGCGAGATATATTTGTACAAACAGTTATAAACAAAAAAAAAACACAATCGAGAGGTCATAAGGCTCAGTATGGGAAAAGAATGGTGGGAAATGTTGCTCTAGCAAACAAGGAAGCAGATAGCAGTCAAGGAGGAAATATAACGAACACAAAATGACTAATACGAGGGGTCATATTTTTAAGCTGGTTGGAGGAATGTATAGAGGTGGGTTCTTTACGTAGAGAGTTGTGAGAGCATGGGATGCGTTGCCAGCAGCAGTTGTGGAAGCAAGGTCATTGGGGACCTTTAAGAGACTACTGAACATGCATATGGTCACAGAAATTTGAGGGTGCATACATGAGGAACAGTGGTCGGCACAACATCGTGGGCTGAAGGGCGTGTTCTGTGCTGTACTGTTCTATGTTCTATGTTCTATAACAATAGACAACAGAGGGATGTGATGAAGCAGCCAAGTAGGACATGCAAGTTTGTCACGAACAAGGCCAGATAAGGCAAGAGATAAGCGGCCCTGTTTAGAGAAGTGGGAAATATAATCAGGTGAGAAGCAATGGAATAAGGGGAGGAGGAGTAAAAGAGGAATGAATTGTATAAAAATTGGTGTACTAGTCAAACTCGGTGTGCATATCTTATAGGCGCCACGCCTGCAAGAGTATAACAAACGATATTGCTGCTTCAGATCTTGACTCGGACTGAAATTATTGAAGTCAGTGTGTTCTATTTCCCACACAACCATGGAGATCCTGCTTTTAACTCAGGCCTCGCTTCCTAAACTTTCTTTGCTGGACCTTTCACTCCTCTTACAAATGTCATTCGTATCAATGTGTACCACGACCGCTGGCTATTCAGCCTCCTCCTTCAGTATGTCATGAACATGCTCGGAAACATGCCTTATCCTTGCCCCAACCGCCCTTTGAATGAAGAGTTTATAGAATCACAGATTCACTGCGGTGGGACAACAGGCCATTTCACACAGCACGTCCACGCTGACCCTCGAAGTGTAACTCTGACCCATTCCCTTACTCGATAACTCTGCATTTGCCCCTGACTAATGCACCTAACCAGCACATTGTGAACACTATTGACCAAAAGTAAACAACCTAGACCCATTCTCTTACACGATGTTGAATCGGCTTTCTCACAACAGATGCATCCAGAAATACTGAACATTTCCAGCAACTTCTGGTTTTGTCACGGATGATATTTGCATATTGATGAAAACATATGCAACTTAAACTAGAAACAAAGCTGAATTTAAATTCTCAGGAGAAAACTAAATATTTGGTAATTCAATGATCCCAGTAAAGTTTTATTGAATTACTCCTGTTCTGATCGTGAACGTCATTTGTTCACTTTCCCAATCCTGAATAAAGGAGATTTTTGCATCTTTTTTAATATCAGAAAGCTCGGAAAAGTTGCACATTTACTTCTTCGTATGGGAATGAAATTGCATCTCATTCGTTTATTTCAGTTCAATTACAGAGAATTATTCACAAAACACACACAATATATTACTTTGTCGAAGATTACCAGTAATGTTGTAACTGGTATCATAGCTGGAAAGAAGGATTTAGACAAAGGAAGGATGAGAGAAAGCGGGTCATTTTTTGAACAGAAAAGACAATTATGTGAACTTAGGTGATCAAATTTATGGAAAAATATGTAGGGCTGACAAACGATACTGTTATGAAGGTGTAGAGAAATACGTTGTTCTGAAAAAAGTTAAAATGTTACATTTGACTGTGAAACAAATAGCCAGTCTGCATTGGCGTGGTACAAAAACAAATTCAAATTCGTCCAGACAGTTTAACTATGTCCCAACATACTGAAATCCAATGGAGTTTGAAATATAATGTATTTGATGACATCAAAATCAATGAACTAATCCAATCTATTGAGATATAAAACCAGTCAGTTTGAACATTTATGGAGAGAACTGACAAGGGCATTGACAAAGATAGACTGCGAGCTGACGAGCTTTTTAAAAGGTACCTGTCTGTAAGAGGTTGCACAGCAGAACATCATAGCCAACCGAGATAAAAGTCTACAGAGAAAAATCTACAAAGGAGAATTGACAAACCTGACTGGTTTTGAAACGTGATTACATTATTTAAACAATCTTAATCATGGTCTTTTGTTTCATCAGACAAGTATAGTAGAGTGGGGGGTAAAAGGAAGGTTTAACAAAACGAGTTCTAAATAGTTATTAAATTTAATATTCTCTGTTGGACTTAAACAACAAAATTACCAATTTTACTTCAAATAGTGAACTCTGTAAATGGATCTTTGCCTCTCTAAATTTAATAGATTCCAGCATGAGGTGAACTTTTTTCTTTGTGGCTGGTTTTGATTAGGAGAGGGGTTTACCCTGTGTCATAACAGTTTGGGGCCTTTTGTCTGCGATTTGAAGAAATTTAGACAGATCCAGTGTGAGATTTGTGGAGAGTTAAATAGGTTTAGGGTATGAAAATACACAGTAGATTTAATCATTTGCACGTTGTTGTCCAGGAGCTTTATGTAAAAAGTCGGTGAGACACTGTGTTTAATTTCGGTGACGTGTGGTTGGTTAAAGTAAACGTGAGAGAAATGGCTCTTAAAACATGTGAAAGAGATTATGCGATTTGAAGATGATTCTCACATTTCCCGAGGGCGTTTGGAAGGAAAGATAAAGGCCAAACATTTAGAATTAGCACAAAGTTAGATTTGGGTTTAACCAAGAAAAAGAGGAAAGAAGAAATTGCCAGGAAATTACTCAAACACTAAGGTGTGTCAGAGGAACACACAAGTGCAGGAGATTTAGATAAAAAAAAAACGTAAAATAAAATCGAAGAAAATTCAGTTTAAAGATAACCAAAGTGAGAGAGAAAGAGAGAGATGAAGGAGAAAGCAAGAGGGAAGAGAGAGAGAGAGAAATAAAAGGAGAGGAGAAGGGTTTTAGCTGGGAAAAGAGAGACCGAATTTGAACTTGAGAAGTTGTGATTTCGTCAGCAAAGTCAAGTGAACAGGATGGAGAGTAAAAGAGAGATTCGTGATATATACAACTGTGTCAACACTCTGCTACATTTTGATGAGAAATATGTTGAAGCGTTCTTTATTTCATTTGATAAATGGACTAGGCAGGTAGAGTGGTGCAAGGATTTATGAGTAATGCTAGTTCGGACGAAGCTGGTAGGCAGGGTTAGTGAGTTATTTGCTGCGCTGTCAAATGAGGGGTCAAGAGATTATGAGGACGTGAAACAAGGTATTTGAATTGGTTCAGGAAGTATATAGATAGCAGTTCCGAAACTTAAAGAAGAAACCAGGTCAGCTTTATGTTGAGTTCAAAAGAATTAAACATAGGCACTTTGATATGTGTGTGCAAGCTTTAAAGATAGATAAGACCTATGAGGCTGTAAGGGAGACTAGTCTGCTGGAGGAGTTTAAAACCTCACTTCCAGTGATGACAATAATTCATGTAGAGGAAAACAAAGGTCAGAAATTGAGAAGGGCAGGAGATTAACAGTTGAATACATGTTGCGGCATAAGACAAGCTTCCAGCTAGAATTTCGTTCTGTGAGGGATAGATTTTCGTTGAAGGGGAGATGCAACACCTTAAAAAAGGAATAGAAAGTGTGAGTTTACCACTGGTTAAAGAAGCTGCCCAAGAGAGTGGAAAGGAGGTTAAAAGGCCTCAGGTGTTTTCACTGTAATGGAGTAGGACACAGAAAATTACAGTACCTGTGGTTTCAGAAGGGCATTGGGAAAAGGTGTTTTCACTGACATAAGGAACAATGTGTATGGTCAGAGTGCTGATTGTTAAGAAAGTGACTGTAGGAAAAGATGTGGTAAAATAAGCTACGTCAGTGGAATCAATGAAAGTTTTAAAGGTAATTCAACAAGAACCGAAGAGCTGCAGGAAATTGACCAGTCTAGGCAGGGGCTGGCTATGCAGTTAGTACCTGATGTCAATAAAGAATTGGCCTCCGTGAGTAAAGTTTACTCAGAAATAACAGTGGTAGAAGGGCAAGAAGTTATAATTTTGAGAGGTACATGAACAAACCAGTCGCTAATAGTAAGAGATGAACGAATTTGCAGTCTTTCTGATCTGTTATCCGAGAGTGTATTAAGTTATGGGAAAGATGGACAGAAATTTAGCAATTCCCTATGTAAGATCAGGTTGTAGTGCCTACTCAATACTGGGGTAGTTATAGTGGGAATGATTGACAGACTGTCAGATCCAGGAATTCAGTTTGTTCTTGGGAACGATTTAGCACGGTCCAAGTTGGGAGTGACATCCCTTGTTGTGGAGAAGCCCAACGAAGACAAAGAATCTGAAGAGTTAAATCGGAAATATCCTGGTATTTTTCCAGGCTGTGCAGTCACCATACCCTACTATGATAAGTCACAGCACGAAGGACAAACTATAGACACAGATGGAGGAGTTGAGGTTCAGTTAACGGACACCCTGTTTGCCAGAATGGTGCAGTGAAAACCTGAACAGGCAGTGGGTCAGACAGAGGTGTTTTGGCCTGAAAGGCTCAGTGACTTGCAACAGATGGACAAGACGAGAAAAGAGATATATATATGGATGAAAAGGATGCAGAGGAAATTCATGAGGGTTATTATCTGAAAGGTATATCTGAAGACAGAAATGGAGACCACATCAGGTTAGTGCAGAGGATAAATATGCTGAGGTGAACCAGATTGGGTTGCTGGTAGCACGGAGACAGGAAACTTTTCAGGTAGCACCTGTAGGAGGTCACCTAGAGTTAGGAAACACTCGGGCTAAGGGAGAAAAACATTTTTATTGACCTGGAATTCACAAAAATGTCGTTAACGTTTGTCATTATTATGCCATTAATGCCAAATGGTAGGTAAGCCACTGGCAGTAATAAAACGAGCACCTGTGCTGCCAATTCTCACATTTGAAGACTCCTTAGTGTGTCTTATAAATGAGTGTGTAGGTTCCCTCCTGAAATGTAGAGGAGAGAAAGAACTGGAGAAACAGGTGTTAGTTACTGCCCCACAAAGCGAAGAATCAAATCTAAATGTCGTGGATTTTGATGTGCCTCAAAATAGTCAAAAATGTAGAAGTCCTTGTGCAGTGGGATAGGTTAGTAAGCTATCTGTCTCAGGAGCGTAGAACACAGTTGAAAGGTTTGCTATTGTAGTATGAGGGCATATGTTACAATCATATGGAGGGGGGGCAGTGAAATGCTATTGTACATGCAGTATATGTAGCGAATACTGTTCCGATAAAACAATCCATATCGGCTAAATCCTCTCAAAGCCAGACAGGTCCAAAGTAGGTGGAGGCCATGCACAATGAGAACATGGTCGAACCAAGCCCGAGCGAGTGGAGGTCGCTGATCAGCTTAGTTCCCAAACCGGATGAGACTCAATGATTTTGCTTGGATTATTGGAAGATCGCGACCCTGTTACAAAATCAGACTTATATCTCATACCGACATTGGAGGACTGTATCGAGAAATTTGGACAAGTCAGTCACATCACGAAGTTGGACTTAATGCGTGGTTTCTGGCAGGTACCTTTATCAGAGACAGTGAAAGCAATTTCTTAATTGTAACGCCACATGGTCTGTATCAATTCAAAGTGATGTCCTTTGGAATGACGAGCACACCCAATGTATTCCAAAGACTCATGAACAGAGTTATGGCCTGATTAAGAAACTGTGCAATCCATTTAAACGAATTCGTGATGTTTACTAAGTCCTGGAAAGCTCATTTGGTACACTTGGCAGAGCCTTTTGAATGAATACGAGAAACAAAACTGGTGAAAATATTAAATGAAACAGTATTCGTGAAAGCAGACATGATGTTCTGTGGACAAAATATCGGTCATGGAAGGTTGATCCCATGAAACGCAAATACAAAAGCAATCGAGGAATTTTCAGGATCAAACTCGACGGAAAAGGTGCTTCGCTCCTTCGGAGTCAGTGGATTCTATCGGAAGTCTGTTCCAAACCTCAGCAGTGTAGTAGCACCATTAACCGACTTGCTGAAGAAGAACACAGTCTTGGTTGACAGAACAATGCCAGGAGGCATTCGACCATTAAAAAGAAATATTGAACACCAACCCAATTTCAGCTACACCAAACGCTTGAAAACCTTTTAAAGTTGCCGTTGACGCGAGTGACATAGGAGTTGGAGGTGCACTGCTACAGGACAATGAGATTGGATCCTACTTTTCAAAGAACTCAACATCCACCAGAGAAAATATTCCACGACTCAGCAAGAACTATTGAGTTTGGTACTAGCCTTATAATATTTTTATGTGCATTCACAAACAGCGTGTTGGAGACGGTTGTGTACACAGATCTCAATCTGTTTACATTATTTGAACGCTTTAAAAACAATTTCTCCGTAGTCTTATGTTACAGACTTTTAATTTTAAAAACCGTACATGTAACGTGTCGTAACAATTTAAACGCAGATGTGTTCTCACCGATTTATCTGATCAAGTTTAGACGAGATTTGTTTTTATCCAATGTTAAATATAGGTAAATGGGAAGAAATTAAGGTGAACTTAGATTTCAGTTATCTGTATGGTATGATAATGTGTTTAAAGAGAAGAAAACAAATGAGACAGTGTTTTCATTGTGATGGTTATTTTTTGAAAAAGAAGGTGTTATGAACATGTAAAGGGTACTGTACCTTTAAGAGAGTTGAAGGATTTACAAGCACAGTGAGTTCTGGAAAATTTACAATTTAATATTTGGTTCAGCAGTTGGCAGTTCTTGGGTTGCTGTGAGACAAAAATAAAATCAATTTTAATAAATTCGTTCAAATTATG